>NC_092470.1:1682500-2282500 GCF_047495875.1 Pithys albifrons albifrons
TGTGACACAGGAATTATGCTCTCCTTGTAAAGTGCTTTAGGATCAGCACAAAACTCACACTGCATTTTTATTTTATGTCTGGTAAGTGGAGAAAAGAAAACCCTGTCAATTGTGAACATAGAACAAAACTAATGTAAAAAGTACAAATTCTTTAGGGAAGACAGACAACCATGGCCAAGAACTAGTCTTAGTTCACTGTCTCCAGTTACTGATTTGCAAGAAGAAGTGATTAATCACAAAGTGAAATCCATTCAAGAGTAGCATAAATTGCAGAAGGTTAAAGAAGACTCCAGATGGATTTGAATTATTTGCAAAAACCAGATAAAAACAGCAAAGGAAATGAGATGGATGGACATGGACTAATTCCTAATAAAAAAATAAACTAAATAGTCTAATGTGAACATCCAGAATTCACAGAATTCAAAACTCCAGGCATGGAGATGTCTGCCCAGGACAAGCAAATAGAGTGCTTATGACACCTTCTGACATTTCTACAGAATACTGAGACCCTCACTCCCAGTCCCTCAGTTTGAGCCATATCACCTCAAACACATGCAGCAAAAAAGGTCTTCCAGCAAGGAGGAGAGAGGCCTGTGCTGCAGCTGCTGTGGAAGGAGATGTTGAAGCCTCCATGGTGACAACAAGGGAGAAAGGTTTCCTGCCACAGGGAAATGGTGTGAGCAGTTCTCTGCTGCACAAGGGCCAGTGATGGGGCACTCTGGGCCTGAGTTTGATGAAGCCAGAGGTGGCAGTAAAACATTTGAAAGTAATTCCATGAAAACATTTGTCCTGTAGTGCCCCACACATCATCTGACATTCTGTTGTTCCTTCTTGAAGCTGAGACACACCCTGGTGTCCTGTGATGGCAGCCTTGGCAATAACCCCACAAACACAAAGACATAAGGGGGAGTATTAATATGGCAGAGCAAAACTTTTTTTCTAGTCATATAAATGGAATAAAGGAGACTTTCTTCCTTGGCCAAGAGAAACTGCATTACTGGGTCAGAGGATATGGGATGCTCCTTTTCTTTTGGTGTTTGTGGTGGTGGCTACAAATGGGCAAACTCCTGGCCCATTTCCAGCATAACTTGATTTGAATTGAATGCCTGTGTAGGAACCAGGAGAATTTTATTCCCTTGATTTGTCTTCATTTTCTTTAGAAGAACACTGATGTCCTTTTGCACTTTGGAGAGGTGCAAAGTTAATAGATTGCTTCTTCCAGATAAACTGCAGGGATTTAATTTTTTTTAAGGTTAATCTGTTATTCCCTGCAGTTTATCTGGACCATGAAGACTCCAATGAAATCAGGCAAACCCTGCCATCTGACATTGGATCTGGGAGTGCCCCCAGCCCTGCTGCACCCAGTGTCTGTCCCGGGGGCTGTGCTGTCCTGAATGCCAGCCCTGTGCTCTGCAGGGAGCACGGGCTCATCCCAGCACCTGGGGAACACCAGGCAGCAGCTGCAGAAAGCAGCTTGCCATGGATTTGTTGAACAAGGGCTCCTGGCCAGTACCAAAAAGGGCAAACGTTCTCAATAAGCCTCCCCATTTCCATTCCTTCTCCTTTCAGAGGATAAGAAGTAGAGTTTTATTTTTCCTTACATTACTGTCTGATACATCTCATGCTTGCTGCTGTGCATGTCCTGACTCTGCCAGCTACAATTTGACAAAAATAACCTCTTAATGACAGCAAAACAAAGGGTCAGGAGAGATGCAACAGAGAGCACATGTAGCAGAAAATGCACCTTCAGTAGCTATCGAGTTCTCTGATTTCATACAAACAGATCTGCTTCAGGGCCTCAGGCTGCCCTTCCAGTGGCTTCCCCAGTGACTTTTTGCTCATTTGAAAGCACTGAACTGAGGGTAAGAAGCCTTCCCACACCTTCCCCGGGGGTGGGCTGAGCACCAGGCTCTGGTGTTGCCTCCTGAGGCTGCAGCAGCAGCACCAAGGGAAGTGAAGTGGCTTTGAAGGCCCCACATGGGGTTTTAGTGAGTGTCTTTCTCCACTGAGTGTTATCTCAGAATTGAAAGGAAGCAAGAGCCTCTCTCTCTGCAGAACAGGCTGTGGCAAACGTTCCACTTGAAGTTTGCCTTGTGAGCTGCTGCTTCCACCTGAGACTGGTTAAGGCACTGCTGGGTGAGCAGGATGGGGTGATTCACATGGGGTACCACGGAGGCTCATCACCCTGGGCAAAAGCAGCAGCCCAGGGAGCTCGTGGGATGTATGGAGGTTTTCTAAAAAATAAAGCTTTATCACACAGAGGAACCTGTATCCTTAGGGCCTGTCTACCATAGGGTGCATTTCGGAGCTGGTGAAAAATGGGTACAGACATTCCTGCACCAACTGAAAAGAGGCATCTGCTCCACTCGTGCCTGTGCCTGGCACAGGCTGAGCAGGAACACCAGACTGCGACCGTAGGGGCACCCACAGAGGGTTTGTACTAACACAACTACATTGATTTCAAACAGCTTTTAGTCAAACTAGTATAATTATCCTCTCTTGACAAGGTTTCTGTTTGGTTTTGCATCTTTTTCCCCTGCAGAGTGGTGGTGATTGCCACTGACAAATGGCATAATCTAACTCCTGTTTAGTTAAGTCCATGGCACTTTGTTGAAGTGAACAGGGATTGCTCTGGCAAAGCCAAAATACCTGTCAGACTGTTGAACATGTTGCATATTCACTCACAGCTCTGGAGTCAGCTGGCTTTGTGTTTTTCAAAGGGATGAGGACAAGAGCTTAAACTGGTTTGGAAAGGCTTTGAAACACTGTCTAAGAGATAAATGTGAAGGCCCTGTAGTAGTTACACTGGAGAAGGATCCAAACTGATGACACAGCTGTGCAAAGCCACTGTAACTGTGCAAAGAACGCAGCCTGCAGGGTGGTTTTTTGGGTTGATTTTTGTTTTAAAGGAGTCTTTGTGAGCAGTGTCACTGCTATGCAGCAGCACAGCCAGCACTGCTGCCATGGCCATGGTGTCATCTGCTCCGTGCTGATTGTCCTAGTTCAGCAGGAGGGACCAGCTAACCCTGTGTGGGGGTGATCAAAGCTGTGTATTCTACCCCCTCTATTCATTCCCCAAGGTCAATGGGCCATTAGCAGCAGCTGCCCAGGGAGTCATTATCACCTTCACACCCAGCCTGAGGGGGGCGGAGCTGCTAATGGACCATCAACAGTTCAACACCCCCTGGCTCCCAGAGTTAATAACCCATTGTGTGAGTCCCCGCCCAGGGGGAGGGACTGGGTGCTCCCTGAGGGTACATAAGTGGTGGGTAAGAAGACCTCGGGAACCTCTCATCGGATCCAGAGCAGCAGCAGGACCTTGACAGGAGGAGATCCCCGCTCTCACCCAGACCACAGCCCTCGCCTGCACCAACAGGTTTTTCTTTTCCTTTTGCTCTGGACTTGGGGGAACCACAGGGGTCTCAGCACAAGGGCAAACAAACCCCCTTGGGTTTGTGCCCCAGGACACTGGGTTATACTGCTGGGGTTTTGTGAGTTGAAAGCAATTTCCCTTGTGTGTCAGTGTTGTTATTGTAATATTATTATTAAATTTTAGCTCTGACTTATAATCTCTCTCGTGGTAAGTTCATTTCCCCTGCTGGTTCACCTTTAAACCAGCACACTGATGAAATAGCACCTGCAGCCACCACTGCTGCCTGTCAAATCTGGACACAAAATTGAGCTGTTTGATCTCAGTGCCACTGAAGTGTGTCTGCATGGCCCTGAAAGATGCAGATTATCCCATCTGTTTCCCACAGACCCTCCATCAGGTTGGATGTCTCAAGGTAACACATCAGACACAGTGAATTCCTCAGCAGATGACTGCCTTAGAGACATCTTCCTGCTCTGTCACAGCACACAAAAATGGGACCTCGGAGCAATTTTATTCCTTCACAGCAGGCCATTTAAGCCCTGCCCACACCAGGGAAAAGGGCAGCTTTGGCCCAGCTCCTTTCATGCTAAGGGTTGCCCAGAGTGGCCACTGCCATTAACATGCCAGGTCACTCCTCTCTTGGAGGAGGCTCCGGTTCAACCAACAACAGCTCCTGGTGGCCACTTGATTTTTGGGCTGCTGCTGCCACTTGTCCAGATGGAGCTGAAACAGTGCCAGCCGTGGTGAGCCCTCTCAGGAGAGCACCAGGGGTGAGAGGTGGCACGGTGTGCCCAGCCTGGAGCTCCAGCCCCGCCTTGGTGTGTGCATTGGCCACACCTGCCCTGGTGCTGCTGTAGCCCCAGGCCAGGCTGCACTTGGCACATGCATTTCCCTCAGAAACACAGTCTTGGCCAGGAAGAGAGGAAAATGAGACAACTGCAAGTTTGATGTTGAGTGTAATAAAACTAGTTTATTTACACAGTAACATGAATGCCACAGAGTACACAGCAAAGTACCACAGCAAACCAGAGTGTAACTGCCCCTGACCACAAAGGAAGGCTTGAAGTTTATATACTCATTCATATAAAAATGTGTAAATATCAATATGAAGCACCAGATAAAGCAATGGAACCAGGAATTCCCAATACAAATTACCCACAAGAATTGAGCTGAAATTGAAAAAAAAAATCCCTTATTCAAGGCATTTAAAGAAATCCCATTTACAAAAGTCCACTGATTTTGGAATCCCTAATTTAAAAATAAATTTCCCCCTTTTACTAAAAACAAGAACATATTCTTAAATGCTCAGCATAATTAAGTTTTAAAAGAAAAAAACCCAAGGATTTCAACTGCAAAACCTTCTACTACCGACAAGCCAAAGGACAAAGAAACAGAAGTTTTGAGTCATTTTTGAAGAGGTATTATTTATGAAATGACTATATTAAAATTTACACACTCTTAAATATATATTATATATACGATATATAATATATTTTCAAGCAGAAAGGGGCAAAGAATACTTTTGGGATACAAAATTCACATACATACATATATATTAAAACACACCCAAATGCACTCATATATATATGTATGTATATATATATTTATGAACAAATATTTCCTCCATATAAAAAAAGCTCCAACCTCTTCTAAATCCCTGAAATCTTCCCCTTGGATTTATGGAAAAAATATCTTTATGGTTGAGGTACAAACCAAATTCTCCAATTCTGTAGAGTGGTGAAATGCCCATGTCCAGGTTAGTTGAGTGTTTTATTTCCAGGGGCAGCTCTGCTCAATGTGGGTGTTCTGTGGTTTCCAGGTAAATGCTGAGTGAGCACCAATGCCAGGAGACTGATGGGAAATGATTTAAATGACATCCTACACCTACTCCAAATCACCATCCTCCTATCACTGCATCCAGGTGAGGAATACACTCCATACAAATGTCTGCTGGGAAGACCCTGCAGAACAGCAGGAGAAAGACTTGCTCGTCCTTTGAAGCTGAGGGTGCCCAAAAGAAACTTCTCCCCAGTATTTCTTTTGAAAAGTACTTTTTGTGTATTTTTCTCTTGAAGTGTTTGGGACCCAGATGATTGTTTACAGAATATTTCCACAGGTGTATTTTATAGAGGTATTTCATATTCTATTCTGCACTTCTCTGATGTTACCTTACAGAGTAACTAAATCACCATCACATCTCTCTGCGTTGCCTGAAGGGCTCTGATTGTCCTCTACAGGAGTTTCAGCAGAACCAACACCACCTCTGCAGAACCAGAGTAAAGGGATGGTCTGGTCATGCAGGGAATAATGGCCCAGTACTGTGTGTACAGAGAAACAGCCAATTTGGGGAAAGGGGGAAAAGAAAGTGCATTAAAAGGTCTGACTCAGTTTCTACTGTATCCCTCAGAAAAGTTAATATTGATTTAAATAAAAATAGGACTATTTAATTTATATTTACATATGGATTTACTTGCTATTACAAAAAAAATAATTTAGGTGGGACATCTCAGCACAAGAATTGAGAAACAGTTACATTTTATTTCAGCAGCAAATACATGTTAAAATTAAGGGCCTACAGTGTGAAGCTGCTGAATAAATTCCCCACATAGCTGAACCCTAACACATGATTTATTTAAATAATATATTTTTCTCTATAACACATGGGAATTCCCTTGTGTTAACATGTCAAGATGATCCATTCCTACCTTGTGGGTACTGCTGGGATGTGTGGAGCACAACAGGTTTAAGGGGGAATATTTCTGTCAGTGCTCCATGTGTTTGTGGGCCAGTGACGTGGAATCCCAGCTGGAGTCACTGATTTATCAGGTCTGGATGTTGGAGTGACACCAGGCTGCAATGTTTGGAATTCCAGGTTTCCAGAAGAAATTTCTGGATTCCCTCATTCCTGAAAACTTGTAGGCAAGCTTTTATTAGTAGATTCTCTTTATACTTTCACCTGGCTATGCATGTTGCCCAGGTTGGATCTGAGGTTTGAAAGGTAATTAGTGAATATGAAATTCCATTTAAGAAACACAAAACTAACCCATTTTCCGCAACATGTCAGGAGCAGGTTTTTTAGCACTGCTGTTTTAGCAGAGGTTGTTGGCAGCACCTCCACCACCTCCAGCAGGAGCAGCACATCCCACCCTCCCCACAGCACAGGGTCTGCAGCAGATTGTCACAGCAAAGGCTTCTCTCATGCCTGGTCAGTCCAGACCTGTGACCCACTGTGACCCTCCCTGTGCAGATCCCAAATCTGGAAGCCCACAGTTTTGTTACTTCAGGTTTATGCTGTACCACAAGCAACTCAAAGGAACCCAGTCACACAAACCCCAAACACCAAACTCACGGAACAGATCAACCCAGTGCCATATGAAGTACAGCATTTAATTTTGTAAAGTCTTTTGCATCCTGCAGGCAGGATTATTTCTAGGGCTGTTATGAAAAGAATAAGATTCCCACCAAGTGACCAGCTACATTTCAGGTTCTTGACAAGGCACTAAACATTGTGAATCCAATCACTGTGCGCTCTCTGTAACATTAGAGAGGGTTTTAATGGCTCTAAAAGGGTAAGAAACCACTCATCATAATTCTTCAAACATTTGATTTTTCCAGAAATTAGTTTGCACTGGAAAAATCTTTAGAGTTCATGTTAAAAATATTTGAATGACAGCTTTCATTAATAGAAAAATATATATTTACAGTCAATACTGTTATCTTAGATTTCCAGCTCTTCCTATTTCTTGAGCTCAACTGAAAGTGCGACATTGCTAAAAAAATTCAAGATCTGTGCACATCATTCAAGTCAGTTCTAATATGCACAGCCAGGGGTTTTGTTCCTGTCATACATAGGATCCTGTTACAAACAGAGCGGGTTTTTTTCCTTTTGCTTAGCAATTATGCTGTAGCATTCCCAGGATTTGTTTACAATCAGTTTAATGCATACATTCCTGTATATTTACGTGGCACAAGCTGGTGCCAGGATGGAGAACCACCACAAACACAAGTTACAATCACCAGTTATGGGCAGATCTGCAAAGTCAGCCTGAGGCTCCTCAAGAAGAGCTCAGGCCAGATCAGGTTCGACTACATTGACCATTCTTTCTTTTTTTAAAGAAAAAAACCACACAACATTACAAATTGCTAAAGTTTACCCAGTGCTGCACAAGAAAGAGATTGGTAGTGAACATCTATCCATGCTTGATTATACTGCAGAGCTAAAGTGAATACTGGTTCATCACAACAGATACAAACTGAAAATAGATATCTAGAGATACAAAGGCATTGGACCAGCTGCATTAACACTTATGGCTGCAAACATTCCAAGTTCAATTTGCATGTGCATGTTGACATGAAAGGGACACTGAGAACACATGGCAGTAAACACAGAAACACCCACTGGCTTCAGGGAGTCACTGCCAGTGGCCCAGGGGCTGCTGCCACAGCCTCTGAGCCAGCTGGGCACGGGGTGCACACACACACTGCAGGACACACACAACACGGGCCACAGGCTACAAGCAGCTCGACTTGCAGCTCACACTGACTGAGCTGCTGGAGAGCACAGAGTGACTGCCACGCTCGGTGTTTGAACCTCTGAGAGCACTGCCCCCCTGTGCCCAGGTCAGGCAGGGCTGCACCGAACCTGGGGCTCTTTGTGAAGGTTCTTCTACGAGCTGCTCAGCAGTAGTGTAGAAACTCTTTCCTGATGTAGTGGAGGTACCTCAACTACATACATTGCACTTGGGCTTTGAATGCACTGTCCTGGTTTGCTGCATCAATGCCACCATCCTAAGCTTTTTGCAAAAAAGAGGAAGAAAAAAAATAGATATCACACTAAAATATATTATCCTTATCCTTGCCTGATCCTTCACTGATACAGGTGAATCAAACAGAAGAATAATCATCAGAAGTTTCAAAAAAATCTTCAGGAAGGTCACAAAGACAGTCTATACTACAGCACAATCGATGTAGGCTTCCACACACTATTCAGCTCAGCTCTGGGAGATGCCAGAGGAGAGCAATGTGGACATGTCAGCCCTCCAGTGGAGGAGGGTGTGGATCCAGAGCCAGTTTCTTGACTTTAAGCCTGCAGGACTGTTTGTTCAGTTTCCATGCATCTGGTCCAGGCATGCATATGCTGTATAAAGTGGCTATTTGTTTCAAGGCTGAAGTGAATGAATTCCTCACAGTTTTAACAATTAAAATGAAACATCAATCCATAAAAAGAACACATGGATATCTGTGCATTTATGTGCCAGGAAAGTAAAGGAAGGGGGCTGCAGATCTAGCATTGGGTAAAGGCTGGTGTGTAAAGTGAACACTGTAATGTACAGCTTTAAAAATTATTCAAGAATTGCACATAGATCCATAGGAGAGAAGCACAGGCTCATAACTAGGGCTGTCTGCTTTCCATCACCTGGGTCAGAATATTCAGGATCACTTTTTCCCTTGCATCCAGATCAGTTCTTCAGAGTGATTCAGGAAGCAACTCAGACTCGCAATACTGAGCAAAGGTGTTGCCTGTACAGCCACAGAGGGTCCATGGGAAACAGCTGTAGGGATGGAGGGAGTCAGCAGTGGCATTGGAGAGTGAGAAAGCTCCTTCAGGTTGAGTTTTAAACAATTCTGACTCTTTAATCCTCACTAATTCTTGCTCTAGTCCAAAACTGTCTGTGCTGCTCTTGTGACAACATTCCATTTTCAGGGTGCTGCCTGTAGCAACAGCAGAAAACAGCAGTTACAGGAGACATGAGACAGGCAGCCAAACACTGCTGTGGGAACACGGACCAGGTACTGTCAGCTGTGGCTGCCAAACTTAACAGCTCTCTCAGTAATTAAACAACAGTGTTTCTGCCCCCTTGTTTTTACCCTTCAGAGAATTGTCTGCAGTGAAAGTGTCTCCATGTGGCCTGTTAGCTACACACAGACAAGCTCTAAACATTTCTATCTCCTGCCAACAAACCAGCAGAGCCAATTTCAGTCCCATTTTGCAGTATGGCACAAGTGACAAGAGCAGACCAAAATAAAGCAGAAGAGGTGGCTGTTATTTTCATCCCTGATCACAGCAGTGATTGTCAGAGAAGGTTATGTATGTCCTATCCATTTCAAGTCAGGCTTCAGTGCCTTCTGTGATGGAAGGGGAATTTCAATGGCTCACCATTGTCTTGTTCTTGTATAAACGTGGTTATGGCTACAGTACATCAACAGTCCAGACTGGTGAATGTCACCTAGGAAGAGGGGTAGACAAAGTGTGCATATTCTGCTTGTTAATGCAGAGGTCTTAAGCTAAGGGTAATGGTCTGTTTAAGGCAGTGCTGTTGAACTCAGGGATCCATGGTTAGAGAGAATGTGGGTAAGCAGTGAGGCAGAGAAGGGAAGAGGACTGAACACAGATGCTCACTGACATTTGTCACCGTCAGCAAGAAAACCAAATGGGGGAGGGAAAACACAGTAAAGTGTGAGAGAGAGATCAGAATCTGTTTGGTTGAGACCAAAGGAAAGAGGAGCACAGCCCACTTGTGCAGGTCTGATTAAGCTGAGAGGAAATTTTGTGTGGTGTGCAGTATGTGGAATGGAAGCAAATGAGTGTTTTGTGGCCTGGTGGATCATTCATCTCACATTTACAACTAATCCATCTCTGCTTATGGTCACTGCTATTCACTAACCAATGCTACACAGGAAATGACAGAAACTACCCAGAAGAGGAGGGCAATTTGTTTACTGCAGTGGTAGAAATAGTGGTATAAAGGTTGCTCTCCTTTTCAGTCAGATGTAAAGCAAGTTACATACTGCCTGATCCAAATGCAGTCATGCATATACAATCAATCCCTAACAGGCCTGGCATAAAAAAGTGAAGTTCCTGCCATACTGGGTACAGGATGCAATTTCTCCCATCAGAACCTACTTGCTCAGAGTTGCTGGCTTTGATACCTAGGCTGTTTTTCAACACTTGTACAGGATGTGAGCCCTAGTGCAGGCTGGAGTGAGAGCTGGGGCAGAGGTGGGGGAGCTTCATGGAAAACAACAGGCTCTACAAACTACTGCTGCTTCATGATTCTCACAATGCGATAAAGAGAGTCTGTAGTGGCAAAAGCCAGATATTGACAACAAAGCCAGTCTTCCAGAATAATTCCACAGTCCCTCTCCAAGGACTTCTCTGCAAACTTGATCATCAGCAGCGTCCTTTTTATGTCCAGCCAGTTCTGCAGTATGGCATCTCTCCGGGAGGGGCTGGGAGAGGTACTCAGAGCATGGAACAGGTCCTCTCGTGGACCCCAAAGCAAACACTGCAGGATTCCCTTGGCTTCTGAGATCAGGATCCTCTCTGAAGGGTTGGGATTCAGCAGGCAGCTGGCAAGCTGTTGAAGCCCTTGAGAGTAGAGGGAGCGGCAAGGAATTTTGGGGAGATCGGCACGAGTGTACTCCTTCTCCTTCAGCTCTGGATTCTCATCAAAGGGGTTGGGTAAGTGCAGCATTTCATAGATGAGGATGCCAGTCTGGAACTCGTCACACTTCTTGTACTGTGTTGCAGTGATGATTTCTGGAGCCAGGCGGGACTGATCCCGCAGCACCTCAGGGTCCACCATGTGGCTCTTCTGCTTGGCCTGGGAGAAGTTGCTCACCAAGAGCCGGGCAGGGCAGGCGCTGCCGGGGCCGTGCTCCGTGGCCTCGGGGCCCAGGGCGCTGCCCCCCGCCCTGGAGGGGACCAGCAGCAGGTTCTCCAGGCGCAGGTCGCAGTGAGTGATGTGGTAGGGCTTCAGGTGCTCCAGGCCCAGGCAGAGCTGCAGCAGCAGCAGGCACACCTGGCGCTCGTACAGGTCGGGGCTCTGGGCGTGGCGCGGCCCCGCCTGGCGCACGAAGTCGGCCACGGTGAGCTGCGGCACCTCGCGCGTGATGACCACGACGCGGCTGCGGGGCCGGCCCAGCGTGCCCTGCCTGCTGCCGCCGCCCTGCGGGGAGGCCTCTGCGCTGGGAGCAGCGTCTCTGCTCTTCTCTTCGGGCTCTTTCTCCTCTCCTTCCTGCTCTTCTTCCTCCACATCTGGTGCGTCCTCATCCTCCCACGGAAGGAGCCGAACTGGCACCTCAGCCAGGAAGTGGCCACAGTCCTGCTGGATGTTGAAGTTGGTGGCCAGGCTCTGCCGGATGGCCAGGCTGTGGTAATACTGCTGGGACTCCTTGGCTTTGCTCTTACAGATCTGGGGAGAGAGCAAACAGAGCAGACATAACTCTTATGTTTCTAAAGTCTATATCCTTTTGTAAAATATGTATTTTGTTGACGTGATCAGACCTAAACACAAGCAATAAAACATTTTTTACCAAACTAACCTTGGCAGACTCTCTTAAGACACCTGAACAGTTTGCACTGGCCAGTTGGCAACTGCAGAGCGACCCATGCAGGCCCCTCTCCCTCTGCACAGATTATCCAATGGAAACACAGCTCAGGCAGGTGGGTTGTTAACCAAAATAGCAGTGATATATGGCAAGTGTACAGGGAAGCTTATTCACAGTTACTTGGTCATTCATACCATTTTCTTGCATGTTCTTTTCTCAGCTTTGTGTGACGGTTGAACAAGGCAAAAATAATCAAGAGCCACAGGAGATACAAAGAAATATGCTCAGAGCACCCACCCAAACACTCACACAAGGCGTGAGGAGTTACCACCTGTCAGCTGCGGGGCTGCACGTTGGAAACTGAACCAGGAGCTGCAGCAGTGCCATGTCTGCAGTGAGGGCTGTGCATGGCACAGGCTGCTGCCAGGTGTGCTTGGCTGTGGCTCAGAAGATGGATGGACACTCATTAGAACACAGTACCTTAATTGCTTTCCATCATCTGTCAAGATCCTAAGGATATGTTTGGGGATTTTTTGCCATATATAACTGTATGTAATTTATGCTCAGTAATATTTTGTCAATACATACATCACCACTGTAATAATTACCCTTATTAATTGTTTGCAGTGCCATAACAACTGGCAGTTCCAACCCCTGACAACAGTCATTGGACAGGCCCCATTAGGGCTTTGTTCTGAGGCACTGATTGATTGAAATGACAAAGCTGACCTTTGCATATTAACCTTGGTTGTACTCAATTCAGGGAGATCACTCAAAGCATGTAAGGGTAAGTGTCTGTTTTAATTTTTACACAGTTAGAGTCTCAATATTCACTTGCTATATTCTGTATGAGTTTTAATTGCAAAGCTCAGAGAAGAGAGAAGAGGAAGACATCATTCTCTAGATGAAGTTACAGCTTCCTCAGCTCACCTTTGAAAGCTGAGGAAAGCCAGAAAACTAAGGTTAGTAAAAGCACTAGTTATAGACAGTCATTACCAAGAACCCCTGATTTCATCTTGGTCCTAAATACAAGCACTGGGTGACTTTTGCCCTGTTTCTCATATTTCCCTTCTCAGAACTTCTGCAGGGTAAATTATAAACCTGCCTTTCACTAACACACACACGTTTTTCATCTTTTATATGCTTATGTGGTTAAGAAACATAAACCTTAATGGGAGATTTAATCTTTTATGCTGGTTGATCAGAAAAGTGCATTGTCAGATCATGTGAAAGTAGACACGAGTTGAACCTCTTGCCTTTGATACTGTGCATATTTCCATACTCCCACAAGCATTTACATTTCCCCACCTACTGTATACACTGTAACTTAAACTGCCTGGTTATAACGGCCATACACGCACAAAACAGATTTGAAAAACACATTTTCTAGTCAATTTTAGTTAAGAGAGGAAAGCAATTTTCTGGAAATGTTGACAGTTACCCTATTTATACAGTGGCTCTTGCTCACTTCAATTTTCCAGTGTATTTTATCCTGTTAGAAGTGAAGTCAGTTATCAATGGAATGTGTCCCCTCCTGTCCCCTCCTCTCAAGGGTTACAAAAGTTTAAACAAATACAGCAAAAATATAGCAGTAACCTTTAATAAAACAATAACTTTGAATTATATATGAAAAGAAAATGCCAACTGATTGTCTTTGAGACTGAAGTCCCCTGGCTGATTAAACACTTGATACTGGAAAAAAACCAAACCAAAAAACAGAACCAGAAAGGTTGTATAGACTCATCTATATGTGTTGTACAAACACACATTGTGTGCATCAAATCTGGCTGGAAGAAGAGCTATTTTACACTTTGCCCTTCAAGTCCATGGCCTTTTCCTTGTAGCCAGCCATGGGGATAACCAATTCCAACTGCAGAACGGGTTCAGTGTGTTATAATCCAGCCTTTAGTTTTTAAAAAAGACTTAACTGACCTACTAGAAAAAATAAACTCATTCTGGAAGAGTTTAATTTTAAGATGGAGCTTACTTGCTGATAAAAAAGTTAAAAACAACACTTGGCTTTAGCTACTGCACTACATTTGATCCACAGAGGATTTCCAGTGCCACCTGCCAGCTAAAACTGATATTCTATTAGGAATATATAATCCACAAAGTATTTGTTCTGAAAACAATATATACTTTTCAATTTGGTGAATATGAGTTTATGGAAAGAATTTCTCCTTCTCTAAAGAAAAGCAAAGGAATCAAGACTTTCCCCTAATTTCTAATTTTAGTCCTAGTCAGCCTCTCTTTCCTGCTCACTTCAGAGAAGCTGCTCCAGTTTATCACTGGCATTTCAGTTCCATCTGGGGACAGGCTTTGCACCTGTCAGAGTCAGCCCTGGCTGACTCATTTTAGAAGACAATCCCTGAGCTGTGAGAGTACAAAAGCACAGTGCCTGCCCCTCTGTGGGTGTGGCAGTGCCTCCTTCCCATGGGAGCTGCCTGGCAGTGCCCCTCTGCACTGAGGGCATCCAGCACTCTGTGCCCATCCCTTTTCTGAGTCAGTCCCACTGGCTGCAAGGCCAACCCCAGCTGTGTGCTCCCAGCTGGATCACTCCTAGGAAACACCTCTCCAATCTACTAAAACCACCCCAAAACAGAGTTATGTTTTTCTATCTTCTTTGTCTTTCCTCCTACTGTTCAATCCTCAGTCTATTTTACTTCAGATTAAAGTGACACCCTTCTCCTTGCTGATGGACTAAAAACTGATTCCTGATTCCCATCCTTGAAAATGACACCTTTACAACTGGGGAAAATGTAACTTTCCCTCTCCTTTTTGCTTCCTTTTTGAAAATACCCAGCCCTTACTTCTCCTGTCTTTATTCCTAATCCTCTGATTCTTGCTGCTGTCTTCTGGATTCTCCCCAATAATTACATCTTTCTGAAGAGTGGTATAATGAACACGCTATTCCAAATTAAGACCCCCCCAGTATCAAGCAGAGCAGAGCTTTGTATATAATGATCCTTGGAACACTTCCCAGGGGCAAGAAGTTACAGTGACTGTTCACAAGCAGTGGCCACTCTAAAGTCTGAAGCCACAGCAGGGCCAAACCTTCACCAATATCAGTTTTTAAAGATGTTTTTGTTTCAATCTCTTCTCCTTATATCAATAAAACAGAATTTAAATTATCACCAAACCAGAAATTAAATTATGATTAAAATCAATACTAAAATGACTGCATTTGTGACAAAAGTTTTCCCCTCCTTTTTCTGCTGATAAGAACTATAACCAAAATGGGGAAAAGTCTCTAAGCCCACAAATGTCCAACAGTGATGGCTTTTGGACACTGTTCCTTCCCTTGTTTAATACAGAGCAGAGTCCACGACCATGGACGCAATCTCTCCACAGAGAGCTGAGATCTGAGCAGAGATGTATTTTCTGCTTCTTGCCTGATGTTTGCAAACACCCTGAAGGGAGCAGTGGAGGAGGCAGTTGGGTTATTTCAGGCTGGTTAAACTGCTGACTACACCAACACCACAATTTGTACACCAGCCCTTTGTGAGTGCCACAGGGAAGGGAGAGCTGAGCTGTCTGGAGGCAGCACCCAAACCTGCAGTGTAGTAACAATCAGAGCTGTCTGAATTCATACAGCAGTTTCTAGAAACAGACCTGCAGTAATCTGATGTCCCTGTAAGTTCTGGCTACTCCTCAGGTAAGTCCTGGGGTTCTTCATTGCAGTGTTCAGAATCTGATTTACAAATACCATGTTAGAATGGGGAAAATGTACTGAAAGCAAAGTAAGTTTTCTTCTCGATCTCTTCAAAGACAGTTTATAGAATTAAAATTTTATTTACTTCTTGTACTACATTATCATTTTCTGGGTTGCAGCTTCTATTTGGCACTCTAATTTATATTACATTTTGCAACAGAGCAGTGAAGCCCAGTGTTTAATACTATCAATGGGTAATAATGCTCACACAAGCATTTTGTATTCAGTAACTCCACTATCTCCTAAATCCACCACCTGAATGACCAAGATTGCTAATTTTCAAAATGGTTTGACTTAGTTAGGGGACCAAAGTCTGTATCTACATTTGAAAAGATTTAGGGAACAAGTTGTGACATTTGATGGCCTCCCTGACAAGTGCTTTCAGCAGCTTGTGAGGAATTGCTGAAGATGCACCCAGAGCTGCTTTTCTGTTTGTGATGGTTAATGCTGTGTCAAAGCTGTGAATAAATACATGGCCCAGTTTCCTCTGCATTTTCAAAGTTTTTGTCTGTTCCAGTCATCTGTTCCAAAAATATGGAAATCCTGTTGCCTTCTACATATAGTGTATGTTGAATACCTATTTTTGGCACAGGAAAAAAGGGGAAATTACTTGGACAATAACACCAACAGAAAGCAGGATCAGTCAGTCATTTACCCTTTGCTTTAATGAACTCCATCCAGCTGAGCTGTGAAGATATGGCATGTGATAACAGCTGAAAGGAAGGTGCTGATAAGGGCTTGGCCAGCCTTATTTCTACAGCTGATAAAGAGCTGGTTGTGCAAAAGATGAAGCAATGCTGGTAAAAATCCCTTCCACATGATGCAAGAAAGCAATTAGAAAGGAGAGGTACAAGTAGGAAGGAATGGAAAGTATCCCTCTTCCTTTGCACTGGGGTGCACTGTCATCCTGTGTCTTTAATGCATCCATATGAACTGCACTTCTGCCATGTTTTTAGGGACACCACAGGTCTTTTTATATCCTGCCATTCCAATTTCCACCCTCTGCTCCCAGCACAAGAAGCAAGATTTGAATGTTTCAGAGCTTCTCCAAACTGTTCTGCATTAGCTTTTATTTTCCCTTTATGAGTCCCACAGCCTCCTGTGCCATCAGCTGCCTTGCACTTTCCCAGCAGGGAGGCTCATTCCCACTCTGTCCTGTGCATTTTGCAGGGCATCACTGAACTTAAAGCACGATGAATATTGTGGGAAATGAATTTACAAGTGCTGAAAATGAGAAACACAGAAGATCACAAAGACTGCACCATCTGTGCTACTTTGTTGTATTGCACAGAGGGACAACTGCAAATGAAATCTGTGTAGAATGAAAGCTTGCTAATCCCAAATTGATAGCTTGTTCTTGGCACAGCCTTGTTTTCCAAGCAGGCCAGTTTGATCTCTGATTGACCTCATTTTCTTGATCTGGCCTTGGAATAGAGCTTTGACTTTTTAACAACGTGCCAAAACAGAGAATTCTGTTCTGCTGTGACTGAACTCAGAATGGGGCTTGAAGTTGAATGCACATTTTATTTTCATCTGAAGAATGAAGTTCTGGGATGACCTTTAATAACACTTCTGTCAGGAAGCTCCACTAGCAAACTGAATTACCAAAAAACCACCTTAGCACACTGTGATAAACTAAACATAACTAGCAAATAATTGTCAGCTGTAAGGAGGAAACTGTCAGCCAGGCTCAGCCCAGTGCTATTTACCTTCTGCATTGCTCTGTTTTATGGCTGGGACAAGAGCCCTACCAGAAACCCTCAGGGTTTACTGCTACAAGAACTTGTGCTGCCCTGCAGCAATCAGAGCAATAAATGTTAACTGCTGCTCCTCAGCTGATGGCACCCTGGCAGTTGCTGTCCCCCTGATGCCAGCACTGCCACACGTGCCCATGGCCAGAGCCCAGGGGTTATGGCTGTGCTGTTCATGTGCACTCTGAACCACAACTCACTCTGTGCTCCTGGACTGTGTTTGCCTTGAGAGCTTAATATTGAAAGTGGAAGCAGTTTATGTCACTGACACAGTAATTATCCATCTATTACTCATTCTGATGTCATCCAATTTTTTTTTCAATTAAAAAGGTCCCTGTGATCTCACTGCATTATGTGGTCCCTGTTGGGACACAGAACTGAACTCAAGCAGCCTCCTGTGTGCAAAGAGCTGTGCTCTCTGCTGCCTTTCCTTCAGTGTAACCTTTTCACCACATATTTGGAATTAGTGGTAAGACTGTGGTTTCAGGGTAATGTTTATCCACATTGCCCCAGATCTACCAACTGCTTAGGAGGTGGTACTGCACTTAGTGAAACAAAACCACCTCAGGGTCTGGAATTTTTTGGAAACTTTCTTGTAAGGAAACTTACTTTTCTGTTTGAAAAAGTAGTTTTCTGATCACGACTTATGTCCTGGTTTTATTTATAATGTTTCAGTCAAAATAATTTCCACACAGCTTTCTGCAGGTGTGAGTGAAGCAAAAAGCCCAGTACAGTGCTGTGAAACAACAGCTCTATAAACATTTCCTCTGACATCCACCCCAACAGAGCGAGTTGTGCTCCTTCTCCACCAAATTTATCAGAGCATCTTTTGGTGGTGAAAGCACCAACATGTAAAAGTGCACTGGTACATTCATCTGTACAAAAGGTTCCTTCTTCTAAATTTAATTCAGCAGTAGTCAAATGGTTAAAGCTGACTTTTTAACACTGCTTTTGTAATCCTGTTTTTGGAGCTAGAATATTAAAGTTTATTTCTTTTTACTTATGCATTAAGACAACACCATTTGGGGGTGAATGTCCTGTTTTCTATGAAGACAATAATATGTAAAGAATCTCATTATCACATTTTTCCTCAGATCTAATATCAAAATCACAGAACATAAGAACTGTCTGAGTTGTTATCCAGTGTTGCTTAGGTAGTTCTACAAAACTCAAAAGAGCTACATAAATTTACACCATCCCAAGATGTGGCTCCATGTACACTTCCAAGGTGGATTTCCAAGACTTGATCTACAATAACAGAAAGACCATATTTTGGATTCAATAGGCACACTGGTAATTTTCATATCACAATTTTTTCCATCCTGTTTTGGGGACAAGGGGTTTCAAATGGCAGGAAGACATGGCTGATTTACTGGAGGTAGATTATTATATAATTTGGCTGACACAAAAAACACCCATGGCAGTAAAACCTGGCATAATTGTTAAAGCTAAATTCCCCAAATCTCTGTGTAATGCAATAGCAATCTGTTGTTATGAGGTTTGGGGCAAATCCGAGCCTGGACTGATGGCTTGTAAGTCAAAGATCAACTTGGGGCAAACATCTTCCTCTATCACACTGAGTGCTGGGAGAGGCATTTTCCAGAGTCACTTCTCCTCCCCTGTCACAGCACAACAGCTGATGGTGTTCTCAAGGACATTTTGTGGATACTTCACTCACAGCTACTACAGTGCAATAAACCTTGTGAGTCTGAGAACTGTTTTAAAGACACCTGAATTTTGAAAAGGACAATTCAGCACATATTTGACCACATTACATTGCCTTTCTTCCTTCTCACTGGCTTTCTACAGGGGAAATGTATTTAGGAGGACAGCAGATAACAAAATAACCACAGGTCTTACCTGTCAGGGGGTGCTTCAAAGGCACATCCGTGATAAGCAAAGAGGTATCACATTAGTGATAACCCAAATCTGCCCACATAGAAAAATACCACTTTGGGTCCTGATCAACCACTGTGCATTAAATCAGAAAGCTCCAGGCCCAGTAAGCAATGCCAGTGCTGGTTGTGCACCCAGGGCTGATGGCCAGGGATGTGTTCATGGTCTGGTTCTTTCTTGGCCACTTTGTACCACTGGCCATGGCATCCACACAACATCCATATTTCATGTCACATCTTTTCCAATAAGGAGTAATCAATAATTAATGAAATATAAATGGTAATGCCCAGAAATCTACCTTAAAAAGAAGCCTTTTCAAGGGTCAGGAAAACGTATCAACTGCACCAATCTTACCTTGGTTTTTCTTGTATCTCACTCCCGGCAGTGCTGACAACATCTTGTTGCACCACCCTTGTGAGAATATCAGTATGTATCAGGGAAAACCCATCAGGCCAAACACATCCGTGTAGGGTAATAAATGTTTTATCTCAGTTTCAACAAGGAGGAGTCAGAAATTCAGTGATTCACTCAAGGTCACACAGGAAGCCTGACAGAGCTATGACTCTCAGCTGTCCTTCTCACTATCTTCCTACCAGATAAGCACTGAGAAATGCAGAGATACAGAGCTCAGGAAGAACTACCTATAGGAAAGTCCATAAAGTAACAACACCCAGGGAGACAGCTGCCAACTAGGCATTAATATAGTAGCAGTAAATCTTGTAAATCTTATTTCTTTAATGTGTTAGCTGAAGGATTTATTAAGGCAACACTGATGGCGAGACAGAGCTTTGGAAAGGCTGGTGATGAGCACTGGTGAAAATGGAAGACCCTATATGGGAACACAGAGATGTATTAGCCTAGAATTTACATTTAAAATGATATGGTTCTGAAAATGGAAAATGTTCCATTTTTAGGATATCTTTCCTAAGTAAGAAAACTGAATTAATTTCATCTCCATGCAGATGAATTGAAAGGATTTTGTTACTGTATGTTTCCAAAACTGCTGACACATCTTGAAATAATACAGCTTTTCTTTCAGAAGGTCATTACACAATGACCATGGTAAAGACTGAGATGTGTTAATTTTGGTTTAGTAATTTTGGAGCTGCCGTAAGAAGGCCAATGGCAGCTGGAACAGGAACTGTGTGGCAGCAGGGCCAGGGCAGTGACCCTTCCCCTGGACTCAGTGTTGGTGAGGCCACACCTTGAGTGTTGTGTTCAGTTCTGGGCCCCTCAGTTCAGGAAAGAGACTGAGGGGCTGGAGCGGGGCCAGAGAAGAGCAACGAGGCTGGAGAAGGGACTGGAGCACAAGTGCTGTGGGGAGAGGCTGAGGGAGCTGGGGGTGTTTAGCCTGGAGAAGAGGAGGCTCAGAGGAGATCTCATCACTCTGTAACTCCCTGACAGGAGGCTGTGCCCAGGTGGGGGTTGGTCTCTCCTCTCAGGCAACCAGCAGGAGAACAAGAGTGCACGGGGGCACTGCCGGGGCAGTTTAGGTTGGATATCAGAAAGAAATTCTTTCCAGAGAGAGTGGTCAGGCATTGGAATGGGCTGCCCAGAGAGGGGGTGGATTCACCATCCCTGAAGGTTTTTAAGATGAGACTGGACGTGGCACTGAGTGCCATGATCTGGTGATCACAGTGGGGTTGGACCAAGGGTTGGACTTGATGATCTCAGAAGTCTCTTCCAACCCAACTGATTCTATGATTCTATAAAAACATTAAACTGCAGACACCAATGCCACACGTGGCTGTTGGCAGAAGGAAGAGTTTGTGTGTTGGGTAAGTTGGGCAGCTCACTTTTCACACGCTGAGCCTCTGTGGGACCTGTCCCTCCTGGCGGTGGCAGAGCGGCTGCTGTCCCCTCCTGCCCCGTGGGTCGCTGTTCCAGCCCCTTACCTTGACGGCGTAGGTGCTGTGCGGGTCCCTGGCGTAGGACGCGGGGTAGTACACGGCGTCGCCGGCCTCGCAGCACGGCCGGTCGCTGCTCAGCCGGAAGTCGGACCAGCTGTCCACGCCGAAGCGCAGCTGCTCCCGCTGCCCCGCCATGAACAGGTCCTCGCAGCGCTGCGCCAGCCTGTGCAGCGCGTCGGCGTGGAGCCCGCGGATCCTGCCCGCCACCTCGTCGCGGCTCTCCATGCCGCGGTACAGCGCCTGGCGCTGCGGCTTCTGCGCCGCCCTGCCCGGCCGGGGCTGCGCGGGGCGTCCGGGCAGCGACTCCAGGCTGGAGGAGCAGCGCTCCCGGGCGCTGGGCGTGCTCAGGCTGCACGCGCTGGCCGTGGCCGACGTGGCCGCCCTCCGCTTCTCCGCGGGCCTGTCCAAGGAGTCCCCGGACTCGTTGTCCAGCACCTTGAGCTCCAGGCTGACCGAGGAGCAGGCACTGCTCGCCTCCCAGTTCGTGTCGATGTCGTAGGTGGGATTGGCCACGAGGCACAGGTTGTTCTCCAGAGCCTGCTTCTGGAGCTCTCTGGGAGTTGGCTCTGTGTTAGCTCTCAGAATTGTTTTCTTTGGCAGTGGAGGTGGTGTTGGCTGCAAGTTGTTCATTGTCTCCTGGTCTCCCAGTCCTCCAAAGGCAATGGCATCATCCAGAGCCCCCTTCGGCTGCCTCGGCTGCTTTGGAGGGATCATGGCTGCCCTGGACTGGCCTGTGCAACAAGACAGTAGTAACAGAAGATTAAAGTACTTTGCATCTGCTGCTTTTATTTGCACTCTGCAAAGAAGTTTAACACAAAAAATAAAGCTGACTAGGACCCTCCCAATATTCCAAGAAAACCTAAATAATGTATAGAAAAAGACGAACCAATTAGAAAACAAAATGACCAAATCAGCATCCCACACATGTAAGTACATCCAGCCAGTCCTGACCCGACCTCAGCACACACAGGAACAGCAGTTTCAGTGCTGGCAGTGCTGCTGCTTTACCTCCCGTCCCATTAGTGACAAGAAGTGCAGGCACAACCCAAACACCAGTTTGGCACTTTGGCCAAAGTCCAGCCTCAGCAATCACACCCACCCTCCTGCAATTCCTTCTGCACTCAACTATAACACTATTCCTTACTTCCTACTCAGATGTGCCAGAACTATGGGTGGATAGGAGTCCATAAAGCAACTGGGAAATATGCTAGAGAGGCTAAAATCCTATTTCAGAATGGAAACCAGAAACGCTCAGACACAACTAAGGTAGTTTAGATCCTTTGGTGGTAACACTGGGCAGTCAGGATTGCCCCAGCAGATTCACCAGCTGAAAACAAGGCAATTGAGCTACTTTCACTCAAGGTGACAAGTGTGTTGCCATTCAGAATAGGGTCGTATTTTGACAGAAACATTTTTTACCCTACAATTTAAAAGTAACCCCCTCCCCCAAGTGCAACTTCTCTAATATATTTCCCTTCCTCACTTGCCATGGGCACCTTTGTTGGCAACATTATGTTCATAGATAACCTGACCTGGCTTCAGTCAAGAAATTCCAAACAGCAGGTTACACACACACAGGCACAGAGTTTCCACTGACAGACTGGTTTGTGTGAATAAACCAGGGAAGATAAACTCCCTCTCTTGTGTTTTGGATGGCTTTTATGGAGAGCAATTATCTTTTATAGGTGCCAGAGTCCTTGGAAATGAAGAATAAATAAATGACAATAATATAATGGAGAATAAAAACTAATAAACAGACAATACAAATGACCAACTTGCTGCTCTGGGACAATTAGACAGTTGTTACTCATATCAAAATGAGATCTTTCCACTCTTAAGAATCAACTGCTATTTTCAGAGAAATTATTTTATAAGCTTTTGATTCCTCCTGGGAGGTTCACTGTCATGGGAAGGTGGGAAGCCAATTTTTACAGTGGCAACACAGCAGACATGAGGAGAATAATTGCAGCACAGCATCTTTTCTAATAAGGGCACAGACACTGTGACTATTTGACTATTTATAATGTGCTGAATCACAAAATTGTTTAAGATCACTGAGTCCAACTGTTAACCTAACACTGCCAAGCTCACCAAATCCTTGGAAAGAGAGGACTGAACTGGAATGCTGAACCAAACTGGGGGTGATCTCAGAGTCAGATATGAATTACATCACTTCAGTCCATAATTAATAATAAATGAATTTGCAGTCTGTGAAAAAAAAAAGAAGTTCTTTACATTTTAAGATATGTTGTTACAGTTATTCTGAATATGAAAGAATCCAAGTTCCACTTGGCCAAGGTGCACAAACCCCTGAAATGCTGGGTTAGGATGCTGAAATGAACTCCTGCTTTCAGAAGATCCAAGAGGATTGTATTTTGCTCTGTACCCACAAACACAGCAGCCTTGCATCCTGCCTCCTTAACCATCATTCTCTTTTCAATCATTTCAAGGAGACAACATCACAAATGAGAGTTCTATCTCTATCTTTTGTTTAAGCTTCAGAAACCCTCAGAAGAGCCTGATGGATTTAATGATAGGCCTGGCTCTTCCAATGTTTAAAAAACTGAATTTTGAGCAGGAAATTCAATCAGCTTTGTACATACCTGATCTTCAGGGAAGACTGCAAATCATTGTCAAGGTTGCTTAAAAAAGTGTCACCCTCTGGGACCTCGGGGGACTCTGCTGCTCCTTTGTGCCTGGCATTGCAGGGGGTGTGCTCTGCAATGGCAGCTCTCCCTGTCTGTCTCTCCTGGCACTGGTGCCAGCTGGGCAGCACAGCAGCTGCCAGAAGCTTCCTTTTGCAGAGGTGCAGAGTCAAAAGCAGAGTTGATGTCTGCATGCCAGACACACATGCAGACCCCACAGCCTTTTGCTTAATCCTGATGCAAGTTCATTTCTAGTTGGTATCCAATTTTCTTACTCCTCCAAACGTGTGCCCTGTTCCACAGCCACTCACTCTTACAAAATCTGTGACCTCTGTACTCCTCCCCAGCAACACTCTGTGTTAGAGATCACTTGCCCAGTTTTCCACCCTTCCCCTCTTCCCCACTACCCTGAGACAGCCTCACTGCAGGGCTTGGGAGAGGACACTGCTCAGGAGGAGCTGCTAAGCCAAGGGCTGCTCAGATGCCAGAGGGAAACATCCAAGGAACAAGTGAGAGCAAGAGGCACCTCCCGAGCAGGAGCAGCAGAAGCCCCTCTGAGAAAGGTAAGATTTGTAACAGTGTTACTGTGAGTCTCTTCCTTCCTGCTCTCATGGCCCTGCCCTCCTAAAGCCATTCACACCCAGGAGGGTGCAAACAGCGTTGCTTTTGCATTGGAACTGTGACAGCAGAACTGAATTGGAGAAGGTTTTCACTGCCAGGAGTGGGTTTTGCAGATGTCTGGAGTGGGTGGCAGGATCCAGGGAACCATGTACAAGTCATTCTGTAGTTACTGTTTCCAGTGTTCTCAGCTGAGGGCAGTGAGTTTGTCAAACATGCCACGTTTCAGTGTAGTTTCTCCCCATAAGAACAAGCTTTTCATATTGAATCTACCCATCTGTATGACACAGCTGAAAAGCTTCATGTCTGCACTGTTTCTGTGCTGAGTTCTTAACACTGAACATTTCTTTCATATCCCTTGGGCCAGTCTTTCCAGCTCAGCTTTCCTGAGGCAGCAAACTTCATATCCCTCATTTTTATAAATTCATTGCCTAGAAATAAAGTCTTAAATGCTGTCCCTGTCAAAGGCACAATAATATTCTTTTGCATAGAAGTACTGGCAATGCCTTTCTTTCTTTTTCTTTCCTATCCTTTCCTTCTCCCCTCCCATGCCCAAAACCATAATTTCAGTACCTACTCCAACATTGCAAGGTTCAGCCTAAGCCACACTCTTGGGAGGCAAATGAAAAGGAGAACCAGGCACAATATAAGGCTACCACTTACAGAGAGCTTTGAAGTGGATTCCAGACTGCTCAATGACAGAAAAAATTTAACTCTTTATAGGCAGAAGCTTTCTAGAGAGCTTTAAATAATTTGATGGTTCAGTAACATCTTCCATTGCAGAATCTCACTACACTATTTAAATACTAATGCTCAAGTCTCTAGACACCATGCAGAGGTTCTGAAACTCTAAAAGAGCTCTGAAAAGGCATTTAAATTTTATTTTTCTGTGTAACTGATTTATCATCAGACTTTACACTGCAGTCTGTTTATGTGAGCAGGTGAAACTATCAAATCTGACATCACTCCTTAATAAACTCTTACCTTGACTGATAAAAATAACCAAACCATGAAAAAAATCACAAATGCATAAAGTGCCTTCCAAGCACTGCAGAAGCTCCCAGCAGACTTCACAGACCCAATCCCAACAAATGCTGAACATGCACACCACTGCTCTGTAATCTGTACACAGATTTCCAGGGACTCCTGCATTATACTCAGCTGTTTACAGATTTGGTGCTAATTTACTAGACTAAAATCTTACCAAAATGATGATATATGCAACACAAAGGAAAGCTTATACTTGTTCAGTAACATTTGTGATGCAGCTCCAGTTTCTGAGCACTACTTTGACACTGGGCAGAGCTCTCAGGTGAGGAGCTGCAGGTCTGAGAAGCTTCACTTGTCCTGCTGGGTGCCCTGCCAGGTCCTGCTGCCCACCCCCCACCACACCATGCTGAGGATGTCACCTGTGCTAATTACACAGTACACAAAATGCACCACTGATGTCACAATCACTGTCTGTCACTGAACTGTCAGTTTGAAGTCAGCAACGATTTCAGTGCCTCAGTTAAAGCCTGGCCAAAGCACACTGCCCTGGTCTCACTCACTGACTGAGGCAATGCTCCATGGCACATGCTGTGATATGGGATTTTTTCCAGTGTCAGCAATCACAAAGCCTAGAAACTTAGCCTCCTTTTTTTCCATCACTTGAAGAGTAAGGAGGAAAGTAGCTGATAATGAAATAACCTATTCTTTTTTTCAATGACAAAAATACTATCCTGAGTACATTGAGAATACCTTAATCCACTTACAGTGATGCAAATTCAATCAAGTCCATTTCCCCAACAAATTCAGACAAAGACAGAATAATTTAAAAATTTGTAAAGGAAAGCCTTTTAATTATCAGGTCTATTGTCTTCCTTATCATCAGCTATGGGGCTTACCTGAATCAACCTGTGTTACAATAAAGGCACCTCTTACAAAAGAAACATCCAGGCCCTATCTTACACATTTGAACATTTGTTTCTGCACCTCCATTCAGGTGCAGGCCCTGGAGTTTGTTAAATCAGTTGATAACAGCTATCCCTCAGACAGTTCTGCTCCCCACAGGAGCAGCCCCACCATGGCCAAGCCACACTCCTGCTTTGACAAGCTAAACACACTGAGTTGCTTGAATGAGTCCCTATGAAGTGCCTACCCCAATACAAGGCATTGCAAAGCTTTTTTTTACAGCCTGTACACTCTTTTTAAACATCCTTCTCAAATTGTGGGCACCAGGGCTGGACTGTGACCACAGCAGTTGCAGGGGAAAAATGAGATATACAGAACCTCTCTCCTCCTGCTGAAGTTTTCTTCTATTTATTCAGCCAGGAACATACTTTACCCTATCATCATGGTGGGACCCCTCAAAAGCCCCAAGTCTTTTATATTGTACCTGATTCACAGAATCCTCTGTTTTGTAAGATTTGTCTCTTGGAAGGTCAAACCAAATGTATTTGAGGACAGTACCTGATATGAACTATTCCCTGACTGCAGAGGACAATTCACCAAAGCTTGCAGTTATTTCATGTGACATGTCAGAACTGAAGACCAGACATTTATCAAAGTAGTAACATATTATCTGCTTTTCAATAAACCCCACAGAATATGCATCAATTAGTATTTTAAACGAATATTGTGCATTATATTGCAAGCTGAGATGTTCACAAGATGTATTTTACAAACCACAAACCACAGTATGTAGCTCCAACTGCAGCTGAAGCAAGAGTCAAATGTGATGGGACTTCTCATATTATCCTTTCTTCCAGTTTCACATACTAGTATTGGTTAATTCTACAAGAGATATGATTTTGCTGCCTAGGTGATGCAAGATATGAAAACAAGTAGGAATTATTCTCTGTCTTTACCCAGAAATCTCCCCCTTGCCATCTGAGCAATAAAGTGAGGCTGTCTGAATAAAGCAGAAACCCTCTGAGGGCAGCCAGGGAGCTCAGGGCCATGTAGGGAAGCATTTGCTCCTCACAACAGGCACCAAGCCTGAGCCAGACCCAGCCCAGCCCTCAGGCTGACTTAACTCTTTCATACCTAAAATTTCCTTTAGTGACAGCAAAGTTTAAAGTGACCCAAGGATGAGAAGGTTTGGAATAAAATGCCCAGAGGACAGTTTAAGAGGGAACCTTCAAACTTAGGAGCAGCACTAACACAACCCAGGGCTGATGGAGGGGATCACCACAGTGCCAAGGCTGGAAGGGATCTCCTCAGTTGGTCAGCATGGTCAGCTGAAGCAGGTTGTCCAGGGTCATGTCCAGTCAGGCTTTGACCATCTCCACAGATGGAGATTCCACAACTACTGTGGGCCACCCGTTCCAGTGTTTAATGGTATTTCACTGCATGGGCTAAACAAGCTGGAAGTAGTTCTGCTGTAGCTGCACCTCCTGCCTGGATTGTGCCTGCAATGGAGCTACCTCCTAAATACAGAAAACATAGATACAGACAAATATCTCACTACACTGAAAATAGTTCATTAGATCTTTGAGTAATTCACCATAAAAATATAAATTCTAGTTTTCCTCCTTAGAGGAAGTGTCTTGGTAGATGGTTAATATCATTCCTGGGTGGGATAGCATTCCACTTCATGCTTTTTAAACAATAGCTAATTAATGTTTTAATAGTAGAATACACTAAGAAGTTCACCACTAATTCACATTGAAGCAAAAAATGCAACACTATCCCTGAATGCCTAAGCTATGGATGCACCTGAGGGTTTAAAGTGCAGTCCTTGGTCCCTGAAGCCTGTATGGACATGCCAAACCCCTGCACTCATGAGCCATCTCAGCGCAGTCAGGTCACTCTTGGACAAGCTCTAAAGAAGCTGGTGCCTTACAGAGTGGGGTGTTACTGAAAAACATGTGTTCAGATGTCCTGGGTACATAAATGAGAGACTTTGTTCCTCTAGGAAATCTGGCTGTAGGTATCCCTAAATTCAAAGTACTTCAAATCAAACTGCTTTAGAAAATTAGGCTAATAATATTGATACTGTATATCAGGAGATGCTTATTTGTGTGCTCCCTTATCTTGCAGAGGAGCACTGCATCCATGCATCTTTCTCACATGAGTCAGGAATTCAGTAATGATTGAATAGTACCTTCAGGACATTCATAACTTATTGTGAAGGAGCAAAAGTAAACTCTCAGACTAGGATAAGGAAGGTTTCAGTCAAGAAAAGACAGTTACAAATATTGTAGCAGTTGCTGATGCTCTAAAATAAACAGTCCTATCTTTTGTTGAAGTTTGGAAAAACATTGAAATCTTCTTATTGTTTCTAAAGAAATTAAGTCATTTGCTGTGTATTTGAAACCTCTCTGACAAAATTTCTCCAAAAAAGATAAAACAACGTGTCTTTTGAAATCATTTGAGATGTTTATCACTAGGGTCTGGTGTCTGTACCCCTGTGAACACAGGCACTTTGGAGACAAGTTAATGGAGAAAGATAGACAGGTTACCTTTATTAGAAGCTTCTAAGGTGCAAACCAAAGAGGTCTG
Source organism: Pithys albifrons albifrons (assembly GCF_047495875.1). Classification (NCBI taxonomy): domain Eukaryota; kingdom Metazoa; phylum Chordata; class Aves; order Passeriformes; family Thamnophilidae; genus Pithys; species Pithys albifrons. The sequence continues at coordinate 1,711,222 of NC_092470.1, forward strand.
ACCCCGTGACCAGGAAAGTTACAACTTTTATACCAGATATTAACATCCAATCATCATTCTCATTTCCCTTGTGGGCCCACCCACTGGGGCCATCTGAACTGCCCCCTGCCATGGGGGGGCCGTTAGGCCTTTTTCTTATGTTCTGTCCTCTGTTATCTGCAGGTGGCTTCTCACAAACACCATGGCCTTGGCAAAGCCTGAGAAAGCATCCAATCTTGTGAGAAAGACAGGTAATAACTGCACTTAGGATTTGAGCAGGCCAGAAGAACTTCTGTGATTCTAAATCTACCAAAATACATTAAATCCTTAGGCACCAGATCAATGAAAAGACTGCTTTAAGTTACAGGAAAACAAACCTTTGAGTTTGTTCAGTCTTCACTTTCTTGGCTGTGATCACAGAAGGAGACAAGATAACTTCCTTTTCTATAAATCAGCATCAAGAAGCCAGTCTCTAAAAGCTCCCCTTATGAAGGGCACTGTGCTGTTCTGAAGGAAAGGGCCCCAAAGGTGCCCCAGGGAGGGCACACTCACCCAGGTTGCTGTAGGTGGCACTGCAGGTGCTCAGCTCGGGGGGACTCGCAGCCTCCTCCTTCTCCTCCTGCCCCTGCGCGGGACGCGCCGGCGGCACCGCAATGACCGAGGCGCTGCCACCATTGTCCTGCTTCACAAACACGGCTCTGGGGACACGGGGGGACAGCTCCTCCAGGGGCCTGGCATCGGGCACGGCACTGAAACAACAGCACACAGTCAGCTGGGGAGCAAACTGGGGCCAGACCCTGCTGGCAAAGCACCAGCTCAGGCACTGAGGGAACAAAGGCAAAGAAACAAGATCTTTCATCTCTTTTTTTAAGAACGATTTTCTACAGGGTTTATTTTCCTTCATGAGAAGAAACAACTTGTGACTGAAATAGTAACGTGTTAGTTACTATTATACTAATTATAATATACATATAATAAAATAGTTCATGCCTTTGATAAAAAAGGTATAATCAAATGTTTTACAGCTTGACTATAATCAACATCCATATGCCCAGGTATGACCCTGGCAAAACGTGTGGGGCTCAGGACAGCAGCAGAGTTTAAGGTGCAACAACTGTGCTTTAACCAAAGATAACAAGGCATAGCAAGGGGGATTAATTCCCAATAAATGCATACAACTTTAATGATACATTTTCATATTCTGGTAGGATTTTGGGAACCCACACTCTGGGCAACAGGCCTCATCTAAGGCAGGAATTTATATCCCATATAAAATTCTCCACTATGAAAATCCACCTGCATTAGGCCAACTGCAAAAGGCCATGAAGACATTCCTCTGTGCCTGCTCTTAGCTAGGAAGTTTTAATCAAACTGTGATGACTGATAGCACTAAACTCTGAAAATCAGTTTCCATGGATATATTTATTGCAGTATAATTTCAAAATTATGCATTATATGTATGAAAAATTGTCAAGACTTAATAAAAAACCCCAATCCTACTGAAAATATAGCAGCAATTATCAATAATACACCACAAAAACATGTCAGAGCAAAAATATTTCCATTCCTTTATGTTCTCTCTCTCACAGAAACAAATATTCATTACAGGCAAATGTGCTGCTCCAGTTCTCATTACTATAGCCTGCTCAAATCCAACAACAAGGATTTTAACTACTTGTGACTCCCATAAGAGGCAGGAGCAACACACTTCCATCAAAACATGATCACCACATCATGTATCTGTACAATACTTATTTTTTGTGGTAAAGATTTAAAACCTCCTCAAAGAGTTAATATAAATTATAGGCATATTTGTCTCTATGGCAAAGCCAAAATTCTAGACATCATGGTACACAATCTTGTAGCAATTCCTCACTGCAAGGATTCAAACATGCCAATCCTTTGCATGACACAAGACCCAGGACAGTGCAGTGTGCACATGCTGCTTCTGCTCAGACTCATGAATTTTAATCGCAGGCTGACACAAACCAAACTCATTAGAACTTGTTAGTAAAAGGGAAAAAATGGCATAAGTTCAAAAAGATGTAATCTTTAATCAGTGCAACGTTTTTTGTTCCATTTTAGTACCATGCATAGGAATGGTGCAAAGAACATTCCATGTGCCATAAATATATCCACATTAAAGAGTTAACCCACTGTAATTTCTGAGTAAAGCAGACATAAAATTAAAGCAGTTACAAGGCTCTCTAGATGAGGAGAAATTTAACTAGACTTGTAGTTGCTGTAAATAATATACATACCTGCATTCCTCAACAGGAATGTTTTCTTGAAGAAGAAATAGGTTCCAATAGTTTTACAGCTCTGTCATTGCCACAAACCAGGAATTACCCCACCTCAAAGCAATGTTTTAGTATTGCTTGGTAAGGCACAGAACATACTCATTCTCCAAACCAGACACATGCAAGCACATACACTAAACCTAAGCTCAGAAGCCATTTGCCAAAGTAAACCAACAGCTAGAAAGGAAGAGAGAAAAAAAATACCAACTCACCCACTGTACTCACTCACACAATTCCCCATTAAAGGAAATTCTTTCAGGGCCTTCTTGAGTCTTTTAATCATGTCTTGAAACTCTGGCGAGCCATTGATTCCACAGTGTTCTGGTGTGCTACAAGTTGTGCAGGCTGTGAGCAAGGGCTGAACTGTGCACAGGGACACACCTCCCCCTGCTCACCTGCACTGGCCCTGCCAGGGCCCCCAGTCCCGCCTGCTGAACCCTTCCCTTCCACCTGCACTGGCCCTGCCTCCTGAACCCTTCCCCTGCCTCCCAGGAAAGGCAGGGCTCCCAGCAGCCCAGCCCTGCCTCCTGAACCCTTCCCTTCCACCTGCACTGGCCCTGCCCCAGCAGCCCAGCCCAGCCTCCTTACCCCTTCCCTGCCTCCTGGGAAGGCAGGCAGAGGCTGCTGCTGCATCACTGCTCTGGAATGGCAGCTATGGCCTTAGTCACAGCATTGCTTTGTGAAAAGCACGTTCACGTTTCAAGAGCAGTTTTAGGCACCAAGACTAACCTACTGTTAAAAATAATTGAGTGTCTCACATCTGTATTCTGTGCCTCAAAAGAATACATTTTAAACCACAGCAGTTCAATGTCAGGCCATGAAATGCACGGGGAAATGGTTCCCAGGATCTGACACTGAGGACTGAGCTCAAGCTCACACAAATGTGACCCTTCCCCAGCACGGCAGGACACAGGAGGGACAGAGGGGACCCCTCTCACCCAGTGAGCTCCCAGAGCCACAGTCCCAGCTGCTTTGGATTCATCAACTAAACAGTTTAAACAACTAGTTTTTGAGAAAAGATCCGCTGATAAACAAGCAGTTCTCTGAGATTAGAACTGTTAAAGCCTGATTTTGTACTGCCTCCTCTCTGCTTGTTGGTAGCAAGTGATACTTAAAGCTTTCTCCTTATTTGGGATATTTATAGATATTTTGCCAGGATAGATTCTTTGATGCCTTGCATAAGAGCACATATTTGGCTTCTACCATAGTGGGCACAAACCTCCTCTGTCCAAGTCTTTTTCTCTTCCCTTTTTTATTTCACTAACAAACTTGGTAAGAAATTAATTATCTTAGAGAACTCTGCTCCTTGGGCACAAGTGGCTGAAATGAAACAACTATTCCATTAATGGAGGAAGCAGCCCTCTGTTTTCCTAAAGGCTGAGATTATGTGCAGCAAAAAAACTTGCCATAAAAATGACTGCCCTTCAGAGAACACCCTACTGAATCCACACACTTGTCATTCACATGTGCACAAGCTCAAAACTGTTTTCAAAGTGTTATTTTTCTGCAGGGACAAATGCCCCTAACTCCTTCCTCGAGGCTCTCCTCCTTCACAGTTCTTGGACAGCCAAAAGCTGAAGTGGTCTAACTCAGCTCAGTCTTTTGAGAACAGGAACATGCAGAAAGCTGCCTGTGCAGGCTGTTAATTTTGGTGAGGACACTGGAATCACAGTTATTGTATGGCCTGTGTCCTCTTCTATTCAGAGCACACCTGCTCAATTAGAATGATTAATAAACAGCAAATAATATGAGGGAGATAATGTGGAATGGTCATAAGAAGTGAGAGTGTACTCCTCAGTTAGGGTCAGATCTGGAGGCCAAGCTGAGGGGGCACAGTCCTGGGCAAGAGGCACATAAGTGCCAGAGGCAGAACCACAGGGAGAAGCTGCTGTGGCTTCAGACCCAGCAGGCTCTGCTCTCCCCACAGTGTGCACCAGCACAGCAGCACCAATGGCAGCTGCACAGGTTGGGATGAAAGGAAGATAACTTAGGTTTACACACACAAAAAACCCAACAGTGTAATTTGTAGACATATTTAGTGTCAAGGAGAACACTCTGAGATCCCCTCAGGCCCTACACTTTTAAGCTAATAAAGCCAATCTAAGCCTAGACTGATTGAACAATGCTTGAGAAAAAATGCAGAATGGCCAATGACTGAAAGGAGGTCAAAGGCCACCTTAGCCAGGAACTTCCCAGGACACAGAGCATTTTATTCCTGCAGGACAAAGATGATCAGTGCCCAGATGATGATCAGGGCCCAGGCTCCAGAGTGCACTGTGGGCACAGGAAACATTGCAGTGGCTCCTGCACCCCAGTTCCTCATTATCACCATCAGCCAGGAACAGCCAAAGTGAAACAAACTCCTAAAATGACAACTGAAATAACTAAGCCATGAAGCTGATTCCTAACTCTGATTATTTAGAAGTATGAGAATTTATATTCTTCTTCTCTTTTTTTTTAAGTCTTGTATAATGTGATGTTTGCATGGATAAAGGGTATACATTTGATAATCCAGTAAAGACATCCTACTAAGCTCTTTAGTGTCACTGAAACTTATGGCAATGACTTTCACAGATTAACTATGCATTATAAAAAATATATTTTTCTTTATCCGTTTTAAGTTCTCAGTCTCTCCATTTTACAGACTATTAGAGGAGTCAAGAACAATAATACATGATTTACCATTTCTTAATCTAAATTTATAAAATAATAAATGGTAAAATCCTTCTACTTGGTTCCTTAACAGTCCTTGGGGTTTATGAGTTCTCAGATAAAACATTATCACTTATTGCTTAACACACAGAGAATTTCCAATTCTGTCATCACAGAGATGTTCTAGAGAAAAATCTCACAAGTTTTTAATTGAGAAAATAGTGTAAGATAAATGGTTAATGTTTTTAGAAGCACTCCTAAGCACTGTTGAGTAAGGTAGATAAAGCTTGCTGATGCCTAGATAAAAGCAAACCAACACAGATGTGACAAGAAGGGAGAGTTGATCCAACTACATTTTTCAGGAGAGGATTTCTCCCATTTCAGTAGAGTTGCACAACCAAGAAATTTCATTTCTAACATCCTTGAATTCTCCTCATCAATCTGTGCTAGCTGTACTTAAAAGGTTTTGAATTCAGGTGAGAATTTCACCCTGACAGTGGTATCAGAGGCCCTTCAGACTGGGAAGGACTTTGTTTTCAGAAGAGCCCTACTGTGATTTGACAGATTTTGTTATCTTCCCAAGCAGTTTCTGCAGCAGCTGTGGAATCTGCAGGACTGGATCAGTGACAATGCCAAAGTGGAATGTGGCAGTGGTGGTTATTCCTGCCTATCTCTGGATGCAACCCTGACCTTAAGATGTGACTGCATTTTTGAAGAACAATGATTCCCATTGTTTCTGCTGAGTGGTCTGTCCCAACATTCCTATTCCTCCAGATACAGAGCTCAGTTGTATCAGTTATGAGCTCAAATCCTTCTGCAAAAGTTAACTTCCTTTTAGGAATTAGATTGATAATAATCCCAACTTTAGTTATGAAGAAATGCTTCCTTACTTGATCCAAAACAAAATGAATATACAGACCTCACTACCTGAAGGAAGTATTTCAGGAAACACAGTTTTATCTTTACTCATCCAAGTCTGGCCCAAAGATGCCATAAAGGACAGTTATGGCTCACTCACATCTGTGAAAGGAAACTGCAGTTTGAGCTGCAGCTGAACTGGAACTGCTGTGCTGGGATCAGTGGCACTGGCATGTACAAAGGCACTGCCACCTGATCCAGGGGATTTAGTTCCACTCTGATGGGGATTCAGCTCAGCTCTTTATGCAGACAGCCAAGGAAGCAGCAGGATGCTGAGCTGCACTTGGCTTTTGGGAGACATCTCAATCTCCAAGGCTGCTGCTGGGTATGAGCAGTGATGTCTCAATGCAGGAGAGGAGAAGCCTTTATCTTGTGAAACTCCAACAGGAACACTGATCCATGAGATAGCAAAGCCTTTTTAGCAAACTTGGGATGAGTGGACTGCACCCTGTGTTGTACCACCTTCATCAGTGACAGCGACTCAGGCCAGAAATATCATCCTGTTACCTTTTCAGGGGTCAATTTTAGGTTCTGCCTGAGAACAACTGTTGCTTCATGGACTACAGGTGTTCTAAGAACACCTGGTTTTCAATCCAGTTAATGTTAAAGCTGACATGTCTGCTGATGTTTAGCAAAAATTAATCTATTTACAAATGTCTAGCAAATTTAATCTATCATCTGCTAGCTCCTTTTGAACCAGCCTATGTGCATCCTGGCATCAAACAGAAAGAAAAAATCACATGGATAAACCAAAACCAAGTTCATTTGTGTAACAGAGAGATAATTTCCAGCTTTCCAGAGAACTGGGTATTTTGCAAATGCTGTTCAAAGAGAAAACTGCCCTTTCTAGTGATAACTCCAAATACCTGCAGCTGTTTCGTGGTTATCAATCTGTAGCAGCATTTTAATCCGTTGCAAAAAATACTGTATCTTCATTTAATTTGCTTTCAAGGCCTCCTAGTAACCTGGCATTTTTAAAGCTTATCTTATATTCCAGGTCATCAGTTTGTTTTTTTCAGTGAGTTTACTGTTCTTGACCTTCTGAGTTAGGGAAGTGTCCTGTTCACTGATTGCTGTCTTCAGCCTCCCATTGTACTCTGAGCCTGTGCAAGCTGAACACAAGATTTTGAACATCTTTTTCATGCCCATATTTTAGCCCAAATTATCACTAAGCTCATACTAATACATAAAAACACAAACCAACCACAGCATCTCATCAGTTATATCTCCTGCTTGTGCAAAAATGGAATTTGGCAACCCTGATTCTCACCTACCAGGATAAAAACAAAATCCAAGTCCCTTAAACAACAAAAAAACAACTGCTTTAATTTTTTGACACTATAAGGTCTTTTCAACTATTAATAATTAATTAAAAACCCCAAATAACTCAAGGCATCAAAGTAACTGAATAATATAAAAACTAAAGGATAAAGTCACTGACTCTCCAGTGTTCCCACAACGTATTTCCCAGCACCTCAGTGTATGTTCTTTGAAATTTGTAGAAACCATAGGACAACATTGTCAGAAAGAAGAGATTCCAATTATAACATTTGGAAAATTCCAGTTTTCCCCAGGGAAAACTCGGAGATGTGGTTTTAACCAGTACCACTGTAAGTTGTAGAAAACTATTGTAAACTTTGTGGAATAAATGAGTAAGACTGAGTGGTGAGCAATGGCCTTCAAAAGGAGGGCAGAAGGTGTTCCAGGCACACTGCAAGAACATCACACATTCCAACAGCACCATCTCTGGGGCAGTGCAAGAATCAGTGACTGTTCCTGCCCTCTCACCACCTGGAGCAGGAGCTGCTCCTTCCTGCCTGCCCCTGGCAGAGCAGGGACTTGATCTGGCTGAAAAATGACTGCAAAGTTATTTCTCCCTTGGATCCCTTCCCCAGTCTGGCTCAGCACAGGGACCACAGGGACTGCCTTGGCAGCAGAACAGGGGGCACTGTGGAGGTGGGATCAAGTGAACCTCCTGATGGCAATGCAATCAAAATCAACCTCACTTCCTCCACCTTCCCCTGGATACAGGAGAAAAAAGTGGATTCCTGTAAAGGGGGCTTGAGAGCACAAACTCCTCCAATTCTTTAACTTGCCTCATCTAGAGAGACCGAACTTCTACCAAGGGTTATTCTAGCAATTTTCCTGTATAGACAGTGGAGGAGGAAAACCAAGTTATTTTACTTTAGGACAAGTGGTAATCAGTTTATGGTAAACTCTAATTATGCTCACACAGTGATTTCTATTAGCCTAAGTCAGCTTTAAAACTATCTTAACTAAAAATGCTGCACTTTTCTTGTACAGAATATGGAGGAAGAAAATCAAAGAACATTGCCATGATTCATTTTCTGGGACTCACACAGAGCTCACACTCTACAAAATTTTAAATATTCTACCATTAGGTTACTGTTATAATGAATTAGAAAATGCAAGTTTGAAGGTCCTTTGGAATTAGCTTGTGTAATAACAGTGGAAGACATACTGTAACACATCCACAGCTGTGGTCAGCACTTAGGGAAATGCACACTGTGCCCATGGGACCAGCTCTCCTGGATCCAGTGCTGCTGGGTGACAAAGCACATCCATTCCTAAAGGCCTTGCAAAACAGAGATAAGATTATTTTATAGGTACTCTAATTCTATGATTACTCTTTTACAATGGTTTATTTTGGGAGTGCTGCAGTGATGTTGCAGTGCAGCATCAAGTTAATTAGCATCTGTTCTATTCTTGGGCATGTGAGGTAAAGTCAGCACAGCACCTTTCAAGAGTCACAGATCTTTTAATTTCTATCGTACTTCTCATTAGTTGCCTTCTATTTCTGCAGAGAAATCCTGTCATTTCCGTTAACATATAAACATTTTGTTAAAGTAGAAATTCAGGAGAAGGGATTTGATTCAATGGAACATGGCTATTGTGACACATTGGTGAGCCTCCAAGACAAACTGGAAGTATCAGCTACTACTTCTAATAATTTTTCAAAAATCCTTTCTGGTATCTCACATAATGGAAAGATTAAGATATGTTCTAAGTAACCTAAACCAAATTACACTAAATGCAACAAAACTCCTTAGTTTCCCCCTTTTCAGCAGTATATCCAGGACAGTTCACAATGAGTAAGTGGCTAAGAGAGCTGAGTGGAGTACCTGGGGATTTTCTTGGGAACCTGAGGTGGTGAGGAATGGCTCTCTGTGTCCTGCTCAGAGCCCTCTGGAGGCTTTTCCTGCGTGTCTCCCTGGTCGCTGCCCAGTGCCCCTGCGAGGGCAGCCTGTGCCGTGCCCACCTCGGGGGCGCCCGCCGCGGGCTCTGCCGGCGCCGGCTCACAGCGGTACATGAACACGATGGACGGCTTCTCGCCCGAGTCCGACTTGGCCTCGCTGAACCAGTGGTGCCGCTGAACGGGGGGCGGGGGCAGCATGTGGATGACAGTGCCATCCAGACCCACCAACTTCCCTTTCTCTCTTTCCTTCTCTTTGTCCTCCTCCTCCTCGGGTTTCCTGCGGCGGAAGAAGCTCTTGAAGGATATCCAGCGCTTGGGTTTGGCGTCGGCGCGACGCCCCTCCGAGTGCAGCACGGACTCGGCCTCCGTGGCCCTGGTGGGACTGTTGGGTTTGCTCCAGTTGCTGAAGTGTCTTTGCAGCAGGTTGGTGGCGTGGTAGGGCGAGGAGGTGGAGCGTGGAGGAGGGAATGGCGGTGCCTGCTCCGTGGGGGGACTGGTGGCACCCGGGGGGGCTCGCCCTGGCTTTGGAGAGGGAGTGGCAACCGGCTGGGAAAGGGGATCCTTCTGTGCTTTAGCAGCAGTGTTTTCCACTGTCTGGGAGGACTCCCCTTCAGGCTGTGACGTAAACAGAGATTTGGGCCGTACCAGGGTGTTTTTAGTAGCATCTCCCTCCGGGGGTAAGGAATACAGTTCTTCTACGCTGCAGGATTTGGGTGCAGACTGAGGTGTTTCTGGAGGAGACCGTGGGGGCTGGATAGAGGCCACAATCTGCGAGAGCACCGTGCTTGCGTTCTCTCTGCCACCACTGCTGCCAACAGAATCCTCCGGAGTGACATCTGTTTTAGCTGCAGGCTCTTGCACTGCCTTTTGAGCTCTGGATGGGGAGCTGTGCTCAGCACTGTGACTTCTCTGCGGGGATATCTGGCTTTTACTGAGACAGCTGTTGAACTCTTGCACCTTTTGAGCCACAGAACCCAGCCTGCACTCAGAGCTACTGGGCACCCCCTTGCCTTGGGGCAGCTCAGTGGGTTTATTGCCTATGGCTTCAGCCACTGTACTTTCTGTTTCTATTTCTTCATATGTATGGCTTATCACACTGGTAGTTTTATCTTTGATGGACAGCTCCCCACTGGTCCCCAGGAAACTTTTATAGATCGCCAGGTTATCGTAAGCATTGGGATTGATTACAATGGGAACTTTGATGGCATTTTTGGAGCTCTTGGCGTAAGTGGGCTCATCGTGAATGATAATGGGAAAAGGTGGCATGCCAGCATTGTTGTAGCTGTTGAATTTTATCTCAGATAAATTGGGAGACTTAACTGGGATAGTTTTTGAAGAAACATTTGTAGCTGTAGGTGAAGTAGGAGCTGACTTGTGGCTTGTCTTCCTGGGTGGAACAGAAGGTCCTGAGCTGTTTGCAATCAGCTCCACCTTAGGTATCTTCTGTCTTGGACTAGTACTAGAAGTCCACACTTCCTGGTATCTGATTGCACTGGATTTTTTCAGGTTGGCATTTACACGTACAGGTGATGCTGCAGAGGTTGCAAGAGGTGAGCCTGGAGTTACTGGCGAGCTTGGGTTAGACGATGCCTTTTTGGTTTCTGAGGTTTCACTCTGATTCTCCTTACATTCACTGGTCATGGCAGCTGATACATCCACCACAGTATATGGCTTGCAAATGGGCTGTTCCATATTCACCACCCTGTAAGGTTTAGCTTGCTCCTCCATGGGCACCAAATTAATAGTTACAGACTGAGCAGCAACATCTGACGAATTTTTATTCTCTTGTTTATCAGTCTGCACAGCAATTTTGCCATCCTTCTCCTCCAGTCGAAGCGCAAGGACTGCCTTGTGAGTTTCTAGACTTTTTGGAACATTTCTGGGTGCTTTTGACGTATCCTTTACTTGCTGATTGTCACAAAGACTTTCATATTCTGGGTCAATCAATTTGAGGTCCTGAGGAGTGCTAGGAGATAACCCTCCATTGCAGAGCTTCTGTGAAGAACTGCTGGTTGTTCCAGAACAAGACTCTTCTGTCAAAGAAGAATCAGGAGATGTCGAATCAGAAGATGCCATGCTCTGCATGCTCTCTTGCCCATAAAGAATCACAGTCTCTTCCCCGTAGCCATTTAAAATTTCATCATAACTGTCATCATAATCTACTGCACAGATCCGCTGCAGAGACTTGTTTCGAAGAGGCACAGTGTTCCATTTTTTGTCCCCACAGAAGGGGACAGGGGACAGGGTGTTAGCTCTGAAGTTGGCGAAGCGGGGCTGGCCCCTCATGCGGATTTCCATTGCTAGCAGCTCCTCATCACTTTCATCCCAGCTCTCATGCTCTTCCTGCATGCTGCCAGGAAACGTGTCATCCTCACTCTCATCTCCACTAGAGAACTCTGGATAGCAGAAACGTCCACCTTCATTACTTATGACTTCAGTGCTTCCACTCAGAATAACATGCTTACTGTGTGAATCCTTCATTCCACCCACCATGCAGCTCGGAGGGATCTTTCTTTCTAATGATTTTTTATAACAATTATTTATCCTTCCCAAGAAGGTTTCTCTTGCATTTGTTTCATTTCCAGTGAGCTGAGGTGTGGTATCCAAACCCGCAATCTCCTTCAAAACTTCTGTCAGCCCATTATTATTGTTACTTGGTACCTTACCCACACCCTCGCTGTTGCCATAAGGCCTAGAGACATGGCTGTAACCCTCAATTTCATCCTCATTGTTGTTGTTCAGTGGTTTTTTGTTCAGGACTGCTTTGTTTCGGTTCCACCCCGCAGGCACGTGTTTGTTCTCACCCTGCTCCAGCGCACTGACCTCGGCACCGCCCTGCCCCTCTGCCACCATCATGGTGGGTTTCACAGCTATGGTGGGTTTCTTGGCCACGGGTGGGCGGAAGCTGCCGCTGCTCCTGCCGCGCTGGCCACTGCTTTGGTTGGCATTGGCTTTCAGGGGCCCATGCGACAGGGGCTTCTTCTCTGACACTGGTGGTAGCTGGTGCAAGCTTTTGGGCTTGAAGCAGTTCTTACACTCCCCAGGTTTCCAGACGTGCTCAGTGAAAGTGTTGCAAGCAGACATTGTCCCAGAGCTCTGTGCTTGGTGCTGTGCTGTCAGTGCATGGCAGGAACTTCAGCCATGTGTTTCCACTCACGTAGTATGGCCACTCCTTTGAGCAGTGATCATGCTGGAATACAAAAGACAATGAGGATGAGAACAGGGAAAAATCTGCTTGATCATTATACTTATATTTTCTACACTATGGAGAACTTGGAAGGAGCCTTTTACTGACATTTTCTCTCTTTTTACATAAATTTATGAAACTATGTAACTGAAATGTAAAAACAAGTTGGAAATATCAATCCTCTTGTACATAAAGAATTAAATCTTTGGCAACTAAGCTCTGTGTTGCTGAAAGCAGAGAGAGAGAGAAATGGCAATGACTGAGAATTTGAAGTAATTCTCTTGACTAGTTCAGGACCATTGACCTTTAATTTTGTCCAATATAACAAACGCAGGAAGAGGATATAAACCCGAAGATTAGTGCACATTGCTTTCACCAGAACTACTTAAACATGAGACAGAAAAGTATGTTTACTCTCCTAAATGCAATTGAGATAATTTGTTTTAGCTTTGAATGTGAATGAGCTCAGCTTAAGTGAGAAAATACGTTCAAGCAATTCCAAACTGCCATTTTAGCACTTCTTTCCTCAGAATCAAATGATAAGTGGAGAGATATTTAGGCTGAAGGGACAGGCTGGACTGATGTCCTGGAAAAGTCAGATAAAAATACTGTGGAAATCTTTCTAGAAAGTCAGTGGTTTTTTTCCCTTTTGCTTACCACAGTGGCAATAAACTATTCTGATATCCTCAAAGCAAAGCTATGGATTTTTAGTCCCTGATTTGTTTCACATACAGCTTTCCTACCTAACCCCTCCAGAAATAACAATTGAAGAACTGAAAATGTTTTTCAAAGTGAATATTTTCATTTCCTGAAACCATGAGTCCTAAGCAAAAATCAAATACGAACTTGCTGTGCTTTATAGACATCAGAGTATCCAGGATTTGAGAGTTTCATGAAATAATGCCTGAAGATTTTAAGCTTTCTGAGCCAAATCCGCAAGTCTGTTCTCTTTGTCACTGTTGCATAACTCAAATTATCGGAGAGATTTTACTGAGGTGAAAGAATCTGTATGTCCACTGTCACTTCTGTAAACACAGGCACTGGAAATCAATAATTTTCTATTCTTAGTATAGAAAATCAGGTGGAAATTTCCTTGCTGCTTCCCCAGGTGCACTGAAAGGGCATGGACAAACCCCTGCAGCCACAGCTGTGCTCTCCCCTGAGCCCGTGGACAAAGCCCTGCAGGCACAGCTGCTGCTCTCCCCTGAGCCCATGGACAAACCCCTGCAGCCACAGCTGTGCTCTCCCCTGAGCCCATGGACAAACCCCTGCAGCCACAGTTGTGCTCTCCCCTGAGCCCATGGACAAACCCCTGCAGCCACAGCTGTGCTCTCCCCTGCGCCCGTGGACAAACCCCTGCAGCCACAGCTGTGCTCTCCCCTGAGCCCGTGGACAAACCCCTGCAGGCACAGCTGTGCTCTCCCCTGAGCCCGTGGACAAAGCCCTGCAGCCACAGCTGCTGCTCTCCCCTGAGCCCATGGACAAACCCCTGCAGCCACAGCTGTGCTCTCCCCTGAGCCCATGGACAAACCCCTGCAGGCACAGCTGCTGCTCTCCCCTGAGCCCATGGACAAACCCCTGCAGGCACAGCTGCTGCTCTCCCCTGAGCCCATGGACAAACCCCTGCAGCCACAGCTGCTGCTCTCCCCTGAGCCCATGGACAAACCCCTGCAGCCACAGCTGTGCTCTCCCCTGAGCCCATGGACAAAGCCCTGCAGCCACAGCTGCTGCTCTCCCCTGAGCCCGTGGACAAACCCCTGCAGCCACAGCTGCTGCTCTCCCCTGAGCCCGTGGACAAACCCCTGCAGCCACAGCTGCTGCTCTCCCCTGAGCCCATGGACAAACCCCTGCAGCCACAGCTGTGCTCTCCCCTGAGCCCATGGACAAAGCCCTGCAGCCACAGCTGCTGCTCTCCCCTGAGCCCGTGGACAAACCCCTGCAGCCACAGCTGCTGCTCTCCCCTGAGCCCGTGGACAAACCCCTGCAGCCACAGTTGTGCTCTCCCCTGAGCCCATGGACAAACCCCTGCAGCCACAGCTGCTGCTCTCCCCTGAGCCCGTGGACAAACCCCTGCAGCCACAGCTGCTGCTCTCCCCTGAGCCCGTGGTGGGGCCTGTGCTGGGAGGCACCATGGGCACAGCTGGCCCTCACCAGTGTGGCAAACAGCAGCATCACTAGCAGAGCTCCCATGGGCAGGAACTCACCAGTCTCCTCACGTCCTGCTCTGTGTTTTGGCAGGGGCTGTGCTGTGCTGGCAAACCAACAGAGCCATCCCAATCCAACAGCAGATGGGGCTGGAGTCTAACTCTATTAGTGCCTTCAGACACAGCCCTGCTACCAGGCTATCATATTTCATATGCTGACTAAATATGTTTCCAGACAAAGCTTTTTGCCAAAAAGCCAGTGCCAAAAGCTTTGTCTGTATGACCTAAGACATAGAAAGTCTGCCAGACTGAGATCTACTTTTAGGCTTTATTTTACATATACAGTGTAAAATGCCTTTGTATGTTTTTTGATCTCTCTCAAGATTTGTTGTTTCAACACTTTGAAGCCCATATATTGTAAGCAGAAACATTACACTGAGAAATAATTCCCCAAAACCAGAGAGAGCACACATACTACAGTTTTATACTCTGGTTAGCTCCTTCCTTTCATGTGTTTAACAAATAAAATGAGTAGTTACACTGAGGGGAATCTAAACTAAACAGTTTTTTTAAAAAAAAATATAGTTCTCTATTACATAAAAGCTCTGAACAAACAATTTAAACAAAAGGGTCAGTGCATGTCTGTGGGTTTTAAGATTTAAGTGTGTGATATTATTTCTCTGAAACTGCATAAGCTGCACTTGCTCTGGAATCCCATCAAAAGCCAGCCAGCTTTGTGGTGTTCCTCCCAAGCAGAGCGAGGGCAGCAATGGGGGAGTTTCCTGTTGCACATCTTCCTATGGCTCCATTGGGCTGTTCCACCACTGGCTGTGCTGTAACGCAGCACTCACCCTTCTCTCTCACACACACTGATGCTGAGCAGTTTTCCTCTAAGCCAAAGGAGTGTAGACTCAACATTTGAATGGGAACTACAGACCCACAGCACTGCAGTGGGAGGAACAACTGCAGCACAGCCCCAGCTCTGCAAACCTCCATCTCACGTCCCAGCACCTGCAGCAACTCACCTTAACAACAAATACCTGGGGACTGTGTCAATGCAGATGTGGAACTGGTACACAGAAAATAGACAAGCCATGTGTAGGTACTTTAGATCTTCTGCCCTCCAACAGCCAGTAGAACTGGTTTAAACACACCACAGTCCCCCAGATGACTCGTGACAGTCTGAAACAGAAGAGCCTCTGACTTCCCAGGTCTGTGAACTCCAGCTGGGCTTCCCACTGGCTGGGGACAACAGGCAGGACGAGCAGTTCCTGTGGCTGCCCTGACCCTGCCTGCAGCTGCACCACAGAGGAAACAGGCACCTTCCAACAACAGGAAATGGATCTTAAGAAAACAACCAAAACAATTCAAACATTGTGCTGCTTTCATACTTGGGAATCAGAAGCACTCCTACGCTATTTCAAATTAAATCCACAGTGACCTTTATATGTCTCAACAAGTACTTGCATTCTAAAAAAATGGAGACAGTTTCTTCCTCTTTGTACAACTAAAAGCAATCTTTCTGCTGCTTTCCTCTCTCTTTAAGGAAAGCACATTTGCTTTTTCAGCTACAGATTCCCTATTATGAATGATAATTACGGTGAGAGTGATTAGGAGTGATAACAGAAATGAAATCTTTCTGTAGGCTGTTGCTTCCATGGCTGTCACGAGCAGCTGCAGCTTGGCAGGGGGCAGCAGAGGCCATCGAAGGGAATGAAAACACAAATACATGAAAAAAATCACCCTGTCCTTGTTCATTGCTGGATTGCTACAATACCCTCCAGAACAAAGCAGGTCAACAAGAGATCCAGGCACTTACAATCAGATCTCTTCAGCTGCTGGTGGCCAGGTATCTGCTGTTCCCTAACCCTCCTGCCTCCATGGCAGCCTTTGCACCTGCAATGGGACAGGAATGTGCACCCTGCTGAGCTCCTGGCTCTTCTGAAGAGAGAAATTCAGGTGCCAAACTGATTTGAAGACACTCAATCTCCACAAGATCAAGGCAATAACGAACCCAGATGTTACATAAAAAAACAGCATTAGCCTTCTGAAGAAGGTATTAATAGCAAACACATAGTGTCAACAGTGTGCATTTCACCTGTGCACATCAAAGCTTTTCATGTAAGTCGATAAACTGTTCCCAGTTAAAGAGGGAAGCACTGCAGTGCAGTGACGCAAAGGAACTAAAATTCACCAAGTGAGTCAGTGTCAGAACAAGCACAGACAGACAAGTTCTGCTCCCAACAGCAGATCGTGACACTTCATTCACTAAATGGTTGAGTCAGCACAGATAATTTATCAGCTTTAAAGGCCAACTCATTCTTTGTGTAAATGAGGCTGAGGCTCCTGTTTTCAGCAGGTACACCCTGCACACAGGAGGGCTCAGCCTGGCCCTGTCGAGTTGGTATCAAACAGCAGGAACATAAAAGCATATCACAGTTTCCAGGTCAGAGGGAGATGACAGACTTGGAGTTGCAGTGCAAAGATGAAGCAGGATCAGCTGAGATACCCTCATGTGTCAGGAAACTGAGCCTTGAAGAGCAATGCAAAAGGCTTTCTGTGGTTCTTATTTGTTGACATCATCTTTGCTGAGTGCATGAAGACAGTACTAAAATTTCAGACATTTTCCCTTTGTTCTAGGTAATTTCAGGCTGGCAGGTCTCCTTTGGATGTGTGCTGGCTGAATCACAATGAAGGCCTTCTCCAGCAATACTTTATACTAAAATAATCCAATTAAAAAGAACTTAATTGATGTGCAACATTCCCTACAATTTCAACATTTTAAAAATGAATAGTCTCAGTAAGTACCAGATGGTGACATGCACTAATTAATCAGGCCTGCTCAATGAATGAGCATATGAAAATGAATGCACCTCTCCTCTCAGACATGTGATTGCAGTGCTGTGTGCTGGAGAAAGCTCCCCCCAAAATGAATGTGTGTATTCCTCAGCACTCTCTGGGCTCTTCTGAGTTCACCAGATACTGGGATAGGTTTCCTTGGCTTTGTTGTCCCCCAGGGAAAAGGCATTTATTTACCTTTAGCACTGCTGTCCCTGAAAATGGGGCTGCAATTCTTAGGCTGCAGAATAAACTACATTGATCATGGTCCAGTGAAGTGCTACTGCACAGCCCACAAACCTCTCACCACTGTCAGACATGTCCTCAGACTGAAACAATCAGCAGTGGGAATCCAGCCTGGGTTTCCTCTGGGGGAGTGCCCAAAGGCCACAAAACCACCACAGCTTTGTGGTTTGTCTGAATCACTTACAGGCATCTGGACAGTCAGTGCTCATCAGAAATGATAGTCAAGTCTCACAGAACAGGAATAAAGTGATGGTTATTCTTTGCCAGTATCTGATTTCTATTTCTTTTAAATTTTAATGTAACTGTAAACATTTAAAGAGATTTTTTTTAAAAAATGGAACTCTCCAAATTCCCACAGGTCCTGCTTGGGTAGCAATGGGCTGTGGAAATGCTCCCAGAGAGTGGCAAGGAATGGCACTCACTCCACTCAAGGGATGCCAGGAAAAAACATGCAACTAAGGAATGGCAAAACTATGGACTGCCACAGCTGCAGGCCCAAAGTGAAGGGGTTTTGCCAAATACCAAACCAGAGCTGTGGCTGGCAAAGCACAGATGGACTTGTCCACAAACACTGGGCACTACCATTTTTGTTTAAAAAGTTCTATTTTGTTGCAGATAGGGTTTTTTTCAGTTTTAAAGTCTCACACTACACTTTCTCCCATTTAAAAGGAGTTCAAATAACAAAAATATTTCATAATACTAAGTAAGTGAAGAAAACCCTTAAACATGTTTTTTTTTCCTCCCTAAAACTTGCAAGGATAAAACAAGATAAGAAATAACCAACGAACTGGAGCAAAAGCCTGCCTAGGGCTAGACAATCTGTGATGCTCCAGAAGAAAACAGGCATTTCTCTGCAGTTTCCCTAACCCAAACAGATAATGCCACAGAGCAAGGGAAAGGCAAGAAATACCCTCAGGATCTGCCCAGGTGATCTGATTAGGTTCTGCATCATCACATTGGGAGCACATAAAGCAGCAATAAGGACAAGCTCTACCCTTTGATGCTGAGGCCCAACAGGCCAACCAAGGCATGTATTTAAATATGAACTCTTCTGAGCCCCAAGAATAAGAATCCTTGATATCCTTAACTGGAGAAAACTACTAAAATTTTTTTTTCCTTTTGGAAAAATCAACATTTAGCACCAACACTACTTAAATTTATAATGACCAGCCACATATATATTCATATTACAATGATAATTCAGAAAAGGCTGCACAGTATGTTCTTTAGGAATACTTCTTTATTTACATGGAAAATTACTTTTTCTTTTTTACTTTTTAAAAAGAAAACCCCAGTGAAATAAGCCAGACTATAAATTGTTTACATTGCTTCCTAAAAAAGGCTGTACAACATTCCATGATCTAGCAGCAAATTAAGGGCAAGTGCATCAGTTGGCAGTTAAAAGCACAATAGTAATAATAACTTTTAAAAAATACCCTCAATTCCAGTGCATTAAAGTTTCTCCCAACTCTATTCAAGGAAAATTATGAGAACTAAGCCCTTCACAGCATATTAGAAGTGCACCTGTATGACTATACCTTGACCAATCTAATTAGCCTGATTTACCCTTACTGGGCTCACTTGAAATTCTGCCCTTTGATCTTTTCTCCCGTTGTTTAGGCACATGAAAATATTCAGAAGAATGAACTTTACCAAAAAAGCAATACCTGAAAAACATTGTAGTGCCTCTATAGTCAGAAAGGCAGGAACAGTTGTGGTTATCTCTCCACTGAGCACAGCTTGAGAAGCAAAACAGTGTCAGTTCTGCAGCCTCTGTTGGCTTAACCCTCTGTGCCTTGCCCTGCTGCAGCCTCTGGTCCCAAACCCCCCTGTGCTCAAACCCTGATGCAGCAAAAACCACAACTGCCAAAAAAAAATATCCATTTCAGTTTAGCAATGAACTTGTGGATAGTGAAATACAAAATAGTATTTGGAAGGATAGGAAAGAACTTACTGAAAAGCAGCCAAGCCCCTGCTGTAGGGTCAGTGCAGGTAACTCAGCAGAGCTGTGGGGCACAGCCATGCACGAGTGAGCTCCAACAGGGGGGACACAGCACAGCCAGCTGGGAACCCTCCCCTGGGACTGCCTTAGGAGTTATTAAATACACACTTGAGAGAATTAAGGTTAAAAATAAACCACTACGAGCCATTATAAAAAACCTGGAGATATTAAAAAGTAGTTGATAAACTATGAGCAATAGCACAGCAGGGCTGGACTGTGTAGAGCCAAGAACTGTGGAGAAATTTGGGAACCAGGTGACTGAGCTACAAAGAATTCTGTACCCCTTGGAACCAGGCACTGGTGCTGAGCACAGGGGAATGGCACAGCTTTGAACCATGACTTCTGTGAAGGAAACCTGCTCTTCCTACCAAACAACAGGCAAAAGAGAAATGGCACGATTTTATTTGAAGCTTTTAAGAAGTTCTCACCAATTTTTAACTGCAGGACATGCAAATGGTGGAACAGAATACTCAAGGCAACCAGCAGATTACACATTTTCTGTGTGAGAAAACCAATGACATGATTTACAGAGTATTGTGTTCAGTTCTATTTATGACATCTCAGGAAGAAATGCTGCATAAAACAGCCACAAAAATATTTTAATATTGAAAGCTTTTCATCCCTTCAGTGAAACAAAAAGATTAGGATGGTTTAGTTCAGAATTGAGACAAATAAAATAATATTATATTAAATGATCCATCACATCAAGAAGACGGACTGGGTGTTCCCATTCAGTGTCTGTCTCAAAAAAAGAACAATAAACCCAATGCAGCATATTGACATCTGCAAGAAGAAAATTATTCCACATAAAATGCATCCTGAAAGCAGCTGGCACTGAGATCAAGAGGTTGAAGGATTCAGAGGAACAGTGGGATGACCACTGACAGTTGCTTTAGGTGGGGTAACCCCAGAGCTCCCAATTTCAGTGCTTAAACAAAGCATTAACTGTTGCAGCTGAGAAGAAAATTCTCTCATTAGATTTTTGCAGTGTTGTCCATTTGGGGGAGTGTGAAGGGCAGGGCCATTCCATGCCAAGTCTGGGCATGATCCTTCCCTTTCTTTTATCAGATCCTACTCTTCACTTCCAGTGATTTTAGTCTGACACAGCAAAACAACTCACTAGTGCAGTAACACTAACATCCCATCATCTCCCAGCACTAAGGTCAGGCCTTTCCCTCCTCCTCCCACACTTGGTCACTCTTGTCCCCAACTTACAGCTCAGCCCTGGAACGTTCTTGGTGCTCATTTCTACGTTCTGTGACTACACACCATGTTTGGTACTGGGCCACTGGGGCCCTCTGGGCCAAGGCACTGTGTCCACCAGCACGTCCTGCAGTGACCCAAACAAACCCAAAGCAATTCCCCAGTCAGGCTGTGGTCATGGCCAAGGCAAGAGAGCCAGGTGGAAGTTTTACTGAAGATCAGTGCTGTTGGAATGTTGTCATCCCACAGGATAGAAAAATCACAATAAGGTTACGGAAGAATGATAAAAAAGGGATTTTTCTCTATAACTGACTTAAACAATTTAACTTTTGAAGACACATGCATTGCTAGTTTATACTGGAAAGGATAAAGAAAAATAAGCCCCATAGTGATATCTCATTCACTACATGGTGGAGCAAATGACTGGAAAGGGCCTGAACCTTTGTAAAAACTCCTTCAGTTTTCCATCCACAGCAACGATCTCCTCCCACTGCCATCTGCTTGGTGCACTCACTTTGCCTTGTTCCTCACATCTATGATCAAAGACAGACATTCTAATTTGAGGACCTCTTTGATAATCTTGAGAAAAGAGCTGCAGGTAATTTTTTGGCCATCAAAGCTAGTTCAAGCAGCTTACTCTCACTCAGGCTACTCTTCTAATTAGTATGTCACTTACTCATCCCAATAAGCTCCTTCACCAGGCATGATGAATGTAAGAAGTTTTAATCTGCAGTCATAAGCCACAGCAATGAAATGAGTGATGAGCTCTCAGTCACAAGGTTAAAGATATTAATGTTTACTAGTGTTGAAGTTAACAACAACAACAGATATTCTTCAGTGTTCAGCAATAACAACAGATATTTTTGGTGCTCCTTAGGCTTTGCCTGGAATCCATCCCCATAAAATGGGAAGCCACGACTGATAAGAATGTTGTTAGGGATAAAAAGCACCTTCACAAATGAAATTCAGGAAAGGAATTAGCAGGTACTGGAATTGTATGCTTTCAGCATTCATAATAAGCATTGATATTTACTTATTCTTAAGTGTTGTGTCTGACAGTCACAAAAACCTGCCACAGCACACCAGAGCTCCAGGCACATCACCAGGGGCTCCCTGATGCAGCTGTTTCCCTCCACAGTGACAGAGAAGGACTATCAGCCAAACACAGGGCAGGCACCTCACAGCCAGGAATTAGCTTTTTAGGCTACCAAAAGAGATATGACATAGGGCAGGGAAAAAAAACCCCAACAACCAAACAAAACCCCAGGAATTTATTTTAGTTCACAAAATCTGCTTCCATACTTTAAAAGAATCCATACATGGAACAGCTATGCAGTGAAGGTATCATTAAATATCATCAAGGACAGAATTAGAAATGTAATAGAAATTCTCTATTAGTTTTTATCTTTACAGTCAATGACTGGATTTTTGCAGCTTGGGAATTTGCTTGATTTTATCCATGAGAGAAGAAATACCCTCCATTTCACAGACAGATCTTTAAACCTATCAAGGATGGAAACCACTATAATTTTTAGCCACTGCTGTAACAGGAGGAAAGGGGAAGGAGCAATCATTTGCTGCTCCTGAGAAGGCTGATTTCAGGCAGCAAAAACCTGCCCGAGGAGCCCCCCTGCCCTGTGGGCAGGAGCAGCAGCTGCATCCAGCCACCTGAGAAGGGGAGGAGGCTTATCAGAGTGACAGCATCTGGAGTGGAGCTGGCACAGCCCCTGCAGCTGTTCCTCCCAGCCCTGGCCAGCCCTGCTGAGTGCTCTGGTACTAATTAAGGAGCTGCTGATCATACCTGGAAATGCCAAACTTGCAGCACAGCCAGTCCTCACTCCTGGGACAGGACACGGCAGGAAACGAGGCTGAAGCATAGCAAACAAGCTGCAGCAAAGGAAGGAGAAAGAAAATCAACACCAGGATTCAATTCTCTTTCTTCAGTTCTTTTTTACAGACAGAAATGTCTTCCTAAAGGAGCTGATGGCCAAACGTAAATTTTGCTACTTGTGCTTGACAGAACCCTGAGAATGCAACACTTTTTATATCCAGAAAAAACACAATGTGCATTTTCTACTCTTGTACTGCTGAGATGACTCAATACCAATCCACAGGGATCTGAAAGTAAAAGCAGACTCACACTCATCTGAACTCCTTACCTTTCAGACAAGATTTTTATGCCAGAAAACTTTATTAGCAAACGGGGCTGCTACGAGTCCACTCCAGGAAGCACACCAAGCTCAGGACAATGATCTGTTGTCACTGCAGCCCCAGTGAAATAGGAAAGGCTGCTATTAACTGCCCTCTTGGAGGGTCTTGAGGCAACACTGTGGCATTTGGAACTAAATTGTTTGTAACAAGAACCAGCCCAAGAGAACAAGCAGCATCAAGTTGCACAGTGGCAGCCAAACTCTTCCCACTCCTCTGCTGAGGTCCTGGCCTCAGCCTCATACAGGAGACAACACCAACATGAAGGAAATTGCTCAGGAATCCAAATCAGGCTTCCTCACTACTGCTTCACATGAGGGGGATGCCAGGTCTCCCAGGGAGGGTCCACAGAACAGGCCACATGCTCTCTGCAGCACTAAGCCCTGCAGTTCATACAGAAAGACTGTCCTGCAGATTTCAAGGTTATGGGCTCAACCTTGGCCTAATTTGTCCTGGTGGCATGTTATGGTTACACAAACAGTGCATGGGATCCTGACTGCTGTCAAACAGGGAATGGCCATGGCAATCCCAACAGCTCTCAGTGCAGCCTTAGCTCATTCCTTTTGCCCCATACTTAAGTAGTACTATTAGTTCTACTTTGCTGTTTTATTATAAATTCAGCTTTGAAGCCTTGTCTGCAAAGGGAGCTGCCCAAACCTTTACCCCCTTTGTTATTAACACCCATGGACTGTTGCTCTCCAAACACAACACAGTGTTCCTGGAGCTTCACACAGTGACAAACACAATGGAAACTAACCCTTCCACTCCTCAAACACTTTCCTCCACATGTGGTGTCCATGCACTGTTCTTTTAAATCCAGACTAGTGCCCAGAACTCCTGATAACAGTGCTCATGCCTTCTACAAGCTTTTGAGGATCTTCACCTCTCACTGGAGTCAGCCAAGCCTTGCCTGAACTCTTTTATTCCCAGTTTACAGTTGTACATCATAAATACAAGGTATTGGCTCAATGCTTTTTTCCAGTATAACCAGGGAGTATCTCTGCTTTCAAATTTCCTGCTCTCCCTATTTACAGGTTTTTTCAGACTACCCATAAAAAAACCCTGACTAATTATAGGACAGAGATTAATACACACCATTCTGCTCAGTATCAGCCTCCTACCTAGAACCAGTTCCAGACCTGTCACCTCCAGCCAGGTCTAATCCCAGAACAGACACTGCACTTTCACCATTTTAGTTTCTTAATAACAACATAGAAAAATGAAATTAAAATAGATTAGATTTAAAAGTTAATTCAGCCTTTTGTATACTCGTTAACCAAGTTAGCTATTGATAGATCACTAAAATCCAGCATCTGCAAAGAAGACACACAGAGGCACAAGGGAGACAGAACACAAGGGTTTGCAAACACAATGAATTTGTCTTTTATTTTAAAGCTATTCTAAAAAGCAAGAATTTTGGTTTGAAGCTTTCAGCAGAAAAACCAGTCTGAGTAATTAAAATAAAGATTCAATGTTTAATTTTTTGGTTTTAGTGATTTGTAGAAATATTTTTTGGCATAACCAGAAAATTTGTCACTACTAACTGCACCTTCTGTGGCTGCTTTAAGTACAAGTCATTCTCATCTCACAATCACTCATGAGAGTGTCAGCTTTTTTAAGTGAGCCATTTTATAAAGCCTTTTATTGAAACCAAATACGTTAACAGGGATCCCAAAGATTTGATTTTGATAGAAATTGCAGTATGTCAAGCTCACTAAAGGCAGCAGACTTATGTTTGGATGCCAGAATGCAGTATGTAAAAAAAAAAATGTGTAAGGATATTTATTAGCCACTTATCATGCCTGGCTGCAGTTGTAGGACATGGTCCCTGGGTTGCTTCCTACCAGAGTGCTGAGGAAGTGCAGCAGATTTGCTCTGAGCTGTGCAAGTTCTCAAAACACATGTTAATATAAAAATTTTTGCTACATAAAAATAACCATTTCTCCTTTTTTCTCTCTGTAATTCCCTGACTTCCATATGGTACTGCAGGAACAGGAAGACTAAAGAGAAAAGTGACAGGACACAAAGAGGTTACAGCACCTCCTGAACACAGTGGTTACAAGGAGCTTTATGGCTCCTTCTGTTCCCCTCTGGCTGTGCCAAAGCTGTGCCCGGTGGCACCAGCCCTGAGTGTCCCAGTGCTCCAGAGCCGCCCGTCCCGTGCCCTGCCCCATGCCCTGCTGTGTCCCTGCCGTGTCCTTGCCATGCCCTGCCATGTCCCTGCCATCTCCCTGCCCCATGCCCTGCTGTGTCCCTGCCATGTCCCTGCTGTGTCCTTGCTGTGCCCTGCCACGTCCCTGCCCCATGCCCTGCTGTGTCCCTCCCTATGTCCCTGCTGTGTCCCTGCCATGCCCTGCCATCTCCCTGCTCCATACCCTGCCATGTCCCTGCTCCATACCCTGCCATGTCCCTGCCCCGTGCCCTGCCATGCCCTGCCATCTCCCTGCTCCATACCCTGCCATGTCCCTGCCCCATGCCCTGCCATGTCCCTGCCCAATGTCCCTGCTGTGTCCCTGCCATGCCCTGCCATGTCCCTGCTCCATACCCTGCCATGTCCCTGCCCCATGCCCTGCCATGTCCCTGCCCCGTGCCCTGCCATGCCCTGCCATCTCCCTGCCCTGTGCCCTGCCATGTCCCTGCCCCATGCCCTGCCATGTCCCTGCCCCATGCTCTGCCCTGTCCCTGCCCCGTGCCCTGCCATGCCCTGCCATCTCCCTACCCCGTGCCCTGCCATCTCCCTGCCCCGTGCCCTGCCATGTCCCTGCCCCGTGCCCTGCCATGTCCCTGCCCCATGCTCTGCCCTGTCCCTGCCCCATGCTCTGCCATGCCCTGCCATCTCCCTGCCCTGTGCCCTGCCTCCTCCCTGCCCTGTGCCCTGCCATCTCCCTGCCCCGTGCCCTGCCATCTCCCTGCCCCATGCCCTGCTGTGTCCCTGCCATGTCCCTGCCCCATGCCCTGCTGTGTCCCTGCCCCATGCCCTGCCATGTCCCTGCTGTGTCCCTGCTGTGTCCCTGCCATGTCCCTGCCCAATGTCCCTGTCATGTCCCTGCCCCATGCCCTGCCATGTCCCTGCCCCGTGCCCTGCCATGCCCTGCCATCTCCCTGCCCCATGCCCTGCCATGCCCCTGCCCCATGCCCTGCCATGCCCTGCCATGTCCCTGCCCCATGCTCTGCCATGTCCCTGCTCCATGTCCCTGTCATGTCCCTGCTGTACCCTGCCATGTTCCTGCCCTATGCCCTGCTGTGCCCTGACGTGTCCATGCTGTGTCCCTGCTGTGTCCATGCCGTGTCCCTGCCCCAGGCCCTGCCATGTCCCTGCCCTGTGCCCTGCCCTGTGCCCTTTGGTGGCCCTGCCATGCCCAGTGTGTTGGGAGCAGGTGCACAGCCAAGCTCGGAGCTGCTCCTGCTCTGCTGCCAGCCCACTCCCGTGCCAGCAGCCACTCACTCAGCCCAACACACTGCACGGCTGCTCCGGCCCAGAATCCTTCCAAGGCTGAGATAATCCAACATGCTTAACAAAAGATGGGTTCATAATGCTAATTAGCATTGTGTAGCCAGAAGATAGACTGCAGCCTCTGTCTCTAATGTCCTATGTCAAATTTGTTCTCTCCACATAAAAGACTGGTACATTAACCATGTCTTACTTCCCCATTTTTCTTCCCAGAGCAGTTGGATGAATTGCAATGCAAACGGACAGACTGAAATGCTCAGCAGATGATTTTGCTTCAATCTCCAGTCAGACAAACGAGACTCTCTCTCCCATCGCTGCCCTGGGAGTGTGGGCGACGTGTTACACTGCACAAGGAACAGCACCTGCCAAAGTTCCCTTCTCACTCCTCAGCCACTGCACTCCTTTAATTACATGCTAAACTTGGAGAAAGAACTGGGAAAGAAAAGGGCAGAAGAGACTTCCCGGAGATAATGAGGTGGCTGCTTGCTGAAAGGAGGCAGCAGCATCACTGATGCCTGAGCTGCAGGAGGGACAGGCAGACCCCTGACACTGCCCAGCACCTCGGGGTCAGCACCACGGGGGCTGCAGGCACTCATTTGCAGGAAGATATGAAGCTCTAGCACCAAGTTCACTACCTGAGTGAGGGCGTTTGTTTTATAGGGTGTGATAGAAGAACTAGTTTGAGGCTCTGTGGAAGTAATAAAATAAATTCTGCCTCAAATCTCCATAAACCTTTAACATGCCAGGACCCAGAGATGAGTAAAAGTCTCTAAAGGTGCCTGCAATCCTACTGCTTCCCTGGTGCACACTTCATTTGTACACTCTAAAACTAAAGCATAAAGAAATAAATTAGGAAGAGCCAACAAACTAATTTTTTTTGAAGTCTGATTTCAGTCTTTCCTATGAAGAATGTGATTCAAAAACTCTTGCAGTTATTATTGCCCATGGACTGCAGGGGTTTTTTTAAGCTGTTTGGATGGATTTGATGAGCTACTCCACAACAATGTGGACAATACCTTTGTTTCCTTGCAGGTGCAATGGGACTGCTATCCAAGATCCAGCACTACTCCTGCTGCTTGAAGAGTTCTCAGGTGAGTACACACTTTTCCTGCAGTGGTAACCAAGTTGCAACTCTTACATGCCTAGAGGTCATGCATCAGGAGCTGAATTGAAAGTTCTGCACAACTAAAGCACAACTGAAAGCATTATTTTCTTTCAATATTATTATTGCAACATATAGGGGTAAATGTAATACCACAAGAGTACACCTCTAATTGAAATGCAAACTAAACTGTTGATATTCTCCTTCAGTTCTCCTTTGCTAATTATGAAAATAATTCCAATAATTGCTGTGCCCAAAACATCTGGGGAAGAGATCAAAATCACTAACAGTTAAGTACAGTCGTGGTTCAGGGGCACACAAACAGTGCCTGCTTTAAAAATCCACCTGTACAGTTTGTATATTGTACAAGCAGAGATGTGTGTATTATACATTCCCAAGCATTAAATATCTTGGTATATTCTGAGATCTTCAGACTGAGATCCACACAAGACATACACATCAGAAGCAGAACGCTAAAATAAGTGTGACCAGATAAAAGAGGACATAAAACTGAGAAAATAAGGTTACAAAAGAGAAAAACTACCCTATTAATGAATTCTAGGAGGAATTGCCTTAGCCAGCTAGCCCAGTGAAAGCTGTAAACCCACAGGACATTTGAAGCCTATCCCCAGACCAACCAGCCTGGCAGAGCTGTGCCAGCAGGGAGGCACCAGCACCCAGCTGGGCCCTTCTGGATCCCTGCTGGCTCCAGGGAGCTCACAGGGCTCTGCCCACAGCAGTGGTTTCTGGAATGACTCCCACGCTGCCCTCACAGCAGGTCTGGTGTACCAGCCCCAACACTGGGAATATTTTGCCACCACCCTGTTGAAATGGTCACCATGTCACACAGACCTACACACATGTACAAAGTTCCAATAGAAAACTTCCAACATAGAAAATACAATCCAGCTTTTAAAGAAACAACATCTTCAATTCATATAGTAACCTCATGGACATGAGCATGTGCATTTATGACAATTATTTTATAGGACAGAAAGGGGAGGTTATAATAATGTTATAAGCAAGAAACTACCAAACCCAGTTCTAAAATTATCTTCAGCTTTGGCAAATCAAAACTATATCCCTCTCTCCCTTTTGCTTATTCCCAAAGCCTTTCTTCCTTCTCCTCTCATGCTTAATCTGATCTAAACTCTTTCAGGATGTCAAGAGGATAAATACTGCTATTAAGAGCTACTATTTCCATTTGCTTTTTAGCAATGGGTGTGTGGCACTGTGAGGCATTACACGTGCTATTAGATATGCAGAGGATGCTCTGTCACTGAGAGACAATATGCAGGGAAGTGGAGGCTAAAACATTTCTGCATTAACAGGAGGACCCTCCAAGTGGTTTGCAGAGTGCGCTCCAGGGCCACTCAATTGTCCCCCAATGTCAGCATTCCAAGCAGAAGACATTTAACTCTGTTTCTATGGGACCAAAGTATCAACGCAGGAATCAGGTATTTATCCAATGCTGGTAACAAGATTTCTACCTAGCACTTAAATGTAAATGATGCATGAAAAATATATTCTTATGAGATGTTAAACACAAGCCAAGTGTTTTAACAGGAAAGTAGGAAACACCCCAGTGATCTCTGTGTTTTGTCATCATTGACTGCAGCCCCGAGGAGCCCCAAGATCCTGCCACCCCAGCAGCAAATAATAAAGAGCCAGTGCAGCATTGAAGAAATTATGGCACTTTCTTATGTGCATTCAGAAAGAGACAGCCATGAAGCATTGCCTTGCTAAATGTTACAAAAGTTCTTATAAATATTCATGTGCAGCATTTGTACTCTGACTATTTAATCATTTCTTTACAAGAAAGGAACAGGGGGAAGGGGAGAAGAAGAAATTACTGTTTCCTCAATTCCACAGAGTTCAAGGCAACAGAAAAGACAAACGTGCACAGGTGATCTATAAATTAGTCATCACAAAACCCCAGAAAAATACAAAGAGAATTTTTTCAAGTAGATTTTTTTCCCTTACATCTGAAGTTTTACAACAGTTTTCAGGTATTAAACAAACCATTTTTTTACAATTTCAGTTACCTGAATGTTGAGCATTTGAATTTCCACATCATTGGCTTTTGAAAAACAAGATTGCTCTGTTGCTTCTGACACTGGTGTGAAGACAGACTGAGTTGGCTGCACTCTGCACTTCTAAACCAAACTGTCCCAGGTAAGCTCAACATCACAGCAGAAAGCAAACTTGGCTGCTTGTGCTGGTGAGGCATTGTCCCACTTGGACAGTGATCCATGTGCTCACAGCTGCTGGGAGCTGAAATAGCAGGAGTGAAAGCCCTGTCCCCACCCCCTGCAAGCACTGCACATGCAGCCACATTCCATGGCAGCAGCCTCTTGATCAAGCCACTCAGACTTAAAGGTTATCAATACCACTGTGAATTAATATAGATTTCTGTAATACATGCTGACAATACAAAAGCCTGTTCACAAGTGGCTTGTGCACAAAAGAGAAAATACACTGCAAAACAGCTTTGACATAAAATTATAAACTTAATTGAAAAGCAAGGAGCTGCTGTGACCTGCTCAGAAATCCCCCAGCAGGGACAGCAATGAGCCCTCCTGCCCTGCTGGGATCCTGCCTTCCAGCCACACCCTATCCTTCTGCACCAGGAACATCGTCCCTGGCCACACACACGTGTTAAACTGAGGCTTTGGGTACCTTTGCAGCACCTTTTCAGACACCACACTCCGGATTGTCCCTCCCCACTCAGGATGCTGCAGCTGGAGGAAAAAATACCAGTCTAAGATGCTTATTCCCACAGAGCCAGTTCCTTCACACAACCTTTGCTGGCAAGCAGACCTAGAGCTGGCTGAGCAGGCTGGCACGGCAGCAGTAACAGTGGAAGCAGCTGATTGCTGTGGTACTTGTGGTTCCCTGTTGTATCAGTCAACTCAGATTGCTGTCAGCTGCACCTCTCTCTGCTCTCAGGTGAATTGGACAGGTCTCATGGAGTTACTTCAGGCTCATGCCATGTTTAGAAATACAAAGCAAAATGAAAAGTGGTGCTGCCTTTTACTTCCCTCAGGAAAACTGCCTCTTGCAAATGGCTTTATCATTTTCATTATATCCTGTTTGATTTGCTTTACCATCTTGACTGGAACAATAGCTAAGACATAATAGAAAAAGATTTTTCCACAGGCTGGTTCTAATTACATTAAATCTCAAGTGAGATAGGACATTTAAATAAGAAACAACAACTGCAGAGTCTGAGATAATGACATAGCGAGATTCCAGGCTTCTTGAGAGTGCCATTAAAATGATGCATGAAGCATTATAGCACACTCCAATCAGCTCCAACACGAAAGCCATTCCTTCTGTGGCACAGCACAGCACAGAGAGGTCAGCAGTTATTGCACTCAATGTGCAACTCAACAATTAGGAAACATTATCTCTCATGCTGAAGTTACAACATAGATACAGGCTTAAACTTCTGGATGAGGTGGGGCAGTTGGGAATGCAGAGTCACTCTGGGATTAATCACCTCATGAACCACAATGTAGAGTGCAGGAGATTCTGAAGAGCTCCTGGGTTTTGTTTCAAGTTGTACCTTTAACATTTTATCAGGATAATTGAATTCTCTTAATTGCCTGGAAGACTTCTCATCTCTAGATTGCAAGAAAGCAATGAAATACAGACCTGGAGAATGGAGGCTATGGCTGTGTGGAACTGCCACAGTGCCACAGTGGGAGTGCTTGGTGTCAGAACCAGGGTGTGGCTGTGCCACCAGCACATGGGGCCCTGCAGGCAATTCCCCTGCTGGAAATCACAACTGAGGAAAAGGGAACTTCTGTGGGGTGGGAAGGACCTTAATGACTTCCCCTCGGCCTCCTTTTCCTTTTGCTCAGTGCTCAGCCAGGCTAAAGGGAAGGAGAAGGGCTGGCCTGTGGGAATGGTCTGCATTAGAGGCACTGAGTGCCCCTGGGTCAGTGCACAGATGAGACCACGCTGGGCAGTGTCCATGGGCTGCAGGCAGGAGGCTCAGCAGAGGGCTCTGCACAGGCTGCAGAGATGGCCAAGATCTGGGAGGTTCCACAGGGCTCTGTGCTGGGTCCTGCACTTGGGTCACACCAACCCCTGAAGTGCTCCTGGCTGGGGGCACAGAGGCTGGAAAGCTGGAAAAGGACCTGGGGGTGCTGGTGATACTGACTGGACATGAGCTGACGTGTGCCCAGGCAGACAGGATGGCCAGTGGCACCTGGGCTGTGCCAGGAACTGTGTGGCCAGCAGGACCAGGGCAGTGACTGTCCTGTGCTGGGCACTGCTGAGGCCACACCTCAATGCTGGGGTCAGTTTTGGCCCCTGATGATGGGGAAGACATTGAGGGGCTGGAGCGTGTCCAGAGAAGGGCAACAGCACTGGGAAGGGGCTGGAGCACAAGGCTGATAAAGAGCAGCTGAGGGACCTGGGGGGGCTCAGCCTGGAGAAGAGGAGGCTCAGGGGGACCCTTTCACCCTCTGCAACTCCCTGCCAGGACGGGGGAGCTGAGGGGGTCAGGCTCTGCTCCCAGGTAAAGTGACAGGAGCAGAGCAAACAGCCTGAAGTTGTGTCAGGGGAGGTTTAGTTGGATATTAGGGAAACTTTCTTACCTGAAAGGGTTGTGAAGCCCTGGCTGCACAGAGCAGAGGTGCCCAGAGCAGGCTGCCCAGAGCAGAGGTGGAACCACTAACCTTGGGGGGATTTACAGGCTGTGTAACTGTGGCACTTCAAGACATGGGTTAGTGGTTGACCTGGCAGTGCTGGGGTAGTGGTGGACCTCTGTGATCATGGGGGTCTTTTTCAACCTTAATGATTCTCTGATTTTGTAATGGGGAAGAACAGTTCATCAATTCCCCCTGCTCACAACTTGTCATTGGACCTAATAACCCAAACCATGTCTAAGCAATTCACTGCTGTGTGACCAGAGCTGAAACAGGTCTGTACACACAGATTGGGTATCAGTTACTTATCTGTTCAGCTGGTTTTTTGTAGCTGTCACAGTAAAGTTTCAAGGAAGTTAGCAGATACTGAGGATTAAGAGACTTATTTCAGTCAATAAACAGAATCTGTGATGTAAATTCTAAGTTCACAGAATATAAACAGCAGCAGGTCAGTAAGTAAAGCATTCTTGCCTAAATAACAAAAAAGTAATTCTCTGTTAATAATCAAGTACACAAAAAAATGAAAAAGTTTATTTCAGCACAGAAAATAAAACTATTTTCTTGGGTGTATATTCTACACTTCAGAGTTGGAGCACTGAAGGGCTCTCACACAGGAATTGTCTCTGTTCACCCAGTGCCTGATGCCAGGGTGCTGCAGAGTCACTGCTCAAACACAGACAGCTCAGCACCAACAGTTCTATGACCACATGGCAAAAGCATTTGCTAAATGCAGCTCAGATATCTGCACATGCACTGCTGGAGATGCCTGTCTGAATAGAGGTAATCTGAGAGCAAATACAGACACATGCAACTCTGACTACCTATGAAAATATTTAATTTGCATTTAATGAAGAAGAAGGAATTTAACTTGTACATCTTTCCCTATCATCTACTGGTCTTGCTAACTTCCTTTAGGCCCTTATGCTGATAAGGCATTTCTAAGCTAAAATCAGATGAAGATGCTCACCTCCATGTACCCTCAGTCACTTCTCCTGTCAGCTCTGAACAGGCTCTGCCTTCCAACTGCAGCAGCAAATGCACCTGTGGATGGGGTGCAGGAGTTGGTTTCTGTCAGGTGAACACCCCCATGGGCTGCTGAGGCTCTGCTGTGACACCAACACTCAGGCACAGAGGGGCAGCGTGGCCAGGGGCTGGCTGAGGCAGCTCTGCCCCCTCTGCCCACCAAGCAGTGTCAGGGCAGATTTCAGAGGGGAAGAGCAACAGGTTTGATGCAGCACCATGGCCCAGACCTGCTCTGAACCTCTCGGCCTCCCACTGACTGAACTCTCCTTTCTTTTTTGCCCCAGTTCCTGCCATATCCCTTCTGCACTGAACCACCAATGGGGAATTTAATATGCAAACTAAACATAAGGCTGTTTCTTCCCCAATAGAGTGGTAATTGGAGAACTTGCCAGTTTTGCTCTTGAGTTGAAATAAAGGCTGGCAACAAGAGGCTGCACAGGTCACGATGACCTGAGAACTGGAGGAAGCTGAGGGTGCCTCCCCACAGCAGGACATCCCCAGGAGCCAAAGGCAGCACAGCAGTGATGGCAATTCAGCAGCACAAGGGCAAAATCCAGGGAGCCTTTCCTCAACAAATGGGGTGTGATTGATGGTGCTCACAGGGCTGAATTATTGACTGCTCATCAACTGCTATGTCACACACACTCCTCATTTGCCATCCAAGTTTTTTCCCACACAGGCTGGTGCTCTCTCATTAAGACCAAGATTTTCAGAGCAGATTTCAGCTTTTATAGAACCTACTGTGCTTTCCAAAGATCCACCTTTTCTTCTAGTCAACTGAAATAACACTTTCCAGGGTTGTTTTCCTTTTTTATTTATTTTTTTAAAATTTAGAACTTGCAATGCATATTTTTCAGCCAGACTCCTAAGGATGTTAATGAGATTTATCTGCACAGTCTCTCACTATCTGCCCCCTTTAATTCTTTGAGATACAAGTGCTTTTATGTTGCAGAAAATGAGGACAACAGAAAGCTGCAGCTCCCATGAATGTAAAAATTGTCTTGAAGGCATGAAACAATTCAGCCCTAATTACAGCCAGCTGGAGCCTGCTCTCTTTGCACTCATACTTAGATAATTAACCGAATACTGACTGATGTAAGACTCAAGTATGTCACTACCACTCAGATATTCAAGGTTAATTTTTGTATCCATCACCAACATCAAGCTTAATGCATATTATCAGCTAAAGTCCAGAAAATCCCAAACACAGAGTCATAGTCAGGCAAGAATAATTTTTCCTTCAATGAACTTGGTGCCTTCTTTCTTTAGCTGCAGAAGAAATTACTTTTGCATTAAAAAGGCAAAGTAGTAAATTTTGATTCATTTAACACCTGTAAATTCACTCACTTAAAGCCCTGAACTTAAATACACTGAAACTACAGCACTGATGTAGTAAAATAAACCCCAAACTTTCCCAGTGGTGACAACTGTAGCAATACCTGTTTATTTCTCATGGTCCAGCACCTCTAAATTGGTGAAGGTGTGTATCTTCCTCAATAAGCTTTACAGGAATATAGAAAGCAAACAGTACTATGCCAAAAGACAAATATTCTGACTTGACTGCCAATGCATACATCAAATTATTACAGAAGAGGACAGCAGAGATGGTGCTTAAGGATTCTGACACATTTGGAAGTCAGAACTGCTGAGGCTCTCCTGGCTCCTGCAGGTAACACAACACACATTTCAGTTGTGAGATACCTGAACAATATTTGCAGGGAAAAAACTGAAAGAGGAAGTCAGCACATACAAGAGAAAGTTGTCTTTCTCAATTCTATTTTCAGCAGTGCTTTTCCTGAAAATAGGAGGATTGGACAGATTCAATCCTTCTGATGGTTACACAGTGCTGCACTGAGCAGGAGAAAACATCCTGTCACTGTTTGCTGCCAAGTGGCAGCTCTGGGAACTTTTATTTCTAGTTATGAATTCAAGAAATCACTGTGAAAAATCTGAAATATTGTAACCTCATAAAGATGTTTGTAAGAGCAGCAATCCAGCACAGTAGAAGGAGAAACAGAGCTAATCAATAATTGTTGGATCTCGGGTGGAGCAGCACAGACACCTCAGCAGCAGCCCCTCAGTGCCCTCCAGAGATCTGGGTGGGGAGGCAGGAATCTGAAGAATCCACAATACAGATTCTTCTCATTTGGTATTTTATTTGTCCTCACACCTTCTTATCTAGTATGGAAAAATAAACAATCTCAGTTATGTTTGCACATAGCCCAACATATTCCTTCAGTAGGAAGAGTCTCAATTTTTTGAAGCATCTCTGGAATGTCACTGTAATGTAAATCACAAAGTGTTGCCACCACAGTGCAAGTTAAAAGTGTAACCTGCAGTTTTCCCAGGAGAATATGCAGGATTTTTATTACCAGAAATGGAAAGTAAGAGAACAAAAAATAAAAGCTTAGCAAAAAAAGTAGGTTAGCTCATATAAAGAATGACATATAAGACAAGGCTGAAAAAGAAAGCAAGACAGGTATTTTTGGAACTATTTTCAAGTCTCTTTCAAGCCCTGCCTATTTGCCTGTGAAGTACTTTTGCTTTAAATGTATATATGCTAATGTTCACACTTAAGAAAGGGATGATTGGGCTGAAAAAACTCCTGCTTTGGAAGAACAAAGGAAGAAAAACTGTGCATGATCAGCAGTTGGTTCTGTGGGCATTTTCTGAGAGTTACCCTAAGGAGAGTAAAAGCAATCACAGAATCCTTACAGTTGGAAGGGACCTCTGGAGACCCTCTAGTCCCACCCTATGGAAATACATGTTTGAGAGGAAAAGCTGCATTCCAGATAAACTGAAGAAATGCTTGGATTTTGAGAAGCCTCCAAAATTCCAATTATTTTGTGTTAAATGTAAGATAAGAGATGCTGTTGTGGCAACTCCCTGTACGAGGTGGGTGCTGTGGTGTCTGAGGGCACCCAACACTGCCCAGAACACAGGGACAAGTGGCACTATCTGCATTTCATGGAAATGATTAGTGCTTGCAGCAGGTTTAAGTGTGTTGATTATCTTTCTCAACACTGGAAGTTAATAATTTTCTTAATTAGCAGGATCTGAGCTTTGTTCAGGTTTGTTTTTTGGTGTGGCTTTTTTTGTTTCACTTTGTTTTAGAGAATGGGAATGTGTTTCTTGCCAAGGCCACATCACATAATAACAAACTAGAGAAGAATGAAAGGACCCAGCATGAAAAATACAGTGTAATTATCACCAACTGAACAGCTGATAAATGAAATGACAGAGTGAAACACAGGAGTTTCACAGGATGGAAGTTCAGAGAAGGTGAATTTGTTACGAATTTTGAACCAATGAAAAGTGGAGACCTCACCATAAGCAGTGCCTCTCATCTCCCCATCACTGAAGATTCTCTGCTCCCACAGTTATCAGTCTCCCATTCCATCACAAAAGAGAGCTACCAGATTCAATACCCAGCAGTGGAGTTTGGAAACTGAAGAGCAGCGTTGGTTTGGAGTGTCACACACTTACAGGATGTTTTTGGCCTTTGGTCTGTCCCATTTTCTTGAAGTTTCCAAAGAGCCACCACGCTGCCATGAATTCAGCAAACACAGCATCAGTTGCCTTTTATGAGCTAAACTGACAAGGAGGGTATTTGTAACACACCTGTGAGGGGCAGATTTCAGAGATAACCATAGGTGGAAATGGAGACTACTGCAAGCTAGTGAGAAATCTGAATTGCCCTCTGGAAAGAATTGCATACAAGGGACATGGAACAAATACTCTTATGGTATTGTTGGTCAGTCTGTCAGTGTTTCCATTTTGAATCAGCCTTCAGTCATTTAAACCTCAGATGGAAAAGTATGGTTGGATCTGACAAAGGAGCAAGCCAGGTCTCAAGTCAACAACAGTCTTTAATTTACTCCCCAACTCCAACATATCCCGAGTTAATACCTTCAGCTTCTTTTGAGATGGAGCTAAAAATCTTGGATTTTGAATCTTTTGTTTATATGTAATTGCAGTGACCATGTGCCCCCATCTCCTCCCTGTTTCAGCACTACAGTTCCATGATTGCTGGAATGCTGATGGAGAAGGGAACTGGGAGCACACACAGCTCAGTGTCCCTGCTCCCTGTGCTTCTCCAAACTGGGAACACAAAGAAACTGATACAGCAGGAGAAGTTTGGCACCCTGTTCAGCAATGCACAAAGGAAATGCAGGACAGAAATGTAAAATCATTAAAAGAATGTTATTTTGGTTATTATCTTCAAACCCCATTTGAGCCAATAGCCCCTCCCTGCAGGTACCTCACTTTATCTGCAGCACATCAATCACACCAGACTACTCTTCAGTGCCAGTGTTTTCTGTTCCTTCCTTGTTCTACATGCCAAGCCAAAAAGAAGCAACAAAGGCTGATGTTGTTTCTGGAAAAAACTGGGTCTGCAGGAATCAGTGGGCAGTTTCCTTTCATGCACACACAGGCCTGTGTTCTGTACAGAGTTAACTCATGCAAACACGTTGCAGTGCACCAGCTTTGCAATGGGAAGCATCCCACAGAATGTGTGTGGGTTCTGCACGTGGGAAAGGAGCCTGAGAAGGGTTTCAGAAGAATCCCCTCCAGTGGTGACCTGCTGTGGCTGAAGAGCCAGGCAGGCTGTGCTGCACAGAGGTGTGTGAGCTGCCCACGGCATTCCATTGTTACTGGGAAGGTGGTGACTTCCTCTTCAGTGAACCTTTCCCCTTATTCTGCTCTTCCTTCCTCATGATAAATACACTTTTTATTATTCCAACCAAGTCAACAATACTTTTAGAAATTTTATCACTCATTTAGATTTCACTCAGTGAGTCAAGTGGAAAAAATGTGCTCTCAAGCTGAGAGAAAACCCTCCCATTTAAAATCCCTCAATCAAGAGCACCTCCCAGGCAACATCCTCCAGCTGTTCTCAGAGACAGAAAAAGTATGTTCACTCAATCAGTTCCCACCTAGGCCACTCTGGAGCATCTCCAGCAGGAAGGAGATTATCTGCCCAAACCAGCAACCCCTTGCTCTTCCCAGGCCTCCTCCCACTCTGCTCACCCAGCGCTTCCCTCAACTACACAAACCTTTTGATGTTTGCCCATTAAGATCTTCCCGTGCCAGTCGAGAAGTCTATCACATACCATTGTTATCCCTGTTCCTGGGCCTCTGATTGTCACTTTTATCAGCTAAATAAAAGTGATTTGAATGCAGGAACAATTATGGGAATCTTTCCTCAGCTGACACCAATATCCTCAGTAGATTTACAGTTAGCACCGTTTTGACAAAGGCTGGATGCATAAAGAAGTTGCTTTGCCAGGCAGCAGTGGACAAGGGAACAAAGAAAACATCACCTTCCAGCTTTTTTAAAATGTTTCCTCAAAAACGATGGTGGTTGCAACCTGTTTGTATCTTCTCCTGACCTGCTGTATAAGGACAAGTCAAGGTGGTGCATTTTCCTCAGTAAGGATGGGTAAGTCTGTGACAAGTATTGCTTTGTAACTTGTGCTGCTCACATTTCTGGCTCTAAAGTGTCCTATAGAAACCTAAAATCCCACTGAAGTGCCCCAGCTCCACAGCTTTTGCCAAACACAGGAGAGCTGGAACTGTCTTTTCCTTGTTCTCATTAGGCACATCAGTGAATCAGAGATCTGTGCACACCTTCAAAGAGAAAGGACCACAGGGGCACAGAGAACAACAGAATAACATTAACAAGAGTGCAGTGAATCCCAAAACTTGAAAGAAGAAAAGCATTTTTCTTATAAGTCCTTTTTGAGCCTCATTTGTCACCAGTGCAGACAGATGGAATCTGCAAGCCCTCCCTCCCTGCCAATGCAGCAGGAGACACCAACACAACACACAAGCAACTCTGGTGACAAAACATACAACTCCCAGAGATGGGAGGTCGCTTAGGAAGAACCACAGCAGCCTCCTGACTGAGGGATGCACTGGCTGTGCTGTGAGCTTTTGGCTGGGAGGCTCCTCAGGGCTGCCCTGTCTGTGCTCCCACAAGAGACACAGGAGCCTTACTGTGTATTTCAGACAGGAATTGCTATGTTAGTGCTGAGCATTTTCTAAACTCTTACCCTTACACTCAGAGAAATTAGAAGAGAATCCTTCTAGGGCACTGACTGCTCTCCCACTGACGTTCTGACATAGCCCATGATAAACACCTTACCTGCACTGGTAAAGGAGAACAGGTATATTTGTAAGGTTCAGAAATGCAGGACTAATTTTTCTACCAAAAGTCACATGTAACTACTGTCAGATCTGTTTGCTCTCCTCTCAAGAGCAAAGGGGAGAATATGAAAGAACCAATTCAAACAAAACCACAACACATTTCAGATTTCCTTTGTTTTATTCATGCCAAATGAAAGAAACATGGTGATATGTCACTTTTGATGCATGCCATTGCCATCAGAGCAACCAAATTAAGGCAAATTCTATCACACACAGGTTCAGTGAGGCTTTGAGAAGGGCTCAGGCACCTTCTTTCACTCTCTTGTCTCAAAAGACATTGAAACATCATTTTGGTGTGGTATTAAAGGTGTAGCAATTCCTCTCTACCCTTCCCAAACCTTCTGGTTTTAGTGGTTGGTTCCATTTCACCCACTCCTACAAAGGGACAGAGACCACAACAGGACAGTGATGAGGAGCTGGGGGTCTTGCTACTCCCACTTTAACTTTAAAAAATAGCACAGTTCTGTATTTCTGACTAGTACAATGACCTGAGGAAGACAGCTCCCAAATACAGAAGTATTGCAGAGGTTTAATAGCCACTTATTAATGATGGGCAGAGAACAAGACAAACAATTAAGAACAGCAAAGAGAGGAAGAAAATGGAAAAAAAAGAGTTTTTTAGGAAAAAAACAGCAGAAAAAGCTAGCAGAGCAAAAGCAACTTGTGCTTATGTAATTGTCTTTCCATATGTTTCAGAAGTCACACGAAGTACTTACCATATACCTAAAAACAGGGACAGAGTTGCTTCCACAACCTGTTCCAAAATGACGTTTTGCTGAGCATTGGGTAGAAAGACAGTTACCAATGGAGAAATAGCAAAATCTAATTTTGTTTTGCAATGAAGGAGAGATGGAATGAACCCATAGGAAGAAATTTCAACTACTGAGTAAACCACCAGATACTGAAATTCAAACTTTTTGCTAACAAACAAAGCTCACAAATTCACAGATTCAGCCAATGTTTGACTCTTGCACGATTGCTCTATTTAAACTCTGGTAGTGGTAAACCAATATCCTCCAAACCCCACACAAATTATCCCATGGTTCTGTATTAGGGAAATCAAAAGCTGTCAGAAAGATGAGTTACCGTTTAAGTCGGAGGCATTTCATCCATTCTGATGTCAGTGTGAGCTTGGCAACACCTTCTGCAGCCACTGGTGATGAATCCCCTGCAGAACTTCAAACCTTCCTGTTCTCCAGACAAATTCGCTTCACCCTCTTCTCTTCATGGCTACTGGTCAGGACAGCAACATTTTCTGTGAAGGACAGACAACAAATTTATTTCAAACAAATTTCAAATTGGATTTATTGTTAGTTTGCCTTCTTTGGTGACCTCCTAATCTCTTAAATGCTGCAAGAGCCATGTACAAAGACGTGAATTCTTTTCAGAATTCTGGCTGCACAGCTGGCACCCCAGACTTTTGTCTTCTTCCTTAACATTCCTGTTTGTTTTCTGACCCACAGGAGGATGTTGCTGCAGTTTTCCTTGAACTGTATCTGCTCAACAGCTACACTGCAGCTGTGCCATGGGCTGGGACTTTTCTGAGGAAAAGGAGCAGGTAATCCTACTAATTTTCTTAATTTTTAATTATGATTTTGAAACAAAAAAATAAAGGAGCTTGAAAAAACCCTGACAAATAGGTCTGTACATTGCATGTTTTACCAGAACAAACCCACAGGTTTGTGTTACTTCTGCTCACATATTAGCAGGTCATGGTGGTCAGACTGGTAATTACTCAAATGATCTTCACCTTAACCAGCACTCCTGAACAGGCAGAGACAAATGGACAGGCCTGTCTCCCCACAGAGCAGCATTTGCTGGTGTTCTGAGAGGGTTAAGGCTGTGCCTCAAAGCTCCCAGAGCAGTTTGGAGTTATGCAAGGGGACAGCACTGCCTAGTTCTTTGGAGGTTTTATTTGTAGGGTGTTTTTTTCCCTCCTCCCACCTCTTCCACTCCTGAATTCTGCTTCTGTGACTTCAAATGTGAACACATCTGTGGATGACAGACTTGGCAGAAAGAAAGCAAACACAAATTATTTGTATTATGAAAGCCCCAGATAATAAGGAGCAAAGCCCTTAAACTCCTGTGCAAAGCAGGCACAGCCTGGTGAGCTGCCCAGACTGAGCAGCATGGCAGGCAAAGCCACCAACTGCTGAGCAGCAGAAGCAAAATGCCTTGACAACGATTACCATAACAAAAACAGTTTTTAGGACATTTGAAAGGAAGATACTGAAATAGCTCTGCAGATGAGTGGCAACAGGTGAGATGAATATGAAGCATCCTAACAGAAAACATACATTATGTGCTTGAAAATGTACTTAATGAGAAGGGTGAACACCCTCCTACTGAAGGCAGATAAAGGAATAGCAATAAATTAGTCTTAAACTTGAAGTTGTGGTTCATCATATAAATGGAGATACTGGGAGATGAGTCAAAAGCTGACTGTGGATGGAGAAGATTGAATCTTCTTCTCCCAGTCTCAGTATTACCAACCACTTTGCTACTGCAGACAGGATTACTTGGAGAAACAATGTAGGGGAAGAAAGGGAAGGAGAAGAGGGCCCTGCAAAACCTCCAGAAGGAATGGTGAGAGAACACTACAGTCCTTAGTAGTTTTGGGAACCTCACTCAACAGCAAATTTTTTATGCATATTATAAAGTTTTTTGAAATAAGAAAAAACAGGCCTGAAGAACACAGAAATGAGCAAATGTTACAGGGCGTGGAAAGGCTACATTTAAGATTATTTGAAGTCTCTCCATAAGGTGTAGGTTTGTGTAAAATTTTAATCCCTTCCAAAATGTCCTTTTTTCTGTCTAGAAGAGCAAGGGGCTGGGAGCTTTGTGTATTCAGGCAGCATGTTGCAGTTAGAGCTGCTGGCTGGGGAGGGGGCCGGATTTCTCCCTGGTTTTTCCTGCCTGAGGTGGCCCTGGCTCCACCAGGACCTGTTCCCACATTGTGGGCACCTCTGGGCACGTCTCTAAGAACACCAAAACAGGAAAGCTTTGACAGGGCTGTATCTATATAATAAAATATCAACATGTACACACATTTTTAAATTTTAGCTGCAGGCATTTGTACTTCTGTCCTGCAATTCTGCAGGCTCTGTCCACCAGGAGCAGAGTCTGCTGGCCGTTTGTCTGTCCTTGCAGAGCTGCACTCCAACAGCTCCAGCACAGCTGGAGATGGCAGAGATTCACTACCAGAGTTTTCCATAAATCTGGTGTTCCTGTGGCTCACGACGATCATTTAGGTGTTCTTTAAAACTGCCATTACATTATATTTTATAGGTGGCACAGAAAACATTTTATCTCCTACATAAGGATATTGCATATTGAACAGTAGCTGAGGCAACAGGTGGTACAGAGATCAGGTGTATGGTTGTCACTGTACTCACAAGCAGAACACTGACAGAAAACATGGGATTTACCACTCAAAAAGAAAAGAATTAAATCACTATATTCACTTCTGTTCTAGTGCCCAGTACTACAGATTAATTTACAACATTTTTAGTTAATTGATGAAGATGACATGAAATCCTTCTTTTAGCTGCTGCTCTGATTCAACAGCTAACACGGAGGAGCAGATGAAGATGTAGGTGAATTGCTCCATTTTCCCTTGGCTTTCTGCAGAGGCTGCACAGTGGAAGCCCAGCCTGAAAAGAGCTGCCATGTGACTCAGTTCCCTTCAAGCTGTCCCCAGAAAACAAAGAGCGAGGAATGCTAAACAAATGACTCACAAGCCATTGCTGCAAACCATCGCGACTTTCCAGCAACTGCCAAGGCTGGAGGAGCAGCTCTCCCTCCTGCCAGTCCCAGTGACAGCGCTCCAGACAGGGGCACCGCAGCACAAGAGCAGTAACAGCAAGGCTCGGTTTCAAAACCCACCATCTGAATTAGGATTGCTGACTGCATAAGGAGGCAGAAATGGAGGCAAATCCACGTGGAAACAAAGCATCATTTGGGAGATGTTTTTCCTGTTGATGTTTATTGTAAGCGAACTGCTCCCCGGCTGTGAACAACTGGCAATGCTTTAGCATTCAGTCCACGGCCTGATCTCTGTCCTAGAACTAGTCTGTGCCTTCACTGGCTGTCACATTTGCCAGGGTGGAGGAATTCTGGCAACATTTGTGCTGTTCAACGTCTCAGCATGTTGTATCTTGAATGCAAACCCCTGTAAAGATACCTACCTATAAATATTCGTGTTAGTTTTTCTTTTTGCACGATACAGTAAAGAGGGGGAAAGATTCTTCCCAAATTGAGTGTAGCAGCAGAGCACAGCATAACATCACAGGGACAATATCCACAACAAAGCAT
Source organism: Pithys albifrons albifrons (assembly GCF_047495875.1). NCBI lineage: Eukaryota > Metazoa > Chordata > Aves > Passeriformes > Thamnophilidae > Pithys > Pithys albifrons. The sequence continues at coordinate 1,754,874 of NC_092470.1, forward strand.
CTTGGGGGGGGGGGGGTGTGACAGTGAGTGCATCCCTTAAGGAAAGTTGTTTGGAGTTCTACCTTAAAGAGAGCAGAGCTACCTGTGATGTGTGTGTGGCTTGTGACCAATGAGAGGCTGTGGTGTATGTAAGGTGAATTGGTTAACCAATTATGTCATGGCATGTTGGATGTGAGAGGGTATAAGAGGTGTGGATGTTACTGAGTGAGAGTTAGATCTACTAGGAACTAAAGATGATGTAATAGGAACTCCTAGGAAGTACTTCTACTATGAGCTATGAGGATCTGTCTGTTATCTCTCTTGAATAAACTCTCTAAGTTGTGAGCCTTCTGATTGAAGCCTTCTGGTGTCTGCTGTGCCCGAGCTCTTCTGACCACCATCCATGCTGTGCCTCTGCCCGGGACTAAGAGGTGACCCCAGTAGCATCTCACTGCACCATGGATTTCCTTCAGTGGAATTCCACAGGCTCCTGCACACAACGGGGGTGTGACAGCTCTGCCAAGGAGGCCACAAGGGGCACCTGGCACAGAAAATACTGCAGACAAGGATTTCCAGAGCAAGCTCCAAAGCACGAGGGGATCCTGCTCTCAGTTGTGGCTGAACACTAGAAAGGCCACATTTGGAAGTGTCATCACCCCACTGCTGATCAGGTAATAAAGAGGGATGTGCTCTGTTTCCAGAGGAGTAACTTCTTCACTTCGAAATTGTCTCCCTGGGCAAAGAAATGCTGAAGACAGAATATATCCACTCTTAAAGGAGATTAGAAAAGGGAATGCATCAGTACAGGGAACGTGCAGTCCTTTGCAGATACCTTTTTAATACAAAGTCATGGATACAGACAGGAGACTCAGAAAAACAGTTTAAAAGACAAAACTTCTTTTACTTTTTAAAATATTAAACACATGATGAATATAGTGTTTAAAATAGAACTGATTCACAGGGAGAAAGGAAGTACTTAATGACTTGTTCATGCTTAAGGACTCTTAAAAACAAGTATCTGTTACTCATGCATTTGAAGGATTTGCTACTACTGATTTGAAAAGCTTTTGACACATCAAGATGAAGACACATCCCCAAGGGCTGCCATGTAAGCTGAAAGCCTGTGTGCTCTCAAACACTCTTCCTTTCGCTGAGGAAAGGAAAGATTAGCATGAGGAGGCCAAAAATAAAGGTTTGATTGCTTTGGTTCTGGAAATGAGGTGAAAAATGTTTTTCTGGTTGGAAGAACCAAAGATCACCAAACTGTCATGTCAAGGAGAACTAGTGCTTGAATTTGACACCACTAAGGACTACCCAGGCCCTCAGTGGCATCTCTCCTACAGCAATTTTTATTCATTAATTTTTGGCCTAATATTACAGACCTAATACCATTGAATATGAGGATAAAGCAGGACAGAAAGAAGTGCTCGTCATCCATCCATCCTTGAACAAATCACGTAGTACAAACTTCTTATAAAGGGACACCTGGTTTATGGGAGCTTGGCCAAGAGGAACTCCTGGCTCTGGCTACAGGAGCAGGAGCAGCAATGTCAGTGAAGAAACAGAAGCCTCTGCACCACTTGTACTGCCATGGGCTGTGACAAGCAAATGTTCTTCTCTCAACAGCTACTGAAAATCCAGACTTTCATTGGTGTTTTCCATTCCCAGACATCCCATGAACACCTGAAGGTGGGTTTCCAGAGCAGGGCCCTGGGCACAGCACAGGCTCAGGCAGCAGGACTCGGGGTACAGGGGCAGGAAAAGGCAGTGCTGCAGACACAGGAAAAACTGACACCAACAATAACCCCCCACCAGCCCCAAAGCTCAAATGACCATTTCTGCAACTTTTTTTTCCACAAACTAATCCCCAAACTTGCACTGGGATTACAATTTGAATTTCAACTCACTCTCCCATCACACTCCTTTGCTGTTTGCTGAGTTTTATTAGAACCATCTGTGAGATCCTTCCCTTCCAGTTTCTTGTGTCTGTTAATCTGGCAGCTGCACTTTCTCATCTATTAAACAAAAATCTTTGTTTCAAAGTTGTTGAGACAGAAGGTCTTTGAGAGGCTAAAAATGATCTTGAAAATCAATGCAGCAACCACATCATATTCTGTGCTTTACCGATTAAAGGGGAAGAAGTTGGAGAATATATATTTTTAATAGGAAGAAAAATGAAGGTTTTAGGGATCAAGGAACATTTTACCAATGCAATTTATCTGACAAAAGCCACCATTTCCTGAAGTACTGCAAATTGCCACTGCAGAAGAGTTTCAGGCTCATCATTTCACGGGCTGACAGAAGGAAAAAAATGCAGAGAAGTATCTCCTTCAGCAGCTCTTGGCAAAAGATCAGTGAGAGGAGCACTAAGGGAAGGAGGAATGCTGATGAAGTAGCACAGTTTGAGTGATTTTCTTTATACATGATACAATTATTGGGAGTTTTTGACTTTGCAATCCCCTGCCTTTGCTGTGTGTGGTGCTGCTTGAGGTTCCATCCTTCTCTATAACCCTCCTAAAACACACCTGTGCACTCCCACGTGCAGATATTCCCATCAGCCTCGTGCTCTCCCTGTGATGGGACAGACCCTGCCCCAGCACAGGGCAGGGCACTGCTGAGAAATGGCACAAAACCTGTGGCTTTCATTTGGTCCCAAATGTCTTTTCTCCAAATTGTTCCTGCAGAAGCACTGGCCTACTGGCACAAGAGTGGTACAACCTTCACTTTTGGGAGATTAATAAAGAATTTTCTTCCAGTTCTCCAAATCACCTCATAAAATATGCTTTAATAAAGAAAATTCACTTCAAGTGAGAACACAAAATATTCACATTTTTAATAATTAAGCAACACTTCTACTTTGTGGTTTATAATATTAAAACATTTTATTTCTTTCTGTTGCTGCTATTTACAAGTGACTATGGACAACATTCAACTTCCACCAAATAATGTTTGTGCTTAAGGAAATTTGAAGAATCTGTGACATTAACTGAACTTTGTGAAATTTCCCCAGAGTTACTGCAACACTGGAAATAACTTTCTCCACATGAGCACATGACCTGCCTTTAACTAGGGATCACCTCCAAGACATGTACCTTGCTGTCATCTCTCATGACCTTTCTGATTCTGTTTTATACAACTTACAGCCCACATCTTCCCTAAGCAAATTCCTAAATCCTCATTTCTCTAAACAAGACCATTTAAAGTTTCTCAAGTACTCTGATGAGACTTCTACAGCTTCATATATTAGGATTTGCCATTTTCTTCCCACACTTTCAATCCTAATAGAACATTTTTGGTTTTTAGTAAAAGTATTAAGCAGGATTTCCAAACTGCCTTATCTTTTCCCCTTAAACTTTATTATAAAACATAAAAAAATAAAGTGATTTTAATTGTATAGGCTCTACAAAAAGAGATGCAAATGTAATAATTTGAGTTGACAGATCATGCAAGGCAGACTTTAAAGGTATTTTCAGAAGCCTTGGCAACAGCATTATCCTAATCTAATGTCATAAATTTTATATGCAAATTTAAAGAAAATCCATATATTTCAAGTAATAGTATAAAAGAGTAGATTGCTCTTGAAAAATGTCCTGGAATCTCTCAGGAGAATTAGTGGAATAAGCAGAGTGTGTATGTCTGTGACCACCTCGGAGGAGAGATTTTTATTGGAATACTTAACATTACTTTTGTTAGCAAATACTTCACTCCAGTGGCTTATCAGAAATTTGACTAAAAATACAGTTATTTTGAGAAACTAAGAAAGCTGAACAAAACCAAAGTCTGAGAGAACTACCTTAAAATTTCTCTTTCCCCAACCCTTACCCCCATTGTATTGAAAAAACAACAAAAAAAATCATTTGGATGAATAATTTCTTACAAACCTTCTTTCCAGGTCACCTTTGATGTTTACAGAATATATACATTTATATAAGCCAGAAACAACAACAACAAAAGCAATTTAAAACCCCCATCTCCACATACAGCCCTATTTCAAAGTACCATGAATATATTAAGCCAAAACTGCAAACAAAGGAATGCTTGGGACCATAAAAAAAAAATTACACTCTGCTGGAAATGCCATTTTTCTTGCTTTTGAATACATGATGTGGATTCCCTGGTTCCCATTCAGCAAATAAAACTGTGAAATGGCAGTGGATTTCCTGCTCCCACTCTGGGTCAGCATCCAAACAGCAAACATTATACCTGTGGCTGTAGATTCAAAGCCTCCCCCTGGGAGCAAACACCCCTGGAGGGAGGACAGGGCTGGGAGCAGCAATCACTGCCCTGCCAGGAGAGGAGACACTGCCAGGTGTGCACGGCATTGTCCTGTGAGATGTGCCCACAGAGACGTGCCCACAGCAGGGCAGGACTGACCTGGAGCCGAGACAGCAGAACAGCTCAGCCTGCCTGGTGTGCATGGCATTGTCCTCCTGAGATGTGCCCACAGAGATGTGCCCACAGCAGGGCAGGACTGACCTGGAGCCGAGACAGCAGAACAGCTCAACCTGCCTGGGGTGCATGGCATTGTCCTCCTGAGATGTGCCCACAGAGATGTGCCCACAGCAGAATGGCTCAGCCCCAAGGAGAGCAGCAGAACGGCTCAGCCTGCCTGGTGTGCATGGCATTGTCCTCCTGAGATGTGCCCACAGAGATGTGCCCACAGCAGAACGGCTCAGCCCCAAGGAGAGCGGCAGAACGGCTCAGCCTGCCTGGTGTGCATGGCATTGTCCTCCTGAGATGTGCCCACAGAGACGTGCCCACAGCAGAACGGCTCAGCCCCAAGGAGAGCAGCAGAACGGCTCAGCCCCAAGGAGAGCAGCAGAACGGCTCAGCCCCAGGTACAGCGGCAGAACGGCTCAGGCCCAAGGAGAGCGGCAGAACGGCTCAGCCCCAAGGAGAGCGGCAGAACCGCTCAGCCTGCCTGGTGTGCATGGCATTGTCCTCCTGAGATGTGCCCACAGAGACGTGCCCACAGCAGAACAGCTCAGCCCCAAGGAGAGCGGCAGAACGGCTCAGCCCCAAGGAGAGCAGCAGAACGGCTCAGCCCCAAGGAGAGCAGCAGAACGGCTCAGCCCCAAGGAGAGCAGCAGAACGGCTCAGCCCCAAGGAGAGCAGCAGAACGGCTCAGCCCCAGGTACAGCGGCAGAACGGCTCAGCCCCAAGGAGAGCGGCAGAACGGCTCAGCCCCAGGTACAGCGGCAGAACGGCTCAGCCCCAAGGAGAGCGGCAGAACGGCTCAGCCCCAGGTACAGCGGCAGAACGGCTCAGCCCCAAGGAGAGCGGCAGAACGGCTCAGGCCCAAGGAGAGCGGCAGAACGGCTCAGCCCCAGGTACAGCGGCAGAACGGCTCAGGCCCAGGTACAGCGGCAGAACGGCTCAGCCCCAAGGAGAGTGGCAGAACGGCTCAGCCCCAAGGAGAGCAGCAGAACGGCTCAGCCCCAGGTACAGCGGCAGAACGGCTCAGCCCCAAGGAGAGTGGCAGAACGGCTCAGCCCCAGGTACAGCGGCAGAACGGCTCAGCCCCAAGGAGAGCGGCAGAACGGCTCAGGCCCAAGGAGAGCGGCAGAACGGCTCAGCCCCAAGGAGAGCGGCAGAACGGCTCAGCCCCAAGGAGAGCGGCAGAACGGCTCAGCCCCAGGTACAGCGGCAGAACGGCTCAGCCCCAAGGAGAGTGGCAGAACGGCTCAGCCCCAGGTACAGCGGCAGAACGGCTCAGGCCCAAGGAGAGCGGCAGAACGGCTCAGGCCCAAGGAGAGCGGCAGAACGGCTCAGCCCCAAGGAGAGCGGCAGAACGGCTCAGTCCGACCCCAGCAAGGCTGAGGAACCCCACACAGGCACAGTGAGAGCTGCAGGACACACACAGCACACCCCAACACCTCCTCCATGGGCACATCACCTCCCAAGGAGCAGGTCAGTGTCCCTGTGCCACCCACGGACCGTGTGGGGATCCCATCCTGGGCTGCACCATGACCTGGCCATTCACCTGCAGCTTGTTTCTTTTCTGGGCTACGGGGGACAATCCATGTCCTGATCCTCAGTTACGCGTCCTGAAGTACCAGGAACGACCCCAACGGCTCTGTCAGTGATGCCACCGTTTCCCTGGCCTGTCTGGCACAGCTTCCCAAGTCCCTCACGCTGGCACTGCCCCATCAATGCATCAGTGTTGGGTGCAGAAGCCAACCCAGCCTGAGCACAAACAGCACTGCAGCCCAGGCCACTGTGCCCTGGGACAGGGGGCTCAAGGCAGAGTGGGAACAGCAGCCCAGACAGTGCTGGACAATTCCAGAGGTGTGGCACTGAGCTCTGCCCACAGCTCCGGTCACACAAAGAGAACTGACTGCAGCAGGAAGCTACAGAGAAATGCTTGAGCTGAGTTCTTCTCATCACTCACTCAGAGATGCAATCTTTACTTAAATGTTAAGCCATATACATGGGCCATTAGTTAAAGCTCCTTTTCTTTTTTAAAGAGTTTTACCAGGTTTGACATTTTGTAACACTATTATTTTAAGTCTGGTCTGGACTAGAATTCATACATTAGGAAAATGATTTTCAAAAGACTATGCTAAAATATCTTCCATATATTGCTATCATTTGTCAGTTTTACTTAAAAGCAGCTATTAAGATAAATGAAATGGATAAAAAATGGAATAGTTCCAAGAAAATAAATGATGGTTAAATTAAACTTGTGACAAGAGCCAATCCACACATTTTGACTTCTCAATGAAGTACCATTTGACCTTGCAGTGAGAAACACACTAATGTAATACACAAATCTAAAGCAACATGAAGTGGTTGAAATAGCCAGAAGGCAAAGAAATGAAGGTAAGAGAGAAGGTCAGAAAATGAACACCAGTTCAGTTAAATGACCAGAACTGCAGCCAACAGAATGAGCAGGGATTGAAGACAGGTCAAAACATAGAGTGCTCTGAATACTAAATGCAACTGAGCACTGACAAACTAAACGAAACCAGCAGTGTTTGCTAAAAAGACACCTCAAGGCAAACACACTTGGGGTACAGTAACACCCTGCAGCAAAGGCCTGAGGGCATGGGAAAAAGCCTCTGTGATCCCTTCCTATGCAATTTCTCTCCCCCAAGAATTTAAGGCAATTTGCCTTGTTCTGACTGCAGTTTGAAAACGGTGATGGGAATCAACTAGAGTTGTAATATGGAAATGCAAACAGCACTTAATATTTCTGAAGTATTAAGACACAGAATATGCATTTAAACGGCAGAAAATTCAGCCAATGTTCAATGGTTCAAGATTTTTTTCCCCAAAGTTATCAGCAATTCTCCTGCCTGTGACCTGCACACTCTGCACTGTTGTGCACCAACATTTACTTCACCACAGCACAGGAATTGAATGCATCAGGCAAACTGCATGATAACCCAAAGCATTCCAATCTTTCAGACACTGAAGAAAGAGAAGATTATTGTTTTAAGCTCTCTATTACTGGGGACAGGTTGGGCATTAGTGGTTTGGCAGCTGTGTCAAACAGCTGCAGGCTGGAAACAATCGGTGCTGAGCACTGGGAAACAGGCAAGGACTGAGCACAATGCACTGCAAGTGTCACTCTGGTCTGGCTTGTCATTAGGCACAGAATAGAGCTGACTGCAGCCTCTCCTCCACCACACCAGAGCATTTTCTAGGGAAAAAATGTATTAAAAGGATGAGACTGAAGTTTGGTATCAAGCTTAATGTAAGAGTTATGCACTTGCATTGATAAAAGCACTTGTATGAAAAGGGAGAATCTGAGAAGCTTTAATTCTAAACTCTCTTGCCAGAGAAAGATGGTTATCTGAAACGTTCAATTAAAGAAAGACAATATGAAGTCAAAATAGGGTAGTAAATTAATGTCAAAAGAGTAATGCAAAAGGAGACACTGATGACCTGCACAGCTGAAAAAAACACTGGCTGAGAAACAGTTCACTGGGAACACTCAGTAAAGAGGAAAAGTGTAACAGCAGAAGTGGGGAAATTCTGGATCAGAAGAACTGCTGCTGGACAGGAGCAATTTGCCAGGTTGGTGCAGACCACAGGGCTCAGCTCAAGCAACTGTCCAGGGTGAAATTACCTCAGTGAACGTTACATTTCAATAAAACAGTTACCAAAGCTACAGAAAAATCTGTTAAATGCTCCTCTGGAAAATTATTTTATATGTTAGTTCAGAATAAAACTCCAAATTGGAAAAGCTGAAGTAAAAACTTAGTTTTTCAAACATTTTACTCCTCAGCACAAATTTAGGGACAGAGGAGTTGACTTTCATGGGAAAGCACAGGAGTGCTCCACTTGTGCAGGATAAATTACTCACTTCCAGTATTCACTTACCATAATAGACTTGTCTGAGAAGGGAAGATGCAACTCAGCTGATGACATTTGAAACAACAGAGGCAACAAACTGCAGATTAAGCAAAGCTGCCAAATATCAAAGATGTTGGGAGGAAGATCAGAGCGACCACGAATACCCCAAGGAAAGCCCCAGGGAAGCCAAAGTGTGTCCAGAATGGCAGCAGCCTGGCAGAGCAGCCCCATTTCAGCCAGCCCATTAGCCGGCTCCTGGCAGCAGCCCAGAGCACAAAGGCACCACTTGCTCCAGACCCTCTCCCGTTTCCAGCAATTTGCATCCTAGAGACTTCCTGTACCAGAGCTGGGGTCTTTGTACTTCATATTCTTGCATGGAATTTTCCTTCATAAATTTATCCAATTACCTTTTGAACCCATTTTACAATTCCATATCCACAACATCCTGTGGAAGGACATTCCACAGCTTAACAGCTTTGTCTCAAGCACCTTTGTGCATTTGTTTTGAGCTGCCAGGTTCTTTTAAGAAAAAAAGAGAAAGCAGATAAGAAACTTGCTCCTTTGTATCACCTCTGTTTACTTTTTCCTATGCCATTATGATCTGTGATTTCTTTTACAGGCCCCCTCAACCTGTCTTGCCATGGAAAGTGTCCTGTTGTCTGTAATCCTGCCAGTGGATGCTGCTCCATCCCTCCAACTTTCTGCCCTGCATTCTTCTCTGCATTCTTTTCAAGTGAGACTGTGTGTCATATTTGGAAGTTTTTGAGAAAAGGATGAAAGAATTCTCCAGCAATGAGAACAAAGAGGCATGTTTAAAGGTAGAGAAAATTTATTGGGAGAAAAACATACACAGTAAAAGAAGGTTCACTGTAATTCTATGTATTTACAAGCAGCAGAACTGTTCAAGCATTATTAAGAGAAGATTTAAAATAGGGAAAGAACCCTTAAGATTTGTAGTAGAAATCAGCTTACTTTTCTGTGCCTTCATGCTTTACAGAGCTGAAACAATTTCTGTGCACTCTGTTTCCCCCTCAAATGAGCACTTCACTGCAGCTTGTAATCTCCTGCCCCATCTATGAAGGCAGAACTGTGCTAGAGGCAGGTACTAATGAGACTGTATTCTAACTGCATTGATATTTAGCAGGGAAAGAGAAAGTAAAGGCAGTGCAACACATTGCAAATAAATGGACAGTGGGTGGTGGTAAAGGAGGCTGAAGAATGATGAGTAGTCATCTTATACTTTTTAAGTTGTAACTATAAAACCTGGAACTCACTTTTATTCTGCAGTTTTAAAAGCCAATGGGATCTTATAATTCAATTCCAAAAGCACAAATGATTCCCCAAACCCTGGAGCAAGTCCATGGATCACTCCCTACCCAGAGGCTCCTCTCAGGTCGCTGCTGCCAGAACCGAAGCACAGCTGAGCACCTGTTACAAGGGAAGTTGCCTTTCTCACCGTGCTACTGGTTGTGCTCTGATGGTACAGCAGGAAACTGCTTGTGGGAACATTTCTGTACCAGAGGAGCATTTAATGAATTCCATCTGAGGTCAGGCGAGGTCACTGCAAGTACAGTCCCCCTTGGGGTAAACATCTTGTACTAAAAAATGCTTCCCACCCTGCCCAGGGCAGGCCCTGCACACTCAGAGCTTGCTGCTGCCCTGTGGGAGCTGCTGCACAGGGGCAAGGGCAGAGCAGAAGGCTTGGTCCTTCCACAGATGGGTATTATCCATTTGCTGCCACAGAATGCATTCTCTCAACGTTTTGGTGAATGGCCCCCTTCTAACCTCCAGTAAGTATCTCAAATACCAAAGTCTATTATTTAAAAATATAATTACAAAAGGCAAAAAGGAAAATCCCACAGGAAGCCCACATGAAACATATTCCATGCTGTGGCATCCCTGGGCTGTAGAGCCCACATGGGAATTTTAGAGCATATTTCTTCAGATCACAACTGTGCTCACAAATGTGTAAGTTGCATTAAAAATGTTGGCTTCCATTATTTAATTAAAAAAATCCCCACAGGTGTTGTTCATGAGAATATATTAATTTTTGTAGTCTGCCCAAGCAATACATTTTTTGTTGCTGTTTTTAAGTTATAACAAGTATAGTTCAGATTTTCCCAGGAGTATGATAGAAGAGAGGGACAAACAGTGCTCATACATATACACACATATCTACATACATACACACATATCTACATACATACACACATATCTACATACATACATATCTACATACACACATATCTACATACATACATACATATCTACATACACACATATCTACATACACACATATCTACATACATACATACATATCTACATACACACATATCTACATACATACACACACACATATCTACATACACACATATCTATATACATACATACATATCTATATACATACATATATACATACATTAGCTCAGTTGGTTTAAACTTGGGTGTAATAATGCCAAGGTCATGGGTTCAATCCCCTGTGTGGGCCCTTGACTTGAGAGTTGGACTTGATGATCCTTGTGGGTCCCTTCCAACTCAGAATAGTCTGTGATTCTGTGACTACATACCTACATATATATAAATGTATATATATGTATGGAAGCTTTCCTGCTTAGACACTGACTTTATAATTGACTTTTGGTGGCTGTAAAATTTTTGCCTTCTTCATAAAATCCTTCTACTTTGGCAGAGTTATGAGGGTCTGAAGAAAACCCGTGTTTACATTTTCAGCAGACTCTTGGAAGTGTTGATACATCCAATATTTACTAATGACATTTCAGGACACTGGGAACTAGGGAAGAGGTATTTGCCCTAGATCAAAACAGGTCAAGAGTGAAAGAACTATAAGCTATTCCACATATGACTGCTCTTGAAAATAGGCACATAAACAGTAGAAAACCCACTGATATTTGCACATCATGTAGCACTGCTGATATTTTAAAACTTTTCAGCATATATGACTTCATACACTTAATGCTGCCATGAACAGCCACAGTCCACTGGAAGCCACTGGAAATAAAAGGAGTGTACTATGGTGGTTTGCAGTGGGAATTCTTCCCATCTCCCACTGCCCACTCTGCATAAGCCACTCAAAGTCTGATGCTCTGCCACAATTCTCCCACTGTAATCTGCTGCCTATTATTCTCTCAAACCCCATCTGCAGGCCATTTTTCTATCAAATGAGCTGGTTAAAATTCCCTCTCCCTTTTTATTTAAACCTAGGGGAATTTCAAATAGTCCAGCATTACCAGACAGGAATTTATCTTCACCATTATTTAAAACACCAGTGGCTTCGCATCACTGCACTGTAACAGTTCTGATGGGCCTCATGCAATCTCCCCTTTATCTTCTCTGACACAGGCATTGCCTTCCTGGGTGCTCAAATATGGCTCAGAGAGTCACTTCCATTAGTCCCTTTTAGGTTCAGACCTATTGCCACACAGAATTTTGAGCATTACTCAAAGTTTCTAAAGACAAAAAACCCAGCTGTTTAACATGCAAAAATATTTAGAACTGTATGCTAAGGTAAACATAAATCCTCTTTCCCTTTATAATATGAGAAATTTGGAGGTGATTTTTCTTATGTAAGGGAATCAAGCATTGTTCCCTTATCTTTGAGGGAGACACTGCTTAAGAATAAAAAATTTGTATGCATATTGAGGTTCTTTTTCTCCATAAGATACCCACTAGGAGCCTGCCCAACAGTGGCTTCAGTTGTCAGACACACAGAACAAAAGGAAAGGGAATATTCCAATAACCACATCTCCCTCTGTCCTGGTATTCAGCAAAAACTCCAGCTGAGCATCCTTCTGGATTCTGCTGCTCACCTGGATGTCAGAGTTCCCAGTGTCACTGGGTGTCTGGGCTTGCTTTCTCCCTTCAGACAAGTTGAATGCAACTCAATTGGGTCCCTCCATAATAACTTTTTTCCTAGTTCTCACCATTAATTACTACACATAATTGCAAAATTCCAGTAACTTTAGTTAGAATCTCAGCTTTGTTTGAGCATCACAAGTGATGGCACAGAAGTCAGCCCTTGCAACAAGACCTGTTGCTGACAGCTCAGACACACACCATGGTCCTGGTGTAAGCAAAGCACACACACACTGTGTTCATGCTGCAGGCAAAGCTCCTTATCTGCATCCCCTGTGTCACTGAGAGTGAAGGCACACAAGGCTGTCCTTGGAGATGAAAGACAGGACTCTCCTTCCCCTGCCTTTGCTCTCAGCCATGTCATTCTGCTTCCCCCTCCGTGCCCACCCACTCCCTAACACAGCAAAACTCTCTCCTCTTGCCAGGTTCACGTTCTGCTGAGTTACATCAGCTGACAAAGATCTGAGGTGGCAGCACCAACGTGGGTGGGGAGGGAGGGGAAGGGCAGAGGGTTCAGGAACTTCCTTAGCAGCACCAAGTTCTAGATTGGATTATGTTCTTAGAGAGAACTTTGCTTTGAGGACTTTCCCAATTGCTCTGTTCCAGTTGGATCACTGCTCTCTGCCAGCCACACAGCAGCACACACACATACACACACACTGTTTAGTTTCACGTTTGTCTCTAGCATTAAAGGAAAGTAAGTGGGAAACCAAGTGGAATACTTGATCCCTGAGGAATCCTTCTCCTCATTTGCCCCGACTGACCCACAGCTGAGTCAGTGGAGCAATGAGCACATGCACACTGAGTAGCTGCTGGTGTGGCTCAGTGGGCTGGGCCCCACATGGGCTGCACAAAGGGCACCAGTGACCAACTGCAGTTCCAGTATCACCTTCCACAGTGCTCCTCGAAAGGGCTGCAACCTGCACACCCCCTGCCACAGAAACTGCATGAGAAAACCTCACTGCAGTGACCTTCAGCAACCAAGCAGTTTGCCTGAGCCCCATCAGCACCACTAGTATGGGAATGCTTTCTTTACCCACGAATACTGTGTTGATTTAATCCAACCTAGTAAGGACCTGCCCTGGGCGAAATCAACACACAGATTTGAAACAAACGCCCTGATCATGTTTGTTGTCTCTCTGATTTTACGTACCCTATTTACATACCACTTTTAGGCAAAAACTTGATTTTAGGCTATGACTTTATTTTAACTTTTTCAGCAGAAGAACAAACTTAAACAACTCCTACCCTTCCCTGCCCTGGCTGTTTGTTCCCATGCCAGCCCAACCACTCAGGACCACAAGGCTTTGCACTGGCAGTTGGTCTTTTGGGCAGGGTTTTTCTTCTCCAGTTGAATCACTTCCCTGGTTTGGTTCACCACACAAGTGCACAAACACGTGTGCTGGCCTGGCACAGGAGGCAGCACAGAGTGGGAATGGATGAGCAGGAAAGGACAGAGGCTGAGCTTTCCTGGGCTGCAGTGGCACCACAGAGCAAGTCCCAGCTTCAGTCTGCTTTCTGTCCTCTACATGAGATAAGCTAAAGAAACATTGAGAGATGGGAAAGAGCAGCATTAAACTAAAAATCAGGGAAGGATATGGCAATGACGAGTAGGGAGCAGGTTCAGAGTGGAAGTATTTAAATTGTTAAATCCTGAGCTTTTACACACTCCACGAGTCACAAAAATTCTAAGTGGCATAGAAAATTTCAACATGCTTCATTTTGCTAATGCAAATATACCACTTCCTATCAAAGCCTTCAGAACAGTGCCTTGTAAAGTTGCCCAAGCTAATGATTTACTACTCAGTGCTGAAAACCAGTTCTAGATTTTGTTAAATTTCAAGGTTGGCCACACTGTCCTCCCAGTCATACAGAAAGAAATTATCTTGTTTGTCAATAATGCCATTACTGAATGGCATCATTCAGCAAATTAATGAAAAGAAATATCAATTTGGTTAAACACAAGAGCTAAGAAAATGCCCTAATTTAGAATAAAAACTGGCTTTGGAAAGAGATGGGGATGGACATGGAATTCACTATCTCATTTCTGAAGACAACATAGTTGGTGTTTGCAAGTATGTTCTGAAGGATGTCAAAGTGCTGCTGGATGAGCTACAGAAGAGCTGAACAACACCCTGGCAGTTCCTGCAGCAAGCACAGGACTTGTCATCTGAGGCTGTTCCACACCAGCAGGAACCAAGGCCCATGAATGGAAGGGTTTTCCAAGTTCCCAATGACACTGCAGTCCAACAGGCAGGGCAATGGGGACAGGAGCCAAGCAGTACAAAAACTCTTCCCAGTCTTCCAAAGCCAGTTAGGTCAGAAGTGAACATTTCCACAATTCCCTGAAAGGCTGTGTGACCAATGGCCCCGAGCTCTGCATGTCTGCAGGTAACAGATACGAGTTACTGCAGGCTTAGGAAATGCTCCAGCAATAAATTCAGGCAGAAATCCTTTACAGTCCCATTTAAAGTTCAACATTAAAATGACTCCAATAAGATATTTGGGCATCACCACAATCCTGTAGAAGCTTTGCAGAACACATCTGACTGCTGAGCTTCTAAGTGATAAATATCCTGAGACGGAAAACCAGAGACAGACCAACCCAAAAGCCACACATCTATTAGACACTTATGGCCACCTTGCCAACATATAAAACCAATGCACTTTGTCCTAGTTCAGCAGGAGGGACCAGCTAACCCTGTGTGGGGGTGATCAAAGCTGTGTATTCTACCCCCTCTATTCATTCCCCAAGGACAATGGGCCATTAGCAGCAGCTGCCCAGGGAGCCATTATCACCTTCACAACCAGACTGAGGGGGGCGGAGCTGCTCATGGGCCATCAACAGCTCAACACCCCCTGGCTCCCAGAGTTAATCACCCACTGTGTGAGTCCCCGCCCAGGGGGAGGGACTGGGTGCTCCCTGAGGGTACATAAGTGGTGGGTAAGAAGACCTCGGGAACCTCTCGTTGGATCCAGAGCAGCAGCAGGACCTCGACAGGAGGAGATCACCGCTCTCGCCCAGACCACAGCCCTCGCCTGCACCAACAGGTTTTTCTTTTCCTTTTCCTCTGGACTTGGGGGAACCACAGGGGTCTCAGCACAAGGGCAAACAAACCCCCTTGGGTTTGTGCCCCAGGACACTGGGTTATACTGCTGGGGTTTTGTGAGTTGAAAGCAATTTCCCTTGTGTGTCAGTGTTGTTATTGTAATATTATTATTAAATTTTAGCTCTGACTTATAATCTCTCTCGTGGTGAGTTCATTTCCCCTGCTGGTTCACCTTTAAACCAGCACAACTTTTAACAAACATTAGCACTTAATACACCATCTAAGCTGTGTTGTCCAAAAAAAGTTGCCATAAACTACAGAGTTTCATGCTAACACTAAGTTTTGATGACTAATAATCTGGTTCTTTTATCCCAACCAACTGAAAGTACAGTGGAGGCAACAGCTGATCCCATGCTGAAAACTCCAGTTCCTCTGTTAACTATCAGGATATCAGCAGTGGGGGAAGGTCCCGTGCTTATGACTCATGATACCATTTTTCTCTCTCCTATTGTTTTGCAAATTTTCTGCTTGATCTAAAATCCATTTCAAGCAGAAACCTCCAGGCTCAGTGAAAACTTGAAGGTTATATATTTCAAATGAGGGAGGTTTCCAATGGGTGTTTTGTCTCCAACCCTTTAAAGGAATCTAAATCTGGGCTGGCACTGCCCTGCCCTTGTCACTGACTCTGAGCCTGCCCTTTCCTGTGCATGGACAGGGATGCTCCTGTGACCCCATGGAGAGCAGGTCAGGGAGCTGATCCAGCTGGAAACTGTCCAAGTGCCACCACCAGGAGCCTCGGGAGCAGCAGTGACACAGGAGATGTCACACCATAAGGTTGCAGCAATCTGGATTTAGAGAGGCCTAAGTGGAGATGGACCACCAAGAGCCATTAATCAACCTGAACCAGCCATGTCTTAAAGCAAATGAGCATTCTGAGCTTTGGGGTTCATTTTAAGGTATTGATTTATGTCCCTGAAACATTTTATATCTGTACATTAGCAGAAAAGTTATCCTATGTGTACTAGCAATATATTCATTTAATGGGAAAAAGAATAATGAAATTTTGTCTCTAGATGTTTAAGAGCAGATTCAAACTTCAAGGATGGTGAGTTCAGGCAGGATAACACCCATTTGCTCTGCCTGATGGGTGGCACTAACACTTTGAAGCTGGTTTTGATAATATCCAGGATACTGCAGTAGCCACTCAGCTCTAGGACTCTCTTCTGCTTCGTTGCTTTAGCTTTGCTTAACAGCCCATTTTTGTGCAGTAAAACAGGGGTAGAAATTGCAATGTATTTATGAAGACATGCTAAATACAACTGTATTGCTTTTACAAGAATATGCCTTAGATTGTATCAGATACAATAAAAAAGCTCATGGGTCTGTTAGAACAGTGAGAGGGGTACAAGACAAGATTCCACCTATTTCCCAGTGACAACTTTTCCTGCTGGGTCCCCCATGGTAGGAGCCCAAACACACACACCTTCAAAAATAAATGCACAGCATGCCAAACCTTTTAACATCACCTTTCCATGCAAAACATTTCTATCAGGCTACCACCCTTTTCCAGACAGAGAAATTCCCACCAAGTCATCAATAATACATACAGTCAGCCATCAGTTCACCTACTAATGAGCAGTTTGAGCACACAGGGCCTATTCAGAGAAATCAGGTCTGGAAGATGAGAGCATAGCCTTTAATAATTTACAAGTCTCATTAATCTTATCCCAAAAGACAAACAAAAAGAATCTACTCAGATTTCCAGACTAAACCAAGATATAGCATTTCAGAAGCCATTAGGATCTATCAGTCAATAAATATTCTCCAAATGTTCTTCTGTGGAATAACCTGTCAGCCAAAGAACCATCCATCTTAAAAAGGCCATATTATTAGAGACAAAACATCAGGAACCTTAAGAAACTCATACTGCTGAAAATTAGATCAAAAAGGTTTGAAAATTACTCAGTATGGCAAAGGGTAAAGATCTTTGGAATTTGCTATTTTAAGTAGACAAAACCAGTCTAGTCTGGTGCACAGAATAAAACAGCAGCTCTCTACAAATGTCAAGTGTGCCCAGGGACAGAATTCACATCCAACATCAAATACTCACTTTGGCAGCTCATCACGGAGAACCAGAGGAGGGGAAAATGCAGCCTAGAGTCTTGGCCTGGGACTAAACACTCAGCTCTGTACTTGGCCAAACAGGGATCCATATTCCCACCAGGCATTAGTTACACAGGGACTGGTGAGGGTATTGGAGAGAAATTATTGTCACACAATAGTTTGGTCTCCTTGTGATGGCCAGACCTGAATGTCTGAAATCCAACAAAAACAACCCCCACACACAAATTGCCTGGTTTTCTTGGTGTCTCCTGCTACAAATATACACCTTTACTGCTATAAAACTGCCTCTGTCTCTGCACCCTCAGTAGCAATAGGCCTTTGCCTGCAGAGGGAAACAATCTAATTAGGTCTCCACTTGCTTCATCCTGTCCTTGGTTATGATATTCCTCCTCCTGTTTGGAAGTCCTTCTAAAAGAGATAATAATGCTGGAGCAGATGCTGGAATGCCCAGCCATGCTCTGTGGGAAAGGAGAAGGTCCTGCAGAACAGGAGCTGGGGAGCTTTAGGTGCTCCACCTCATCTCTCACCCCATTTACATTAATCACATGGACCTTGAAACAGTTTTTTTCCAGGTGCTGTGTATGGGCTATTGAACCTTCCCTTCCTTGTCCTCATGACTGGGGAGCTCTGCTGCTCTACCTACAAAATCAACAGCCAGAATTACTACATGATAAAAATGCTTAAAACATAGATGTGCCTTAGAGCCCATGTCTGTCATATTCCTACAAAGAGCAGGACACAGACCACCATTTTACTGCAGATTATGCTGAAATGACAATAATCAAGGAACATGCTATTTCCTTAATTACAATTCCTTTCTATAAAATGTCCCTTTACTCACACCAGTTGCTATTACAAGCAGTGAACCACAGCACTGCACTCCCTTGCAGAGCTAAGTGTGTCTGACACTTGTTCTTAAAGTTCTCTCTCACCACATTTTCCTTCCACTTGAGGCTTTTACACACTGTGCACAATGCAGGGAGTGTTCAACCCATCAGGCTATTTGACAACATTTTGGGACTACAAGGAGAAAGAACATAACTTAAAATTTTAAAACAGAAGAACCATGAGTTAAAACAAGGAAGGGATAAGTATAAATTCCATAAATAGTCAGTCCTGACACAGATTATCAAAAGAATAACGACTATCTTTCCATAAGCAGTTTGTACTGAGGTCTTATATTGATTATTCTTTTGAAACAGGACACAGAGATGAAGAAATAGGTGGTATCTTTTAAAATTTTCTTTTGCAACTAGAGTGTATCCTTAATGTTTAAACCTAATTAAATTCAGATCAACGAATTACAGGCAGTAAAAAGAAACATCATAGAAGAAAGGTGATCTGATGGGGCAAAATTATTATTCCAGTGCATGATCTGGGACATGTTGAAGATGAAGTATTAGCAGTATATATTCATGGAAGGAAAATAAAAAGAAGTCATGTTAAGAAGTTTTTCTTTCTGGTTTTCATGAGGTTATACCAAGTTCATTACGTATAAAAACTTAAACATAAACATTTTTAGTTAATTTGTCTGACCAACACAACAATATTTCAGCCTCTAAATATCCCTCCCTGACACAAACAGTTCTGTCTACATTAATGCTATTTTAAAAATATAAAGTTCCTAACCTCCATTCCTCATGGTCTTTCAAAGCAGCAGTTTGGATGGGGATGTTGGAGTGTGGGTGCCAGTTGAAGTGCCCCCTGCCCCACACAGCTCAGGGGGATGTGCAGTGGGACAGGGACAGGGGGCAGGGCCTGGCAGGGCCCCCAGTGCCAGCTGGACATTCACCCTGTCACACTCCAGGGACAGGTGCCCATGCACAGGGAGGAGGGACAGAGGATGAACTATAAATGCTGTGAGAAAAGCAAGTATTTCCAGACTAACCCTGGCCCTGTGAACACTGAGAAATCTTTAAGGTTAATCCTAATCAAAACTGAACACAATAACTAGTGGAATTTATCTGGACACGACTCACTGGCTCCATATTTCAGTTCCAACATACAAACCTTGTTTCTACAAAAAAGTGCTTTTCTAACATAAAAAGTAAAAGAATTTTTGAAAGACCATTCTGTCTCCAAAGAGACCATTAGGATCAGTTTTCCATTCTAAACAGAAATTCCTATCTTCTCAAACAGCTCCAGCTCCTCCAAAATAACCAAACCATCCTGAGCTTTCTAGTGCACTCACCTGCCAAAAGCAACAAACACTTCTAAAGGAGGAACAGCAGAAAACCAAGAAGTATATACTTCAATGGCAGTGAAGTTTGAATGAGTGACAATTATTGTTGCTTTTCCTGGAATGACAATTACCAAAGGTTTTGTGCAGAAACATTCTTTTGTTTTTAATTTAGGCCACTAAAATGAGTTGCCTTTCCCCATTTGCTTTTACCACAGATTTGGTATCTGCAAGTTACAGGTTATCTGTGTTAACACTTGAAAGATTCAGATTTGTGCATGTGAATGCTATCCAGAATCTTCTAACTCACTATTCCCAAAGCTTTGAGGTTTCTACCTCAGTCCCAGTCCTCAGGAAATTTTATTGGCACATTCCATTATAAAGTTTTTAATTTAAAACTTAAAGACAACACAGTGCTGTGAGGCAGTTCCCAACAAACAATGATGGGCCATAAACACCAGGTATTTTGTGGTATAAGCAGTCAAGAAATACATACCATAAATGCTTAAACAGAATGCTCCAGAGTAGCTCAGCTTCCCCTTCCAGCCTGACACTGCTCGGCAGGAACTGGTGCAGGTGGGAACCTCATTTCCACAGGCACTGCTCTCCTCAGGCACTAAAAGTTCTACAACAACTTTCTCATTCCTAACAGGTCAGAACACTTTGCCTGCAGCCCCCACACCAAAGCACAGCTGGACAGGTGGGGTGTTGTGGAGGCTCCAAGGTGTGCTGGATCAGTGCCAAGGGGCTTCCAGTGGCCAGAATGCCAGGGAGCCCCTCAGAGCAGCTGCCCTGGGGCACAGGATCAGCAGGCACATGGATTTCCTTGGAAGTTACAGCACAGGAACATTAACTTACAGGGTGCACAGGACAAAAGCCATCCATGAAGAGCCCCAGGATTTCTCACAGACAGGTGAGGAAGATTACATGTACAAATTACCCTTTCAACTGGCTTTCAGGCCAGGATTTTTCAATACTAACATTTCATTAGCTACTTCCTTCATTAAGACACTGACAATCTTTATTTTCCTTTCTGAAACCACAGGGATATTTTTTTAAGAGGGCAAGTTATGTATTCCCTGAGGATCTTAAATTACTTCATCAGCATACATTAATTTTCTCTCATCTTACTCCTTTCTAACTCATTCCTCTGTTTGGAGAGATTTTTCTCCCCCAGTGAAAAACTAACTAACATCAAAGCTGTAACGCTGTGCTTTTCTCTGCAGAAAGACAAAGTGATATGTGAGATACCAGCTTTTTTATCCTGGGATTTTGTACAGTATTTTGTGATACAATTTATGGCATGAAACCTTACTTTGATATTTTCTCTTTTTTACGATTTGCAGTTACTGTATATACCAACAAAACAAAATCTATAAAATATGGATCATCTTTCTAAAAAAATCTGATGTCAAATTCCCCATTTTAAATGTAACACAATGCAAACTCATCTGCAGCTGCCAGGGGTTTTATCTGCAGACACACACCAGCTCATCTCTGTGCTCCTCCCTCTCTCTCCCTGTTGAAGAAAGCTCCGAAATCAAATGGAGAACACTCTGAGGCAACATTGTTGATCTGCTGCCCAGGGATGGTTACAGTTTCATGGCTTAATCACTCCAACTTTCCATTTTGTTAATAACATCACTGAATAAAGATGATCTGATGCTACTTGTGTATGCATTTTAATGAGGCCCTGGAAAAAACCACCTACAGTGAAGCATGCCCAAATCTCCTGAATAAGTGGAAAAGTTCTGCACAAAGATGAGAAATATCTTCAGTTCCTGTACATCAACATCTGTTTGATCCTGAATACCTATTCTGATCCAAAGGGTAAAAAAAGTTTCACAGAAAGTTTCTTAGTTAAATACAAAAATCAGTGCCTGAGCTATCATAATCCTCCAGCCCCAGCTTCCCCCTCCAAATCTTAGCATATTAATCTTCTTTCCTTTTAGCTGCTCCAGTTCTTGCATAACAATGCCATTTCCTGAATTCAAATCTCAACAAATAAACCATAAAGCTGAATAATGCATTATTAAGCCCTATGAATATTCCCTTAAGCAGGGCATCCTTAAAAAACTGGGCTACACTGTCACAATTCAGCATCATTTTCTCCACACTTCCAGAGCAAGAACAAGAAGTGCTGCAGCAGCCAACAACCTAAAAATCTCACTGAAACATAAAACTGCCACCCCTCTGCAGAGAAGATTTTTAATAAGCTACCAATACTTTGTTCAAATCCTCATTCCTCCACACAGCAGCCATTTATTTCTCTGTGGATATGTAATTTGCACAGACTCACAAGGAAATCTACTGGTACTTTTAAGGGCAGGCAAACCACACTGCATCCCTCACCCTCCTGCACAGCACAAAGCCACACTCAAACATTAACCTGAATGATTAGTCTGATATGAAAATTAAGAGAGTGTTTTACCTAAGAAAGATGCTTAGTTTTGACCTGTCTGCTCTCCCAGTTCTGCTCTGCTCCTTTCCTAATGCAAATGCTCACTTAAAGCTTGTCCTAGTTCAGCAGGTGGGACCAGCTAACCCTGTGTGGGGGTGATCAAAGCTGTGTATTCTACCCCCTCTATTCATTCCCCAAGGTCAATGGGCCATTAGCAGCAGCTGCCCAGGGAGTCATTGGCACCTTCACACTCAGCCTGAGGGGGGCGGAGCTGCTAATGGGCCATCAACGGTTCAACACCCCCCTGGCTCCCAGAGTTAATCACCCATTGTGTGAGTCCCCGCCCAGGGGGAGGGACTGGGTGCTCCCTGAGGGTACATAAGGGGTGGGAAAGAGGACCTTGGGAACCACTTGTTGGATCCAGAGGAGCAGCAGGACCTTGACAGGAAGAGACCACCACTCTTGCCCAGACCACAGCCCTCGCCTGCACCAACAGGTTTCTCACTTAATTTTGCTTTGGACTTGGGGGAACCAGGTGGGTCTCAGCACAATGGCTAACAAACCCCTTTGGGTTTGCGCCCCAGGGCACTGGGTTATACTGCTGGGTTTTGTGAGTTGAAAGCAATTTCTCTTTGTGTCAGTGTATTTATTGTAATATCTTTCATTAAATTGTAACTCTGACTTATAATATCTCTTGTGGTGGGTCCATTTCTCCTGCTGATCTACCTTTAAACCAGCACAAAGCTAAAAACAAGTGTGTAATTACTGTGTTCAAACTCCTGCCTGAGCACAGGTTGCAGATTCTGGGTAACATCTGAACTGTGCTCCCCCAGGTGTGACCTGCTGCATGAGGACAGCAGCTGATGGTGGACATGGTCTTTTTTGACTAAGAGTGTATCTAAAGCAAAGAAAAAACAAACCATCCTGAAGAGCAACTACTTCAGGGGGAAAATGTACTGGACTTCAGGGGGCAAAAATTAGGCAATTAGGTCTGTTAAAGCAAACTATTCATTATCACAGTTTTATCATCTACTCAACACCCACGAGATCTTTTTCCAAAGGCGTTGGAGAATACAAACAGTTATTACTATGAAAAGATTAATTACCTCTTGTACTTTAAATATTTTAAAAATGTCTTTGTAATAATCCCCAGCAAAGAACACTGAACGACATTCCCCAGGACAAGAGAGTGTTTGGCACACTGAAATCATCCAAGTTCCACACAGACACAATCTTGCCATGTTTCTAATGTGCCTTGGTGGCAACTGAACCCTTTTGTTTTAATCAGCAATGCACCCACAGCCCTGCCCCAACACATCCTCCCTGTGCCTGATGGAGCAAGTGCTCAGCAGCTTCAGCATCTCAGCCCTTCAGTGCTGAGACCTGAGCACACCATGGCAGGCAGAAATGCCAAGCAGTGCAAAGAGATGAGCCAAAGCCAGGCTGTGCCAGTCCAGCCTAAGCAGCACTTTCAAAGGAATGAGGAACAGAAACCAATTCTGATTTTAAAAACTGATCTTGAACACTTCCAAACCAGGAAGCAGCCTCACAGCTCTTGTGGTGGTGCCACTATCAGCAGCATCTCATCACCTCCCTTCCCATGCCCTCTTTAAGGTAAGTCCTCCAAGATAAACCTGGAAAATCAACTGAAATGGAAGTGAAGAATCTAGAATGACAGATGAGATCTTAAGGTATAACTATCTAACTAAAAAACAGAAGCCTAAAACAAAATCACAGTTTAATCCACCATCTTTCAGCTGTGTTACACTGACACCTCTAATTCCAGTATTTTACACATCCTCACATGTGCAGCAAACCTTAATCTGAAGCTCAAAATTGGGCAAAATATACACAGTATGAATACAGCAGAGTACAAACCATTATGAGCAACACAACCTTTTTTATCTTGCTGAGGTGCAAAATATTCTGCTCCAAAACATCCAAACTTACTCAGTAATAAATTTACTTACAAAATGTTTAAAGTCAAACTTTTTGAGGTTTGTTTTTCTCTTTAAACAGCACAGAAGCAGCTGAGCCCATCTGCATGTTAACAAAATATTTCTTAAGGTGCAGATTTACAATCTGTGTAAGAAGATAAAAATCTGTACTTTTGGTGGAGGGGACTATCCCTCCACTCCTTTGGCAGCTGCAGCCGATGAAAGGGCTTGTGGGTTGTGTAACCAGCTGGATGGATGTGCCTCCTACTCTGGCTGGAAACTAATCCCCCACACAAGGAAATATCCAGCCAGATTGGGAACTCGACTCAGCAGGGCCCATCTGCACAGGAGGTGCCAGCCCTTCCCCTGGCACCGCTGCCAGGGAGCAGCCCGAGCCAACAGGGACCAGGGTGTGCCCAGCCCCAGCTCAGGACCTCTGGGATGGCACTTGGAAATGGCTTCATGCTTCTAATACTGCCTAATATTATATAAGAGGCAGCTCTAATTTCCTAGCATGGCATTTCATCTTTTTTAAAAGTTATTTCTGATCATGCAAACACATTTAGAGAAACATTCTTCCAAAATTACAACAATTCTTAGGTAAAAACCTGAGTTGGGCACAGTGTAACAACATATTTTCAATAAAGTCTGAGCCTCCACTGTACTGATTTCTTATAAATCACATGTCCATACCAGTATTCTAAGAAAATGAAGTTTGTTGCAATGTGTCCTCCCTCAATAACTGCTAACCAAATAAAAGGAGGGTTAGAACTATAAATATGTCTTAAAATCAGCAAATATTGAAAAAAAATAAATGTACCACCTGGTAAAGCAGAAAGAATGAAGGTGAGGGAGATTTGAGGGAGTTCAAGGTCTGTTGTTGGCAGAGGTGAAACGAGGAACAAAATGTAAAGTCTGTTGGAAACTGAGCTCTCTCCTCTCCTCAGAGATGGTTACAACCCCCATAAATTCCAGTTTTCCAAAAACTTGTTTTCTGCCCAAACTGAGAGCAGTAAAAGCTTATTTTCTAATAAATCAGATATTTCACTTTTTTCAGTGGTGTGCTTACACCAAGCAATATCAGCACACCAAACAGTTCAAAATTAACAGGTTCAACAAAGGATATTTCCACTCATTTGAAAAAAAAAAAGGGAGGAAAAAGGTGTAGAGTAGTTCAGGAAAATTAATGCACTTTTATGAACCACTTTTGTCCTAGAACTGACATTTTCACCTTTCCCCAACATGAACAGATTTGCATTTCCACCATCACTCTTATCTTTCCACCTTAAAACTGGAAATTTTCCAGCAACCTCAAGTGCTTCCATTTCCCTCTAAGTCCCAAAAATACAACCAAAAGCTTAAAAACTCCATCTGAACAGATACCAGATCCATCCCTGTGGAATGCACTGAGGAACTGACCCATACACATACAATATTTATTTACATTTGCATGTGGCTATCAAACACCACCAAGTTCATTGGGCAGTTTGGTCCAAGGGCACATTTCTTGCAAGAATTATTCCAAGATTTCACAAGAAGTTGGGGCATGTTTTAAATCACCACAGTTAATTTAGAACACAATCAGTGTGTAGAATTATAACTGATTAATTTACAGATCACATAATCAAGAAACTCTCAAAAATTCACCTCATTAATTCTTTCCTCTAACACATACAGAGTAAAAGTTACAAGAAAAAATGCTCATATATTTTAAATTGGTCACTTCAGTTTTGCTTTTGTGGGTTTTTTCAGCCTGAAGAGAAAAATGGAGTAATTTTCATAGACTGGCAGCAGCTGCTCCCTTGAATACATGTGAGGAGTTGGCTTTCAGCTTGGAAGATCAGATTTGAATAGTTCTCTGGACAAAATCCAAACCCAGCAGTGAGTTCCTACAGAAACTCTCTGAGGATAATTTTTTCCCCTTTTTTCCCCCCTAGCCTCTCACAGAAAGGATGCAGTCACTACCAGACACAGAGTTCCAGGCTGGTCATTCTTCCTGTGGCTCTGAGTTGGGACTGAGTCTTGGGATAACAGATGCACCAAGTCCCTCTCCCATATCAGCCAAGCTGAACTGTAGGAAAATGACAATTCAGCACCTGGAGGGAGGAGGGAACTGCAGTTCTCAATATATGGATAAAGGACAATCCAGTTCTATTTACACATATCTAACAACCAAGGAAGAAAAGAACTTAAAGATACCAAAATAGAACAACTCCTGCATTACATAAATATTTACTATCATAGTCAAATTTGTTTGTTAACATGTGAATATATTTGAAACATCAGAATGAAATCACTAAATAATCCTGCCCAAATGTTTTGGAGACAAAGTTCCTTCTATGGAAACCTGGAAGTGGCAGACAGGCTTTTTATTCTGATTTTCATTCATGATGCAAGACCAACCTTCGACTGCAACAAGTTACAACCTCACATGTGAAAAATGAACCATTCCAAAGCCTACAAAGATAATCAAAATTATCTGATGGACAATGCAGTCTGAGAAAGACTGGGTTTGAAGACAGGAATTACAGCTTGGCAAGTTTTACTTTTGTTTGGAGGCATCGAAGAGAACAAGTCAAAGGTACACCAACAAACATCTTCTCAAAAAACAAACAAACCTTTTCCATTATATTCCCAATTTCCATGAAGATAAAACTTCTAAAGTTTTGAATTAAACTCCCAACACCTGAACAAAAAGGGTTTTTCCAGAACTGCAGCACCACTTGCAATATACTCAGAAGACAAATTCTGCTCATTTTCCAGCATTAAAAAGTAGATGTTTTTCCTCACATTAACAACACTTGATTATAAAATAAATTCAGCCTCTGTGCAAAGAGAGGAGTGAATATAATGGCTCCCTGAAGGCACAGCTTTGAGGTATGAGGGATATTAGTTCAATTTCTTTTTCAAATGCTGTAGAGACAGATGACAGGGAGAAACAGCTCCCAGCAGTGCTGCTCCCAGTCAATCCATCTGCTCCATGGGTGCCTCAGCTCCAGACTTCCCTAACAAACTCTGTTACAGCACAACCCTTCCCTGTCCTTACAGCATGTAAACTGCAATCCCTGTGGTCTACTCAGAACAATTCAGGGAAAGCAGTTTGGATTTCAAATGTTGTTTTTTTAAAACCCAGGATAGCAAGAGATCATTTCATTTAAAGAATCCACAGGAATCTCATCATATTTCAAATATTTTTATTTGTGTGTGAAGACAGACATTTGTGCAGGATGTGGAGGGGAAACTTTGGGTTTGTATATTAGTTTATTTGGGCAAAGGAAAATTGCTGTTTTCCTGCCAGTGTTTTTGCCAAATTGCTTTGCAAAACTGTCTATAGTATTGATTACCTGTTAAAATATTTAACTTGTGGAATTAATGAGGCAGAAATTACACATCAGTGAAACTGGTCAAAGGCAAAAACTATCAAAAGAGGAAGCAAATCTGTGTTGTTTGGGTGTGAGAATAAAACAAGTACATACCAGCAGTAAATTTGCACTAAAGAGGTACATTTAGGGAAGTATATATGGTTGGATGCATAAGGGAGAGGAGGAAAAACAGGAAGAGGCTTGAATAAAGGGCAGAGGAATGAATAGAATTTGTGTGATTGAGTAACAGAACTCATGCAAAGAGGACCATCTTGGAGATATCTGATTTAGCTGCTACAAATTCTTCTGCAAAGAACAGACAGCATTTACAACAGCACACAGGACTTAGAATTCAAAACATGCTGCCTCACTAAGCCCAAGTCCTGCAAATCACTTTACTTTAACCACAACCTATAGATTATGTTTAGCCTATAAATGTTTCATTGCATTTTTCAACCAATTACTGGCTATGCCTCCAACTTTTCATTCAAATAAAAGAATCAGAAATGTACACCAACAAACTGAGAGTATGGGTTATGAATATTTTCTTTTGTGACCAACTCAGCTCAGAACACTGTCATGTCCCCATCCAGCTCTCCCCAGTCCTGCTGCTCCCACCCTGCAGGTGCTGCCCCACAGACCCCCCTCACTCCAGGTGCTGAGCCCACAGGGCTGCTCCTCCTTTCCAGGGCAGTCCCATGGACCTGCTTTCAGCACAAATGAGAGGGCAACAAATGTGGGATAAGCAGATGGACAAAGAAGTATGACAGAGCTCATCCTTGGTGCTGCTGACCCCCTTCTGCATGGCTGCAGGCTGCACTCATCTGGGCAAAGAGACACTCAGCTAAATAAGCACTCACCTCATTCCCACCTTTGCTGGGCTCCATCCCTTGGCACAGCTCTGTAAGTGCCTGTGCCAGTGCAGCACAAACCCCAGAGACAGGACAGGAGGGTGGGACAGCTCCTCCAGACAGCTCATGCCAGACATCGGCTAAAGCCCTGCTCAGTGTGAGGGTGCAGATCTGGGTGGGAATTAAAGACAGGCTGGCTGGGCCAGCAGAACCCACAGTGCCATCCCCTTCCCCTCCAGCCCCAGAGCACATTCTGGTACCTTCTCACATGCCTCAGTCCTGTGTTCACCTGACCCAGAAAAGCTCTTTCAGGGACACAAAGCAACAAAAACCTTTAACGAAAGGTTAGAGCAGAATTAACAGCTTACTGTTATTTCATTATGTTAAACAGAGATACTGCACAGGCTCCTTGCCCTTACCATGTCCCTGGTGCCAGTGTGACTTCCTCCTTTGTGCTGGTTCTGATGTTTATAAGCCTCCCAACCGAGCCAATCTGAATTGCAAACCTTGTGCTAAAACTGTCTTTTCTTCACTGGATTAACTTTCTGTTGCTTTAACAAGTTGACTCCAGCTCGGTGGAGGGCCACAGGTGCTGTGTCAGGGGAAGCAGCAGCCCCTGCAGCTGGGGAGAGGAAGGAAGATGGGAGGAAGAACTCAGCTATTATTTTTGGATTAATTTAGGTGCTGTTTCATGCTACAGCTGAGAGAAGGAAAGGAAATAAGATCTGTAAAGAGAAAAATACTGCTGCAGGGTAATTAAGACCGAGGAGTAAACATGCCAAATGGTGTTTGCCACATGACAACAAACACGTGTGAATCAGAACGTGAATCAGTACTTGAGCAGAGGAGGGAATGGTTTCTCTGCTATTCAGGAAGCACTTCAATTGTTTGGGAAAGGTGTGAGTCATTAAGTCCTGCATGTACAAGTGAGACATCCAAAGCTATAAATACTTGACATACTTCAAGGGCTCTTTGGAATGGCAGAAGAAATCTATATGTACTTGTTCAAAATTACAGAAGCGTGAAGCCATGCATCATTTCACAGATGTTGATTCGTTGTGTTTAGGTTCTTCTGAATTGCATTATCCAAGCATGACGAGCTGTAACCTTGAAAGGACCCACTTTCTCGCTTCTGATTCTTTGGATAGCTAAACAGCTACTTGGGATAAAAGATGAGAGGTGCACAGGAGCTGACAGAATGCTATTCTAATGCAACGCTTTTGTATGTCTGAAATGGTAGCTTATCACAACCATTAAGTAAAATTACCTTTAAGACGGCAACTAAGAATCTCATGGCAACAGTTGCAAGTCATAAAAACAACCCTCCTCCTCCTCCTCTTTGATTTTGTGTCTGCTTGTAGGAGCTCAGCATCGAGGCAGTAAGAAAATTTTACTGCCATCTCACAACATTGATTTTTATGGATCCTTCAAGACTATACGTGCTGAAGCTTTTCTTAATCTCTTTCTAACTCCTAACAGAATTTATTTCTCTTAGACACAGGTAAAAAGGCTGGTCAGACTTCAGAGAGGGTTTTCCTTCCCAGATGAAACCCACCAGCACATCAGAGAACACCAGGATTATCAAGCCCTGGTTCCTAATCCAGGTTTAGCCAGTCTGGCTCCCTAACAGCAAATATGGCTGTAATAATCAAAATATAGACCTGTTCATTCAGATACACACCTTTAAAACTCTTCCCTATGAAAGCCATCAAGTTGAGAGGGAATTAAACACCAACACAATCCTTCTAGAGAAAAACATGTTCTGTCCACCTTGTGTGTTCTTCAAAATGATTATTGCAGTGCCTCCTACCTTGGATAAAAGAGATTCCAGAGAATATTGGTGGACTATACATGGTCAGGCTACAGGTGCCTTCCAGAAGGGAATCATAAAACACCCCAGAGTCCTGGGAGTAAATGCACATTACTCTGCTGTGACTGACAAATTCCTGGAAAATGGATTGCACAACAGGAAGAGAATAAAACAGGGCTCAAGAGCTTGGACACACAAGAGTCATCCATTTACTCCTGATGACAAATCTCAAAACAGAAATGCACAAGAGGAGGATGGAAAGTATGCCTGACTTTGTGGTAAGCATATGGAAAGTATGATTTTGCAGTATCATAAATACTTTACTAGGTAATTAGTGATATCCTCAATTAAAATTTGTTTAAAAGTTTTCATTAAAAATCTCTTTAGAATTTTACCTCTATTTTCCCTAATTTAATAAAAAGTTATGAAAAGAATGTTATTAAAAACTTGTTTCCTCCCACACACATCCATTTAAGTTGTTTTGTCCTCACAGAGATTGACCAGCCAAGGCTACACAAAGTGATCTGCAAAACCTTATTCCTTTGATGAAGAGTTTTTGGAATGTAAAAGCCTGACTGCCCAGCCTGTGGTTGCATTTGAAACACTGCAGTCTGCATTTAACTCGTGCTACTCAAACAACTTCACTATGGCTGGGAAATCACTGTAGTGTGAGGTGATAGCCCTTTCTCTGCCAGCAAATTCCAAGTCTTACTAAATTTTGTTACTTAGTGCAGGCTCTCAGTTTCTACACACTTGATATTAGCCTCTTCACAGAGTGAGGAACTTCCTATACATTCAATAAAAAATACTGGTTTAAAAAGCTACAAGTCAAACAAATATTCGCAGTTCCTGTTTCAGAGGAAGTAAATCGAGAAACACCAACAGGCTCATTTTCGAAAGGTTCCTAAGTGGGTTAACACAGAACCTCACAGCTACAGCTGCATCATTCTCCTGGTGCACTTGTACAGAGTCACAGGGAAATAGAATCATAGAATCACAGAATCCATTGGGTTGGAAAAGACCTCCAAGATCATCAAGTCCAACCCTTGGTCCAACTCCAGTCCCTTTACCAGATCATGGCACTCAGTGCCACGGCCAAGCTCACCTTAAAAACCTCCAGGGATGGGGAATCCACCCCCTCTCTGGGCAGCCCATTCCAATGCCTGAGCACTCTCTCTGGAGAGAATTTTTTCTGATCTCCAACTTAAATTTCCCCTGGCAGAGCTTGAGCCCATCGTGCCCCCTTGTCCTATTGCTGAGTGCCTGGGAGAAGAGACCAACCCCCACCTGGCCAGAACTTCCCTTCAGGCAGTTCCAGACAGTGCTGAGGTCACCTCTGAGCCTCCTCTTCTCCAGGCTGAACACCCCCAGCTCCCTCAGCCTCTCCCCACAGCACTTGTGCTCCAGTCCCTTCTCCAGCCTCGTTGCTCTTCTCTGGCCCCGCTCCAGCCCCTCAATCTCTTTCCTCAACTGAGGGACCCAGAACTGAACACAACACTCAAGGTGTGGCCTCCCCAAGGCAGAGTCCAGGGGAAGGGTCACTGCCCTGGGCCTGCTGGCCACGCTAGTTTGGATCCAGGCCAGGATCCCCTTGGCCTTCTTGGCCACCTGGGCACACTGTTGGCTCATGTTGAGCTTCCTGTCCCTCAGTCCCCCCAGGTCCCTCTGCCTGGCTGCTGACCACTTCTGTAATAAAAGACATCTAAAGAAAATTTAATTAGCTGTACTGTGCCATTTGTGCATCTTATCTCCCCCATCATCCCAGGAGGCAGAAGCAAACTGCTGTGCTGAGACCTGAGGCAGTTACCCCTGTGCTTGTGTCTGAAGGACAGGGAGGCTCAAAGAGCTGTTGCTGTTCAGTCAGGAGCTCAATTTGCAGCACGTTTCGTCCAGTGGCTCTCTAACATGGCAGCAGTAAGGAAAACATCAGGTTGTCTCACTTTCAAGCATTCCAAGGTAGCAGTAGGGCTTTTCAGACTGGACTCACAAATCACTTAGCACTGTGCAATTTAAGAAGGATGGAGAGGCTGCAGTTTTCCATAGCAGGGCCCCGTCAGGCTGAGGAGCCAGCCAGCAATCTGCCAGCATTTCCCTGAACACACATTCTTGGGCTGAAACCAAGTGGAAAAGCTAAATATGCAAAGAAAGCGACATGCGTGTATAAACACATCTCAATGTTTAAGAGAAATATCTTTTGAAAATGTCATTCAAATGAAGGCAACATATTAAAGTGATTCCCCTCCAACAACTGCAGGAGTGCAGCCCAGCAGACCCCTCTGGGCTCCTTCCCCAGAGGTGCTGGCACTCAGAGGGCACTGCCAGCTCCTCCTCACTCAGCCCCACCACTGCCCTCTCAAAGAGGCAGCTTGACAGATTTTCCCACTGCATCCACATACTCTTTTCTCACACAATCATCTGAAGAATGGGAAAAAAACCTCATTTTCAAGTGGGCTGAAGGTACCAGGCAAGAAGTAAAAAGTTGCTCTTGACAGATGAGTGATTTATAAAGTTGCTGTCTCCCAGGGAGAACATGGTGACTGTACCAGCTCTTTGCAGTGCACAGCAAAGCCAGATAGAGTTAAGATGTTTAAAACCTTAAGTAAACTCATCTGCTTCTCTCTGTACTGAAAGCAACTAAGAGGTATTGCAGCTCCATCCTGCACCTTGGGTGCAGGGGATGGATGTGAGGGACTGACAGGTAAGGGACAATGTGCCCTTCATGGATTCCAAGTGGCTTTAGAAAGAATCTGTCAATCTGCATCAGCAGAGCTCAGCAGGACTGACGGAAGGCGGCTGGTAAGTCCAGGAACTTCACAAGTGTCCTAGTTCAGCAGGAGGGACCAGTTAACACAAGTATCTGAATTAAAAGCATAAATGTATTAAATATTCTGAAAAAGGAATTTTATGAACCAAATTCTTTTTTTTTTTGGTGGTAAATAGCCTAAACTTTAGAAATAGCCATGACAATGAGACACACACAATGGTCAGTAATAGTCATCCACAAGTAATATTTTGGGAATATATCAGTGCTTCAGGCTCTCAGCTTCAACCAATTCCATTTTCTCTTTGATGTCAGCAAGTTATTCATCTTATTAGCTCAAGCTTTATCTTTTTATCAAACTTCTGTAATACATAATTTGGAAATTCGTTTCTTAGAGGGACAAGAGCTGTCAAACAGTAACCCATATCAGATCAACCCCAGCAAAGTGGGAACAGCTTAGGACAAGTTGGAGCCAAAGCTGGAATTTCAGAGCATACGTGCAAGTTATTCTTTTCTAAAAACCACAGTGTTGACATTACAAGGGAGGAAAAGAGAGGAAAGATCCTATCTCCTGAGCCCCTGCTCAAATTCCTTCATAATTCACCCACTAACCCTATCCCCTGGTTCCCATAACAGACAACAATCTGAGACAGGACAAGCCTGCGGATTTCAGAGCATTAAGGGAGAAAAGGGAATGAAGTACAATGTTGCAACTAAATCTCTAGAGGATGTAGAAGCATTCAGAGGTATTTTAAGTAACAGAGTATTTTTATGGAATCTCACAAATATAAAATAGTGGGACAACTCGAAATTATCCACAGTCTATGTGCAAGATACAAAAACCAGGAGCACAGAATAGTGTCTGCAATTTCCTATGGTTTCTCTCAGCAAACCTTTCACTAAGTAACTGTCAAAGATATTAGATTCCAGTAGTTTGAAGATGGTATCTGCTAGTTCTTAATTTATCCAAGCCTCTCATCTTTGAAGCAATTCAGTTTCTGTCTCAGTGCCTAATTTCCATTTTACACATCCTATAATTGTGTTTGTCCTTTTGTCCTTTAAAGTTGACTTCTAAAAGATTCCCATCATTAACACATCTACAAAGAACAAACAACTTGCTCCTTTTCTGGGTCCCTTGATAGAGATCTAATTATTAAAGTTATAATTATTTCTCCTTACATATTTTAAAAAGCTGGAAATTGCTTTAAATGGCTCTTTTATGGCAAGCTGTGGGCTCGGACATTTCTTTCTTGTGGAAGGGGTGTGTGCTTTGCAGAGATTTCAGATCCTTAACTTGTTGCAAAAGTTACTGTTCACTTTCTGTCAAGTCCTGGTTATTTTGTATCATATTTAAATACTTAATTTCCCTTTGCATATTTGAGAACTACTCCTCTCAGCCCAGAAATCTTAGGCAAAGTTTCTAGAATTCCTTACTAACATTTTCAAACACTTCAGCTCATTTACCTCATCTCTCCTTCCTTCAATATCTATTTTCTTAATGGGTAAAGCATGAACTTTATCTTCTTAGGATATGGAAATGCTATGGACTTTTTAACATGTAAACCCAAGAGCTGGCAACCCCCCTGCAAGATTAGAAAAACATGAAAAATAACTCACAACATTGAGCTATGCCTATTGCATGATACAGACTCTTTTCTATACAGGAAAGTATAAATAGTGTCCACAGCTGTGCAATTTATCCTGAGCCATTAAATGTCTCCACAGTCTTACAATCTCTAGAAGTGTCTGCACTGCCTACAAATGAG
This sequence comes from Pithys albifrons albifrons, assembly GCF_047495875.1. NCBI lineage: Eukaryota > Metazoa > Chordata > Aves > Passeriformes > Thamnophilidae > Pithys > Pithys albifrons. The sequence goes on from NC_092470.1 coordinate 1,789,268, forward strand.
CTGCATTAATATAAACAGCACATGAATGTCCAGAGAGCCTATAAAACAAAAGCCCCAAGAACAAACCTTAACTAAAAAGTGGCACCTTCAGATTTAAAAAATAAGAGCTCATAACTATTTCACAGCTGATCAATTTGCCAAGAAGCCCTTCCAATGTTTTGGTCTCTCAATCTTGAATTCCTGGTTCAGATGCCTGGAGGGAAACCAAGAGCCTGTTTGCAAAGCACAGAGCCAACCATCCCTCTGCACTGTGAGTATGTACTGGGGATACTGGGGGGACTGGGGGCACTGGGCATCCTGCTCACCCTCCCAGAGCTGCCTGGTTGGACCAACACACCCCCCACCCTCCTGACAGAGGAGGGGGGGAAGGAACCTGCCAAGACTGACAGATGAGAACAAGGGATCAGCCTGACAGGTAGGCATGGGAATCCAACTCAACATGGGGTCATTGGCTCCAGTCCTAAATAAACAAGCTCATCATCCAGATGACACAATTAAAAACCCAGCACTGTTCACTTACAGTACTTTACAGGGGAATAAGTGAGACTAAAATAAGCTGTACACTGCATCTTATCTCCATTTTAAGAATGAGCAAGTTTCTTAGCCTCTTTGTCTCGGTTTCCAAGGCTACAAGTGAGGCATGACAAAGGCAGGAAGAAAACCCAGATATTTTTTGGCTCTTGGTTTTTCCTTTTTCTTTTTTTGCTGTTCAGTCATCTTGTCTTCCTAAACTGTGGGATTTAGTTACTTAAGCATAAATACTATTCTGTGTTCAGCCTGTTTTTGGTGACTCTAATCGGCTTTCCTTTTTGCAAATCTGACCAATTGTTGGGTGATTAAATTTGATCACTTCTTGCCTACGTGCACTTGAAAATAATCAAGGAAACAATACCCCAACCAGTACCAGCTGAGGAATGGACACATTCCTATAAAATAAAGTTAAACCAAACTATTTTTAAAGGTATGCAAATGACGTGAGAGAAGACAGGAAACCACATTTAATGTGCAAATCAAACACATTGTTTTGTAAAATTTCTGGAAAAGGTTTGAAAAATGGCTTTTTCCACTTTTTTCTTTGTTCACTACAAAAGGAAAAACAAAGCAACAGGAAAACGATGTTCCTTCTCTGCAGAGAAGTACTGAAGTCTCCTCCCCCTTCCAAAGGGGATCGCAGTTTGCCAGCTCTGGCAGCCACTGTAGTATTTAAAATAGAAATGAATCCCAAAATGTGATTTGGCAAAGAACCGCTGAAATATTCAGCAAGTCTGTTTTCCTTCTATCCCCCTTCCCTTCTACCACTCTAATAATATCTGGAGATGCTTCCAAGCACCTCGGGGCTGAAGCGCAGGCAGAGCTGCCACCCAGACAAAGAGCCCCATGAACTTTCACACACATGGAACACAGGAACGAGCCGCTCTGTGCAGAGAGGGCTCCTTGTATGGCCACGGCCCGGAGCGCTGGGACTCTGCCAGCAGCTGTTCCGATCCTCCTCTCCCAGGCTGTTTCCCAGGGGCATCCCCTGTGCCCGCCGAGCCGCTCAGCTCAGCCTGGCACAGCGACAGCCAGCGCTGCCACGGCTCCTGCAGGTTCCCGCAGCGCTTCAGCACACACAGACACAGCTAAGACTGGTCACAACTCTGAGTTCTCATGTACAGTGAAGGGAATGTCACAAGCCAGAACACACAATCTCTTACAGATATTTCAGACCATGCAAGGCTGCATTGAAAGAGAAGTGCAAAATATGAGAGATGACTCAAAGATGTGAACCCTTCACAGGGATATCTGAATACACAGCCAGACTGAAGCACAATTGCCAGAGCCAGTATGCCAAAAACTCCACCCAAAACAATTGTTTTTGAAAAAAATTATTTAGTATGAAACACAACTTGACACTGGGTGGGAACAATAAGGCCGTTGTCACAGATGTTTCAAGCAACAACTGAAAGCCTGTTTTACTAATGGAGGTAAGAAGGGGATGTGAAAAAAGACACGACAGTTCACTTTAAATTGATGTTTTCAACAAGAGGAGCAGACTGTGCCAACTATAACCACTACTTCATTCAACTTACATCTTTAATGCCACTGACTTCTCACTAACTTGGAAGTGTTGTATATAAGTTAATTCAGCTTATTCATTCACAGAATAAAGTAAGTAAGTATTTCTGGACACTGTTAAGTATTTCTGAACCCACCAAATACGAGCTTTGACATGCAACTAGCCAGCCAGCAGACTGATTCATACAGTAGTTTCAACCTGAAAGATGGGCAAAATGTCCTCAACATATTTATGCAATAGCAGCACATTACCAAAATAATCCTGTCCAGCATCTTGCAACATACCTCCAGGAAACGTCAGGACCAAAACTTTCTCATTCCAAGAGCAGAGAAACTTTCCAAGCATCAGCATTCTGGTTTTCTGTCTGTTTCAAGCTTTAGAATTTTTATAATCTCATCCCGGGGCTGACAGTCGTTTGCCACCAATGGAAGGGTTCAAAGGCAGCAGCAGGAAGGCTCAGAGATTGATTTCACAGCTCAGTGGTGCAGGCAGTGTTTGCAAACTGCTGACCCCAACCATGGCAATTGCAGGGCCTTGGGACTGAGGGGACATTTCCAGCTTGCAAGACAATTGAAATGGATTTGCAACCCGAGCTTAGGCTGTCAGTTTTTCCTAAAAAAACTTTTAAAGCAGTTCATTCTAAATGAGTCATCTTAGCCCACACAAGCAAACCAGCACATTGTTCTGATTTCCCCTCCCTCAAAATGTATCATGTCCTCAGAACAATTCTACTGCACAAATAACTCAGCACTTGAGAAAGCTGCCACTGAGCTCTAATTACAGCAGCCCTATTCTGTATATCCTTACATCAAACAAGAACTAAATCAGCCTGCTAAAAACCAGCCAGTACTTCAAAATCTCCAATGCAGATTAAGAAATAAATCTCTGCACTAAAGTATTAGGGCAGCTCAGCCTATTTCAGAACCTCAGTGCAGAAACAGCCTCATTTTCTTGCTTTAAGATAAGACTGTGGGACACACATGGGAACTGCTGTGCAAAAGAAATGACAAAAAGGATCAATTAATTGTAGCAAGTTATTTTAATGCAGATTATTGCTACTGAATCTTTCAACTTCCTGGTATTTCCACATTGCCTTTCTGGCTGCTCTTTTCAACTGATTCAGCTCCACGAGGGAGAAGTTTCTGTCACCAGCAGTGTTTTGTTGAGAACTCTGTGCCCTGTTTTAGATTTCAGTATATTATACAGAAAAGTCAAAAAGAATTCCGGGTGCACATCATCCTGCCAGTCATTCTCTTCAAGCTTTTCCCATGACCTGACAATACCAAAAGACTTGGATGCAATTTACAGTTTTACAAACAGATTGCTTGGTCCCTTGTCACAAATGATGAAAAATGTGATCCTGAGGTCAATGATCAAACTTGGAAAAATGATGCTTCCTTACTTAAAAAGTATTTACTTGGTCTCTGACTTGCAGTTTAAAGGCATGCTTTAAAAACAGCAAAAACCTATTTAATCCTTTGTAAAAATTTAAATTTCTTATCAAAACAGGCTGAAAACTGAGTACCAAACTAAGCATTATCCCAGTTTCCAAATTTTTCCTGTTTCTGAACAATACAGAAATTAATTCCAAAGACTACTCCCAAATCACATGGTAACTTTAAGTGTTCAGCCACGAGAAAAGTAAATACTCATCACCAGGTTTCACTGCAGGCTTCTGAAATGCTGCAAGGCAGCTCTTCCAGCTAACAGGGAGAAATATTTAACTAGCAAAATGTACATTTGCTCTGAACTGACTGTAACACATGGCCTGGCATGGGCTTTGACAGCAAGTTATTTAAGAAAGATGACAATACAACAGAGTTACAAAACCAAAATATAGCAGTGCCAGGATAAGCCTTTAGAAACACAATTTGTGATGTAAAGCCATAAATCTTTAACATTCCAACTAAAGACCTGAAGATTTTAGAAGCAGCAGCCTAACTGCTGAGTTTAAAGGACATACCCATATTGTATTATGGCAACTAAATAAATATTTACCACAGCTGTTTTCAAAAGGATGGGTTACCAAAGTAAGACTGAGTGTTCTGGGTCCTCTTTTAAACACTGGAATAACTGACTTCAGGCAAGCCAAGCTTTTTTTAGTTCTTTTATTTGTAAAATCAGTAAATTATGGAGCTGTGGGTTTTGATAGGAGTGGATTTAAAAAGCCATTTCACTACTGCCTGTGTGCTTCCAAACAGGCAGCTGCAATGCTCTCTAAGTGTCTCCTCAACCAGCACCTCAAAGGAAAGAAAACTTCAGCAAACCCAAGTTTCTGCAAAGATGATTTCAGTCCCAGGCCCCAGGGAAAGGGTGGGTTCCTGTGCTGCTGTGAGGAGGTTTAAATCAGCACTGCCTTCCACTCTCTGCAGATAGAAATGGACTCCCTGAAATAGGAATACAGCAGGAGATTCCACACTCCTGCCTAAAACAGCATCAGGAGCCACTTGAAACAAATATATCTGCAAGATACACAAATGCATGTCCAGATAAATTTGAGCTCAGACACACATAATTGTCAGTATGAAAACAAAGTGTCTCTTTGAATGAAGATTGCAGAACATGTTTTTTCCCCAATAACACTAAAACATTGATTTTGAGATAGAAATGTTTTCTTGACCTGTGGATCTAAGAGCAACATGGTATAGAATAATTGTGTTTGTCCAAATCTTCATGGGCAAGTTATTTCCAACCAGTCCTCTTGAACTATTGACTGAAATGAAATAGCTTAACTTTCACAAACACTGGAATGGATCCATCAGTCCTTTCTATGAAAGTATAAACACATTAATACCTGTAAGGTATAAATTAGCAGAAGTTGTTGCATTTAAGGGCCAGGACTGACTAGTCTGCAGAGCCAACAAAATAAGCCATAGCACCTAAAATTGTGACCTTAAGTACATTTTTTTCTCCACCCAAAAGAGATTCTCTTTTCTAAGTGACTGCCTTTTTGCCAGGTTCAAAGTAGGCCCTTCAGCCCCAAGTCTGCTTTGTCCATCAGCCTCTAATTATGAAGCAAATGAAGAAATAAAGCAGAGAAAATGAGTAATTTGAACAAAATTTCCAAAAGCTAACAGCATCCACAGTTTGTGCCAATATTTTGTCAGGAAGTTAAAATCTTATACAGAGAAAATTCCAACGATTTTGAATTCTCCAAGTACTAAAGGAAGTATTTTCAGCTCAAAATACTGCACATTTAAGTCTCCCATGCAAACTGTGGGTCCTACAGGTCTTTTGGAGCTAGAATACAGGAAAATATATTCATTTTTACATGGCTACAAGCAGCAAATACTTTGGTAAAGCCAAAACAAAAACTTGAGGTCATGCTCAGAACTTTAAAATCTTCAATGTTACGTAAGAAAAAGCACAAAGCTCAAGAGAGTTGCTCATCTAAAAAATATGGAAAAAACTCTTTCAAAACAACATATTTATTCCAACACATCTTGAAGAGGCTGAAGAGACTGTGTTTCCTCATCTGCACTTTGTAAACAGCTTTTCCAAAAGGCAGTGCTTATCCCAGGCCCTGGCATACCTGTGCACCAGTGAGACACAGCAGGGTGCACCAACCAGCAAAGCAGCATTCACACGGGCAGTCAGGTGTCTTCATCCCAAGAAGTCTTCATTTTTCTCTCTCATGGAAAAAATAAAGAAGGCAGGCCTGTATTTCAGTATTTTCTCCTTATCTAAAGGCCAGATTTCTGATTTTTCAGGTGCTGTGCAATTAACTTCAAGAATCACACCCCTCTGGCTCCCTGCATGTTCTGTTCTTACACTGCATTGCCATGTGCACCCAAGGACATGGAAGTGATGAGTTAATGTGGTGTATGGAGTGTGTTCCTTGTCAGCCTGAGAAAAGCACCACAGGCAGAGATGACTGTCCATTCTCCTACTTTTTAAGCTCTCAGAATACAAACTGAGTCGAGTTCATCTCTCAAATTAATGAACAGACTTTGTTTTTTGTGGCATGACAGCTCTCCCATCTAAACTAGATCATAAAACCACTGCCAAGAAAAAAACAAGTGTGTTCAAGAAAAACTGTCACAGGTACAGACTGATGAGTGCAAAAGCACCTCTGACACAACAAGTCCTGCCCTGATGAGTGCCAGGAAGGATAGAGGACCTGCCCAGGCTTTTAGCTGTCCTCTGCATATAATCTTTCAGAACTCCAACAAATTATGCAGGCAAGACAAGAATTTTACTGTGCATCACCCAATCAACACTTATTATGTCCAAAACACATTCACCTTCCCTGCAGAACAATAAACCCAGCGAGTTTTGGAAGAAGCCATGGGAAAACAGTGATGGAAACAACACCCTGACCCATGTGGCAAAACCAAGTAAATTAAAAGTAGCTGGATTCTACAGAAGTACCTAAGTCACAGACATTCCTAAACTGACAGGAGAAAGCCAAGTAAAAGTTACAAAAAAAGCTCTATTGCCTCATGTTCACAAAAGGAAAGAAACAAAGTTTTAAAATTATAATCACAACTGCTCCCTTGAAATATCACTTGAATGCATAAATGTCTTGCTTATCACAAGCAAGAGAAACCCAAGAAGCCACATCCACCTGCTCTGGAGAGACTGATGTTGGTAAGAGACAGTTCCTCTACAGTGTCTGCGTTCATGACTTTTGGAAAGGCAGAGCTTACATTTGTTTAGACACTTGATACTGGTTTTCAACTATTTAACTTGTTTGGTCATTTTTTAACCACAGCTCAGCTATTTGCATCCAGCACAATCACAGCAACTATGAACCAATACTGGCTGCTTATTTTTGCAATATATTTTCAATGTTTGATTTTGATTACTTGATGGAAAAAGTACACTGACTCTTTTTGTCAGCATAACATTAAAAATGTTCAGAGAATTATCCATTGAACACAGTTTCAGGGACTACTGACTGAGCTTATAACCCCCTCAGTAAGCAGTTGCCATTGAAGACAATATTCATCATATGGGCTAATATTTCCTGCTGCATTCTATAAGTTTCATTTTGCTTGGATCTTTAACAACTTTCTCACGAAAGCACCCAAAGTCAGCTTTCTATGTAGACAGAAAAACATTTAATATGCAAAGAACTGCAGACTCTGAACTCCAAGGAAAAAAAACCCAATTATGTAATATTTGATATCTTAAATCAAATTCCCACTTATTTAAATGCTGTTGCTTTGGTGTATCACCTGTTTACTGGTTTTCCCCATACATTATTAGTGTATGCATGAACCTTCAATCAGGTGCCCTGGCAATTGTGTAGGAATATTTTAGAAAATATCATTATTCCACAGGCTTTTCCACAATCCCCTCTGGGGGGTTGAGCAGAACCCCCTGACAACCCTCCTGGTTATCTTTGCCTACACGTTTCTATACAACGCTGTTTCTCACTTGGCAAATTGGGCTTCAAAAGGTCTGTCTGTTGCTATCTCCATGGTTCAGGAATAGCTCTGTTGATTTACACTGATAAACAAAGATAATGTACAACCATAAGCAACAAAGTCAATCTGCAAAGGACAGAGTAGGAAAAAAGCCTGCAATGTTATCACCATTGTGTACTACAAAGAAAAATTACAGCCCTGGGAAAAAGAAAGGTGGGAGTTGAGAACTGGGTGACTTTGGCTCATTCACCACCTCTTGCTACTTCCAGCGCTGTGCAATCCAGGATTATTTGCAATAGTGGGTGTAAAGAATGCATTAACTGAGCTGCCTCCTGATGCTGAGTGGCAATACCCACCAGAAGGGCACCTGAGTCAGCTTCTCTCTTTGAAAGCAGCAAAGGATCAGACCCTTCTCACACTCCAACACGCAGAACAACAGAGAATCACACAGAACACCAGAGAACTCACTGGGACTAAAGCTCCAGGGCAGCTGAGGAATCTCCATCTACACCACCCTGCAATCCCACCTTACACCTGCAAAGCTGCTGCAGGAGGTTCTTCATGGCAACTGTTACTAACAGTGTCTCTCTGTCAACTGCTACAGGCACTTTATAGACCAGAGTGCAACGCTCCTCCCATGTACCAGTTACTGCCTTAAAGGACCCCCTTTGGAAGAGATTTGCTTTCTCTCTAAGAAAGTAAGTGGGTTAACTTGCCAGGAACCATGGCCAGCACCCTGCCTGCCAACAGGTTCATGGAGCAAGCTGCCAATTAGGGTACAGCAGCTGGAACTGATACAGCTCACAGGGCAAATGGAATACACTGATACAGCTCACAGTGCAAATGAATACAGGTTAAGATCTGAGCTCTGCTTGTACTGACATTTTTTCTCACAGGGATGCTGCCCTTACTCACAAGGAATACTTACTAGGCAAAATTCACAGGCACAGGAGCTTCAGCAAGCTTCTTCCTTACATGCTTTCCTTTTCTGTGCTTCTCAGGCAATCTTTTCTAGCCAAAAACACTCACTGACCTTTAAATATGAATCTGTCTCACTTTAACTTCAAGAGCTCCAATAACACTTCCAAAATTTTGCTGTTGCAGCTGAGACAGCTTCATTAGCAGCAGAGCAGGTTTGAGACTTGCCTGCTGATAATCTGGTATTTTAAATTAAAATAAAAATCCCAGTATGAACATATAGTTTTACATACATAAAGCTCTAAAATAGTCAACATTTACAGCTTGGATACATGTTTAACACCAGGTTCAGTGAATTATTCCACTGACTCCAACAGACAGCAAACTGTTGCACAACCACAACCTGATGATACAGAGATCTCTCACGTGCCCCTCACTCTTTACATCCTTACTATGAGCTATCCCCCTGCTTTCAAAAACTGAAAATGTCTACAGTTTACAGTGCAAAAGTCATTAAATAAACTGTCTTCTCCAAAGATCATTCCATACTCCTTGACCATGGAGTTACAGACTCAGAAGTCTGAGAGTGAGGCATGTTGTGCAACCTATTTTTAAGCAAAACTACCCAATCTAGACAAGGGAGGCAGAGAAAGACAATTAGCAAGACTCAAAGCAAATGGAAAAACAATTACACAACGTGACTTACTCCCTCATGGACAACTCCTATACTAATATTTATTCTCTCTCAGCTAGTATATATTTGCATTAAATGTCAAAGTTTATTAAAGCAATATTGATGTAATTGTGAGCCTTTACAGAAGGAATCAGTGATTTTAATGGAGTTCCAAACAGGCTCAGGGGTCACTCTGCAGAAGACCATTAGGAGATAGAAAAAGTAGAGAGAAAGGTGGTACTTGCCTGTAATTAAAAAAGGTGCTAAAAGACTTCAGAGCTACCCAAGGACAGCTTCAACTCCAGAGCTGTGATAATTCTGAGTGTCTCTATTACCTTCAGACATGCATGTTTATGAATTTACTGGCAAATTTGAGGGAGATTACTATTTTTAAAACTGTTTTTCCTTCTTTCTGCTGCACTAAAAACATCCACAGAAAGGACATCAACAAGTGTAAAAGCAAAACAATGACACTAAGAGGCAACCTGGCAGCTGAGACAACAGCAAGAGCATCTGTGATATGTACAGAGACTTGCACTAAGAGAGAATACACATAAAGTCAGTGTGGAAGGATGCCCATATTTGTTCATGTTTACAGTGCAGATTTAAATGTCTTTTAAATGTGTATGAAGGCTTTTCTGACAGTAAGACCCTCAGAGGAGGAAGATGTGTATATATATAAAAGCAAAATTTACATCTCCTGTATTACATACTGTCTTCCTCCCTGGGTGAGCTTTGTAGAGATGCCTGTATAAACATGGGCATGTATCCAAGAAGGAACATTTTAGGCTTGAGATCAGTTTTACAAAAACATGGAAGGTCAGACTGTGAATGTAGCACTAAACAGCTTCCTATAGAACCTCCATCCAACAATACAATAATCCAGATCTGCTAAGACACCAAGAACGTTGCAGTTGGCAAACTGTGTGTTAGTAGCAGTATTTTCTGAAATAGCACCAACTTTATCAAGTCAGTGATCTTACTTTTTAGCACCACACTGAACTGTGTCTCAGACAAGATGTTACTAAAACAAGCACTGCTAGAAGCCTACAATGTTTAGCCTGGCACAATTTTTATCTGTTTGTTTACTGTGATTTCAAACCTTTGCTACAAACATCTCCTGCAATCAACAGTGACTGCATTAAGACAGATGAGCATTTATGTTTAAGTGCATGTAAGGTTTTTTTAACTGAAATATTACTCAAGTAAAACATGGGATAAAGTCTACAAATGAAAAGATTTTAGAATGTCTTTCCCAGTTAGTAATTTTTTCCTGTTTAAAGGGTTAAAATACTTTCCCCTCCATGCTGAGCATTTCATGGGGAAATGAACCATCCTCTGCTCTAAAACCCACCAACAAGAAAAATATTCCTAAGCAAGAAACAGGAATCCTGAGGGTATTTTGAGGCTCTGATAACAAATTAATGCTCTTAAATACTTTTTACACATCATATTTGCCCATCTTTTAAACATAAACATAACTATTTGGTGATCAAAGTGCAAATGATCATTAAACATTGTAATCCTTGTTGCTGTGACTATAATTCATGCAAAAGCACCTCAGTTAAGACCAGGCCCATACACAGCAGGTATGGGTGGTGAGCCTAAGGGACCTCCTGCTTGGAGATCTTTCCAAGTACTCACACAGAAAAGAAACTAGTCAGGGTGGCAATTTTCCCCAGAATCAAACACTTAAAAGTGAAAATCCATTACAGATTGATTTCAAAATACTTCTGCAAGTGCTGTGGTTTAGAACTGATTTTATTCTCATCCTGCCCAGCAATATGTGCTTACTAGAGAAGAGAAATGATAAATGAAGCTTTGAGGGGTTCTGAAAGTCTGTTGTTCTTGTTATCGTCTGAACAAACCCAAAAACATTTGTGGTAAAGCCACTTTGTAACTTGGTGAGTTAACAGGGTAACTTTTGTAAGAGCTGATGGGGTTCCAAAAGAAATTCAATTTACAGAAGGTGCCCTCAGAGTAACACCCACTGCAGAGCTTTCCTCTATCCATATTTTCAACTATCAGGCAATCTCAAATCAACTCAGTCCACTTAAAGAGATATGGGGAAAGAAACTGCTCTAGTGACTCAGGCCCTTATCTACCTTAGGAAACAGGAAGACTGAAAATTTTTTACATGGTTGATAATTCCTGCTTAGAATCTGGAAAACACAGAAGGAAACACAGAGCCCACAACACTAAACCATAGTCTATGGAACTTTGAGCTCAAATATTGGACAACTAATGAGAATTGTTACCAAGTAAAACCAAGTCATTTCTCCTTGTTCCTCACACTGCAGAAATTCCAAAGTTGTCATTTTCACCTCAGTGCTTTAAAAAAGTGAAAGTCAGCTGGCAAGTCTTGTTCCAGTTTGCAGCCTGTATTTTTCCACTCTAGATTTAAAACTGTATGGTAATGGAAATTCTACATTATTGTGCTGATACACACAAAACAATGAAAGCATTTCAGCCTCAGGCCAGTGTAAATCCCAGTGCAATGCTCAGTCCTTACACAGCAGTGGTGTGGGAGCACAGCAGGGTGGGAGGCTTTGCAGACCAGGTCCCTGCATGGCCTGTCACAGGTAATGAATGCACAGAACGGGACACCACACTCCCTTGGGCATCAGCTTGGAGAATCCAAAGCCTTTTCCCCTTGGGACTGGAGCCCCACAACTCCTCCTGAAAAATCCAGGTTACTTTACATACACAGAGAGTGCATTTTGCCTCACTGGTGATTTTTGGCTGCCACGAGCACCCAGTGAATGCTACATATGGGTCCCAAAGAACTTGACATTATATCTTTGAATTTTCCTTCAACTAATTAGCCAAAATATGTTTTACAGATTAGTATTTTTGCACTCTAAGTAGGTTAAAACATCTGGATGTATTAATAGCAGAAAGATAAGCAAGTTTTAATTTCAGTTTCCCTGTGTCAGGAGTTTTCTTTGTGATCCCTTTCCCTATAGCCAGGCACCCCACAGGGTTCCCAGGGCTATTCCCTGTCTCCTGGTTCCCAGGGCTGTTCCCTGTCTCCCGGTTCCCAGGGCTGCTGTTCCCTGTCTCCCGGTTCCCAGGGCTGCTGTTCCCTGTCTCCCGGTTCCCAGGGCTGCTGTTCCCTGTCTCCCGGTTCCCAGGGCTGCTGTTCCCTGTCTCCCGGTTCCCAGGGCTGCTGTTCCCTGTCTCCCGGTTCCCAGGGCTGCTGTTCCCTGTCTCCCGGTTCCCAGTGCTGGTGTTCCCTGTCTCCCGATTCCCAGTGCTGGTGTTCCCTGTCTCCCGATTCCCAGTGCTGGTGTTCCCTGTCTCCCGATTCCCAGTGCTGGTGTTCCCTGTCTCCCGATTCCCAGTGCTGGTGTTCCCTGTCTCCCGGTTCCCAGTGCTGGTGTTCCCTGTCTCCCGGTTCCCAGTGCTGGTGTTCCCTGTCTCCCGGTTCCCAGTGCTGGTGTTCCCTGTCTCCCGGTTCCCAGTGCTGGTGTTCCCTGTCTCCCGGTTCCCAGCGCCGTTCCCTGTCTCCCGGTTCCCAGCGCCGTTCCCTGTCTCCCGGTTCCCAGCGCCGTTCCCTGTCTCCCGGTTCCCAGTGCTGGTGTTCCCTGTCTCCCAATTCCCAGGGCTGTTCCCTGTCTCCCGGTTCCCAGGGCTGGTGTTCCCTGTCTCCCGATTCCCAGTGCTGGTGTTCCCTGTCTCCCGGTTCCCAGCGCCGTTCCCTGTCTCCCAATTCCCAGCGCCGTTCCCTGTCTCCCGGTTCCCAGCGCCGTTCCCTGTCTCCCGGTTCCCAGGGCTGGTGTTCCCTGTCTCCCGGTTCCCAGGGCTGGTGTTCCCTGTCTCCCGGTTCCCAGCGCCGTTCCCTGTCTCCCGGTTCCCAGCGCCGTTCCCTGTCTCCCGGTTCCCAGCGCCGTTCCCTGTCTCCCGGTTCCCAGCGCCGTTCCCTGTCTCCTCGCACAGCCGTGGCATTTGCATTTCAATGTGCTCCCGTCCCCGCCTGGCAGCTCTGACACACCGACAGCAGGAGGGAGCAGCTCGGCAGGATTCCATTCCTCGGCAGCTGCGGCAGCTCAGGAAGTGGGAACAGTGTGGGATGGGAGCTGCAGGACACGGATCTCCTCTCGGATCGTACCTGGCAATCCCAGCGTGCAGCTCCGGGCTCTGCTCTCAGCGGCTCGGGAAGGGAAGGGAAGGTCCAACACCCCTACATACAAAAAAAAAAGAAGAGAAAGGATTGTTAACACCACCTGAAATCTAATCTCATCAGAAAGCAACCAGAACCAGAAGAGCAATGCCAAGGAGCAAAGCTGCAGTTCCTTTAGAGAAGAGGGCAAAGCAAACACGGGCATTCTAGCAGGGATGGAAGGGGGTAATCCCAGAGTAGGATGAGGGGCAGCCAGAGGGAAAAGGGCAGCCCAGGAGCAAAGACTAAACTAAAGGAAAAGGAAAGGACAGACACACAAGTGTCCGTTCAGAATCAAGACAGAGAAAACATGTTATGACTTGTTAACTCACAGTAACCTTTTAACACACCTATTCTTCCTAACACAATAAAGAAAGTTAATAGAAATTGCCGAAGTCTGTGACCCTAAGCAATAACTTACACTTATCTTAATATTATATTATCCTGTGTGGGCAAAAGAAATCAACATTAGGAGGGATTTAGCCAAAGAGCATCCCTCTTTTATTTCTCTTTAAATGACTAATCCCAACAAAGTCCTTTACTTGGAAAGTGAACAGAAAAGAATGCACATTTTGATATACCTCTCTTTTGCAGAGCCAGTCATGCGACTTACCCACACACAGGGAATGCTATTGCTTCAAAATAACTGTATATTTATTTACATGGCTAATGTATGTTCTAAAATAGAAGGAAATGCAAACATTGCATCCATTATCAACTGCAGCTGGGTGGAAGTGCTCACCAGCAGGAAGGCCAGGCAGGAAAGTCTGCTGGTTCCCTGCTCTGGAGCTGGGGCCTCATTCCCATCTCAGGATCACACCCCACCTGCCACTGCTGTTCAGGGGAGGAAGAGGCACTTGAGCCAAAGAGAACTATCAAAAAAATGTCACTTAGGAAGTCTGTGAATTAAGTCACCTACATGAGATATCCTAACAAGAAGGTAAAGCCATCAAGAAAAAATATGTACGATTAATCATGGAAAGTTACTCATGGAAAAATTGGTAACTCACTTCTTGCTGAGTTCTACATTTTAGAGACCTGAAAACACACAGAGCAGTAACTTTGCCAGGAAGATGCTTCATCTGGATAAATCATCTTAACTACTTTACAGACAAAACCTTTTCAATCAGTAGGAAATTAAAGAGCTCTAACTAGTCAAAATGACCAAATAAAATCTCCACAAGTATTTGCTGCTCTGCTACACCACTGGAACCAAACTGTCTAGATGAGGCTGCAAGTCTAACAAAAGTCACATGGAACTAAGTACATCCAGTTTGCAACAAAGGCACCTGCTCGGCTAGCACTTTTAAACAAGTTTAAGTAAACTTTCTATCTATAGACCCTAATTATTAGAATTCCATAAAGTCCTGGCTCCTAAAACTCTGTGGTCTTTCCTTCCTGCCCATACATCTCCGTGTATTATTTTTTCTCTAAACACCCGAGAATAAAGTGCTTTAGCAGACATTAGAGACAAAGAATAAGGGAGAGAACTTTGGAGGCACTTAAGAAGCGATTAAAGACTAATGAAAGACAAGCTCTACAAAACAAAACGACAAAGATCTAAAGTAAACAGAGGTTATGTTCTCTAAGGAGGGACCCCTGTTAAATTCGAGGTCAGAGATCCACCAGACAGCGCTCCTCCCCCTGGTTGTGCTCACAGAGGGGCAGCCAGGGCATCCTCCTCCGCCAGGTATCAGCTGTCCCGGGAGCTCCTGACCAGGGCAAAGTGGGCATCGTTCCGCTTCCGACCCAGCGCAAACCCCAACCTGCCCAGTGCAGCCTCAGCTTCACCCACAATATAAACCAGTGAACAGACCAACCCACCTGCAAGTCCAAAACAACCTCCAGGAGAAAGGGAAGTACCGAAAGGAAGATGGAATGCAGCTACACACGTACACAGTAACACATAAAGCCTCTCAAGTCGGCAGCTCTCGGTAATGAGAGAGCGGGGACAGACCCGGCAGGGGCAGCACCGCCCGGCACCCCCGGCGGCTCCATCCCGGGGCACTCCCCGGAGGTGCCGCTGCCGGCGGGGCGGGGACGGCGCCGCACGCCGCGGGCTGGGCTCGGGAGGGGCCGGGGCGAGGGCGCTGCGACCCGCGGGGTCCCGCGGGCTGTGCCGGCGCCAGGCGGCTCTGCGGGCGCCGCTCCGCCCGGCGGGGCCGCACCGAGAGGCGCCGGCGGGACCCCAGCGAAGGGGCGGGCGGCGGCGCCCCCGGCGCTCCCCCCGCACACCCGCCCGGGGAACCGACCGCCGCCCCCGGCCTGCCCCGGCGGCGCGAGGGGCCGTACCCCGCTGCCGCCCCTCACCTCCAAGGGCTCCCCAGCGCAGCGCGGCGGCAGCTCCGGCGGGGCCGAGGCTGTGTCTGTGTCCGTGTCCGTGTCCGTGTCCGTGTCCGTGTCCGTGTCCCCGTCCGTGGCTGCCGCGCCGCGCCCGCGCCCGCGCGCTACAACCGACCCGGCACCGCCCCCGGCGCGCGCGCCGCCGAGCCCCGCCCCCGCCCGCCCATTGGCTGCGGCGCCGAGGGGGCGTGGCCCCGCCGGGGGAAGACTACAGCTCCCGGCGTGCCCCGCGCGCGGCCCTTTAAGGCGCCCCGTCGGGCCGCGCGCGGCGCAGGTGAGGCAGTGCCGGTGTGTGCGGGGCGCGCTCGGGCCTGGGCCCGGCGGGAGGAGCGCGGGGGGCGGGCGCTGAACCCCACCCCGACCCCGACCCCGACCCTGACCCGCGGGGCGCTCCGGGCCCGGCCCCGCGTTCTCCCCACAGGCTTTTCTGCAGAGAGCGGGGCGCCGCTGTGGGGCGGGCGGAGGGATCCGAGCGGGCGGTGGGGCGGCTGCGCGGGCCGAGGGGACGCGGCCGAGGCAGCCCCAGCCCCGAGACCGGCACCGCGGGCGGCACCGCGGCCCTCCCTCCCCTGCGGCCGGACTGAGCTCGGCGGCGGCTGTGAGTGCGGTGGCCGCCGGTGAGGGGCCTGCGGGGCGTGAGGGGGAGCAGCGGGGTGAGGGGCTGAGCGCTTGGCTTTCAGTATTCTCCCTTATACCTCTTTCCTCGGTTCCTGCAAAGCGATAATATTTGATGACTCCTTAATTGTATTTATTTATCCTTTCATTGCGTCCACTAAATGTTTTCTTGCCAAGCCGGTCATTTATCACAGTGTAGTTTTCTGATGCTTCTGTCCAGGTTTTCACATTCAGTTGTTTGTCCCTGAGGAACTGAAGCCTCTTGTCCTTGAGGGGGCGGAAAGGCCCCGGCCGTGGGGCTGAAGGCGCCGGAGCCACGTGCCCTGCGAGGCGCCATTCGGTGCAGCCCCGTGGGACGAACTGCAGCGCTGGGGGGGCCCGGCCCTCCCTCCCTCCCTGGCCACGCAGAGCGCTCCGTGTTCAGGGGGCAGAGCCCTTGAGGGGACCCGCCAGCAGGTGTGCCCCTGCCGGGGGGAGATTCTCTGAGAAAAGAGCCCCCAAATCACCTTGTGAGTGAGAAAAAGTGGTTTAACTTGGTCTAGGAAAATGAGGGAGGGCTTTTAACCCAGTGGATAAAGAAAGAAAATTCACAGAGGAAAAGAGCTGCATTCTGGAAAGGTGGTCTCCAACTTTTTTGGCTGCACATGCAAATCATACAAACACTTTTTAGCCTGTGCCCCCAAGGATGTACATCCATTGGCTTGTCAGTTATATACAGGTATTGCTCTACTAATGCATGCGTTAGAAAATATGCTAAAACATAGAAATTGAGAAAGGAGAAAGATGAAATAAACACTGTTTTAAAACATTTCTTCCTGCTCCAAAAAAAAGGGGTTTTCCCCATCCCTCAGTGGGCCACCTTGCATGTAGGACCCACTAGAGAGACCACTTTAATAGCACATGTGTGTTATTCTGAAGTGAGCATCCTTAATTCCATAAGAATACAAACACAGCCAGCATTGAAAACAAAGAATTTATTTTCTATTTTCATAGCCTCTTTCTTTAGTCCAGGCCTTAATCCAGGGGCACAATCTGTTTGAAGATAATGAATTGATAGTGTAATGCTGCTTTATCTTTTCCTTTTCTCTCTCACACCTTCATTGTATGTGAGTGTTAGAAGGGATGAGATACTCAGCTTTCCTAGAACCATATCACTTGCTGGCAAATACTGTAACTTTAGAGTTGAGGAAGTTGAGGGAAAGTGATGAAACTCTTTTCTTGTCCTTAGAAATCTATCATGTCCTGTAATAGAAGTGGAGGTTACTAATTTAAAGGAGATTTGGGTTTTGAAATGGCATCTAAAATATTTGGGTTAGTCTCAAAACTCCTACATTATTATCTCTTGTATAGGATACCAGTACTTTTCAAAATAGGCAAACCAGAGTCTGTGTGATCTGAGCCCACTGTCCTGATTGCAAATTGAATTTTATTTCCTTTGGTTACTCATGGCCCATGGAGGGTGAGGTGACAGGGGCACCTTTTATGGCTCAGAAAAGGGAGAATTGTGGTTATTGCAGTTTCCTCAGCAGCTGAGAGGAGGATTCAGCTCTTCTGTGTGTACTTGACTGGTAGAAGGTGCCTAATACAAATTCTAGTACTTTGCAATAAGGTAACAACAAGGAGAGAGATTTTTGCTGCCTTGACCTTGTGTTCCTGCAGGGCATCTCCCTGGGCTAACTCAGCTTTGTGTGTGATGGGCAGGGCTGCCCAGAGGGCTGAGGAGCTGGGCTGATTTCCTTGGTGCTGCTGAATGCAAGCACTGACTGTGAGCTCTGCTTTTGCTTTGTCAGTCTTGCTGTCAGAGCACAGGAATAGAGAAAACAGTAAATTAATGTGTTCAAATGAGCTCTGTAATCTCATTTTGTTACTGGGACTCTACATGGTGTATTTAAATAAAGGGTCACTCAGTCTCCAGGTGTGCCCAGTCAGACAAGTGTGTCTTACCCTGTCAAAGTTCAGCCTTCCATAGTATGTACTTCTTGATTAAATAGGATTTGTTTCAGGACTAGGTCTTGGATGAGATTTTTGTTAAGCTCAGCTCTGACTGGCAAAGGTTGTGGGTGAATTTAGAGTGTGTGTCTCTGACACAGACTGGTACAAGTCTCTAAATTCTGGCTGTACCTGCTGCCCTCTCCATGTTGTGGCTGAAAAATTTGAGTATTCCCACTCAGCATTACTGGGGTGCACACAGAGCTGGGCTCATTTCCTGAGTGTGGCAGGTGCTGTGGGAAAGGGTTGGAGCAGTGGTGAAGAGGCTGCAGTTGGTGGGGACACTCCTGGTGATGGGCTGTGAGGGAGAAGGGGAACTCAGGGGAATGTGCCTTTCCAGTTTTGGGGACAACAGGTGAATGCAGAAAGGTTCTTTTTTCTTTTTGCCAGTTGTTCATGCACCTGTAATAAAATGCTCTTTTGGTCTATAATCTGATAGCCTTGGGAGAGGCCTCAAAACTGTGCTGCTTTCTGCATTCCTTCCAGCTTTTTGGGTATTTTACTTCCATGATTCCCCTTAGAGAGAGAGGATGTTTATGCTCATGGGAATTCATTAACTTCAGTTATTTTTTTTAGACATGAACAGTGATGAATAAAAGACTTCAACACAAGGTGTTCACCAGGTATGAACTACTAAGAACAGTTTGGTTTCAGAAAACTGGGGTTTTTTTTCAGTAGATTTGTTTGTGAAGCAGCCAGGGCTGGTTGGTGGCTCTTTGAAATACAGTCAGGTGGGAGCTGGAGCTTTTATGAGTGATGCAGGTCAGTCTCCATTGGCAAGATCTGCAGTGTTGGTTGGCCCTGTTGTGTTTTTCCTCCAGGACTGGTTTACTCCTGCACCAGTGGCACCAGTGGCACAGCCAGTGGCTGTTAGTTTTGTGGTCTGATACTGGTCCTGGATGTTTGAGGGCAAAGCAGCTGGATCTGGGTTTGTAGCTGCACCCCCAGTGTCACTGTCAGTGGGACAGGTTGGCTGATAAGCAGTTTAACACAGACTAGTCTTACAATAATCTCTGGTGTAATGGGATTGTTGGGATGTGTCTGTTAAAGCTTTCTGTATGCAAGTTAATCCCACAGGGGGTTAATTCTTATTAAAGGAATAACTTACCTTGTTCATTCCTGTTAGGGCAAAGGGGAGACTGACATGATTTCTGAGGGGCTGCTTGATGCCAATTTGATAAGGACAACGTTGGGACAGCTGAACTGCAGCTACAGCTGGTTTTGAGTGACTGTTTGTCTGGAAATCTTCATTCTGTATTACAGGGAAACAAAAGCAATTGCTGTGGAATGCCTGAATATTTCAAGGGTTTACATTTATTAGGAAATCTGCCTTGTTCCTTGGACTTGCTCTTGCAAGTGCTGGTGCACTTTGAAGGAAACTTGTCTTTCAGAAATGGCAATAAGAACATTAGTGACTGCAGATTTTAATAGTGAGTATGTTAAATGGAAGCTGTGCTGAGTTGTCCTCAAGAAATGTTATTAATGATTTTGATCCTAGAAACAAATAATCCTGCTCTGCTTTGCAGGAGATTCTGGCAGGGGCTGACTTTGGCTGACACCTTACTGGGCATACAGTGAATAGCAAATCTTACACTGCACTTCCTAAATTCAGGAGACTGGGATTGCTTACACTGTTTCTTCAGGTGAAAGAGAGTGCAAGTCTAAGACATTGGAGTGTGTCTGTTGTGCCTCACGGCTGGGATAGGTAAGGAGGGGAGCAGGTGACACCCTTAGCCTGTGGTTCAAAGGGGTTTGGTAGCAGGGAAATGGGAAGTGGTGTTTTAGTCAAAAAATCAAGTGGCATGTAAAGTTTTGTTCCTGATGATAAAAATGTGTGAGTTGCATAGGAGAATGAGAATAGTGAAAGTCTTGGTTATTAGCTGAATTCAAGAGCCTTAAGACTGACAGTTTATTTCTGAATCCTTCTTCCATTTTATTCCTCTGCTAACAACTGTAAAGCTCAGGGGATTTCTTGGTGATTTAGTGAATTACCAGGGGGAAGCCTTCTTTTGTTTTATTTTTGAGTTCAAATGTGAAAAGATAAATTCTAAGCCTTATTTATACAGTGGGGTCTGAGGGCTTGTTGCAGCCAAAACAAACTCAGGCTGGTTGTGGCTGCCCTTCAAAATACCTGTCATCTCTGGAACGTTCTAGGTTATATTTGGGGAGGTTCTCAGACACCCTTAACCAAATAGTTGTTAAAGGATGTCTGTTCTGTAGTTTCTTTTATTTCAGGTAAGTGGTCTGGCGTGAGTTAGTGGGTTCTTTTGTGAGATTTTGTGTTTGTTACTCAAGAAATAAACTATTTTTTTCTCTTCCAATTCCCTTGGCTTCTGTTTCAAAGCCTTGGGCATAAGGTGGGGAGTTGTTTCCTGACTTTAGATACTGTTTGCTGAGATCTACTCATTGACAAAACATCAGTAATGGAGATGAAAGATGCTTTGACAGAATGGGCTTTGCTCTGTGTGTAAGAACAGGCTGTATAGTCTCAGGCTGATTCTTCTGGGCTGTAATTGCATGTTCATCAGAGGCTGATTTTCTGGTGTGATGGAGTTGATGTCCCACACTTGTACTCAAGATATGCTGTGCTTGACAATATATGGGGGGAAAAGTGTCAGTCTCCAGAGCTGGAAAAACAGTGGAGAGAGAGCTGTGGCCAAACAGGTGCTGGGAATGGTGTGGGACTATAAAGCAGAGAAAACAGATCAACATCAAGCAAAGTACTGAGAACAGTAAACTGTGACTTTCCTTTCACACTTGGGTATCTGGAGTTTGCCAGCATTGCATTTCTGCCAAGAAAACTGGGGAGCAAGGTGGGATGTTCCCAGTGCAGGATAAGGAGCATATCAAGGTAAGAGAAGAAGGCTTTGTGTACAGTTTAGTTTTAAGGGTGTTGCTTCTTTACCTGCATTCTCACCCTTTTCCCTTGGTGCAGAGTTCCTTTCATGCCTGACTTTTTCCAGCTTACTCCAAGAATAAGCACAGTCTGCCTTGTTTATGTTTTCTGTTACTCAGGACATTCCAAACACATTTTCTGATACCTAAAGGATAAAAAGTAGGACTCACTGAAGAAGGATATTTCATTTAAAGCTACAATATCTTCAAATATACAAGGATCTTGTTGAAACGTCTCATTAATCACAAATTCTGTAGGATTTCCAGAGCAGATGAGCAAATATTCAGTGTCCAAAAGTCCTGAACTATCTAAGCATATTAGAATGCATTTTTTCAGCTCTGTCATCCAGTCAATCCCTATCATAGGTAACCATATGAGAGTCTTTCAGAGCAGTTTCCTGGCGTGGGGTGCATTTCCTGCAGTGTGTTTTAGCTGCTCTTGCACATGATTCATGCTGCTGATGGAATTAATTCAAGATAACCAGCATTTGACTAAATCCTGGCTGTTCCAGTATGTGGGAAGCATGACAGAGCAGACTTCCACCTTATCTTAAACTCTGCTGAGTTTGAGATAAGGAATTGCTGCAATTCGTGTAAGATGTGACAAGCCAGTGTAATAAGAGTAGATGAATCAGAATTTGTGGAACACAAGTTTTTTCCAGACTTACGGAGAAGTCATCAGGAGAATAAATGTTCTGCTTTTGACTGGAAAGAGAAGAAAACCTGAAAATGCCATGTCAGCTTATGATCTAATCCTAATTTTTTATGGTAATCATATTTTGCCCCATTTAAGACTGTTTTGGGGCCTGCTTGTTACTGAAGTAGCTTCAAATGTTCTTCATTTCTGGCACCACTGGAATCTTGGGGAGAGTTGCTTTGCAAGCTGTGGAGTTGCAATAACGTGCACTGGTCACTCCTGGCTGTGCTGTATTTGCATCCTTTTTCTTCTGCTGCCTGCAGGGCTGGTTGGACCCTTTGCTGGGCCACTTCACCCTGTAATTTGGCATGAACTGATTTCAGAAATGAACTAAAAACTCTGCTGTTTCTTTAACATTCTGAAACACCACATGGCTGGTCCACTGAACAAGTGCTGGTCTGAAGATCGTTGGCAGAATGAGTCCAAAAACTTACCTGGGTGATTGGAGGTGGCTCATACAGATAATTATGACTGATTACCATGTGTGGAAGTGGGAGTTTCCATACACATTCTTTTGTGGGTAAGCTCTGGTATTTATTTCAGCCCTTTGAGTCCTTTCAGCTGTGTATCTGATCAGTAGAAGACACCCAGCTTCCCTTCTTCAGTGGGATTCTCCCAAAGGGAAGAGTTGGGGATGGCCAATAAGCTGTGGAGGTTGCTGAAATTAGCTGAGAAAGGAGAAGAGAGCAAGATCTTCCCTTCTTAGCCATAGGAAGCTACTGCTTTGTAAGCTCTCCTTAAATCCAGGTTGTATCAAAATATGCAGAGCTTGAAAGAGGCCTGAAAACTTTGCTTGTCTAATGCTCCACTTGGGCCACCAGTGTTCTGCTGCTTTCCCATTCTGCTCTATCAGTTGACAGTAGTTCATAAATCATTGTGTGGCATCACCAGGATTCTGTAAACTCTTCACTAGCACCAAACACTTAATCCAACTGTGGAAGCACAAAGTATTTTTTCTTTTTAATGAGCTGAGTATCGAAAAAGAAAGTGAGAAAAAAGCTTCTGAATCATGTTGGATTGATCCTTGGCTTTTCAAATGTCAATTTTAAGTAATACATAGTGCATGATTCATACTGCTTTCTGAAATTTGATGTTTTTGAAGAAAATGGCATCAATTTAAAACTTGTTGGGTATTTAGAGAGATGTAATGTGACAACTGCTTTTTCAGTAGTTGTGGTTTATTAACCTGGTTTAGGTTTTTGTTTTTAAAGGCTGTATTCAAGCAAACCAGGCCTTATATCTGGTCACATTAAAACTTGCATACCTTGGAGTGTGTGTAGGCTTGGGAAGGCTTCATATAACCATAGAATCAACTAGATTGGAAAAGACCTCTGGAATCGAGTCCAGCCTTTGATCTAACAGCACCCTCCCCATCAGACCATGGCACTGAGTGCCACATCCAGTCTCTCCTTAAATACCTTCGGGGGTGGTGACTCCATGACCTCCTTGGGCAGTCCATTCCAATTCCCTATCACTCCTTCTGTAAAGAGCTTCTTGCTAATAATGCCTGACCTAAACCTTCCCTGGTGCAGCTTAGGACAGTGCCCTCTTGTCCTACTGCTGGTTGCCTGGGAGAAGAGACTGACACCCCCCTGGCTACAACCACCCCCTTTCAGGGAGTTGTAGAGAGTGCTGAGGTCACCCCTGAGCCTCCTCTTCTCCAGGCTAAACACCCCCAGCTCCCTCAGCCTCTCCCCACAGCACTTGTGCTCCAGTCCCTTCTCCAGCCTCATTGCCCTTCTCTGGACCTGCTCCAGCTCCTCAATATCTTTCCTAAATTGGGGGGCCCAGAAATGGGCACAGCACTTGAGGTGTGGCCTCACCAGTGCCGAGTCCAGGGGCAGAATCTCTTCCCGGGTCCTGCAGCCACACTGTTGCTGATCCAGGCCAGGGTGCCATTGGCCCTTGTGGCCACCTGGGCACACTCAGCTCTTGTTCGTTTTCGGTCAGTAGCCCCTGGTCCCTTTGTGCCTGCCCCTCTCAGCCACTCTGTGCCCACCCTGTGCTGCTGCAGGGGGTTATGCCAAAGGGCAGGACCCGGCACTGGGCCTTGTTGAACCTCACACGGTTGGAATCAGCCCAGCTCCAGCCTGGCTGGGCCCTCCGCAGAGCCCTCCTGTCCCCCAGCACATGGACAGTTCCCCCAGGCTGGGTGTCATCTGCAAATTTGCTGGTGGTGACCTCCATCCTCTCATGCAGATCATCAGTATAGACACGAACCAGGGCTGGGCCCAGCACTGACCCCTGGGGACACCACCAGTGCTCAGATGCCAACTGGGTACCCCACCAGTGCCCGGCACTCTCTGGGCGCAGCCATGACCCAGCTCTTACCCCCGCAGGGAGTGCCCTGTCCGAGCTGTGGGTGCAGCTCTTCCAGGAGAATACAATGGGAGACTGTCAAAGACTTCCTTGGAAGCAGGGACATGAAGAGTTGCTGGAGGTGGCTGGATAATCCAGCTTGGGAGCATCAGCGTTTAGTGAAGCTGGAGAGGTTACACCTTGGTATAAATGAGAGCAGGAGTCAAACAGGTAAGATACAATACGGGTCTCTTGGAGCTGGCACTGCCACAGCTGCTTGGAATTCAGAAAGGTTTGTTAACACATTGGCAAAAAGATCAGCTTGAACATGTGCTAGAGGCATATTTGCAGTCCTAAAAATAAGTGCTTGTGCAGTGTTTAACTTCTTAAAATGATATATTTATCAAATAACTTAATCAGAATTTATTGGTACAGGTTGGTCTAACCTACAGAAGCATAACAAAATCTGAGTGACTGCTGCAATGGCAAAGTGTACAACTTCACTGTGTGCCTAAATGCCACGTGGGACAGCTGCTGTAGTGATCCATTTTACTGTCACTCTTCAAACCAAGCCTGGATAGCCATGATTTGGGTTTGAAATCCTCTTTGTTTTAGCAGAGGGCAGGTGCCTGACCCCGAGGGGTGGCAGGGATCACAGTCACCCCCTCTGGCCTTTGGGGAGGGGGCACTGCAGCTCTGCAGGCAGGAAATCAGCTCGTCTGGTCCAGCCCAGGACTATTCTAATGACAGAAGTACAAGAATTTTGCAAGTATTTGTATTAGACTAACCAAAGTGATCTTTGTCTACATACAAGATTTGAATGTTCATCTGTTTACATTTGGATATAAAAAGCTGTAGCATTACTAACTGCATGTTAAATTTAGACTGTGAGACTTTGTGTGAACTGTTTCAAATGTGCAGTGCTGTGAAAATTGTCCTAATATCGAGGATATTTCTCTTACTTGAGAAGTCTTTTCTGTTAATACTGTTTTAACCTTAAAAAACTTAAAGTTTATTACAAGTGTGAAAAATTGTATACTCGTTATATGACTTACTTGCAGTTTGTCTGTAGAAACATTCTTTATGTATTTGGATTTTTTTAGGCAAGCTTCTTGCATAGTTTTATTGCCACTTGTGAAAAAATACATTCTGTCCCAAGGCCATTTCAGCAAAGCATTTCTCAAGGGAATTACAGAACAGCCATTTATCAGGAGGGGTTTGCAAGGCATGCAGAAAATAAGAGATCACAAGTAACTTCTCAGTGAGTTCCTCAAGTTTGTTCTCACGTTGCTGTTACATGGAAGAGTAGTTTTGAGTATTGATATTCAAATAATCACACACAGAGGGGTTTCATTTTTGTAGTGAAGAGTGGAATGACAGGAGGTTGCAAATTCATAGTCAAGGCTGGAGACTTAAACCCCAACTTCAGCTTTTACCTTAGTGTAAATTTTACCTTAGTGTAAATTAGTATTACAGACTTCTGGGAATTATGTTTAGAAAAGTGTGTTTTCTTTATGGATGCACAGTTCCTTACTCTCATGTGTTAGGTCAGTAACATTTGTTACCTAAATGTCTATAATTTACTTTTTATGGAGACATTTAAGTAGTGCAGCATCAATGTAGGAACTCACTGGGCTATAGCTCTGTTGCATGGTTGGGTTTTCCTTTCAGCTTGTGTGAATGTGGGTCAGTGTCTGACCAGTGGAACACTCTGGGCAAGTGATGAGTCAGAACTGTGGTAATGCAGCAATATATTAATGGAAAGCTCCTGTGAGAAAGGTCTGTCATGTTGACAAAGTTTACTCAAATCAGTTGTGAGTGTGTAATAGGAGAGGTATCTCTTCCAGTGCTGAGACTGGAGTCTCTGATTCTGAACTTCCTTGGTAGCATCTCAGTTCTCTTGATGTATTTGTATACCATTGTAATTAAAAATAGAGAAATTTGAGCAATTGGAAGTTTTGCAAATCAGATAAATGAGTTTCCTGGAATTTGCTGGGATTTTTCTACTGCTGAATAGTTTAGTGTTCCAAAAGTAAATGAAATGCAAAGCAATCACCCCAAAGAAGAAGAAACAAGACAACATCAGCAAAAATAGAGAAGGAATTAGGATGGCAATTTACAGAAAGAATAGAGAAGAGATGTGTCCTAGTTCAGCAGGAGGGACCAGCTAACCCTGTGTGGGGGTGATCAAAGCTGTGTATTCTACCCCCTCTATTCATTCCCCAAGGTCAATGGGCCATTGGCAGCAGCTGCCCAGGGAGCCATTATCACCTTCACACCCAGCCTGAGGGGGGCGGAGCTGCCAATGGGTCATCAACAGCTCAACACCCCCTGGGTCCCAGAGTTAATCACCCATTGGGTGAGTCCCCGCCCAGGGGGAGGGACTGAGAGCTCCCTGAGGGTACATAAGGGGTGGGTAAGAAGACCTCGGGAACCTCTCGTCAGATCCAGAGCAGCAGCAGGACCTTGACAGGAGGAGATCCCCGCTCTTGCCCAGACCACAGCCCTCGCCTGCACCAACAGGTTTTTCTTTTCCTTTTGCTCTGGACTTGGGGGAACCACAGGGGTCTCAGCACAAGGGCAAACAAACCCCCTTGGGTTTGTGCCCCAGGACACTGGGTTATACTGCTGGGGTTTTGTGAGTTGAAAGCAATCTCCCTTGTGTGTCAGTGTTGTTATTGTAATATTATTATTAAATTTTAGCTCTGACTTATAATCTCTCTCGTGGTGAGTTCATTTCCCCTGCTGGTTCACCTTTAAACCAGCACAAGATGACAAATGAGTGAAATCACTGACAGATCAGTTGCTTTTTGGATGTTGAGGGGAGGGGAGGGGTTGCAAGTGCAGAGTGCCGAGCACTGCAGGGGGTTCTCAGGTAGGGCTTGCCAGTGGCAGGAGTGTTAGTTGGTGAATCATAATCCAGCTTTGGCATAGAATGTCTTTTCAATTTTTGTTACAGTGGGGACTTTCCTTTCAGATTTAATGCCCTGTTGTCATGCAAATAATGGTGTGTCCTCTGCGAGGCTGGAAGTGAGAACTGTGGCTTATATGGGGTGAAGGGTTTGATGTTACAGCATCTTCTTGGTCTCCTCCTCATCTGTCCCTGTAATCCTGTGCAAGTGTATGCAGTTGGTTCTGCTGTGCCCTCCACTTGAAGGACAGAATGTATTGAGCAAGTGGAGTGTTAGGGGAGGGGCAGACCCAGCAGCCCTGAGCTAAACTTTCCATCAGAAGTAAAGAAAAACCTGCTTAATTAAACCTTCTTGGAATTGCTGCAAGTTGGGTTGTGTAGTGACCTTAACACACAACTGCTCTTGCAAATGGCAGCTTGTCATTGTTGTCTACAGTTTGGTGAAATGGTTTGAATTGGGGTAAATACTGCTTGTTACTAAGAGTTGAGAGTAAATCTGAACTTAAAACAAAGGGTGAGGGAATCTTTGATTAGGGCCAGTACAATGTATAGGAAGTCCAGCTCTAACTTCACTAGTTGGAGAGAAGATCCTGAATTCCTTGCTAAGGTTGTTCTTGATGGATTTTTCTGGTTAATAGATGGATAAAGTGAAAACTTTTCCTCTCCCTTGTGGTGTCTCTCTATTCTCTGTCCCTCCAGCTTTGTCAGGACAAGGAGGAATGTCTGATACACCTCTGTTCCTGTGGGTGTTGTTTCAACTGCTTTTATGGCCTGTCTTCCATCCATCACTCTCTGTGGCCTGAAAATAAACAGAGTGCTTATTTCTTCAGCAGCTGGGAGCCTTCCTGTCAGAAAACCAAAGCAGCTGAAGGCTTTTGCTGGGTTATGTGTTGACCAGAGGCTTTGAGCCAGACACGGAGTCTGCCACAAAGGTGAACTTCACTTTGGCTTTGAGTCCATACTGGGACCTGCTGACATCCAGAAGTCACTTGTAGTCTACATTTTGAGTCATTCAATGGGAATTGTGCAAGAGATGTATTCCTTGATTTATGGGAGTAGGATTGATTCAGTATAGCAGAAAATGTGGACATTTCTCACACAGTTTCCTTTTTTCTTCCCTCACAGCTGGGCAGGAACAGCCATCAAAGAAACTGTGGTGACCAGACATGCGCCTTGCTCATTAGTGCCTTGCAAGGTGGATCTTAGTCAGCAAAACTAGTTGGAATCTCCTGGGGTTTTTTGTATGCTTAAAATATATTTGTCTAAAATATGTGACTATCAGGTGATGTTAGCAAATGCTTCTGGGAAAGGCATTTTAAATAGGAATACAGACAAGTTCATGGTGAGTAAGATGGATACTCGAATAGAAGAAAATTCCATTGTGAAGTGAGGAATGTTTTTGCTTCTTGTTAATTGAGCTGTTAGCTGTAAATAAAATATACTTCACTTGTCAAAGCCCATATTTTTACAAGCTGAAATTTCAATCAGACTGTCCTATTCAGCTTGGTTACTTGGCAGAGTTTCAAATAATAAACTTCTTACTCGTTTTTTGCATGTTAAACTCCAAGAGTTGGGCTTCTTGTGCTGTGGCTGGCAGATGGTAAGTGGTGATTGCTGGAGCATCCCCGGGTGTCTCAGGATTCCTTATTTAAACTGGGCAGCCTGTTCTGAGACTTACTTATTGCTGCAGCTCCTCAGGCAGCAGTAGGGGAGGTGACCAGAGTGATTTGAGAACTGTCCTCGTTGCTGAAGGATCGGTGTGTGCTGCTTGTGGCAGCCAGGGGAGGGTTTATTCAAGCCTTACTTAATGGTTTCATCTGAGTGTTTATTTTATCCTGAAAAACAAAGCTCATCTGAGATGTGAACTGAACCTGCTGGGTTCTTTTTGGTGATATTGCCACAGAGCTTGGGAATGCTGTGGGCATATTTTGTCTAGAGTTATACATAGATGACCCTTTCTAGAGGTCAGGAAACAGTTCCAGAGTGGGAATAAGCTGGTTTGGGGGACTGTTAAAAGCCATGGAAGGCAAACTTCCATCACTGTAATAAGTGTGTTATCTTGGGAAGTCTGTAAGCTCAAATATGGTTGTTGGAGTTTTCATCAAAGCTGAATACTTTCTGCTTTTGAAAATGCAATGTTTAAAAAGCAATGTTGTGCTTTTTTGCCCTTATTTTGGGAAATGTTGTGCAGGAGCAAAATACAGATGAGTGATTTTTCAGAGGAGCCTTTTTAAATGAAAGGGGAATGCTGGTGACCAAGAAGGTGGTTGTGTAACTCAAAAAGCTCTTGAGCTAACTCTGGGGATTAAATGTGGTAGTGGATGCTGTGTGCTTGATTCTAACAGGCTGAAAAGGGGAACCAAAGAGAGTTTCCTGTGTTTCCACTTCTGGTGTAAAATGTTCAGGCTCCACAAACCAAAAAGACTCTGGTGCCTGAACTCCTGTTTTCTGCCCGTTGGCTTTGGCTGTTTCTGATCAAGGCAATGAACTGCAGATTACGAGGTTGTCCTGAGGTGAAGCCTATGCTGTAGTCTTTTAGAAAATAGCAGTGGTTTTCCACTTTCCCACCCTTTAATGCTGTGTAAAGCAGAGAGTTGCTGACCTTTTGTCATGGATCACCCAGACTTCAGTTCATGCTTCTCTTTGCAGTAAGAATTGCTCGATGTGTATTCAGGTCAGAGTCTCAGAGTGACTTCTGGATGTCTGAAATCAAGCAAGGACTATCAATTAGTTGAGATGTCCAGAATAAGAAGGTTAAGATTGGTAGGGTTTTAAAGTCTGTTTCTGAAGTTTGATTGTATTCTTAGCCCTAGAGATTTCCTTTATGACCTTCTTCAAACTAGTTATGTATCTTTACCCATATATAGAGGTGTTGAGATAATATTTGTGCTTTAGCTCAGAGGAACCATATTTACTGAACAAATATATATAGAAATGAAATCATTCCAAAGAAATGTAAAAGCAGTGTAAGTCTTTGTGTTTGCTGGATATGGTAAATGCTGAAACCTAAATGCCAAATACCTTTCAGAACATTTGTAACTAAATATGAATTAGGAATCTTTTCAAAAGTGCTTTAGATGTTGTTTGGATGAGACCTCCATCCTCATGTCTGTTCAGTCATCAATCTATTTGGAAAGCTGTGCACTCTCTTTTAGGGCTGGATTCATTGTGGACATAGATCAGCTCTGCTGTGCAAAGCTTGTGCATGTTTCCCATCTGACTTTTCTTGTTTCGAGCATCTGAGGAGCAGCTCTGGAAGGGGGAAGTTGGAAGAGCAGATTAATACAGGGTTTGGATATGCTTTTCCTGGGTTCCAAAGTCTAGGCAGTGATGCTCTGCTCTTAGCATTTTTCCCTTGTTTTTCACTTCTTGCTTATGACATGATAGGCACAAAGAGGAGATTGTAGCACCAGTAAGAAAGACAGTGCAAAGAATGAGGCACTGCCCTCCCAGCTTGTCTGGGCTCCTGGGAGCAGGCTGGGGGTCTGATGTTGTTGCAGATGTTCAGCTGCTGTTTGGAGCTCCCAGCCCAGGGTGTTCAGGCACACGCTGCTGCAGGACTGCTTTCTTCTAATCCTGCTTCAGCTCCAGAATGAACCGTTTGGCTTCCATGTGCTGTGGGTGTTCAGAGCTGTGCTCTCTGCCTGCCCTGTTTGTCCCTCCCTCCCCTGGCCGGTGTCCTGTGTGTTCCCAAGCTCTGCAGAGCAGCAGGAAACCATTCCAGTGTCCTTACACCTCTGTTGGGTTTCCCCTTGTGTTCCATTCATGGTGCTAAACAGTGTCACTTCCTGCTGCCTTTAGATGAAGATGGGGAAGGGTGAAGCTTTATTCTAACTTGTTTGCATTCTGCTGTTGATTAATTTAATTCTTTTATGAAGCCATGGAAGTACCTGAGTTCTTGTATGACTTGAAAATTTGTGTGCCCTCCCTTTTGGTGCTGGGAGGGGAATCCTGGTATGGGCCTAGTTTAGAGCACAAAGTTTCAATCTTTTTACATGTTTCTGACTTTTTTGATTGGTGTAGTCTTTCCCTGTAGTATTTATTTTAACACACTGTGGCCTCAGAGGATGCTTTGGCAGGAATGGGATGCCTTTTCTGTTTCTTTCCAGGAATCCAGTCAAGGTATTGTGAGCACTGTCTGTTGGGGTATTGACACTTGTCTGGTCTTTTCTGCTTATTTTCCTTGTTAGTTTTTGACTTAGTCCCCGTGTGTTCCCCAGGTCTGTCTTATGTTGCCAATGTTACCAGGTGTTAAAAGAGCCTTGGCTGAAAAGGGATTTTGGTTCACTTCATGGAATAGATCTCCACTTTCATTTCTTGTATATATTAAACAATTACCAGAGAGCTTTAAGAAATAAACAACCCAACCCAGTTCTTCACAATTCTTGCTGTTAGAAAGAATTTGCCAGTAGTAGTTCTGTTGTTTTTATAAAAGGAAAGAGCAGAGCAGCAGATAAACCTGTTACTTTGCACAGCTAAGGCTATCTAGAATTTGTGTTTTCTTACATGACAGGAATTTGAGTGCTTAAATTCATTTATTTTATGTTATAATCATGCAAGACAACAGCAAAAAAAGAGCAAAAATGTATGGAAGCTGTCAGGTCATATTTTTTTTCTAAAGATGGATCTTCTCTGAAAACAGGCAGAATGAGTTGCTTGTTTTGTGTGAGAATCACTGACTCTTCCCACACTTCATTTCCTCTAACCTTTGTCCCTGTACCCATATCAGTGCATTTAAAATATCCAGTTCCATGCTGTCTTTGTGGCTCTTGGGGTCAGAGGAGATGCTTTTGTGTTGGCTCATGGAGCCTGTGGTGAGTCATTCCTTTAAGTGTATGCTCAATCCCTTTTCACTGTATTCTCCCATCCAAAGTATTTGACCCCATATTCTGTGAAATGGCCACAATGACTCGTTTTGGTGGCTGTGAGCATGAGGAATTCCCATCTGTTATTCTTCTGTGGCAGGAGCTGGAGTTTGCTCTCCCAGAATTTAAGTGAGCTTGGGGTATATACTGTCCTTCCCTGGCAACTTCTTGATGGATGAGGCTTTGAGAGAGCAAAAGTGCTAACAGAGCTTGAAAACAACTTTTCCATCTCATCAGGTGTATCCAGTCTTCTATTATTTTATTTCTGAATTTGTAACTTTGCATTTTACTGGCCAGTTACAGTCAGGATTCCCCAACACTGAGTTCTCTCTAGGTCAGAACACTTGTTTGATATTTTAAATCAAAGTACTCCTCAAGCATTAAGTAACACTCTTCTTGTTTCACCTTTGAGATGCTGTAAATGTTTGAACTGGGCAAACACCACGAGAAACTTCAGTCTGTACAGTGACATCTTTAATAAACTGCTTTGATGTTTGCATTCCACAAACAGTGAGTGATTGATGCTGACATACAGAAATGATCAGGGGAGTGGAACTCCAGCCTTGCAGGGAAGCAGCAGCTGCTGGGGAGGGGAGCAGGGTCTGGGCAGGCCCTGGGTGGTTTGGAGTTGCTGTGGTTGGACAAGTGTTGGTGCTCCAGGCGTGGTTCGTGTCCCTGTCCGTGGCTGCTGGTCCTGGGTGTTCATGGGCTGTCCCCTTGGCCTGGTTCATGGGGAAGTACCTGTTGGAAAACTGTCCTGTGAACCACGAGGGCCTCAGATCCCAGAGAAATGTGCAAATGGCTGAGTGAACAGAGACTAAATTGCCCACAGTAACTGGAAATTCAGGAGAGATTTGTCAGAATAAATTACAAAAGTCAGTGCCATTGCTGATAGTCAAATACTGGACTTGCCTTAGGTGGTGTATTAATGACAATGAAATACTCTCAGAATTTATCTTGAGACTTATTTTTTGTGATCTGAATGGTTTGTGTTTTCTCATCTGAGATCTGTAACACAGGAATGAAATTAATTTTGCAGAGTTGTGTTTCTGAGTGGTATTAGTTTGAATGGCAGCTGATGCTATCATGAAGAAAGTGAACTTGGAATAAAATGGACTGTTCTAATTCACAGGTGCTTAATGCCTGCACTGAAGGGGTAGAGCCAGGGGTAACCACAGTTTCTGGGTTTAGCCAGCCAGGAGCAAATAGCACAATTGTTTGTACAGAGGTCTCATTGTGGGGTTTTCTTTTCTCTGAAGTGATCTAAAAAGCTGATTAATTTCTTTCATTAAGGGAGAAGGACTCAGTGTTCTTGTTTTGTCTGCAGGGTTGAGTATGTACCTTTCCTGCAGTCATAAAACTCTAGAAAACAGGAGGATTTTATATATATAAAAGGACTAACATGTGCCCCATCCTAAAGCATTTCCACCAATAAGAGTGGAATACAGAATTGTACACTTGTGTTTTGTAAAAACACATTTTTGCAGATGAGTGGCAGCTGTTTCTAAGGTCTGAGTATGAACAGCTTCGTTAGTGTTTGCTGCAAAGACAAACAAACTAAGCACAAAGCAAAGCTTTACACCTTTGCTTTCTTTCCTTAAGCTGCCTGGAAGTGCAGTGGAACTCTGGAATTTGTGCCTGCAAGCTTTTATTTTGGTCTCTAATGTTTCTTTGTTTTTACTGGCAAGAAGTAAAAATAAAGGCAGTTGGCTGTTCTCTGGTATTTATTTTCTGGTTTGACAGAAAAGCCTTCGATCCATTAGGTTTGGTTTGCAATTTTCCTAAAGTCACAAGGACCTTTGTCTAATGAGTTGCCTGTAGGGAAGAAGTCAAATCTGATTTTCTGCAGTCAAGTATGTTGGATAACGTGCTTTTCTCCAGTTTGATGGAAGAAAATGCTGCTGTCAGAAGGAATCTGAACTTCCTCTGACAGCTCCAAGAGCATTGTGGTTTTAATTGGAGTTGGACTTGCTTCAGTTTTTTTTCTGATGTTCTGGCTACATGTGGACAGACAGAGTGAGAGTCTCGTGGGGTTTTTTCCTCAATAAATCATCTGAGTTTAGATTGTTTACATTAGGAAGTGCTTGGGTTCTGATGCTTAGATAAGGAATAGTGTGGCTCTTCTGTGATGTAGTGGATTTTTTTAAATTTAATCTGTTATCCTCTAAATGGTCAAATTTGGAGCTATTTTTTCTGGCAAAGAAGGATGATAGACTTCAGGAGAAAAATCCTCTACTCAGCAGTAATGTTTCTAAAACTAGAACTGGCAATGAGGTAATTGGAACTCCTGCAGTGTTTTATAATCAGGGTGTGAGTTGGATTTGTGATGCTGACTTTGTATTTAAATACGTTTAACTGCAGTAAGTGATACGTATTTATAACCTTGCTTTGTAATTGGATGGCTAAATAGTAATTCTTGGGTTTTATTTTTGGTCTTTTATTCTTCAGATCATCTGTTGCAATGTAGTCTCTGGAAAGGCAACATTGCTAAGGACTGTTTGCTCTTTTCCCAGTGTTTGGGGCCACCTCACGCCTTGCTGTGGCTTCAGGATGGAACAAAGTCAGTTTGCATTTGGCAGTGACTTCTGCGTGGCCAGCCCTGTGCAGAGTCCAGCCTTGGGTCACTGGGTTGGGAATGACTTCACCCAAGCAAAGAGCTTTGTGGCAACCTCATGAGTGTTTGGGGAGCACAGCAATTGTGTTGCTGAGCATGTGGAAGGCCCTGCTGGTGTGGGGTGTGCCAGGGGTGCCCAGTGCTGGAGCAGAGTGGCCGTGCCTGGTGCTGTGCCAGCCTGGCCGTGAGCACGGCCTGCTCTGCCTGTCTCCTGAACAGCAGAAGTGCAGGTGTGCCGTGCTGAGTGGCTGCCAGATGGAAGTGTTTGCACATCTTAAATGGCATCTTTGCTGTTTGAGTAGAATGAGCTGATCCTTTGAAGAGATTGATTGTGACAAATTTTACCCTTCATTCACTGCATGCATAAAAGGCTCTTGGGATTTTGCATCACCCATGTGCTTATTTCTGCTGCCCTATAGGAGTGTTTTAGCAGTGCAGCCATAGTAATGATGTTGATGCCTGAGAATTTAATGTAATTTTAGAAGGTTTTAGAATCATAGACTCTGCTGAGTTGCTCTGATTTTAAGTCTGAATATTAAATGCTTTTCTCATGAGCTGGGAGCTGCTTTCAGGCCTTGTCAAGGCCAAGCTGTTTTTTGGAGCAGACACCTGCAAGATAACAGAAGACAAACAACAGGAGAAGGCCCAAATGCTCCCCCATGACAAAAGGGGTAGATTGACAGAACTTTTGGGTGGGCATTAAAGAGAAAGTGAGAGTTCTGATTGGATGTTAAAAGCGGGTATAAAAACCCTGTGACTTCCTGACCTAAGGGTCAAACCCCCTGGATTTGATCGTGGAAGCTTCTACATAATAAAACCCTATTATCTTTCTCCATTAACTGGTCTTCAGTCTGTCTCTATTCACAGGGATGGACGAGATAAGGCATCAATGTTATGGAAAAGTCTGTCATTCTGTCTACCTCCAGTCAGGGATTTGTTCTCACCCTGGTCCAGTCAGGGATTTGTTCTCACCCTGGTCCAGTCAGGGATTTGTTCTCACCCTGGTCCAGTCAGGGATTTGTTCTCATCCTGGTTTTACAACTACCTTCTTGTCATTGTTCCTTTCTGTTGTACAGATGTGACTAGAAATTCAATCCTGTGGTAGCTTTCAGTCCACCAAAATACAGCTTAGCTCTTTTATTTCCTGATAGAACAGCATAACAATTAGATGTCAAGGCACACAAAAGGTAATGTGAGAAGAAATTAAGAAAGTTTATTTAAACATACTTTTGGTTTTGAATGGTGTTTAATTATTCACTGTTTGATTCTTCCCTGTTTATTGATGTGTGTAGTAACACTTAGATCTTTACACTGTAAACATTTTTCTTTTGTTTCCTGAGTGATTCTGTCAGACTGTGTTGGTGCAGCCTGTACAGGTGTGTACAAGTGTCATCCCCACGGTGTGCAGCCAAAGGGTCCAGCTAAAAGATTGAAACTGAAAGTTACAAAATACTTTTGTATGTTTTCTGTATCTTGAAGTCTTTGTTTGCCTCAATTGACAGGGAAGAGAAGGAAAGAAAAAGATAAATTGACCCCTATTTTTAATAATGTAGGATCTTCTCTCTTCTCCGGGGACACCCCTTTGTTGCGGGGGAGAAGCTTGCGTGCCCTCATGAGGTTGGGTGCTGTGCTGGTGGTGGTTTGTGCCTCCGGTAAGGTCTCCCATGCCAGACAGGTCTCAGCTGAAGGGTCAGACAAAGTGTGTCCACGGGCAGGATGGGCTCACCAGCCCTCTGGCAACCATCCTAGGAGAAGGACAACTCCAACCCCAAACCCGGGCAGGTGGAGCTCGCTTAGCCCTGTAAGGCCATCCATCTAAGAGAAGGATACTCTGACCAAACCTGCATCCTGAGGTATTCACTGTCACCGTCCAAGCTCGCTCGGCCCTGGCAGATGAACCTTAGGAGTAAAGGGTGGGGCCAGTTCTGCACACGCTGTGCCTCACCTAAACAATCCATTGCACAGGCTTGAAGGGTTCACCCACATTGCAAAGCCCTGTAGCTACAGGGGAGGGTTGAAACAGCAGGTGAGAAAGCGCTGGAAGCCGCAGCCCCAACCCTGCATGCAGGTGGGGCAGGATATTGGTCATTAGAGACTAACCCCAGAGATGACAGTCTCGTGGGGTTGCATCCTGAACGACCAAGCAGCCTTTTCTAGGGACAGCACTGCTTGCTCCACACGGAGAGGGGCCTAGCAAAGGTAGCCTAAACAAAACTCACCTCCACACCCGGCTGGATAACTGCGGCCAACCGGCATCTTCCATGCGGTCAAACAAAGACAAGGAGATTTCAAAGGCAGACACCTGCCTGCAAAGGTGTGCTCAAACTAACACTCACATGTTGGAACATCAGAACCATGCTTGATACTGGGGATAGTGGATGTCATGAGCGTCCCCCTAATTGCCCACGAACTGTCACAGCTCTTCCTTTGAGAATGCACAGAGAGTCAGTCTGGAGGAGAAAAGACCCCGCAGACAGAACCGTTCCTTGCCAGTGTCACCTAAAGAGACGTTCCCCTGTGCCTTTTGTGACCGGACCTGCCTATCCTCTATTGGCCTTTTCAGCAGCTTGCAGCAAGTGTGGGTAGTGCCCTTCCCAAATCTTCGTTCGCGAAGCTGAGCCATGATGGAGGATCTTCTCTAAGCTCCTAAAGAGGTTTAACTAATGTTAGTGTGTTAGTGGGACCTTTTAAATCTTCCCAAATGCTGCTGTTCATAAATAGAGCAGTCTGTGTTCCTGCTTAGCTGGTTGTTTCCTTGAGCCAACACAACCAGCAGTGTGGCAGTACAGTGAACTCAGAGCTGCTCTAGTTTGAGATAAGTTTTATTTGGAGGAGATGCTTCTGGTAAAGGGTAGAGTTTAACATCAGTTTCAGTTGTATTTTTGCATTTGGGTAGATGTAGTTAAAAAAATGAAAGAATGTTTGTGTGAGCCATTAAAAACCAAAGTGTAGGTTGTTTCCTTGTGCCTTGAATTTAGTCAAATGTCTCATGAGATGCTTTAGGCAGAGTTTGAATTGCCAAAGCTACAGAAATAGAACAAATGTAGATGGGACTTGCCAACTGGTTTTGGCCATTTTGTTGGATCCCTGAAATAAATGCTTAGCTCTGCAAGGGGAGTGAAACCAGTGGGTAGAGACTTTGGAGCAGAGGTTTGGGAGAATTATCCCTGAGAAATGGGAATGAAAGTCTTGTGTAGATTCACATCTGTTCTCAGTGAGCTTTAGGGAAATTTGTTTTCTTGCTCTCTGGAACTGATGAGAAGCCATTTTAACTTCACTGATGTTACATTTTCTTTAGGATGTGGCTCAGTATCATCTGAGAGAGTTATTATCTAAAAGTCATGATTAAATACAAAGTGTGTTCTCCCAGCTGTGTGTGCTCTGTGTGTTGTGGGGTTTGCTGTCCAGTTGCCTCCCTGCAGTCTGACAGTGAGCTCAGGCTCTGCTGCTGTGCCTGGGGCCAAATGGGAGCAGGGCAGACATATCAGGACCTGGGGAGAAGGTCACAGTGGCCATAAAGCTTTTCACTGTATTGCTTGATCTTTCTTTTTGAAAATAATGGTTTAGACCTTCTGACTGACAAATTAAAGACTGTGTAACATAAAGCAGAACTTAATTTCTCTCTTAGTTGACAACTGCATGAAGCAATTTGTGTCGTGTATTTAGTAGCTGTGCTCAAACAGCTTTCTGGGCATCAGTGAGGAGCTCCTTTGTCAAATAGTTGAATTTTTGATTTCTTGTGATACATAAAGTCCCAGCCTTGATGTAGAGTCTTCTCTATATGTAGGGAAGTGTTGTTTGTGCTGCCTTCTTTAAGGATTAAAATCCTAAAAGTATTATATTATTTCAGTTTCTTCCTTTTCCTGTCAAAGATGCCAGTATTTCAAAGAAGACACAACATGCAGTTCTGATTTGGAGAGCTGCAGATGTTGCTTGGAAGGGACATCTGGAGGGAGGTCATCTTAGTCCAGCCTCCCACGCGGAGCAGGACTATTGCCAGCACTAGTTGAGGTCAGTTACAGCTTTTAGCATTTAGAAGCTGCCAGGAGAGACTCCATCATCTCCTCTCTGCTAAATACAACCAGCAAAGCCAATATGAAGAGTTTGGTTCTGCCCCCTCTTCTCTTCCATCTGGTGGCTGTAGGTGCCTGTTAGGTTGGCCCTTGGTCCCCTCTGCCAGGCTGAGCAAGCCTGGATTCCTCAGCATCCCTTGTCCAGCATCCCTTGTCCAGCCAGGTGCTCCAGATCCCTGAGCACCTTGGGGGCCTCTTCAGCTGTGCCACAGTTCTGAGGTTGAGCACCCAAAACTGTTCTGGGTCTGTGGTTTGTAATGGCAGGGCAGGAATTGGATTTCTTCATTCCTTGCTGACCCTGCCCTGTACAGGAGTGAAGGGATTTTTTCTGCTAGAGCTCAATGTCTGTAGCAATAGCAACAATCTGCTTAGCTTTAATTATTTGCTAGATAAGGAATCAGAATGATGGGATTCCTAAGGGTGGTGTCAGGATCTTGGCAGTTGGAGAAGCAGAAAAGGGTGAATGTAGAACTTGTGATGGGGACCTGTGCAATCTGTCAGATGCAAGAAGCAGTGTCATTACTTTTGTGTGTAGAAGACCTTTACCTGTGGAACTGGGGTGAGATGTGGGGAAATAAATAATAGTAAAAACATGGAACAGGATTTTGTGTCTCAGATCACTTGGGTTTCAATGCTGAGTGCAAAGCACAGCAGTCCATGGGGAAGCAGTATAAGATCACTCTCCTCAGTCCCTCCAGACTCCCAGCCCAAGGGTACGGGTGGAAAGGGGTGGCAGGACACAAACTGAGTGTTGGCTGCTCATCAAAGGTGACTCCTAAACTGAGGGAACAGCGATTTACCTCAGCTGGCCCTTCAGAATGGACTGGAAATAGGCAGCTCATAATCACAGAGGGAGTTGAAGACTTTGGGAATTCTTTTTTACTTCACTGAAATACAACAGTTTTGTGGCAGGCTACAAGGGTACAAAAGGAACTGATTTTCACTTGGGGCAGTTTGTATTGAATGCCTTAAACCTCTTGGTTCTGTAACTGTTCTGGGGGACTCAAAAGGTTGAAATACTCTGACTTAGCTGTGTTCTCTTACTCAGCAATAACACTCAACTGTGTGCATGGATTAATTGTGAAAAATGGACAATCTTATATACAATCTTAATTTGGAACTTTGAGGAGGGGCTTGGTTTTGGTTTTCTTCTGGGATCAACCCAAACCTCTGATGAGAGTGCACAGTTGAGAATAAACAGGCAGGTGGACTGGAGGAGCAGGGTCTGTGTAGGTGTGTGCTGAGTCTGGTGAATGATAATTTGTCTTCAGGGATAAAATAGAATGTTACAGTGATCTCCAGCAATACTGTAGCACTGGCACAGGGTTCAGTTAAAAGAGAAACTCTGAACTGAAGCATCATTTATGATCTTTCTTCTCTGACCTTGGGCACAGCTGCCTACAGGGTCTGTCCTGGAGCCAACCAGCCATGACTTGCCCATTGGCTTATGGGGTGAAGAAGTCTGTG
Organism: Pithys albifrons albifrons; assembly: GCF_047495875.1. Taxonomy (NCBI): domain Eukaryota; kingdom Metazoa; phylum Chordata; class Aves; order Passeriformes; family Thamnophilidae; genus Pithys; species Pithys albifrons. Next base: position 1,829,216 of record NC_092470.1, read on the forward strand.
GTATATTATGATGTTTGAACTGAAGGGAAGCAATCAGATGGTTAACTTAACCCTTGTTACCTTTATTTTTCCCCCCCAGAGCTATGGAGAACTTGGTAGCTGGCTCCAATCTTCCTCCACTTTTTACAGATGAGGATGGATCTAAGGAAGGTGGTGAAATTAATGTAACTGGGTAAGCAACTCCTTTCACCTTCAGCTGGTAGATACTGTCTTTGGACTTGCCAGGGAAACTGTTCCAGTGGGAAGGGGCCTTCATAAGGAATGTTTTTGAAAAAGAAACAAACACAGCAAAACTCAATCTTTTGACATTTCCTTGGCCTTGATAGAACATCACAGGACTCTGTTTAGGAGAAACCAGGACTCTTCTGAACTGATGGAAGTGGTCACATACTTTTATTTAATATTTCGTACCTTTAGAAGGTGAATGCCTAGGACTTTAGTCTCAGACATGATGGGGGCAGAGAGGGAGGATGCCTCTGTTGGCTATAGTGGTCCCTGGTAAGTACTTATTTCAATTAAAGATATACTGTTAATCACTGATCTCCAAAAATCAGTCTCATGTCTTTTATTTGTGTCAGACTGGATCTGCTTTTACACAATGCTGCAATGGCCTCTTAAAGTTACAGTGCCAGAAGAAATTGTCTTTTAAGAATACATGGGGTTCTTGCTGTGTACTTGAAGCTTTTTTGGTTTTGCAAAGCACCAAGCAATAAAATTCAGACTTTGCAGGCAGGTAAAGCAGTGTAAAAATAACTATGGACACATGTTCTTCAAGTGGGTCTGAATTTGGATTTACCTGTCTGTGATTTCAAACTTGCTGGTGCCAAATGGGGCTCGTGTTCAAGTTAAGCTTGTGTGTGAGAGTATTAATGTGTTGGCTGAGCCTTCATCACTGTTGGCTGCAAATGGCTGTGTCAGTGCAAGTTTTTCCTGGTTTGGTAGTTCAGAGAGCTTCCCTGACAAGGGGGAATGGATAGGAAAGCTGAAATATTCTTCAAACCGTAACAGTGAATCCAAAAGTGTATTGTTCTGTGTTCTTTTTGACACATACCAAAGGTAGTTGACTTATGGGAGGGTCTGTGTCCTGTTTCCTTGCCCCCTCTAATTGTCAGTGGTTCGAACTCATCCTGGTGTCTGAAAGTCCAGCGTGGGTCTCTCTAGCCCTGGTGTCAGTAACTGTGCCACAGCTGCTGATTGTAGTAATGGAAATGTGCTGTTCTGTCTGAAGACAAATTTTCCCATGGGCATTCAACTAACAGTGGTGTTAATATAGCTCAGATTTCTATACCTGTATTCTACATTAACAGGAACACTTATTTGGAATATTTTAAATTTACCCTAGGCACAAGCAGCTGTAGACTGGAGTAAATGAACAAAGGAGACTTGAAGTGTATAGTGCTGTTAAAGGAATTTTTGTGAATGTAGCTGGGTAAGGCTGAGTAATCTTTAGCCTGGCTCAGAAGAGTTTAGAATCAGAGATGAGTCCAAAAATCTTCCATTAATTTTCCCACTGAGCACATTGGTGAGACTGTGCAGGGGGTTGTTGCCCCAGAAAGTGTGCTCATCTCTCTGTCTACCTGCAGGAGTATTTCTGCTTGCTTGCTTTTGTTTCTGCCTCCAGACAACTTGTCCTTCCTTGGAGAAAGGTAGATTGATACAGCTCTTGCAGCAAAACTAAATAATGGACAGTCCAGAACCTGTTGGGAGTTAATCATATTTGTGCTTTAAATACCCACATGGATCAACAGGAGATTATGTGGAATGAAGTTGAATCCAAAATCACACACAACCACAGACCTTTAAATGTACTTGTGGAGGAATATATTAAACACATCCTGAAAGGTGCACACTGGTTGATGATGAAACTATTCATTTCAAATTCCTTATAGTATTTTTGGAGAAAGGTGAATTCATGCTCTCTGGTGTCTGATCCGAACATATATTTGACTGACAGTTATTTGTATAAACAAATGCTTCACTAAAAATGAAACAAAATAACATTTTTAAAATCAAGCTGTCTTTGAAAGTCTATGGTGGCTGTGGTAGTTATAGCAGTTGCTTGGATGGAACAGCCAGTTCTTCAAAAATCACTTGAAAATCCCTTTTTTCTTGCTAGTGTGAGAATGAATATATTTGCTACATTTTTGCATGTTTTAGAAGACATGAGAGGAAGTGATTTGGCAACGTGATTTAATTTTTTGTTCTGCTCTTATGTGCTTTTTCAGATTAGCTAATTTGGAGAGTTCATTCAGTGGAGGAGCTTCACAGCCTGTGAATAACCCAGATGTGGTGGAGGACTTGTCACAGGCTCAGCAGCTGCAAAATGAGTCCTCTAATGCTGCTGAAACCACCGAGCAGAAGCCTGAGGAGGAGGTGAGATAAAATAATAATGACTTATCAATGAACCAAAGGTGTGGAGTTTTGTCATTATAGTTTCCTCCCTCCTCAGAATTTTTTTAGTAGGATCACAGATTTTCAGTGTTTGCCATTTTCCTCCTCTGGTTCCCTGGTTGCCTCCTGTGTTGCCAAGGAAAGCTGGCAGTGAGAATGTGCAGAGAGCAGCATGTGGGTCTCCTGCTCGGGACACCCACAGGCTGGTCCTGCCTTCAGGACTGAGTGTTCAGCTGCCATAACTGACTGGCTGTTGTGAGCCAGCAGAGTGAGACCATTGTACTGTTCTGCTTGGATCTGATGTCTTTGAAAGCTTTGTGCCTTTATCCAGCACTGATTTTTGGTGACTAAATCATGGAGGATCTGAAGTTTGACAAGAAAGTGGTTTGGGGTTTTTTTGATAGATGCATTTGATATTCCTCCTTGTAGGTTGTTTTCAGCTGTGAGGTCCTTTTTTAATTATGTAGTAAAAATCCAGGAGGGAAACTAAAACTAACATGACAGCAGGAACATGTTGATCTGGGGAAAGATTAGAAGTATTGAAAACAGTTGTGTGTACGTAGCATTAGAAAATAGTATTGTCCAGAGATTGTTGTAGAAATCATATGAAGCCAAGAGGATGAATGACAATGACATTATTCCTGTGAGCTCACAGTGTACCCCAGGCAATCTTACAATATTCCCTCCTTTGGACTTTGTTGGTTGCTCCATTGGAGGTGATTAGTGGGAAAGAAAACCTGGAGAACAGATGAGAATAGAAAAGCCTGAATACTGTCCTTACAACCACATTTTGGGCACATTATGCATGAAGGAGAAAGACTTGGAAGGGACAAAATAACCAGTTATTAGCTGTTAACTAATACACAAAATCTCTCAAAAATGATTTTTGAAGTAAATGACTGGGAAGGTGAGAATAATAAAAAACAAAAATCAAGTTAAATTAAAATAAGCAAACAAATAATAAAAAAAGTATTTGCAGTTGGTAGAAGATTGTGTAATGGATTTTCAGTTCCTGTGATTTTACAGTTGATACCAGTGTTATTTTGTCCCTGTGAATCAGGAGATACTGCAAAAAACATTTCACAATGAGACTTGTTTGGCTTTGCTCAGAGAAAAGTCCAGATTGCTCCCCAGTAAGATTTGAAGCCTGCAGCCATGGAGGGAATGTGCTGCAGCAGTGTGTTCCTGAGGAAGTTGTTTGAGGCGGGAATGTTTCTTCCTTCCAGAGGTGATAATTGTCATTCCATCTGAATTGTCCTGGTTTTATTTTACAGCAGCAGAGAACTAAACGAGGGGGCTGGGCCAAGGGGAGGAAGAGGAAGAAACCCCTGAGGGACAGCAATGCCCCCAAGTCCCCCCTGACGGGGTACGTGCGGTTCATGAACGAGCGCCGGGAGCAGCTGCGCGCCAAGAGGCCCGAGGTGCCCTTCCCCGAGATCACCAGGATGTTGGGCAACGAGTGGAGCAAACTGCCCCCGGAGGAGAAACGGGTACTGTTACAGCAGCCTGGCCTTGCTGGGTTATGGTTACCCTGCAGTGGGAATGTTGTTGTTCAGTGAGGAAGTGAACACAGGCTTTTGATTTGTGTTCAGGAGCGTGTTTCAAAAAGAGGCACAGGTCTTACAGAGTCCAAATCATGAGCCCTGGTAGGCCAAGGGTAGGACCAGGGCCATGTTGGGGCTGGTCCCTTAGTGGCTTCTGGAGTGGACCTTGTTAATGGGTTAATTGCTAATAGGTGTCTCACCATCCACACCTGATTGCCAGTTGAGATTGCAGCAGAGCAGTTCTTAAATCACAGTGCAGCTTGATGCTTTCCTGAACTTTGACCAGTACTTTAAGGGTAGATAATACTTTAATGTTTTTAGAAATGAAAAATGGGATGGTTCAAAAAAAACAAGATTTCTTTTTGTTGCTTTTTGCTAAGGTTATAGAGTACAAGTTATGCAGAGTTGATATAAAATGGTGCAGGGGGATAGTGGTTTAATAATAATGGAAGTGTGAGGCAAGGCAAAGCAGTCGATTTGGGAACACAGATAGTGAGAATGATGTTCCTTGGAGAAAAGTCAGGATTGCCCTAAACTAAGGTTTGAAACGTGGAATCCATGGAGAGGATGTGTGGCAGCAACATACTCCTGATGGAAATGTCTGCTGGGAGAGAAAAAGACATTCTGCCCCTCAGTCCCTTGCCTTTAATGTATTATTATCATCTCTGAGGCAGATTTTTACCCTAGGAAAAAGGAAATTGGGGTGAGATCTCTGTTCTGTACTGGTTTTTAAATCCCCAGGGAATCTGTCCTTGAGTAAAGCTGTAAGGCTCTAACTTACAGCAGGTTAGGGTAGGACTGCTCAGCCTTTTCAGCAACACATTGCTGGAGATGGAAAAGAAGAATTAATATCTCATGGAAGAATACCATGTCCAAAAGCAATGCCAACCAACCATCACCAGATTGGCACTCCAGTCCACTGCCCTCAGCAGGGTCAAAACAGTGTTGCAAATGAATGGAATTTATAACTTACTGTTGTGTGACTTAATGAAAATAAGTCATACCAGAGTGACTAAGGTTTGGTCTGATTTAATAGTTACATTCACTGAATTTTCAACTCCTTTTGAGAAAAAATTGGAAAGACAACCTTTTTTCTTGAAAAGATCCCATTAGTAAGCATTGTGACCATTCATTAAATATTTTTCAGTTCATCATTTCCCCTAAAGAATTCTCCAGTTAAGCACATTCTGTCATGCAGATGTGTGAAATACCTTCAGGCTAATAAAAAAGGTTTCTATTAATGGAAATGTGGACAGGTTGTCTTAATTAAAGCCAAGCTCTCACCTTTATGCCACTCTTGGCAGTGGCCATCGTGTTTTGTTCACCTCTCAGATGCACCAAGTGTGTGATAGTGCTTTCTGTCTGTGGGGGCAATGAAAACAAGAGTGTGTTGGGACCCCTGCTGATACAGGTCTGAGCCTTACAGCATTGCCTGGTAAGATGTTCTTGTTTGGCAGCACTTAATCCTGGCCACAGAAGAGGAATTCTGAAGTGTTTGGCCTATAATGTCTAGGTAGCATTCAGTTGAGTAGAGTAGCTTCATAGCAAATTACTCCTAAATCTAACAAAGAGTTAGCAGAATAGTTATTTGACAAAAAAAGAGAAAGTGGGGCACCACAATACATTCATTTAATCCAGAAATGTCGTGTCTTTGCATCTCATAGAATTCTCATTGTCTGGTTACTCCTTTCCTGTGTGCATAGGTGAAATGGATCAGCACTTCATCTGGCAAGTTGTTTTTCTTTCCTTCTTCCCAAAGGGGAGGCAACTCCCTGGAACTGTTGGGCTTTTCTGTTTCAGCGCTACCTGGATGAAGCAGACAGGGATAAGGAGCGTTACATGCGGGAGCTGGAGCAGTACCAGAAGACTGAAGCCTACAAAGTCTTCAGCAGGAAGGCACAGGACAGACAGAAGGGCAAATCGCATAGACAAGGTATTGAATGGGGCAAAAAGATGGGCCTGGCTAGAACAGAAGATGCCCAGCTGGTCGTGGACCCTGACACTCATGTCAAGCCTTTGATTTAAAGGCTTATTAAAAAGTGAATGTTCCTTCTATGACATTTACATCAGCTGTGTGTAAAGCAATTGGATTAATGTAAGTAGCTGTGTCTGAGCTGTGTTGAAGGATGTGCACTAAAAGCATTGAAGTTAGACACAGCTACTGTTGACTTTCTAGGAAAGCTGCACAAGCTGCCTGTCTGGAACTGTTGTGTAATTGTGGTTGTGTAACTGCTTTAATTCCTTGGTTGTTGCGTTCTCAAGATCTTGTGTATTTGTTACAACCCAGTCCAGAAGCTCCAACGTTACCTGGTGTTCACTTTTATTTTGGGCTTCAAGAGATTTTGCCCACATGAACCCTTGTAAAGCCATTGGTTCTTTGGTTCCTTGAGTTTACCTCCAGATCAAAACTACACATTTTTCTCTGAGATTTCTTTTAATTTGGTGATAAAATACACTTTGGGAAAAAAGGTTTTACTGAAATAACATGTGACTTCACAAAAGCATTAAAACAGGTTACTGAGACCAGCAAATCAGGAGTTTGGTTACACTCAGCAAACACAAACTGCATGCCACTTAAGTGAGGTACCCACAACTTACAGCAAATAAGTGTTTGTTACCCACAAGAGGAAGAAAAGAATAAGGAAAGAGATTAAGAAAGAATATAGGCAGGAAAGGGGAGAGAAAACTGTAGTTATCACTTAGAAGGCCACATGTTGAACAGCTCCAGGAGAGCAGGCCAGGGCACAATGGAGACCTTGTGCATGCCTCTTCATCCGCTCTGGTTCCTACAGCCAGCCCCCAGGTGGGGCCTCTGACCTGCTCTGGGGTCCCAGGCCAGGGTGAGGGGCAGTGTGCCCTGCCAGTCTGAGCCTGGGTCAGGGTGCCAGGGCTGTGATGTGTTTGTGTTTGTGGGCTGTGTGTGACTGGCAGCTGCTCCTGGGCTTGCCCCGGTGGGCTCCAGGGCCCTGCCATGAGGGATACGATGCCACCCCACCTCTGTGGGGTTTGACCCATCCCTTCCCCCCTCACACCCCAACAAGGGGGTTCTGATGCAATAATAACTGTTCTGGTGTCTGGCAGTATTTGGGGAGACTTCTTTTTTGTTTTCTTTTTCAGATGGAGCAAGACAGCCAGCTCATGATCATGAGGTAAACTTCTTCATTCTACACTTAGATCAGGGGGTAGACTTTCAAGTGACAAAAGCTTTTAGTGGAGTCAGACCCCAGTTTGTGCCAGCTGAAGACCCTAATCAGAAGAGTGTGAATTCTTCCTCTTCTCTGCAGATTTTGATCAAAAGTTAGAAACAACTCAGTACTCTTATAGTCATTAGTATGATGAAAACTCAATTGGGTAACTCTTGGGCAGGTACAAGTTGTCTAAGATGAAGTGGAGCATAGGGTAGACATAAAACATAGGTCTGTTGTGTAATGTTAAGTCAGTCACTGGGTGCAAGTCAGTGTGATTGAGCCTTTACCTGGCATGTTAGAGGTTCAACTTCCAGAATTTTTACTTAGAAATTTTTCAAAGCGGAGAGTTTTTATTATTTGGTAAGTAAATATCAAGATAAAACTTATAAATAGACCTTGATAAATCTGCCAGGATAGAATTTTTAGTTGGCTGTTTTGAGGTACTGATTTTCTGCAGCAACACAAATGCTTGTGCCTTCCTTGAGAAGAAAATGTATCCAAATCATTGGAAAATGTCTGGCTTAAACCTCTTCCTGCCCTCTCCCTCCTTCTGCATATGTAAATATTGGAAAAGAGTGATAATATCTGGAGATAAGATGCCAGTGCTTTAGTTTGATGAGATACATAACAAATTTTGTGCATCCTGGTTGACAGTTGGCTCTCTCCCCTCAAAATGCTGCAGCTTTCTCCAGTTGTATCACCTGGGGCCACAGAGCTGCTTTCATGGTTCCCAATAAATTGCAAACAAAGAGCAATGAAAAATCTTGTTTATACACAGCCTCCTCACTTGTAAGCAGTAGGGCTTTCTGAAAGATCTGTTTTTCTTTGTGAGGTTTTTGCCTTGGGAAAGCAATCCAGTTGGTTTCTAATGTGTTCATTAGATAGTGACAAGGCTGTGCACTGCTGAAAGGCAACTACTGGTCTTGTCTACTTGTAGAAATATAAGTTTCACTTTCAGGGAAATGCTTGGTAAGGTGTTTTTGATATGCCTCTTATTAACTCTTAAAGGAAGTACTTGTGGTAAGATTAACCTTTAGGAGGTCCCCAGGTTTTCTGATGCTGCAGTCACTGGATCAGAGTTGATCTTTAATTGTACACAAACACATTACTGAAGGCTTCAAGTTCTAGATTGCCTATGACGATTCCATAACCTTTAGATGATACAGGTGGCAAGCTACAAATTCAGAGTCTTGCCTCTTGTCCTTCTAAGTGAAGCTACCATTGCTGGTATCTCACATCATAAATGCAGTTAAAATGAGTCCTCCTCACTCTGGGGGACTTTTAAGCTTCCTCAGATACAGTTGAATATCATGACATAGTTGAATTAAAAACATGTTAGACATCCTTCTCTGCAGCTGTGCCTTTGACTACTTGGTGTTTTCTACCTTTATATTATAAAATCCCACATGCTTATCACCTGATATGCTTTCACATCCTTTGTGCAGTAAAGTCAAGTATTATTATCCTGTACAGGCAAGAAATAAGTTAGATTGCTTTTGAAGTACTCAAGTTGTTGCTAGAAATGAAACTAAAGCTTTTTTTTGTCTTGCTGCTCTCTCCTGTCCACATGGACTATTGTTCCTGTATTTGTGGTTAGGTTTGAGCTGATGAAATTGTTTCTTGAGAGAATGTAAGAAAATAAGGTCAAAGAAACCCCTTTTTCCTCCCCTTGCCCCACTGCAGTGTTCATGATTTAGTTCTTGTGAGTCAATGTTGAAGTGTAAATATTGTATGTAGGGATGACCTCTAAAAAGTATTGCAATGGGCAATTCAGATATGAATTATAATAAAAATAACTAAAGGATGAGAGAGAACTTTTAATAGATGTAGGCTTGGAAACTGTAGATGCACTGTCTCATGAGCTCATCTGTGGGCATGAAACAGAACATTTGATTTCCTCCAAATTCTAGTTTTATATTGGAACTGTTGTCATCAGCAGTGGCTGAAATCCTTGATAATTGTTCTCTGTTGTTCTGCTGTTGTTAATTCCTCAAGCTGTTTGATTGCAGGCAAGTCTGGCTTCATGCAGTTAGTTACATTTCTTACTGGTAAGATTGCAAAGATTTGTGCACATGTCAAGGAGATCAGACTTTGCCTTCAACCTTTAATAACAGGGAAGTGTCTGCTGTAGTGAGTACATAAGAAAAACATCATCTCTGAAAACATTTAAAGAAATTGTGTATTTATTTCATCTGTTCCTTCCATTGTCTGTAGCCTGACCATACCAGGCAGGGTGAGCTTAAACCCCCACCACAATCTCAGCTTTCTCTTTACCACAGTTCACCTTGTCTCTGAGAACTTCAACTGTGATTTGTTCCAGAACCTTCCAAGTTCAACCTCAGTTTTAATAACTCTATGAGACTGGTATTTGTTGACAATCTGGCATTATCTCAGTCTTATTTAAGGCAAGTGATAGAAACAATTTTGTTTCTCTTTTGGTTTGAGGGATGACTAAAAGTTACATAACCTGAACAGACTTGGGCCTTTTCAATAGGAGGTAATTAAAGCCTTATGGTTTTAATCTTCAGTGAACCTCGGAGTGGGTTAGGTACAGAAGGATCTTTTATGTGCTGGGTAATGTATTTTGTAACAGGAGTGTGCTCATGGTTTTCATTATCACACTTCTGTTTAGTAGAATTTCTTGGTTGTCTTAATATTTTCTGGTTTTTACCTGAAGAACCTGTAGGGCTCCAAGTAGAATACCCTTCTCTTTTCAGTACTCTCCTCCACCATCTGTTCTGTAGGAGCCAGTGATGATCCAAGCCAGTGCCTCTTTTCATGCAGGTAGCAATGGCAAGCATGAATTAGAATGTTTAAAATGGATGTTCTTTCAGTGTTCTCATCAAGCTTCATAACTGTGAGCACTCAGTGCACATTAGTGTTGAGATCCAAGATTTTGGGGTGAAATTAGTTCTTAGCCATCTAGAAGGTGTTCAGAGAAAATGAATGCATTGTTCACATTTCTGTCCATGGCTTCTCATTTCTAAATACAAACTTTGAGACCTTTTCCCTGTAGCAACACATATAAAATCTTTGGTGAAAAGCACTTGTGATCGTGATCCCAAAACCGAAGGGCTGCTGTCCCTCTTAGAGCTGGGAAGGTTTGTTACCCACCCCTCCCTCCAGTCTTGCCTCTTTCCAGTGTGCCTTCAGTTGATTCAGGCCAGGTGAGGTTTGAGTTCTCACTCAGTAAATACAGAGCTCCTCAGCTGTAATTCTACCAGACAAAAAAGTCAGCTTATCTTTAAAAAAAAAAAATAAATTGACAGTTTGTCTTTTCAGGTGAAGACAGAGTACCTGAGTTTGGTTGACTGCCAGAGGGCATTCAGCTCTCCTCCTCTAGCCCCTTTCTGTGGCAGAGACCAGTGTGATGCTCTGAGGTCGGGGCAGAATTCCCTTGTCAGCTGTTAAACATTCAGGTTGTCTGCTGGACACCAAATCGTGTAACACTGCAGTTTTGGGCCATGAGTTTGTAGTACATATCAACCACAGTGTTTGAGAGTTTTGAAAAGCTTTTGTTCTCCACAGACATTCTTTCATGCTCAAGTTTGTTTCTGTGTGAAGTTATAGGTGGAATGCAGTTGCTGCAGTTTATCAAACCAAATTTGCCTTGGCTTTGTCAGTGCAGGACCTAAAACAAGCATTAATTCCCCTTTGATTTTGACAGTGCAGGAGTGGTGACTGAAGTATATTATAGTAGGGGGTTTTTGCCTAGAATCAAATTGTGGTTTTAGGACTTTTTAAACTAATTATAGAGCATTTCCTGATTTAAAACTGTGTTTTGGGTTTTTGCTTAGGTGGTAAAAGGCCGAGAACCATGAAACTTACTCTGTATTTTGCACACTATCTGGTGTGTGTTGCTATTTCTGTATAAGCTATTCCAGAATGTGTCAGTTGGTTGATGGTGGAAAATATAAGTACATTAAGATAATTTTAAAACTGAACTATTCTTGTGTAATGTCATTAGGGTGAAAGGGTATATTTTAGTATATTATGATATTTTTAGATAGTGGTATTTCACTGTGATTAAACATGTATCTTAACAAGGTGAGACATACCCTTTGGCTTATCTTGGTAGGAGCTGGAAGTGTCTTTCATCCATACAGCTTTTTAGCTGCCTCAGGTTTGGGTCTCCCTGCTCTTCAATTTTCATGATCAAAGCAGTTTAATGAGTTCCTGAAAACAAACTGTTTAGCTATGTTATTATTCTTTCTTTTGTAGAAAGAAGTAGATACAAAGGAGAGATCTGTCTTTGATATTCCAATCTTCACAGAAGAGTTCCTGAATCACAGTAAAGGTAAGTTAGACTTCTGCAGGACCCTTTCCTGGCTTTTCCAGAGTTTTTGCCAGATGCTGCCCAGCTGAAGAGTCCTTCCATCTCCCATTCAGCTCAAGTAATGACTTGGATACAGTTCCTGCCTCTTTTTTTTTGTCTTCCCAAATTAGCCATTTTTAGAGAATGCTTCTGATGTTTAAGCTCCCTTTGCTGTTATTCCAGCCAGTCCAAGCTGGATCTGCTGTTCTATAGAGTGGCCTGGGTTAGAAGGGACCTTAAAGGTCATCTGGCTCCAGGAAATATCTGAGCTTAGTGTGATGACAATTCTGGCTGGTTAGCAGTATTTTATTGCCCCCATTCTCCCTGTGTGGAAGATTATGCTGATATGTCTTCTGTTTTATATCTGTGTCCCAAGACCTTAATGTGTTCTGCCTGGAGACTTTCTTGATGGAACAGAATTCAGATTCAGTTACTTTTCATGGTGATCCATAGAAAAGTATTTTTGTAAGTGGTACCTTATCTGTAGGATTCTTACCACTGCTGCTTTGTCATGCCAAATGCATTTGAAATTCATCTTGCCATCTTCCTCCCTAATCAATTCCCCTGTTCACTTCCGTTTTGATGCTTTGAATGTTTTCCAGTTTGTCTGTCTCTAAAAATTAAGTCTAAGTGTTACTTGTAGGCACTATTGGCAGTCTGTATTATATGATGCTTTTTATCTATAAACTGAAGCTCCACCATTTGTAGTCATCATTTGAGCTGTCTAGAACATTCTGCTCTGTTGCCTGCCAACCCTGGATGTTTGTTAGTAGCTCCCTGACTCCCTGGGCGTGGGTTGCTGTTCACAGCGCGCGAGGCCGAGCTGCGGCAGCTGCGCAAGTCCAACATGGAGTTCGAGGAGCGGAACGCGGCGCTGCAGAAGCACGTGGAGAGCATGCGCACGGCCGTGGAGAAGCTGGAGGTGGACGTGATCCAGGAGCGCAGCCGCAACACGGTGCTGCAGCAGCACCTGGAGAGCCTGCGCCAGGCGCTCACCTCCAGCTTTGCGGGGGTCCCGCTGCCAGGTGAGACCGTCTGACAGGGTACGTTCAACTGCTGGTGTTTGTACCATGCTGTGCACCCAGAGCACACGACCTGCTGGTCTGTTTCTGTGCTCTTGGCTGCTCCTGAGCTTTTGTTGTATTAGATAATGAAATATTTAAAATACATGCAGGGCAAAGTGTAGCATCAGTGCTTTATTTCAACATCACATTTATTTTCTTACTGCTCTTACCCTTCCTAATAAAGTGAGATGCATATTCAGTCCTTGCTCTACTTGACTTGTTTTATGAAAATGTTTCTAAATAGAAAAGACAGGACCTGCAAGTTCCTTGATTAAAAGAGAGGCTGTTGTCTGTATTGTCAGCCAGCGGGGAATCCACTTAGATACTGTGAATGCCCAGCTGAAAGAGTTTGTTATAATCAACTCTGAGACCCAAATCAAAGAGAACCATGCTTCATTAGTCCTGATATCCTTAGAATCCTCACTTTGTGTGGTTAGGAGGACGTTGTTTTACAGAATCTGTCACAAGGGGTGGTGCATGGTGCAGTCACCTCCTGTAGGAGTGTGCATGTTGGCATAAATTACCCTTGGCACAGTGTTAACGTTTGGGAATTGCCGCGGTCATCGACATACCCTGTGGCTCATTTCACTGCTTTTTAACTATAGGTAGCGGGGAGACACCCACGATGGAAACCATTGACTCCTACATGAACAGACTGCACAGCATTGTTCTGGCAAACCCCCAGGAGAACGAGAACCTCATCGCCACGGTGCGGGACGTGGTGAACAGGCTGGAGCGCTAGTGCCGGGGTGAGTGTTCCCCCCTGGGCTGCTCCTGGCCTTTGTTCTGTGCCTCTGGCACCTCTTCTGACGCTGATTCTTGTGCTGATCACCATACTGTACAATCAAAAAGGTTTCTTCCTCAAACCCACAGGAACAGGTTGCTATAATGAAAGTCAAACTGGGTTTAAAGAATCTAATAGCATTAAAGGGTTCTGAAATTCCCCTTAGCTCCAAAATCTCTTTGTATTTGTATGAGGTAAGAGTACTGACAGAATGGTAACACGATGACTAATTTAGAGGAAGGTTCCTTTCTTGAGTGAAGTAAACTTGAAAAATTCAGCACTAATTGTAGAATCTGATGGCTACAGGGAAGTTTTATTTGTCTCAAGAGGTTACAGGTGAAGTCAACTTTGTTATAAACTGAAAATACCCTACAACTACTTGCTCTGTAGCACCTGTAGTCAAGCTCTCCCGATTATGAAGGTTTAAATGTAAATGAAGCACTGATTTATGGTTAGGCTAAACATAGCATTTGCTGAGACTCTAATTGCATGTGGCTTATGCACAGATGATTATTGAGCTCATGATTCTGTATTTTTGCTGCTGGTCAACAGGAAAATGTAGCAGAGAACAGAGTAGAAAAAGAAATCAACAAAGAAATAAATACCAGTCTTTCTGCATTACTGTGCTGCTTTGCATTTCCCACACCTCCTCCTCCCCCACTTCCCGTGATGCTCAGCATGAGGCAGCCATGAGGAGTTTGCCTATTTCTGTTTTAACAAAGTACATACCTGCATTCTTCAAGCATTATTCAGTAGAGATCTACTGTACATGTCTTGAATAAGTGTTTAGAAATGCAAATAAAGCTGCCTTGTGCCATCTGCAAATATGAAGACAGGGCTTTTCATCCTTTCTGATTCTGACCTTTTGTGCTGCTGTGTAGAACAGTTAATTACACATTTCCCATTATAGTGTGGCTTAAGCTGGAGGATCATTGTCCTTCTGCAGGGTAGCCAGATGGAACGGACTGTAGTTGTAAGAGATGACTGAGCTCCCAGCAGAATAAAGAAGTGCCTTTACTGCTGCTATTTGTGAAGGGAACAGCTTGTCGATCCAGGTCTGGGATTTTTCAGCAGCTCATCAACCTCCTCATTTTCATATACTCTTCTCAATTAGCTCTCAAGCTCAGAAAGAGAATTGGAGGAGGGGAGGTTTAACAGAAAGGATAAGAGGGAAAGCAGTTCCTCATCCATCAGTTATTAGAAGGGCGTGCCAGGCCCTGAAATGGATATTTGTCCTTTAAGCACCTTGCCAGAAAAATTGTATCTCAAGGCTACTGAATTCTAGACTTTCATTCTCTTCTTAGGTGGCTTCATATTTCCTAAATGATAGACAATTTCTGTGTTCCTAAAAATGCAAATTTAATTTTCTTGGATAAACTGGATTTAGCTGTAATTAATTTAGGAAAAGTAATTTTAGCTTTAAAATTCTTGTTTCTACTTTCTATTAAAAAAATAGTACTCCTTTCCTCTTCCCACCAATAGCTCCCCTCTTTTCAGTAGCAAACGTGTGAAGTAATTAAAAATGTGATTAATAATCACCTAGTTTATAAAGACATGCATGTGATGATAATTCATGGGACTGTTAATCACACTGACTTGCACTTGGAAATGATTATATTTTTTGACAAAATTTTGGAAGGAAGAAAGTTGGATTTTGTTGGATGCAAACCTAGAAAATGGTAGAGATTCCCTAGAAAACAAGGAAGCTTTGTATAAAAAGGTTCACCTGGCACATAATGAACCATATCAACAAACTGTCATCATTGGTGTGCCTTTGTTAACATGTGTGGGAAGTATATTAATTCTGAATGTAATCCCTATCAACCAAACAGTCTGTTTGAGGCTGACACACTACAAATCAATATGATACAAAACTATTTTGATGCTCCTGAAAACAACTATTTTACAGATCTGAGGTGTTCTTTGGTGGCTTAGTATGTTGTATTTAGGGACTGTTAGATTTTACTGGTGAATACTTTGGTTTTTCTGTACTGCAGGGTAAAACACTCCTTTGTGCAAACAGTATATGGGGAGAAGAGGAAAGGTGTTGTTATTTAGCAGTCTGGATGGAAACAAACTCAGTTCAGTTTTGTTTCTGGGCTGTTTTTCTATACTTAACGTTGTGGTTTCAGATAAAACATCCAAAAATGATGTCACAGTGCCTGTTTAGTCCTGGCAGAGTATAGTCTTCTAACACTTATTTTTCTGTTTCGTTTGCAGGTGTTGTGACCCAGGGAAGCTTTACAAATGCTTTTGGCCAGTGTGGAATGAGAAGCCATGAGGGACAGCCTGGGGTGGGGGCAGATGGCAGGTGTGTCCTGGGCCCTCCGGTGCCGTTTGCCAGGGAGACAAACAGGCCAGTGCATCATAAGGGCTTAAGAAGCCACGGACACCACCCACAAACACTTGGAACTGTCCTCTGTGAACATTTAAGAGCATGCAACTTTGTGCAATCTACATTTTGAGTTTGGCTGGGTGTGAGGTGCCTGCCTGGCATTGGCTGGCTGTGGAGATGAAATCTCAGCATATGTGTTGTAATAATAACTTTGATGTGTTATATTGCCTAATGTCCTCCCATGTCTTTCATTTTGTTTTCATGTTTATCCTGTGGGATTGCTTTCCTGCACTTGAGTTTTCTTCTTTTGATCTGATTCCCTGATTCTTGCAGTACTGAGCAGCAGTGCTTGTGCTCTCTGCTATAACAGGGAGTCTTCCTTGGTGCACTGTTTCCTGTGCTGCCTGCTATGTTTATACAAGCTTTTCCTCAGTAGAATCCTGGGGTTTTGTGTTAGCCTGCAACTTTCACAAGGTGAGTTTGCTCCCTGCTAGAGACTGGCTGTGGCTGATGCTTTGTGACTGGATTCTACTATGATACAGACTTCCTCTCTCCTCCTCCTCTTTGAGCACCTCTCTTGGACATCCTGCTTTTCTGTAAAGGTCTCCTGTTATCTCGTGAAAATGTTTCCAGAGCATTTTACTATCACAAAGGTCAGTGGAAATCAGGACAGAAAGTGCAATGTTAGTTGTTCTCAGCAGGGATAAATAGAAATCTCTGTTTTAGAGTAAAACCACAAAGCTTGCCCTTCTTCTGATCATGGCTCAGTCTAATTTAATGTTACTGTCTTGTTTTTGAGAGAATAATCTCATGGGGAGAACAGTTTTCTGTAAAAAGAGAAATGGGCATGTGAATTGTGGGTTTTTTTCATTTCTCTACCCTCACGAAGTCACAGTGCCTGGAAGCCACACATGTATTTTTGCATTAAGTATTAGAGCAGAGAAGGCTGTTGGCAGCTGGGTCCACAGAGCAGCCCACAGAACTCTGCATTACACTCTGCCTGGATGTGCTCTCATCTTTTGTGCAGTTCAAGTGCAGCCCAGAGAGCCCACAGCACTCAGCATTTTATGTTCCAGCGTGACCTCAGTGGCCTCTCAGTTGCATCAAGCTCTGTGTGCTTGTCTGTCACCTTGCTGAGTTACCCCACTCCTCCTGGGAAAGGTGAGGGCACCCACTGTCTGCACTGACTTATGCAAAACATTTGCTGCCCTTTGCTTCCTGTCAAATTGTTGGTTTGGCTCAGCACTTGTTGGACATCTCTGGGCTTTATCATAGTGGTTGAAATGTTCTTTCTTCCATGTGACAATCTCTTTGCTCCTCCTTAAGACATTCCTTGTTATAAATTGGAGGCTGCTTTTATAACTGGAGTGTTGCAGTCGGCATCACTTTAATGTATCTGTGACACAAATATTTTGAAAAATAAAAAGCAGTTTTTTCTCCTCCTGTGCTGTACACGTGGACTTTGTGCTGGCCTGAAGCCACTTGCAGCTCAATGTGTTGTATGCCCAGGTCTCTGCTTACTCCTGGGCATTTGGCTGTAGCCAAGCAGGAGGGATTTTCAGGTAAATTCAAGTCTTCCTTCAGGGAGGAAGCTCCTTTCTCTTTCTTCTGTTTGCTTTCAAGGCTTCCAAAAAGGAATGTTTGCTGCATTGACCTCTGGTTTTTTTAGCATGGATGAGACCAGCTGATGTTGGCATGAGTTATTTTAGTAGGTTCTGTAATGAATGTTGTAAATCCTGCAGGTTGTTAATATCTCCAGAAGAAGCACCAATATTTTAGTTTCCTGTGTGTATCTTGTTGTTTTAGAGCTGCTGATGTTTCACTCTTGTACAAAGTGGCCAAAGTGCACTGCATAGCCAAAAGTTGATTCACAAAATTCTCAAGCTCAGTCTGTGGCATTGTACATACTACCTGGAGTCACATCCTGTGAAGACAGCAGGAATTCCATGTGAGGTGATGGCAGAGTGCCATTCCAGCTGTAGCATGTCCCTGCTCTCACTGAGCTTGGGTGGCTGCAGAGCCCCAGCACAGCTCTCAGCTCATGGCACATTGCTCACCCCTGACTCTGCTGAGCAGCATGCAAGTGTGATAGGATGGGAGATTTAAGGTGATACCATTAGTTGGAAGCTGACAAATCTCTTGCTTTTTCCCACAAGGAAGGATAGGAGGTGGATTATCCATCTTGAGGCATCTGGGGGGAAAACCAAGTTCTTTTTCACTGATGATGTGACAGATGATGTTTTGTCTCATAAGAAGCTTCTTATTTACATTAACCTATAAAATGGATTTTGTCTTCTAATGTTTTCAGAATGTCACTTCAGTTTACATTTTTCAGTGTTGACTGATAAAAAGTAAAAAATGAAGTGTGTCAAGGAGAAGGGGAATGAAATGCTTTTGTCACTTACAGAAATGTTAAGAGAAATACATGAAAACGAAATCCATTTGCTGGATTAGTGTGTTTGGAATTGTTGAGATGCCAAGTTTTCTGTACAGTGTTTTTGTAATTAAACTTTGGTGCTCTTTTGTTTTTAAGAAGTTGATGTTGTTGTTTGATACTTCATTAAAATTGTTCAACGTTGAATCCATTCTGATTCACTTTTAAGTACACTTGCTGAAAGAACCATTACTAGCATTGATCTCTTGCCAGAGATTTTGGCAACTCCATGTTAACCTTTGAAAGGAAATAATGTGCCCCTTCCCCCTCTCCATCTTAAATGTCTCCCTCTGAAAAAGCTAAAGGAGTTTAGGTTATTATTTATAGTGATAAAAGCCTCAGAAATCTTTGGTTTTTGCTAATGGTTGTCAGGGCCCTTCCCCAGTTTGACTGACTTCAAATTTGTTTTATCTCTCACTGACATCCTTCTCTTCCTTTGCCCTCCCCAATTTCCCACCATCATACTTATTTTCTCTCCCTGTAAGAACCTTCTGTATCATACCTGTTGCTCCCCACATGGTTTTCTTTGCCCCTGCTAAATTTTTATCCTCTCTGTTCCCTGCTGCTTGCTGAGAATGAAGCAAAACTGTAGCCTTGTAACTTTTGTACTTGCTGTGGGTCCTCTGTAGGGGAGTTTGGATGGTTCTGCCTGTGCTGGTGCTTTGAGGTCAGTGCTGTGAACAGCCATGTCTTTATGCTGCTTTTTGTTCACATCTCATCATTTTGATTGCCAAATTAATGCCTGGTCTGTCCATGCCAATGCTCAGTCTTGTACAGAAGATACAGTCAGATTTACAATGCCTTGGAGTCTCTTCAGAACACTAATTATGTAATGCTAAAGATACTAAAAGTAGAAGGCATCTGGGGAAGGCCTGTGTTGGAGCAGAGCTGTGTGCCACTGACTGGGCCAGAGTGGAGAGAGTAACAGCAAAACAGGTGCATACCCAGAGGAGAAACTCTGAACAAAGCAGCAATGAGCTCATGATCAGAGCAAGACCTAATTCCCTTCTAACCTGTGGTCCTGTATGTGGCACCAGGAGCAGATGGTGGTAAATCATGCTCAATTTGAGGCAATGTAGTGTAATATTTCCACTGTTTGTTCCTGTTTGTTCCCCCCTGTTTACTCTGCAGCTGGTCAATTGGACAGATGATTAATAATCAGGGCAAGTTGGGGGGATCTGAGGGCTCTGGGCTCTTAGGAGGAAGAGATCACTTCCTCTTTTCTCAGGCAGGTTCCTGATGATAATGTATTTGGAAACTGCAATTAGGGCTTTCTAATCTTCTGCTTCAGTTCACCTGTATCCTTCAGTGAGGATTATTGAGGCCTGTCCTTTGCCTCTGCTTGTGAACCATGAATAGTTTTGCTGCTTCTTTCTTCCTCGTTGCCAGTAGTATTGAGGGTTTTTTTAAATTTTCTTAGCTTCCAACTTTTTAGTATGTTCATGATTTGCCATCTTAATTGCAAAGTCTCTGGATTTTGTATGTACTGTATCAGTTTATGTGGTGAAGTATCCACATCCATTATGTGTAACACAGGGAATAGCATTTATATAAACTGATTTATGAGTTATATTAATAAACTTGTAATTCTGATGCTGTGGGGGTTTGTTTTTTTAAATTACTTACTATGTAGACACTGGTGGTTTGTGTGTCTGAAGATATAAAAATGCAAGTTGTTCTAAGATATAAGGTGGTTCACAGGGAAGCTGCTGTTTGTTTTTCAGTTGATGAAGTGATTCCCCTCCTGAAATTGCCAAATACTCAGTTTACAGATTTGTAACTCTGGTCCTTATGCTCTGGAAGGTGAAAGGCATTCTCTTTTCCCTGGAAGTATGTGCATTGAAGTCCATCTAATGTTTGTTTATAAATTGGAATTCTAAAAACTTAGGTATGAAGAGTTTGCTGTCCAAATTCTTGGCTGATAGATATCCATCTTGTTTCCCTGAATTGAGTAGAAAAATGTTACATCTACTGTGAATACATGGATGGGTGGGAACAGAAAGAGGTCTAGTTCTTGTTCTGGAATAATAGTCCCATGGGATTTATCTTTCTGTCTTATATTGGCAGTTTTAGTTTTTATTAAATCTGTTCTAGTGTTAATCAAGAGAGAATTCCCTCATCTAATTTATTTGAAATATTGCTTAAGCCAGGACACTTGCAGAGAAATCCCTTGCTGAAATTTGAGGTCTTATAAACAGAGTTTCAATCCCTCACCCTTCAAAATGGATGTTAACATCTATATCAGTATTGTCATCCTTCTTAAAGGAAGTTTCTTTTCTCTGACATTTCAAATTCCTGCCCAAGTTGCTTTTGTTTCTTCAGTATTGGAGGAGAAGGAAACTGTTGGGGCTGGGGCAGAGATGCAGAAGTCTGTCAGGAGGTGCAGCAGGATGGCTGAGTCCAGGAGAGGGAAAAGCTCTGGAAAATCAGCCTGATGCCTTCCCTGGAAAGGACTGTGGTGCTTTTGGTATGGATGGTGTATATGCTCTGCACAGTAATACACAGGCTGTGTTCCTTGTGTTTGGGTAGGGATTATGGAAGGTGTTGACATTGTCCCCCAGAGATTCAGTGCCCCTAAAACACTTTTACCCAAGCAGAGCATCTGCTCCTGTAAAAGAAATATTGCTGTGTACTGGCATGTGCTTTCAAACACATGCAATGAACTTGATGTGCAGGTGGAAGGCTTAAGTTTTCCTTTGCTTACTGGAATTAATAACCAGTGGCTCTGGCATATGTAAATGCACAGTCAAATTCTGTTTACAACCCATTCTTTTGTGAAAAGGGCAGTTAAGAATTACCTTCTACCTTCACCCCATTAAAAATCTGTGAAGGGACTTTGTAGGACAAGGGCAGAAGGAATAAAAGGATATCAGAATAGCACCTGCTTTTATTCTTGAGCTTCATGTTCACCTAATTGTCAGCACAGGACTGATGGAGTTCTCAGCCTCAGTAAGTTTGAATGCAGGCCTGCAAATTCCATACATTGTTGAAGTGCTTTTGAGGAGGGAAAATAGCAAATGTCAAAGTGGAATTCCAGCTGCACTCCAGTTCTGGGACTTTACAGGTACATGGTAAATGTGCATTTCCAGATGTCTGAAATCTCTGTCCATGTAAGAAAACCCAATTGCTGCTGGGGGAAGCAGTGCCCTCTGATGATCCATCTTGGTATCTCAGTGAGAGGAGGCCTGGCAGTGTGCTCCAGACCTTCTGCATGGGAAAGCTTAAGTCAGTGCACTGGTTGTGTTCTAGGCAGTCAGCAGTTTCTTGGGGGTTTGGTGTTTGTGGCTTTTTAATAACTTTCTATCTTTGTTTCATGTGGATATGTTATTCTTTTTGTTCCATGCTCTGGGAGCTGGTCAGGGTGGAAGTGGTACAGAAAGTGTTCCTGTGTTGTGAGGGAACACTGGTACAGCACAGAAAACATGAACCTGCTTGTGTTTGAAATTGTTCTGACAGCAAGGAGTGGCTGTGCTAAAGGTTTCTGGTTGGCTAAAGCTGACTCTGTGTGTTGGGTGATATGTAAAATCAGCACAGCTGACCTCTCCAGCTTCCAAACCAGCAGGAACTGTGGATACATGAATCCATATCATGGCAGCTTTGCAGCTGTTGGTGTTTACAGAGTGCCACATCTTTGCAGAGCTGGTGTTCAGTGTGGGAGCTTCACACTTGCTGCTGGCTCTCTGGGGTTGGAGCATGGTGGGAGCTGCTTCCCTGTGGTCTTACTCCAGCCAGGAGCACCCCTGCCTGACTCTGAGCTTCACTAACTCATCAAGCTAATAGAAAGCTACCCAGCTTTTTTCCTTTTTTTGTGTGTGTGGAAATTTTCTGTCTTTTGTGAGCTGGCTGATCTCCTGCAGAGGCCTGGCAAGCACTTGTGTTTGTGTGCAGGGAGTACAGGATAGAAGAGGAGAAGCAGAAATCCTTTCTGGAGGTATCTGCTTGTATTTTGGTTCACCACTTCTTGAAACTGCACACTGAAATGATGGGGGAGCACAGACTGCAGAGAATGATCTCCTCTTCAGCACCCAGGGCTGCCAGTAAATTCATGACAATCAAACTAACTCCTGACTACAAGCTGCTGCCCTTATCAGTATGTTTTCCTGTCCTGCCTTTCTTTCCCTCTCTTGCCCTCTTCCTTTGTGCTGAGCTGTCTCAACTTCAAACCAGCTAAAATTGACAGAGTGCCTCTGCTAGCAAAGATTTTTCTTAAAAAGTTGGGGTTATTTTACAAATGTCACTGCGGGAGTAGTGAATTTAAAAGGGGCCCACAACTACTGCAACTGAAATGTTTAGAAAAGGCAAAACTCTGGGCAGTGTTCTAAATTACCTTTTCTGTGAAATGGGGGCAGCAAATGAACCCAGGAATAGGGCCCATTCTCTCTGGTACCAGTTCTCAAGCCAGATACTGACAAAACAAACTGAAGGGATAAAAATCAGGACTGCTTGATCTGCAGGGGGAGGCAGGTGGGGGTATTGAGGGGCCAACATTGTGTTACTGATAAAGGAAAATACACAAAATACCAAATTCCTGGCTTTCTCCCTTGGGGTGTGCATTCATTTGCAGAAGGAATGTTTATGGAAAGATACACTGTGCTGTTCAAGCATCCTTCAAAGAACAGAGCCCTTCCTACCTTGCAGGAATTCATCTCAGTTTTTTCTTCTCTTTCAGGCTGTAAGTCAGTAGCAGTGATGGATGTTACCCATGGGCTGGTTTGTGCAGGGGTGGCTTAATCTGGGCACATCCTTACACTGAATGGAAAGTCTGTTGCATTTAATGGGGTGTTAACTCAGTTTATTCCTTGGGATTTCTGCCATAATTTTATTGCCTGTGGAAGGAGTAGTTTGAAGCCAGATGAAGTGTAGGTGTGCTCTGTAACATACCTGCTGAGCTTGGCTGTGGGACCTGGACATGCTCCTGGTGTTTATATTTTCTCATCACAACTCTTGCATCTATTTTTCTGGTAGTCCTGCTTTGAGTTTGAGGGTTATCTCCCTTCTTTGAGGAAATGGTTCCACAGGTATTGCATCTGGTCTGTTCTCAAGTCTGTGTCAAATGTTCTTGGCAGTGCAGAGAGGCATAAGAATAATGGGTTCTGAAGTCAGATTTTACTAATGAGGCTGTTTGGTGGAATTCAGTGATGCTGCAGCAGAACCTAAAATGAATTACAGTCCAAAATTATTAAAATGTTAGAGAAATGGGTTCCTCAAATGCTGAAGCACTAACAGAACAAAGACAGAGGGAAAATCAAAGAAAAAGATCAAAAGTTAAAGTGGACAGGCTGTGCAGTGTCAGACTTTCTTACTAAGACTTTGCTTGGATGTGGCTGTTCTGTGAGGGAGGATGGTACAGACCAGCATCGATCCCTTTGGACACAAACCTGGATTGTTCAGTCTTCTTACACAGGTGTTCTTACAACTTCTGTGTGACAAAAGCACAGACAGCAGTTTCATGAACATTAAAAACCATTTTAAAGTACTGGACAGTGTGTGTTCAGTGTGAATGAGACAGTGTCACTTGTATGTGGTGTTTTGGGCAGACTCTGCACTCACTTGAACAGGAACTCTTCTGGAGCACACCTATGGCCTGAACTAATGCCAAGGATCAGGTTTGGTTATCTCAGTTCAGTTTGTTGTTTTGACATGTGGTTTTGACATTTTTGATCTAGTAGGAAATACTTCACAATTAGATCAACTGTTTTGTGGAGCCAGAGCTTCAGTGGGAAGGTTTGCCCCCCTTGGAATGAATGACAGTTTGGTCACTGACTTTGCTGGGGCCAGGATTTCATCTGCAATCTTCAGCAGTTGCGTGTGTGGTTATGGATTATCAGCCCATAAGGAAGCTGAAACTGGATCTGCAGCTTTTCCTGGACTCATTCAATGTCTCCAATCCTGCAGCTTTCCAGAGGAGTGTGTGTGGGGTTCTCCTAAGGCAAATCCAAGAGGAACTCTGCAATGTACTGCAGGGCTGACAAAGCCAACATTTCTTAGCTCAAATAGCAGTGCTCCTTCACATATAATGGGGTCACTGTTTCTCTGCTGAGTTTCTCAGGTTATTGATACTTAGTAGCTGGGTTCCAATTTGATGATACAATTTCAGCACTTCAAATCCTAGCAGTGAGAGGGCTTAACATCACTAAAATGTCAGTCCTGTCACTTAAAACCCCACTTTGTTGTTTTCTGTCACTGCTGCTACCTTTTCTTAATGATGGGAAATTTCAGTTGGGTGCTCAAGTTCTTTGCTATTAAATTCCCTGAATCCCATATCTCACTACCCAGGGCCAATGTAAATCAGGTGCCCTCAGGGTGAGGTGGGAGCCTGAGCCTGCAGCCCAGAGGATCTGGGATTGCCTTCCAGGCTCTGAGGTGACTTCCTCTGTGTGACAGATGCTGTATCTGCTTTGAGGTCTGGTCAACGTATTAATGAAAGACACTCAGATAGTTCAGTGATGAGGATGGTAAAAGAACTGATGTAGACAGAATTATTGGGCAGTGAGTTCTGATTTCCTCTGCTTCACTTCTCCACTGTGCAAATGAAAAGTATCATCTATTTAGCCAGAGCTGCCTGGAAAAGGGCCTGTGTTTTAGTCTGTGTGTTCAGGAGATACCACCGTGATCTGAATTGGAATTTACAGACTTTGTTCTGTTAATTCATCTACCTCCAATGATAGTTTTGGATATGGTTAAGAGTATTTGGGGTGGGAAATGGTAATTTCTTGTTGACTTTTTAATTATTATTTAAGGTAGATTTGTGATATCTTTTTTTGGTTTAATCTGTGCTGCCTGAAATAGTGCAAATCTTGCAGCTAAATCTTATTTTCATTATTCTTTCCCAAGCTCTGACCTTTAAGAACACAAGCAGAACTGAGATCTGTACAAGGAGGTGGCAAAGGTCTTGTGTAGCCTTCTGAAAACAGTCCTGTTTTGTTTGGATGACACAGTAGTCAGAAAATGTATCAGGAAATAATACAGAATAAAAGAAAATGAATTACATGACTGATGATCACAGCCAGAAATAAACTCCTGACTTGGCTTGTTCAACTAGACAGAAATATTCAATGTAATGGGAGTGTGATTTTGCATCATCTTAAAGCATAAAGGTGTAATCTGACTAGATGTAGATTTGTGTCAAAATTCTTTATTTTGGTGGGGATGCATTAATAAAATGATTCAATACTAAAATCAGTATCCTTGTAGTCTTACAGAATGTAACTGTACCAGTCTAAAAGCTGATTTTTTTGCATACTAATAAGCCCTGTCTGGATTTGTTGTCTACAGACAGGACTGTGCATAGTAAATAATAACCATTGCCAAAAAATCATTTCTCAGGATCCTAATTCACTGCTCCCCACAAGCTGTATCTTCTCTTCCCTGGGTTACTTAATTTCTTCTGAATGTCAGACTTGTTCCTTACTTGGGTCAGGGCAAAGTGTTTCTGGTGTTTGAGGTTTTAAGATGTAGAAGCAAATGACAAGCT
Organism: Pithys albifrons albifrons; assembly: GCF_047495875.1. Lineage (NCBI taxonomy): Eukaryota > Metazoa > Chordata > Aves > Passeriformes > Thamnophilidae > Pithys > Pithys albifrons. The sequence goes on from NC_092470.1 coordinate 1,854,745, forward strand.
ACCCCAAGGGGTTTAACTGGGGAGGGAAGAGCACTGGGGGCTGTCTCAGCTAAAGGCAGAGTAGCAGTGCCAGGTGACACGTGCTGTGGTCAGGAGATGGTCATCCTGCTGGGAGGATGGAGCTGTGTATGAGAGAAAAACAGTCAGTCAAAATCATCTTTTCTTTTCTACACAAGGGGCAAGTCACAGATGAGAAATCTTGTTTTATTAACCCTGTTGTAGGTAAAATTGACCGAATTATTGAGGCCAACACTTAAAACTTAATTTTTAGTAATTTATTGCAGCAACAATAGACAAATAATTCACTGCAGCAACTATTAGACAAATAAGCAAACAGGACATCCTAGGAAATGCCCTGGGTGATGAGCTGGAGAGCCCAGTGCTCCCAGCTAGCTCGCAAAGGATACAAGTTATAGGCTTGGTTTTTATAGACTATGATGGTTCCTCTTTCTGGCTTGGTTTTTCCATTATTGATAATGTCTTAGTCTCTGTTTTTAATTAGTCTCTCCCAGCTTTGGCTTGTGATGGCTCCTGATCTTCATCTCATCAGGCTCGTGATAGCTCGTGATGTTCACCTCTGTGTAGGTTTGGCTCTGTTGCTGGGGGTTGCTTTCTTTTGATTGGACATAGAGTGGTCTTAGGGTGGTCTTCAGGCTCTTCTTCTCATGCGCAGTTCACATGTATGATGTGCCTGTACCAACCATTACACAATGTGCTAAAACAGTCCATTCTGCAGTTTAAGCCTTGCAAGTTCCTCAAAGCAGCGAGCACAGTCACAATGACATAACAGACTTTGCTTTATTAAAACTAATACCAAGACTTTATATCAAATCATTAACTCAATTTAACAAGGAAATTTTATATTGATCACTCATCTGTTACAAACCCAGTGGGATGTTCGAAGAAGAGAGCAGGCGAAAACAGATCAGACTTGGGCTCACTGGTAGACCTAGAGCTGACTGGATTGCTGCCCTACAGGGAGAGCTCCACAACTCCCAGGAGACATTATTTGCTGAGCTGGTGTGATGAGAAAGTTCAGAGCTAGTGTCAGTCTGGACAGTTCAGTAGTTTAAATGTCTGATTTTGGGAGTTATGTTCTCAAGCAAAGCCTCCTAAATATAAAATAGTCTTGTGAAGTTTTCACCTTATGAATATTCACTTGTTGAATTTACATTTTTGTTTTTCATCTCTGAGCTCCCAGCACAGGGCCTTACACCGAGGACAGCCCTCCCATCTGTCTGAACAAACTCTGGCAGAAAGTTTCTGCTAAAACAGTGCCTTGTTTAACATGTCCATGCCCTTCAGCTGCTTTCTATGAGAACACTTTGAAGATCAGCCATTGTCACATGGAAGCCCAAATGATCTGGAACCTGAGCAGAATTTTGGTCTCCTGTGCACCCTTTAATGTGTTGACTGCAAGCAGCAGAGGTGGAACCAATAAAGCTGCAGTTTTGCCTCAAGAGGGTAAAGTTGTCTGGGCAGTGTTCTCAGTTGAGAAAGTTCATGAGGAACTTGGGAGAGAGCAAACACCCCTGTCACATGGTTGTAGGGCGTTTGAAGGGGATGCTTGGGAACTGCAGGGATGTGTTGGGATGGAGGATGGTCCCTGGAGCTTGCAGACACCTGCCTGCTGTATCTAGACATACCCTGGTTCATGACCTCTCCTGAGACCATCAGCTCTTGGTGTCACTCATCTGCTTTCATCTGCATTGCAATCATGGGAAAAGGCTGAAATGCATAAATAATGGTGTGCATTCATCACAACTCCCCCCAGTGCTCTTGGGTGCATGATTGCCTCTAGGCAGGGGGTTTTGTTATTCTCTTCTCATTTACTTTCTTTTCTCAACTATGTATCAAGTTATTCCTTAATCCAGCTTTAGATGGTGGCTAATGGAACAAAATTGATGCAATTGCTCCAAAAAGAAAAAAAAAAAGCTTTTAGTCACTACATTCTAATTAAAGCAACCCTTTTTTATTTTTGAGAGGAGAAAAAAAATAATCCTTCCAAAAGCCCACTTTCTTTGTATCAAATGAATACATATGCAATAATTTGCCAGCCTGATGGAGACAGAAGTTGAAATATGCTTGGAGCAGTTATATTCAACCATATGTAAGTGCTGGCACTACCTGAAACTCGTTTCTCCCACAAGGTGATATTTCTACCATATAATCTTGCTGCTTCCTGCTGTAGGCAGTTTTAGGAGAATGGGAGAATGTGTCAGAAAATTTGTCAAAATGCCTTTCTGTCAGAAGATTCCATTTTAGTTGTGCCCATGGGGGAAAATATTGCATAGATTTACTTGAAAACTCGTAGTGCTCAGGTTTGACCAACATGAGTTTTAGGGGCAAGTCCATATGCCCAACTGCAGGAGCTTCTGTATTTACAAATTCTACCTGCAGGTTCTCGGGGAGACAGTTCCTTTGATCTTGCTTTGTCTGTGTGCTTGGTGCTTAAACAGGTGGAGGCAAGGGGTTTTTCCTAGTAGATCTCTGCTTTCAGAGAAAAAGGAAGCTGCACACCTCTAAACATCATGATTAAAACTAAGAGGTCAAATTTCACATGTATGGTCAGTTCTTTGTGAGCAAAGGTGAGTGGGGCTGGGGGAGCAGTGGGAAGGGTGTGTTTAAGGAGCTGTGCTGCATTGCTGTGACATGGACTGCTCATTCTACCAGCTGGATCTAATCTGGTGGGAGGGGAATAACCTTATCTCTAAACCTCATCTCCCTTCCAAATCCAGTAGTGTCAGACTGAGAAATCAGTGCTTAGGAGAACAAAGACTCATCACAAATGCAGCTTTCACTCCAAGTGCCAGGAGCACTTTTTTTAAAATCTTCCTTCCATATTAGTGAATCTGCTTAACAAGGCCTCCCAAGGTAAGTCACTGCCTGACCCACAGCCATCCCCAGGGGGAAAGGGTGATGGAAGGAATGGATTGCAGCTAATACATGGGAGCCTCAAGACTTGATGGAAAGATGTGGTTGATAAATGTGCAGGAGGCTCAGTACATGAGAATCTGTGATTTTCTTCCCTCTATAACTGTCCCTGTTTCTCAGAACAGCTTTTCCTAATCCCCTTCCCTTGCTGTCCTAAAGACCAAACAGCCTCACTTGGAGCATTCAGGCTCTCTATTCATGCAGAACCATTCCCCATCACTCGGTACAGAGCCTGAAAATCCTTCCTGCCCAACATTAAAGAAAAAAAGTCTGTCCCATTGTTCCTTGTCCCCTGCACCTGAGCTGGCTCTATCTGAGGGTCTTCGAAGCCTCTAAGTGATGCTGTTTGCCTCTGAGTCAGAGAGGCTTTTAAATCCGAGTGTAAAATGAGCCTCCTCCAGCAGTAAACAGCCCATCATATACTTCCTTTGAAGTTCCCATTTCAATAACCTCCAGGGCTTTACTGATGCGGGAAGCCAGCAAGAGGAAATAATTCCCTCCTCCTGCTCCCCTCTCCAGAGCAGGGAAAATGAATTCCCTGGCAGAGGAGGGACACTGGCTTTCAGGGTACTGCAGAGTAGACAAACAGCTCTCACTTGTAGCTTAGTTAGTGAGTCAGCACATATTTATTCATGGATGCAATTTATTAACTCATAAACAGTACAGATGATGGTGTTATCACTGTGATAGAGTAATTTTAATTTGCTGTATAATTTATAAGGTAGCTACTGCATTCAAGGCAGGCTTGTATCTGCTTATGTGTCCAGGTCCTGCCTTGGTGCTCAGGAGGGAAGAGATGGGCAGGGAAACAAAAAGGAGGGGCTCTAGTAGAACTACAGGAGCTGACCTGGTTGCATACCATTTTTTGCTGGTTCCCCACCCCTATGGATTGCTCCTGATTCTGCTAATTCATGAAAAGGTGGATATCTGTTTTCAGGCCTCCAGCTCTGCATGTGAATTGATGCTTAGATTTCTCCTGAACCCAGACACACACATAACAGGAGCACAACTGAGTCTGTGTGACATCTGACAGCACTGGAGGGGTGTTCAGATGTGTGCTGGAAAGGAGGACATCCTGTGCTGGATGGGATATGTGATGCTGGAGGTCAGCATTATATGCTCTTGACTTTATAGGAGGGTCTTCTCTATGGGCTCATATCATGTGGCCACCAAATATGAGAGTAGTGAAGCCTTCTGAGACCTTTGTGGGTAGTGTGTGCTGCAGTGATTTGATGGCACAGCTTAGTCTGAATCTTCCTGGGCTGCCTGAGGTCAGTGTGTCCTGGGATCAAAGGTGCAGTGCTCACAGATCCCTGTGTTTTCAGACTGCTCTTAAACAAGGACTTGGGGCTTATCTTCCCCAAGGTGCAATATGTGCTTACCTGAATGTGTTGCTACTCCATCCTTGGCCTGAATGAAAATGTGGGGAGTTTCAAGGCAATTATACCTGCACTAATCATAACTTGCTCGTTAATATAGGAGTATCTGCCTCCGTGTCTGTGTTTATGTTAAGTTGCTGAACAATTTGATTAGGTGCTTTGAATAAACTGTGTAATTATGCTACAGATATTCCTGATGCATATGTTATTTTTATTATCTGAGTTATCACTGCCCATTGTTGTAGTGCAGTAACACTTAGAGGCTGTTACTGGAGCTGGAGCTCCATTGTACTGAACGTTGTACAGACCTACAGTAACCTGCAGTCTCTGTCCTGCACAGGTTACAGCTTCACTGTGCTGTCGTGCAACAGCCCATTAGAGCACCCTTATTAGGCATTAGTGCCCAAAATAGTTCCCTGGGTTCTGGAATGGAAATGGCCTCACAGACCTTTGAACCTGTGAAGGCAGTGCTGGTCCTGACTTCAGCTTTGTCTGTGTTCTTCCGGCATTATCAGTGCTGAGGCTCGTTAGACAGAATTTTAAGACATCTTACTTTCAAGTGTGGTTGGAACTGGCTTTCTCAGTGAGTCCTCCTGAGGGTGGAAGAGTAGAGCCTCTTTCATGGCCACAGCGTGGGGTTCTGCTTTCTCAAGTGCATTTTACTGTGAGCTGAATTCTTTCCCAGCTGTTTTGTACTTCGTCAGATTCCCTTGACCTTGTGCCAATCAATGATGGATTGTACAAGTTCTCATCAGAATCACTGCAGAAGCCAGAGGAATGCCAGCTCTGCTGTGTACTGCATTAAGTCAAATATTTTAAGCTGAAAACTGATGGGTATGATTCTTCTATTTCAATCTGCTCCTTCAGATTAAAAAGCTACTAAAGCTGCTAAAAGCTTTGTCTTGTCTTGGTGCATCTGCTGCTTCATGACCAGTGAATGGCGTGTCCAGGACTGCAGGCTGTGGGTAGGAGGATGGTATTTTGTGATAAATGTATCTGATGGTGTTTTATGTTCAGAAAGTTTTTTAAAAGCCTTCTGCAGCAAATGATCAATCTGGTGGAGAGATTGCAGAAAGAGCATTTAGCACTCCTTTGACTCTGAGGAACAGGGAAAGTCTCAGAAGACCACAGACCTCGAACCAGTGCAAAGTTACATCATATTTTGCTTGCACCTCTTTCTTGCCTTCCCCTTTGTGGTGCTGTTACTGTTAGATCGGCTATAAATGCAGAATATTATTCTGCAATATGTTATGTATCAGATCTCTTACTAATTCTCTAACCTCTTTTTACAGTTTTGTAGCTAAAAGATTAAATCTGCAAGGGATTTATACAAAAGACCATAAAATAACAGATTGTTGTTGTTTTTCGCTTGCTTTTCGTGCAGTTTTCAGTGTCAAGGGTTCACTGAGCCAGATTCTGTGGTGGTGGGAATCAATGGTGATAGAGTTGATTGATTTGAATGTAATGGTATGAGGATTTCCTGAGTAAGCTGGAGGGCTGGAAACATTCTCAGAGGCATAGCTGGTAGAGCCAGTCTGTGAAACCTTTGAAATGATGAAAAGGCATAAATATGAGACTTCCTCCTCTTAGGCTGCTGTGATCTGTCACAGCACCAGTGCTAGAAGGAGGAGAGGTGTCGAGGCTACAAAAGACAGCCCATATTTCTGGAAATGCCTGGTGGGATTTAGAACTGGTTTTAGCTCACATGAAATTTTGGGACTGAGGCCAAGCACTGTTTCTGGAATTTGCAGTTGACCCATGGCTGGGATTAAGAGCTTGAATTCAATTTACCTTAAGTTTGAGGCTGAACTTGGTTGACATTTACTGGCTGGGATTCTAGGAAATCAAAGGAATCTTCATTGACTGATGTGAAATTCAGTTTTCAAATACTGGTGAGAGATCAAAATACTTTTCAACCATGTACCAACAACAAAATGAGAACCGAAATTGGTGATACTTAGGTTTGACCTCAACACTCCCATTTCTCCTGCATTTGGAACATGGGATTGGCACAGAAGAAAAAAAAGATGTCTAGCAAATCGACATTCAATTGGCTTATTATACAGATTACTTTGCTGCAGTGTATCTGGAGCCTCTATCAAGAATCTGATAGCACCTCTAAACAAGGAGAGCTGTTCCCTTGGTGGGAGCAATCTCCAATCATATGCCGACATTGCTTTTGACATATTTATGACTCCAATAAAATCTCCCATCTGTTATATTTTAAAATAAAATTGAAAATTTATCACTTTGTTTTAGCTGGTTTGTCGTTCTCCCTGAGAGGAGATAGCCAGGCTGAGATTATTGCATCGGCAGCCTGTCAGCTGAGGTTAGGCTGAGGTATGATTTAAATTTCAATACTTTCCACATTACAGCTGTCTGGGGTAGGGAAATTACAAGGAGAAAAGCAAAGAGTCTGTTATTTTTATTCATTAGTCTCCCCTGATTTGCTTTGTTTTTCTTTTGGTTAGCTCTACTCACCACATAGAGCACCTGGAGGAAAAGATACTCCCTGTTTTTCTGGATTTCCACAGCCTTTGCTGGGTCAGAGGCATTTGGGAGGGATGAGGCAGAACCCAAGTGCTGTCTGCCCTGTCACTGTAGCACCAGGCTGGGCTGTGATAGCAGGATGAGATCCTTTTCCTGTGTTAGAGAGCCTGTAACTTCTGGCAGAGCTAAGGGAGCAGTGTTGGTTCCCATTTCCCTGAGGAAGGACCAAAGGAGAGGTGTGGATGGCATTTTGTGTCACTTAACATGGACAGCTGTGCCTAAGCAAGTGTAGATTTCATTGTGGCAGATAAATGAATGTTTCTAGAAGCAGCAGCAAACATGCTGTGGATGTACCTGGCTGTTTCTGAGCCTTTATGGTGAGCTTAGGTCGGGCACTTCTAAAAATCTGCAAGGGATGAAATGATCACATGCCACAGGATTTCTTTGTGTGTCTGGAGTGGGTCTGGAAAGTGAAGCAGCTGAAGCTGAGTCTGGTGTTCAAGCTGCAGGCAGAATCTGTTTCCCAGTGGGTCACTGGGATTTCACACTCAGCCTGTGTTGGACAGAACCTGGAACAGAAATGCTTTCTCTGTGTGCCAACCTTTCTGCAGTGGAAGGCTGTCTCTAGGCCTCAGGCATGCAACAGTGTGTTCTGCCTCCTGCTTCTGATGAATGCTGGAGACATGCCTGGCTGGCTGCTCTGGCATTGCCCACTGAGGTGTTTGATGAGGTGCATTTGTTTCTCTTCAGGTACGTGATAGTCTGACTGTAACATTATCAAAGGTCTTATCTGTGCAATATTGGGAACAAAATGCCTTTATTCCCCGCCTCCAGCAGTTGTTTTGTTGCTGAGATGTGACTCAAGCTGTAGAGGGACTAGTGACTGCCCTCCACTGCAGGTGTATAGGTAGTGAGGTGAGAGGGCACAGGGGGGATTAAGAGTTGCAGTAGTTTGCCTCCCTTAAACTTGAATTCTTGGGTCCCCTAGAGAGGAGGGGAAATTGGAAATTTCCCAGTGAATCTCCAAATGGTTTTTGGCTGGTGCAGCAGCTTGGCAGTCCAGATGCAGGAGCTTTTATAGTTCTAGGCTGGCTCTGGGGAATTACAGCAGCATTGCAGGTGCTTATTGTGGGAGAAGATTAGATTTTACACATGAACTATAGTCACTGAACCAACCTGTGTGGGGCCAGCTGCAACCCCAGCCCCACTTGTATGAGCTGTGCTCTGAACTGCAGGGGGAAATGCAGCCCCCAGTGCATGAGGCTTCTTAACTGCAGCTTGTACTTCAGACATGTGAATTATCTTCCGTGGAGCACATATATAACACTTTTAGGCACAGTCAGGTATTTGGGTATTTGTGTAGCATGTTCCTCATTTCTAAAGTGTGCATTTTGTACTCCTTATGTGCAATGGGATTTTGTTCTTCTGAGATATATTTATGCAGGTGAGCATATGTTTAAGGATTTGCCTGTGTGCATTTTAGCACAACATTAGTGTATGGATAAGTCTTTTGGGGATCCTGTGTTTGTTTATGATGCTGTGCTTTCACCAGTGTACATTCTGTACACACACAGTGCCTATGTGTGTGGCATTTAGTTTCATTGTTCTGTTTTCCTGTTTTCTGCACTGAACAATTAAGGGTGTTTTGTTGAGTGCATCAGATATATTATTTCCTTTCACAGCAATTGTACATTTGCTAATGTCAAGTTTATTCTAAATGGATATACAGGTGCAATACTTCATTCGACAGACCTAAATTCTGTTACACGGAATGAATGGATGTTTTGTGTGTGCTCCCTTGGTAGTTGTACTGCTTTAGTCTACAGAAAAAGCTGCTTTGCACTGAAAATAACCTGTGCCTGCCTTATGTACTGTAAATGTGTGTTTGTGAACATGAGGTTACAATGTGTGTGTAGTAAAAGTGTGGTTTATGTGCAAAAATCCACATGCTCCATTTTATATTTGTGCCACATATTTCCCTGCATTTTCTGGCAGAGTTACACAAGTGTTGAATCTTCATACTGTTAAAATAACAGAAGAATTGTCCACATATTTTCTAATTTTTTAAAATGTCATTCCGCTTCCATGGTTTAAATTTCTAAGTGTCTGTCCAAGTGATACATGTCAAAACATCAGGAAGGATGTTTAAGCAGTTATGTCAATGGAATGAAACAAAGTCATGAGTTAATGGTTTTCTGATGCTGTATAAAAGGGAAAATGGTGAAAAAGAGCTACAAGTAAAGTACAAAATGAGAAAGATCAACCAGACTAAAGTCAAGAGATTTGTTCTTAAACTGGAAACATCTACAGCAAAACTCCTATGACTGTATTTCTATTTTATGCCATCCTGTGATCACACCATCCTGTCCCAGATCTCTCACCCTCTAGGGTCAGTCCCCAGGAACCAGGAAGGATGATGGAACCCTCCTAACCTTGTTGTTTCCTCTTGGCTGTCCTGTCAGGTACTTTGAAAGTGAGTCAAGGCATTTATTATCCCACCATTTCTTTTCAATGACATTTTAAAAGACCTGACACAGTAGGAATGATTGAAGTGCCTGCTGCTTTTCTCTGTAATTATCCAGTTTCCTTGTTGGGACTGAAATTATTGTCCTGCAGGAGTGCAATGCCACGTAAGAGCTACACAAACACAAACCTGCTTGGCTGCCACTGCCACCAGTTCACATATTCAGACACATAACTGGTTTTCCTTGGCTGCTGGGCTGTGCTGTGCAGTCCATGCCCCAGACCAGGGTGGTGGAGCTTCACACACAGTCAGGGTGAGGTGCTGCCATGCTGGTAGGTGGTTACAAGTGACTTCATCTCCCTTTTTTCCTGCATGGCACTGTGGTCGTGGCAACAGTAGAACACAAACAAGGGACTGTGGCCCCTGACCCATAATTAGTCTGCAGACAGCCTTTGCTGTGGGTTGCCCAGTGAAGGCCTGGCCTGTGGTTGCAATAGCAGGACAAATATAGGGAAAATGAAGAATGGGTTGAAGTCAGAGAAATAGAATGATGGTTGAGGAAAAGTCTCACTCAGGTATGAAGTGACTTTTGAGGCATTTGTGTTCCAGGAGGTATTAAAGGAGTGTGTGCAGACACTGCCAAGGGAAGCTGGATGTGGTGCTATAGAAAGACAAAAACTGGGAATAGTTGAAGTTTTCTTAGCAAAGGGCAGGAGTGTGCCAGGGATGGTGAGACACGAGGGGGAGCTGACAGGGATTGTCACAGGTATTTGTTGGCCAGCTGCTATTAAACCCTGAAGAGTCAACAAGTAACTAGTCTTGATGCTCAAGCACTGCTGCTCCACAGTCTGAGTTCTCAGTTTTCACCTGGGCTATAAATTCCCCTCCAGAGTGAATGCTGGAGTGTTAGGGGATGTGCAAGGTGAGAGAAGGTGTGCAAGGTAAGAATGGGAAAATTAGGTTGAAGGATCAATGAGGTAAAGGATCCTTCAGCCTATGCTCAGAGAGCTATTTGTAATAAAGGAGGAGGTAAAAAGGATCCTGTGTGGGCAAACCCTGACTCAGCCCAGAGGGTTTTCGTGGAGCTCAGCTCGGGCCAGCTGCCTGGCCCTGGCTTCCCCTTCCCTTGGCAACACAGGCTGCCTCTCCCCTGCCCCCTCTCCCTCCAGCTCCTTGTGACAGGCTTACAAATCCTGGGACCCCTGATGCTGGAATGGCATTTTGGACTCGCTGGAGTTGTTTATAAGCACAGAGCTTTGATGCTGTCTCCAAAGCCTCTGGAGAGCTAAGAAAGGGCCATTTTTCATGTGATGCTTTTGGAGAATGCTATGGGAAAAGGTCAAGGGACAGAGTGGGAATGAGTAGGTCACATACTCATTGGTTTAGGGCACCACGACAACATTGGTGCTTTAAGATCTCACAGCCTGCTTTGTAAAAATAAGCACTTCTGGGAGCTGCCTGGGAAAGAACAGGGATGTGGATGTTTGCTGTGCTCCTTCTCTTGCCTCAGCAATCGCTGCATTTTGGTGTCCCTGCAAACCAAGCAGAGCCCACAAACGGTGGGCAGGGCTCTTAGAAGCCTCTCTGATGACTGCTTTGACCTTTGTAACACAAGGAGATGTTCTGTAAGAGCAGGGACTTTCTGCATCTGACACAGGAGGGGTCTGGGAGCAGCTCTGCAGGGTTCCTTGGTCCGTCCCTATGTCAACACCCTGTGTCTGTGGGCAGAAAGAGCTCAGTCCTGAACAGCTGTTTGCCCTTTGGTTTTGCATGTTATCTTTCTCATTTAAATTGGGTGGGGGGGAGCAGTCTAACAAGTCCTTTTTCCAATTTCTCCCCTGATTCACACATACTGCAGCGATCAGCTGGAGTGGGGGGTGGTGTGAAGGAACAGGAAGCAGAGGGGTGAGGTTGCAAGTCATTTACATTGGAAATATCAGCTGAATGTGCATTTCCCTACTGCTGCCATCAATCACTTAGATTTTCCTGTATGCTATGGAATAGAGAAATGGAGTTTGCTTGCTTCCCACTTCCCTTGGGAATGGAAACACTCATTTGTTTCACTGCCTAGAAATGCTGATCACTCAAAATATTTATTGTTTCAGAGACACTTGTGGTTCTGAAGCTGAATTTTTCAGCTGGTCTTCAGAAGTGTCTTCAGATGTCCTGCAGACGTGGGGAATAACTCTCTAGTAGAGATGTAAGGGTGGTGCTGCAGTAGCACAGGAAAGGCCACAGCCAGCTGAGCAGGTGCTTTACTGCAGAACCTTGGCAGATACTGTCTGGTCACCATCAAACCAGCAGCTTTAACTTGTTCTTGTGATCTGGCACCTGATCCAGTGAGACGAGATTTTGAGAGTCTTAAGTTCTGCTTGTCGTTGGAAGCCTTTCAGTGACTTTTATGAAGTAACAAATCTATTGAGAGAAAATTAAGTGGAATATTACATGAAACAGACATCAGTATGTGTTCACTGTTCAGCTCTGTTGGAAGGGTTGGGGACAGTAGTAGAAATAACATGGAACTGAGAAAGGAATAGAAAAAGAAGAAAAACAAAAGGAAGTAGTAGGACAAACTGGAAAGTGAGTGAAAAGTCCCTATCAAATAGCAGAAGTGAAATAAGTGTAGAGGAATTTAGGTAGCCTTGCATCCTGAGAAGGTACAATAAAAATGCCCAGCTGTGTAGTCACTCCCCTTGTGATAATGTGAAGGTCTGGCACAGTTCTACAGTTTTTAGATGGTATCTGGTCTCTGATTAAGTAACATCTTCCTCTCATTAGCCAAATTCTTGTCCTGCAGGGGAAGTGCTGACTTATTTCCTAGGTGGGAGCAATTGGACTGTGGACAGTTTGGGACTCATGGATAGCCAAAGGGATGGGGGACTAAAACTTGTGTGACTCCAGCAGCCCTTGTTTGATTATGACAGGATGTCTTGGAAGCTTCTGTGGTGGCTGGGACTGGGACATTGCTGGTGTTCAGTTCATTTACTGTAATAAAGAAGTTGGTGAGGCACCATGTCCTTGGAGTGTGGCTGTGGCCAGGAAATCTCTCCTGGCTCTGGGGGACTGGAGCCCTGTTTTCTGGGGCTATGAGCTCAGCATCCTTTATGAGCTCAGCCACTGTGGGTCTGGGTAGTAGCTCAGAGAGGACCTGTCAGGAAACCTAAGGACTGGAAGGAAATGCTGCTGATGACTCAATAGGCAAGGCTCTTCCCTCTGTTGATGTTGGAGCTGAGCCACACAGACACATCCCTCCATAATTACCTTCCAGTCACTTACAGTCCATGCTTTGTAACCACTGGTGTTCTCACTGGTTGCCCCTGTGCCCGGAGTCACGAGGCTCAAATCCACACTGTGAAACCTGGTGTTGCACTGCTGCTTGCAGCTCTGAGAAGCAGCAACGTTTGCCTCTAGCATGAGGTGTGTTTGGTCCCATATGGACACATGTCAGGCAGGTACAGGTGTTGTGCCCATGCAGACAGATTAGGATTCACTGCTGTGGCTCTGTCTGTTCTGCTTGCCCGTGAATGGTGATGTGTGGGATGACATGCCCATAAACCCCAGAGGGCTGGGTTTCAGCCTCGGGAGGAGCTGTGGGGTGTTAGTGGCCGGCTGCCCAGGTTGCTCCGGGGTGGTTGGGTATCCTGGGCAGGGAAGGGGTGGGTTGGGATGCCAAAGCATCCCGCGGGAGGAGGAAGGTTCCCGGTGGGCCTGAGCGGGGGAGACCCCTCGCGGTCAGGGCGGGGAGCGGCGGCGCAGCCCCGCGCACAGCATCTGGTTGCTTTTCCATTCGTTCCTTTCAGACATGAAGTCATGGAATGACTTCAGCTCTAGACAGTTTCAGCTGTGTGAACTGCAGGGAATAGCTGCACTCTTTTTGTTTCTTAATAATCCACTTGGAAATGGGGAGGTGTTTTGTAAAAGTGACACATTTCCAATCTGTATTGATTGCCATGTGATAGTGGTGTATTTCATCACAACTGCTGCTTTATGCTGAGAATTCCATACTACAAATCTTTTAAATCTATTTGACCTGCTCTTGTGCTTTCATCCAGCCACAGTGGCTGCTCTTCTCCGTTGCTCCCCAGTGTCCAAGGGTAATTGAATTGGGGCACACCTTTATTTGATCTGATTCTTCACTGTGGGGGTTGTGAGACCCTGGCACGAGTGTCTCACAGACTGTGAAGCTGTGGGTGCCCCAGCCCTGGAAGTCCAGGTTGGACAGGGCAACCTCATATAATGGAAGCTGTCCTTGCCCATGGAAGAGGGTTGGAACTAGATGGTCTTTGAGGTCTCTTCCAACCCAAACCACTCCAGGACTCTGTAACACCCTCATCCACCTTGCTAGCAAATGCACAGATAATCTGTTTACTCCTATCAGAGTTATTTCTGTGTGATTATTCTTTGCTGTGGCTGGCAGAGAGATCAACCCACCCATGCAGGTGATATGTCCTGGCTCTGCAACAGCTTTGCCTTCCCCTCCTGTTTGTGGAAACAGCCTCTCTAGAATTCCCTCAGGTAACAACCAGCAGCAGGAAAATCATCTCAGCTCTCGTGCTCTTTATGGGGTTTGCTCACTGCCACTTCAGTGGTCAGGGACTGTAGTCCTCTGTTGCTGTAGCTTGATGAATGACAGGCTGGGAATCAGAAAGGATGGGCTGGACATCTTGAGGGGTGGTTCATTGTGAGTAGGTCACTTCGGGCTAATCACATGGAGATGTGCAAAACAAGGGTAATGGTCTGGCTCACCTTTGCAATGAGCTCAGAGAACTTGGCTGACACAGCCTTTTTCTGCCATGCCCAAAGCTCCAGCAGAGGGTTAAGACCTCCCTCAGGACTCTGCCAACAGGAAGGGAAGTTCTGGCCAGGTGGGGGTTGGTCTCTTCTCCCAGGCACTCAGCAATAGGACAAGGGGGCACGATGGGCTCAAGCTCTGCCAGGGGAAATTGAAGTTGGAGATCAGAAAAAAATTCTTTGCAGAGAGAGTGCTCAGGCATTGGAATGGGCTGCCCAGAGAGGGGGTGGATTCACCATCCCTGGAGGTTTTTAAACTGAGATTGGACATGGCAGAGTGCCATGATGTGGTAAAGGGACTGGAGCTGGACCAAGGGTTGGACTTGATGATCTCGGAGGTCTTTTCCAATGCAATTGATTCTGTGATTCTGTGCATTTTACTGGGAAGCACAGCAATATATTGCAGGGCTATTCCTTCTTCTTTTGCCTCTCCCAGTGATGCTCAGCAGCTGTACACAAGTTACCACAACGTCATCTTGCCATCATTAGGTTGCTGTGTGTAATCACCACTTGGTGTGTTCACTGAGTCAGCTCTTTCCTGGCTGCAACAGCAGAGCTGACTGATCAAAACTAAAACCATCCTGAAAAAATTATAGAGAGTGCAGATTTCTTTTCTGCCCAAATTCCCTTCTGCATTGTTTTTATTTTTATCTTAGTGCTATAAGTAGTAAATTGTCTGAGGTCATAAGCTGTTAGTGCAAAAAGACAAGCTGCTAATGATGCTGCATACAAAGAGGTGATGGAAAGATGGGCTTAGAAGAGCTGTGGGATCCCAAACAACTTCTCTATAGCTGCAAAAAGAATTCCAGTGGAGACTAGACCCCAGTGTCCCAATCCCAGTTAGACCTTTTCATGGAAGTTCCAACTCTCCTGTCTGTAGGAGACAATGTGTATAAAGCAAGGAGCGGTTGTTTCTCTGAGGCCCCCTTGCACTGCTCCACTCTTGATATTCCTGCTGACAAAGATTTTCCTCTCTTGCTGAATTTCAGTGCACCTGCTCATACAAACTAGGCTGTGCAGGGTTCTCTGAGGCTGAGTTTGTGTGTGGTAACAGAAGCAGCACTCAAAAGCATATTCCTAGGCTGAGAGGAGTCATCGGTATGCAAGGTGAAGTCTGGCTTAAGCAGCTCCACAGATGACCCACAGAAACTAGTCACAAAGTGAAAGTGTGCATTTAGTTAAATATCAAGTCACCTAACAGGAGACTGCAGGAATATTTTGGGGA
The DNA here is from genome assembly GCF_047495875.1 of Pithys albifrons albifrons. Classification (NCBI taxonomy): domain Eukaryota; kingdom Metazoa; phylum Chordata; class Aves; order Passeriformes; family Thamnophilidae; genus Pithys; species Pithys albifrons. The sequence continues at coordinate 1,870,028 of NC_092470.1, forward strand.
GGCACCAGTAGAATAGGAGGCTTTCCTATCAGATCTAGGTATTCACCCTGCCTGTGTATCATTATTGATTTATATACTCAGTACAAGCCCACCTATCTACCTGTGCATGCTAAAGGCATTGCACTCAGCTTCAATAGCACACAAGAGAAGTTGACTTGGAATGTGAATTACCATGTTATGTTCTACTTGAGCCTCCAGGACCTGCCTCATCGTCACTCCTGCTTTAACCTGAGTTAACTAACGTGGGTTAGTCAGCCTGCACTAAGAACACATATTTTCTTTCTTTTTTTAGAACCCATTTTTGTGTAACCAGGACTTAGAACTGGGTAGGAAGGCCTTTGTAGTCAAGTTTCAGGAAGCCAGAGTGTGCCACTTTAGGAACTGGTTAGACAGAGCTGTGGAGGAAGCTGGCAAATGGATGGCAAAGCCTGAGAGTTTGGAGGCAGCAATGTCCACTGAGCCTGTGAGTGTTTCCAGCTTGTTGTAGTTGTGATGAAGAACAGTCACATGAAGTGTTTCTGTGACACCTTCTTTTTCCTGGCGGAGGGAGGGAGTTGGTCAGAAGGAGAGGTGCAGCTGAATTTGTATCTAACTTCTAGAACACAGACAGGATCTCTGGCAGGATCTTCTTCCTCTCAGCTTTCTGTGTGGCAAACCTCCCCAAACACATCTCCTGGCACATTGCTGAGACCATTCTGTGCTCTTGGCTCAGGGGCTGTAGCAGTCACTCATCTTCCCAGTTCACATATGCAAGTGGAGCTCAGGAGGTTTGGGCAAGGCCAGTACAGTTCAGGTAAAGCTGAAGTGCTTCCCAGGCCTTGTGAATGGCCAGACTGACTGTGGTGAGGTTCCAAGTTGCAGGGAAGACAGGGTTCCTTGGAGTCTGGGTGGGGACTAATCAATGTGCATTCATCATTAATTTATGCATGTAAGGGGCTTTTGGAGTGGAGTTGTCATGCTGGTTTTGAGAATGCTAACTCCATCCACCCTGCCAGCTGCTGCACTGTCGTGGCAGTTTGTGTTGCTGCATGCAGAATTATGGTGCTTTTGTGGGAATATTATGTTCCCTGAATAGAGCCCCACAGAGCAATTTGCTTCATCCTTACAAACCCATCCAAATAACTGGCAGTGCTTTACAAATACAAAACAATTGAGAAAATAAATGTATTATACTGTACATCTGTGACAAAACAATGCTTTCATGTGCAAAGAGAGAAATGTGTTTGTTTAACTTAGTCTCCCATTTGGAAATAAATGCATTCATTTAAATCAAAATGGAATGTTCTTCACTATTACAGTATTTTGCATGCCAGATGTAAGAAATATGCTGATTGAGGAACAGACAGAAAACTTGGAGTGGTTGATCTTACCAAAAGCATGTGTGTGGTGCCTTATTCTAGACCTGCCTCTCTTCCTGCAGTGTGTCCTCTGGTTGAATGGAATCTCCTGGCTTTGTGTGTGGAGCATCTCTGTACAAAAGCTTTGGGAATGTGGCACTCCAGTGTCCTGTGTGCACACAGCAGAGCCTCCTTTTCCTCTGGGTGGTGCTCAGAAGAGAGTGCAGTCAGCTGCCACACATCAGAACTTTGCGTGGCCGTGACCATGAGGCAGATTCTCTGCAGCTGTAGGAGTCCAAAAGGTTTTTGATCTGTTATGGTTTTTGTGTTAAAGAAACATTAGTTTCATTTATACTCAGCAATAAAGTGTTAGATGGGGAAACATAATCAAAAAATACAGGTTGAATGTTCCAATATTTGTTTAAGAAATGTGTCCCATCTTGTAATTTTCATCTTTTTAAATGGTTGAGCTCTTGCAATGAAACTCTGCTGCATTTCAGTTTACACATAAGCTTAACATCATCAAGCAAAGTTTGTTCTGGGAGTTAACATTTACATTTTTGAAAGCAGCAGCCTAAACCAGAGCAAACCCAGATGAGAATGTCCTATAATACAGCACATTACCAGCTGTCTAGTGGTGTCTGGGAGAATTGTCAAAAACGTGCTGAAATTTGCTTTGGGTGGTTTTCCAAGAGTCTGCAGTTTAGTGCAATTAAGTTTGGAGATCACTGCCACCAGTAGTAGGAGTTGTAAGGTAGAATTCTACTATGGCATGATTATTAGCAGGAAAAATGTTGAAAAAAACCCCAAACCCATACATCTGAGCTTTCCCAACCTGACTTCTAAATAATAATAATGTTCAGAACACCTTCCATGCTCCTTATTCTTCCTTGATTGAAATAAATTCTCCTATTGTCGATGAGAAGGGAAGAGTTGGGAGTTTTACCCCACTACCACTGTCAGCTGACACATGCTGCCCTGGAATGGTATTTTTCATGTGTAGTGTCAGGCCCAGCAAGCACTTGATTGTATTTATGCTTTAGTAGCCGAAGGGCCACAAGTGCTTAGAATCCCAATTGAGCAAGGCTGGCATTAATAAACACTCCTTAATTCAGCTGGAAAGCATCATGGTCTGCATCTTGCCCCTCTGGATGGTCATATCCATCTTAGCTGCTGTATCCAGCCAGCCAGAGGATTGTCATACCCAGCAGGAAACATGTCACCTTTCTGAAAGCCAACACCTGTGTATTGACTGATTGACCAACAGGGCTGTGCAGCAGAGGTGCTTTGGCCTAGCTCTGTTTTTCCTCTGGATTGATTAATCAAATACTTCAAATAATTGCTGTAGTTGTGATTAATGTCAGCTGCATAGCTAATTGCCCAGGAGAATAAAATGATTCTGTCTGTTTAAAAAGAACCACCCTGTAAATGAGTTAATTATTTACTCTGCTCACCTCTCTAACCTTGTTATGCTTGTAAATTAATAGAAATATTGATTTTTGGAGCTGATTTTTCTGTTACCCATCTTGCATCAGTGTAATTGGGGGGTTCAGTGTAACCCTGTGTGCTCCTTTTGACGAAGGACACGCTCTTTCTGCTTTGACTTGATGTGAACTGTGAGAGTGGAGCTAAGAGGACCATTGGGATGTGCCTGATACCCAGGATTTTTAGGGCATCTCTGTGGCAGCAGTTGCTCCTCTCCCAGACCACCGTGGCCCCTGGCAGCAGTGCCTCCTGGGCCACCTTTCCTGGGAGCAGACTCTACCACCCAGTGGCTGCTGCTGTTAAAACAATCTTGTTTCCTTCCATTAGCTTCAACTCGCATCGGCTTTTTCCATGTTCTCAGTCTGTGAGTACATTTTCCCCTCCACGTGTACAAATGACACTTTAATTACAGCCCCGTTGTTCTGGCAGTTTTCTCCACCATGACAGGGTGACATCAGAGGGCTGCAGCCTCACTGACAGAGATGCCTGCTGTGTGTACCCCTGTGGGACACAGACCCAGTGCCCCCCTGGGCAGTGGCTCAGCCAGGGCTCCTGAGCCCCTCCCACACAGCAGGGACTCCTGAGTTCCTGGCAAAGTGTGGCACTGTCACACTGGCAAAAGAATGCCAATTTTAGAAATGTTATCAGGAATGGCTGAAGGGACAGCAACCTAGAAATCTCCTCTGCTCTTGCTTTTGTGTATATATATAAGCAAAATAAGCTTGAAGACCAGCTGCTGTTTGAGGTCATGTCAACTCCCTGTGCTTTCATTTCCTTGCAATTCGGTTTTCAGAAGAAGGTTGGGTGTCTCAGCTTCTGGAAAGGCTGTTCTAGACATTGCCAAGCTTGAGTCTTTGTCTGGCTCTAATACACTCATTTCTGTGTGTGGCCATCAGAATGCCTTAGTGGAGCTGTGTCTGTCTTGCTGGGAGACATCAACACCTCTTCCAAAGCTCTGCTAGAAACTGCTGCCCTTTTGTGTTCACTACAGGCTGATGCAGCAGTGGCAGCCACAGTGTTCCCTTCATGATGGAAAGATTTCCTGTAGCACAATGGTCTGTGTCTTATTTTTTCCCACTCATACAATTGTGATTGGGAAGGATCATCAAGTGCATCCATTAGCCCTGCACTGCCAGGTGCCACCACTAAACCACGTCCCTGAGTGCCAGATCCACATGACTTTTGGATCCTTCCAGGGATGGTGACTCCATCACTGGCCTGGGCAGCCTCTGCCAGGGCTTGACAACATTTGGCTAAAGAAATTTTCTGTAATATCCAATCTAAATCTCCACTGGTACAACTTGAGGCTCTTTCCTCCTGTCTTGTTGCTTGTTACCTGGGAGAAGAGACCAACCCACACCTGGCTACAACCTCCTTTCAGGTTGTATCTGTTCTGATACAGTGATATTGTACTAATTTTTCTCTTGCTTTTTCCTGTTTCCTGAAACTGAGTTTTTGCAAAGAAAACATGACACTGTGGCCAGCAAACAGCATCTGTGCATCAGGGGACTTGTCTCAGTTCTGTCTCTGTTACACAAGCTGATGGTCTTTGAATGGGTTGGACAGGGACTGTCAGAAACAGGCTTATAGAAATGCAATACCAACCCCCCAGTCCTAACCCACCTCTCATAGCCAGGTTCATGTACCCTCCCTGCCATCAGTGGGAGCTGGAAGGGTATAACAGTGCCCAGGGTGTGGTGCAGCAGGATTTGGTCTGTCCACACAGCCTTCTCACAGGCTTGGGTCTACTCCACTGGCTGCTTTGTGCAGATTCCATCATCAGTCCCTGCCCAGATACAAATGGTCTGATTTGGTGCTGAGAGAGACAAATCTTGTTTTATTTTATTTTTTTTTTTGTCTGCAGGAGGCTGTTACATATGTAGCCTCAGGGAATTGTGGACTTGGTACAGCATGACTGGTGCTGCAAAGATCCAACTCAGGAAGCATTTTTGCTGCTTGGCTCAGGGAATGGTGGCACTAAGAGCCATGACTTTGTTCTGATGTGGTCAGTGCCAGGTGCCATCACAGGAACCTGGCTGCAGTTCAGTTGCTTGAAACTTGATATGCTTTCTTATAGCTTTTAAATGTGGCTGTTTTCTAGCAGCTGGGGAAATGGCTTTGAAAAATAATACCCACTTTTAAGTCAAATTGGTGTCAACATTTATTCCAGGCCACTAGAAGCCAATCAGTTTGATTTCCTACTTGGCAAATGACATTCCTGTCATTTTGGCCACTCCATGTAGCCCAGTTCTCATAACTGCTACTTGTTTTTTATTCTTTCTTTCTGTTGTGTCTGGTTGAAGAGAGGTTTGGTTGCTGAGGTGTAGGATGTGATGTGGTTTCAAAGGTACGTGTGCTTGGGCCTCTCTCCTTTTTTTATATGACTGTTCTTGTAGGAGGAGAAAAAAAGGAAAAAGTTGGTGAAGTTTTAGCACCTGCCTGGTGCACAGCTCAGCTCCTGGACACCACCAGTCCCTCCTCCCAGCAAGGCACCTGATTCCAGCTATTCTGCTTGGAGGCAGGTGGGGAGTGAGGATCTGTGGGGGAGGCATTACGGGCTATTCCAGCTGAACAGAGAAAGGAAAAAAGCAAAGCTGCCTGTGAATGGATAGAATCAGGAGAGCAAGAGTTAGATGGGCTGCTGAAATAATGCTGTCTTTAACTGTGAATAAGTAACAGCATCCCAGGAGGCATTCAGGGCAGCAGTTTTGGAGGGTTAAAAGCAAGGTGAAAGATTACATTTAGGATTAGGAAAATCGGGACCCCTAAGGCATATTGAGTGAATGCTGAAGAAAAAAGGCATAGGTAAAACCAACTATGACTGGAGTAACAACTGGTAATTAGGTATATATGATGCACTTTATCATCCTTTGTGTTAACAACACCTCTGCATGTGATATCTATTGCATGTGCATATATAAGGTACATTATCTCTGTTATTAGCAGATTACAATATATGCAGATTAATTCCTTAGATTTCTGGAAGTGCTAAAAGTTGCTCTGCCAAGAAAGAGGATTTCCTCTGGCAGCTCTTTGCACCAGCTCCTGCCCAACAGCAGCTTTCACGTGAGGCTTCCCTGTTGTGCTGAGTGAGGCTGTGAACGCAGCCTTTGCTGAGCCCATGGGTTTGACTGGAGCTCCTCCCGCCTTCCCCTGAATGCTCAGGATAGTACAGGCTGTTAGCACGCAATGCAGATGCTGGGGAATGAAGAAAGGAAGAAAGGAAGAAAGAGTGAGCCTGCCTCTCTCATCCTTTTCGAAGAGCAAAGGAAGGCATTAGCAGCCTCCAGAGGGAGTTTCACTGCTCAGCTGGTCTCTAGGCACAGGCAACTGATGCCTCAGGGAACCTGATAATGTATTTTACTTAAGTTTTTGTCATGGTCCTTCGGAGGGCATTTGTTTCCTGTTTGGTTTGAAAAGATTGGGTTTACTGTATGCTAATTTTGTCTGAGAACATCAAACCTTGCAGAAGAAGCAATGCACCAGAACAAACTCCCTCCTGGCTCTGCCAGGAGTGTGCCTGGTATGGTGCATGCCGGCCCTGGGCTCTGCCAGGTGGGGCTCAAGGAACCCCAGGTTTGAGACTGAGCAGCTGCATCTCCAGAGCCCCAAGTGTGGTGTGGGGACCAACACAGTCATTCCTTCTAGAGCAGGATCAGCTCTGCTGTGTAAAGGTTGACTGGGTTCTTTTGTAAGTCTCAGCAATAAAAATGTGTCCACAATCAGCCAAATAATGGAATGAAAAGATAAGAGCATGAAATGATTATGCTGGTGAAAGAAAGGAGGAACTAGTGGACTATGAAAGAGAAGCAGGCAGGTGAGCAGTGGGCCTTGTAAAGCAGAAAAAAAGCGCTATTATTTTAAGTGGAAATTCAGAAAAGGCTCTGTAGGTGCCCTGGGCAGAGGGCAAGTAGAGGAATTGCTAATTCTCTGCTGGTGAGAGTGTAACTGGTTTTGTTCTGCTGCTCAGGCAAATGGATGTGGCAGTTGGAAAGGACTGTCTGGCAAGGCATGGGAGGAATCTCACACAGGGATTGCACTTCACACCTGCCAGGTTTTCTTCCCATTTGCACCAAAAGAGTCGACTGTGCTGGTGTGAAGCTCTCTGGGTTCCCTGCAGGGGATATGTCTCTGAAATCTCAGAGAGATGCTAATGCCAGGCTGCTTGCTGCCCCTCTGGCTTCCACCTCAAACCTGGCCATGCCACATGCTCCTTCTGCCTTGCTTTGTCCCTAAGCAACCTTTCTGGCCTGGGCCATCCTCTGTGAGTTTCCTCCCAGCCTGCTTGAGCCTTGCTGTCCTCAGAAAACTTCCTGCATGTGGTATTTGCAATAAAATTTTTAGGATCTCTGGTAAGCAGGACAGTGATTTCTGCCAAGTTATAGGTAGCTAAAGCTTCATGCTCATGAGTTACAGGGAAGGATCTCCTTGTTGGTTCTGATGGCACCACCAAGGAGCAGAACTCATGAGACTTTCACAGACTCTGATGGCCTCTCTGTCTCTTTCTTTCTTCAACCCAATGGGTTGGGTGCGTAAAGCTCAGTTTGAAAAATGACAATAATGTGATTAGGATATGTGATGGAGGTGCCATACAGGGCATCCCCATTGTGTTGAGTGCTTAGAAAAATGATGCCTATCACCTATTCCAGAGGCTAGAGAATGTGGCACAGACTGAAAAAATAAAACATAATTAAAAAAATATCAAGCTGTGTCCATGGGGAGAGCGTTCCCAAGAACAGGATTTGCTGAGAAAGAAAGAGCATTTATTCTATTCCAGGCAGAACAGAAGTAATTAAACATCCTAATGAAGCACTGGGAGTGGGCACACTTTGGGGAACAGGCTGATCTCTCAGGTAAGAACAATCTCAAACCTGAGAATAAATGGTTCCAACAGAGGTGATTTGTGTGATTTTGCTATGAAAGTGAAGCCACTAGAGGAAATTTTATCTTCTTACTCACTTAGGGCAGGGGAGAAGGGGAACTGGTGCTGCTGGTGGAGTGAGATCTTCCTGCCTCACCAAAGCATCTTCAAGAAATGAATGTGTTCAAGAAAGGACTGAACGTGGCACTTGGCACTATGGTCTAGTTGACAAGGAAGTGTTCAGTCAGAAGTTGATCCTGGAGATCTTTTCCCAACATTAATGACTCTATGATATTTCTGTAGACACAGACAGGAAAAGTAACTCAGCTCTCACAACCTTGCTGGCAGCCCAGCCTCACATGGGGGGGATGACTCTGGGCCTTTGGCCAGACGTTGCAAAGGCCTGAAGCATCAGTTATGAAGTGCTTTGACCCTGATCTCAGATGTCCTTCTCCAGTGATGATGGTTGTCCTACATTGGACACGCTGAGAGCCCTGGGCAGTGCACTGTGATGTGCAGCAGCAATGCCCCATGATTGGTTGAGCTGTTCTAACTCCTCTTGGATTTCCAGGGAAGAAAGTTTGAACATGGGATCCTTAAGGCAGTGAGTTACTCAGATGACCAGGAAAGAGTGAGTTTAATGAGTCAGAGAAATACCAGCCACCATCTGGAAAGAGGGTTATATTGGCAGGAAAGAGCTGCCCCAGCCTGCAGTCAGGTCTCCAGTTTGAACAAGTCTGCCTGGTTAAACGAGGGTCAGTGCCACAGGATGGGGAAAGAGGTGTGAGAGTCACCAGCTGGGAGGAGGGACACGTAACATCTATAGCCAGAACTGGAAAAGAAATCCAGAAATTGGCCATGGCTATGGGATTTGAGCCTAGAAATACCAAGAGCTTTGACAGAAGGCTGAAGGTAGAGGCTTGAAGGAACACAGCTGGACTGAGCCTGCAGGTCTGTGCTTCGGGTCTGGAGTCAAGTGCAGCTCTTTGCTATGATCCAGTTCACTTTCAGGAGCTAATACGTGACTGTTGGCAATGGGAGTACAAATACAGCCTTGAAAGGCAAATCTAAACCCAATTTAACTTTCATGCTGCTGTTTTCCTCTGTACTCATTTACATGGAATGATACATGCCCTTACCCTGTCATTGTGGCAGCCTTGACCCTGATGGGGCAGCTGGAGAGTGGGCTTTTGGGGTGTGAATTCCATGGAATAGCAAAGTGCAGATTACCCATGGGCAGGTAACCACATACCAAAAGCAGCTTCTAAGGCTGCTGGTTGGCCAAGTGGGTCTTGTAGGGGGATTCAGGTGGTGAGAATGGTCTGTGATGGTATTTAATGCAAAATAGTGGTGGGGTTGTTACTTCTGCAGGGTTTAACCATCCTGGACTTCACAGAGGACATGCTTTCCTGGGGTGAGGTTGTGCCACATGTCTTGGAGATGCTGAGGACTCCTGAACCACTGGGTAACTTCCCTGTGCACAGCTGCCAGCCTGGGGTACAGGTGCAGGGTGGGGTTGCTCTCACCTGAGGAGAAATAGGTAACAAATAATGTATCTCAGGGGTGCCCCTGACTGTGTCTGCCAAATCCTCTTCTACTGAGAGGTGCCTGTGCCAGGATGGGCTGGACAGTCTGTTGAGCCACATATTCTCATTCTGGCTCAGACAAATTTTCCCCATCTGTGCCTGTGTAGTCCAAATACTGGGCATTCAGCCTGACCTTTGCCTGCCATTTCAAGGGACACTTTGAGCAGTGCCAAGGTCTACATGAAAGAACCTCTGTGCTCTGGGACGAAACCAGGAGTGTTTGCCTTTCATATACAGCTCAGGCTGGATCTTGAGGTGACCAGACCAGGTTCACCTCCCTTGAAGCCCATCAGCATTAAGCATTTGCTTTGTAATCAGCATCCAAGGCCTGATTTCTGTGCAGGGTCTGTAGGCAAGAGGAAGCAAAACCAAAAAGAGAATGAGGTTCTAGGATTTGCTTTCTCCATGGCAGTTCATTCTGATCCTGTGTGTGTGTGCTTGTGGTGTGCAGGAGTGGAGGGGATGCCCCTGCTTCATCCAGCGCTCCAGAACAGTAATGGACCTTGACAACTGCAGAACAACATGGAAACTATTAGGAAGGGAGGAGTGATTAAAACTCCAACAATCCCGGCATTCCCCTGGGCTCTTAACCCCGTGTTGGAGCCGAGCAGCCTTGCAATGCCTCCTCCCACTCTGCACAATTAACATTTCTTGTCACTAATTGATTCCTGTGGTGCTCACAGGACAATTAGAATTTAAATTGCCTTTTACAAAGGTCATGAAAACGTGATAAAAGACAAATCTATTAGGGAGGATCACTCAGGAGTCCCTCTCCTTTTCCATAGTGCTGGCTGTTTGTTATCACACAGACATGAGTGTGGGGAGCTGGGAGGGCAGTTCATACCTTGGGCTCGTTTCTTGATTGTATTTCATGGCAGAGGCTGAGCTCTTTGTGACTTGTGAAAATTCCTGCACAGAAGATGCATTTAAATTTTTATTCTGCCTTTTTTAGAAGGTGTTTGTCTCTATATGTGCTATCCATTTTCTGTCTTTTCTGATAAACTTGAAATGCTGGTTTTGTGCTTGAATCTTGAATTTACTGCAGGGGGCAACCTGCAGTGTTTGCAATGAGGGGCAAAAGATTTGCCTTCACAGGGCAAAGTTGTCCTAATATCAGCCTGTCTTTAATCCCAGAGGGTGCAGTCATGGGTTAACACCTGCCATGACTCCCTGGAAAGCAGACAGTGAGGGAAAGGGCAGCTGGAGCACTGTCTGCACAAGGGTGCCTATGAGAATCTGAGTACTTGTTCAGCAGTGCTGTCACTCCAACTTTCTGTAAAGTAGTCCCCAGTAAAGAGGTCCTAAAAGAGAATGCATGAATGCAAGTGTGTGAGGGCATGGCTTCTAAACACATGCCTGCAGCTTTCCCCATCTGCAGCTGATACTTGTAGGAATGGCATGGTGACTAAAAACCTCTGGACCTCATGCCAGCAGATCTGAGCTGGTGCACCTGGATACAGGTGCCTGTAGCATCATGGCTTGGGAAGTCTGTCTGAGTTCTGCCTCCAAAGCATGATAAGGCAGTTTGGGATGAGCTTGGGTGTGCTGGCAAACAGGAACATTCAGAGTTATTATACTCACAGCAACACTCCCCTTTTCCATGCTCAAACCTCAGCAGTGGGAAGAGCTATAAAGCCTTGTGTGTCAGCATTAAGGCAATGTCTTGTAACTGCAGCACATCCTCTCAGAATGGATCTTGGCAGGTGACCTAATTCTTCTGCCTTCTCCAAGGAAGGATCAGCTCTACCCATATCCTTAGCCTGTTTTCCAGGAAACCTCTCACACAGGTGCCTTTGCTGCACTGAGAACTGGGATGGGGGCAGATTGCCTGTTGTAGGATTTAGCACATCTTGTTTTGATGCACCTGGTCCTGCCTCAGAGCCAGCATTTTGGACTGGCTGTATTTCAGCCCTGGGTACAGTGAACAGCAGTCTTAAATCCTGCAGTTCAGTCATTTCCCTTCTGTCACATATGCCCCAGATGTGGGGTTTGACAGGAACAGCAAAGCTGGAGAGCCACTACTGTGGTCCAGAACCTGCCTCATGTAACTAGAGCAATATTTCATGCTGAGAGAGAAAATCCAGCCAGAATGTCCAATTGCCCGTCCCATCCTATCCCAGTGGCATTCCCATTATAAAGCAAGCTGGCTGGCTATTTGAGAAACTCATGTCCTTTCCAAGTCCTGCCTTTGACTTCTTGTTATTCTGGTTATTGAAATTGATTTTGCACTCCAGGCGTGGGATTTTCTATTGCCAAGTTTAATGTTGGAGATAATAGAAATTATGTTTCTCCTTGCACATAAATCTCAGGGCTGTTTGTGCTCAGATGACTGGATAGTAAGTACAGGTGAAATTGCTCCTGTGATTGTTTCAGTAAAAGTGTATTATTGTTGTAAGGTTTTATAAAGTGTGTTTAACTGGTTTACACATATTTCTAGCAGTCACTGGGTAAGGTTCTTAGTTGTTCTGGTTTGGGTTTTTTTCCTATTACAATAAATATAAACCTCTAAACAAGGAATGTAATTTCTCTTCTTGACAGGGTGGTAGATCAGCTGCCTTTGGCAGCAGGCCAGAGGCTGAGCAGCAAGCCCACCCAGCAGTTGTGCAGGGCCCCTCTGCTGTGCTTGCTGTGCAGTTTTGGGCTCAGAGAAGCCAACCTGTGCAGAATATCACAGCTCCTCTGCTTTTGCACACCTCCTCATGTGGGACAAACACAGCCTGGGCTGCACTAAACCTTGCCCTCATTAGGCAGTGCACAAAGTACCTGGCTTTGAAAAGCTTGGGAAAGCATTAAGCGAAGGTCAATCTCTTGAGTTTTAAGGGCAAAACAGTCAGAAAAGGTTTCTTCAGCTCCAAAGAGCTAGTGTAGATAATGGTGTTAATGCCAGGCCCACAGGCATCCAGCCTTTGGGGTCCTCATGTCCTAACCCAGCAGCTTTTTTTGCTCCCAGGAGGAAGGAGGACTTGTTCTTTTTCAGAGTGCATGAGATAATCTCATACTTTACAGGGATAAAGGAGAGGGAGGAAGGAATCCAGAGTGCTGGAGTGGCTGGAGCCTCCATCTGCTTCAGCTATGGGCTCCTCTGGTTAGAGGTTGTCCTAGTACAGCAAGCTGGGACCAGTTTATCCCTGTGTGAGTGTGACCAAAGCTGTGCATTCTGAAACCTTCTATGTAATTTCTCATGAACTGTTATCAATGGACCATTTGCAGCAGCTGCCCAAGCACACCTGACCCCTCAGGCTGGGAGCTGGCTGGGAAAGAAGCCTGGGAGAAAGGAGCACCTCCACACCCACCTGAGGGTTCATGTCTGCTCAAGGACCATCAATGATTCCAAAATACCCCGTGGCTTACAGATTCAGATCACCCATTGTGGAACTCCCTGCCCTGGGCGAGGGACTGGGGGCTCCCACCTGGACATGAGGGGATATAATCTTGGGGGTTTGGGACTTCTGGTACCCCTGGTTGGATCCAGAGGAGAAGCAGAACCTCAACAGAAGGAGCCCACCACTCTCCACCAGACTGTGACATCATCTGCACCAACAGGTTTTTCCCTGCCTTTTGCTTTGGACTTGGGGGAACCACGTGGGGCTCAGCACAGGGGCCAACAAAGCCCACTGTGTTTGTGCCCCAGGGGGCTGGGTTCTACTTCTGGGGTTTGTGGGTTAAAACCAGTTTCTCTTTGTGCCATTGCATTTATTGTAATATTGTTATTATATTGTAACTCTGACTTATAATCTCTTTTGAGTTGGGTTCATTCCTCCTGCTGCTGTACCTTTAAACCAGCACAGAGGTGAATGTGCTCAGCTCTACAGTCCTCACCTGGGTGATGTTCCCTTGCTCAGAGGGCCTTGGGCAGCTGCCCAAGCAGCTCAGTGTGTCCCAGCCAGCTGGCTGCCACCCAGCACTGCTGCCATCTGCTGCCCTGCTCCTCTGGTGTGTCTGGGCCCTGGATGCCAAAGATGCTGCCGTAGCTCCTTCCTGAGGGAAGCCCAACCCCTGATAGTTCAGGTGTTCAGACAATATCCTTCCTGCAAGGAAGTGCCAGCCTGAAAGAGCCAGGGCATGCTGTGTGCTGATTAGAGCTCTGCCATGTATGTGAGACATTTCTTCTGGGCTTTCCCACCTGTCCTGACCTCACGTTCTTTTATGGTTCTCATGTCTTGCGTCCTTGGCTCAAGGAATGTCATTAGTGTGTGTCAGGTAGTGCCCAGCATGGTGAAGTCTCAGCTTGAGCTGATGTTTTACTTACTGTTTTAGTAACAGTAAAAAGTTATGCACTTGGCTTATTTTTACACTTGTATACATTTGGCAGTGCTGCTTTTGTGTGTTATATTGTTTCCCTCCCAGAGATCTTAACTTTGGCTGGGAGCAAAGGGGCTCAATTTATCTCTTCCATGCCTCACAGGGGTCTGGTGAAGCTCAGTTAGCAAAAACTTGTAAATTGCTTGGAGATCATTAGAGGAAAAGTTCTATAGAAGAGCAAAGTATTATTTATTAATGTGCCTCTGTCTTACAGTGCCATAAATATCAAGGTTTTAATTGTGCAGACTTATAATCTGAGTAAATTCCTGGGTATTTTCTTTTTTTTGTCCTTTTTTGTTTCTTTTTTCCCCCCCTTTTTAATTTTTTTTTTTTGTTTTCTTTTTCTTTTTTTCTTCATGGATTACCTTGCTAAATAAGTTCATGGAGCAGTCACTGCACAAAGTGACATGGGAGTGGTGCTTCAGAGCCAGGCCTGTCAGCGGTGGAGGGCAGTGGGATGCCACAGCACAACTTGCAGCTTTCCTTTGACTGCTGTGATGTCTCCTGCTTCAGTCTTATCCTCTGCATCTGGACTTGCTCTTCCTCTGTCATTTAAAATCTCCCCTCTGCCCATGAGAGGAGTGTGGCACAGCATCACGGTGGTGAGCAGAGAGCTTCCCTTGCCAGGGGCTGTGGGTCCCTCCATCAGCAGAGTGCAGCCATCAGTGAGCTCCAGCCATGCCTGGAATCTTGCACTGTACCCACTTCTAGGCATGACGTGAACAATGTGGCTGAGGGGCAGAGAAGGGAGAGAATCCTTCCCCCACCCCATGAGCTTCAGCTGGCACAGGGAGGTGTGAGCTGGCCATGCTGTGGGCCTGCCTTGCTCTCTGGACCACACCAACAGCTACTGCAGCCAGTTTGAAGTGATGAGGCTGGGTGTGAGCTGTGTGCAAGTACTCCAGGAGGAGTTTGAGCACTCAAGAAGCAGTTAAATATCTCTTGTGAGAGTGCTGAAATCAGGGGTTTCCTCTGCATCTGAGAGGTGTCTCCAGACATGACACTGGGGCTTATCAGCTGCCATCTTGCCCATCCAGCAGAACTGCACTGGGATCTTTCAGGTACTTATCTCTGAGATTGTGCAAAGGTGGAAGCCTGGTGTTACCACAGACTGCTCTGCAGAGGCTGATGTCAGAGGCTGTGGCTGGTGAGATGATATCAATCAAGTGATCCACAAAGAATGATGGCACACACTGTGGTGTGTGGGTTTAAAACCGAACATTTGTGTAGTATTTCTAATGTGCCAGGAGGAAGTTCTTCCCCTCTCTCTCTCCCTCCCTTTGCCTGTTTTGTTTTTAATTGCCTAAGAAACACGGCAAGGCTCAGCCTGCTCCTGCTTTCCCAACTGGATGGGAAGCTGCTTGCTCCTGCATTTCTGAGCCCTGGGATAGGCTCTTCTAATACATTGTTCATAGGCCTCTGAGATAACCCCATTTCATGTAAAATTCACCAGAAACAACAGTCATGTGCTTTCACTCCTTTCCAGTTCTGGCCGATCAACACCAGGTTTAAAATATTTGCACTGGCTGTCAGTGAAATGTAGAACTGCTCTGAAGGCTTTTCTAGAGTACAAGATAATAATAGTACAGTGCTCTGCCCTCCATGTCTCCCACATGGCTCTCTGCTCCTCCCCAAGCTTGCTATAGGATTCTGATGGCTGCAAGATGATAATTTCCTATCAAATTCCGGGGGATGAAATCCCATATAAAAGGAAACCTTCAGGTTGGCAGTGAGCATGTCTGCAGACACTCCTGGGGGGTTATACCTCAGGGGTGCAGATCAGACAGCTTTTCTGTGGTCATCACAAAGGCATGGAAAAGAGAGAATCTACTGTTCTTACCTTCACACTGAGACCATTGATGACATCCCCAGTCTCCAAGGGATGGGCTTCCAGCTGACAACAGAATTTGGAGCTACATCTGACATCCCTCAGTCGTAACCATCTGCCTTTTCTGCTGGCTCAGACAGTCTCACTTCCTATTCAATTAGCAACATTCCCTAAGGGACTCAATTATGCCACCTGAGAGAGGAGAAGGGGGACAAATGGCCTGTGCTTCAAGGGAGAAAAGGGAATGTCAAGTCCTAATTCAAGCACCATGGCAGAGTGGTCTTTCCTCATGAGATAGCACTGGCACTTTGCAGGAGAGGAATTCACTGCTTGCTGCTGCTGCTGAGACAAGTACAACTGTCAGAGGGGCTGTGAGCAAACAGGAATATACCTGAGAGTGCTGAGAGCCATGAAATGTGTGCCAGGGGAAGATCTCTTGTAACCATTGCCCATTACTTGGGCAGTATCAATCAGGACAAGTCCAAGTCCCCCCAGTGACAACAGTCTTCAGTGCAGGGAATCATACACTTTATTTTGTTTTAAATATGTGGCCAATATCAAACAGATGCATTTCAAGCATAAAAGATCTTTCAAGAGCTGTGTTTATGCTTACAGAAAGGAGATTCAGGTTTCAAAGGTGTAGATGAAATTACATGAAAGTGAAAAAGGAAGAAAACAGCACATTTCTTGACTCTACAAAGATCCGAGAAGTATTTTAAAACCTAGAGAACCTCTTTACGTTGCAAAATCTGTTTTCCTCATGTGTTTTGGCTGAAATTTCCAATTATTGTTGCAACATGACCACAGTCAGAAGCCTGAGGAGAGAGTGGGGGACTAGGCTGCTGAGCTCACTGGACAAGCCTTGGTATTGTAAGAGGGAGGTCTAGGAGGGGGTTCCAGAGCAAGTTAGTATTCCCAGGGATGCCCTCAGAAGCATCTGTACAGCTCGGGACAGTGACTGGGCCTGGCCTGGCTTTACTGAGGGTGTGTCTGGAGTTCAGGGGTTGACTGAATTAATATGGCAAACAAACACTCAAATTCTGTCCCAAGGTTCTCAGCCATGGAAAGGATCTCTGTGCCTTAAACACAGATGTGATGACTTCTGGCCTTATCTTCAAGCCTGTTTTAAAGAGGAGATGGACCAGTGGAGGTGGAGACTGGTGATGGCCTTGCTGCAGTCCCAGTCACTGCCTGGCAGCAGAGCTGGTGCAGATCCTGCCCTGCCTGCCCAGCCCAGCTCTGGGGGCTCACAAACATCTCTGTGTTCAAGTTACAGAAACTCACCACTCTTGCTTACTTGGCTTCTGCCCTGCCCTTCAGCTCATGGTTGGTGACTGATCCCTTTAGGATGGGACTTAGAAATTATTATAAGACTCATTAAGGTAATTAAGTGAACTCAAGGTGAGGCCTAGCAGGAGTGGCCATCTCTGTTCACAGCTGGGGCACAGAAGCCAAGGCAGAGCTTCATGAGTGGCCCTGGGAAATGCTGGCACCTGTTTGCACATTGCTGCTCTTGGCAATGGCCGAGCTGGCAGAGGACCCAGCAGTGAGGAGCCTGGTGGGGAAAGCTGTCTGGACTACCAGCACTCAGGTTGTAGCTGAACTTTGTACCAGTGCTTTGAGTAAGGCTCAGCTGGTGACTCCCAGCCCAGGCAGTGCTCCAGGCATACTCATATTTATGGATGGAATTCATTGCTTTCATGTCAAAGAGCAGATGGAATAAGGCAAGAGGGAGAAAGAAAAGGGGCTGTGGTACAGATCTTGTTCTCTCAGCCTGTGTGGTTGCTGTGGCTCTGTTCTGCAGAGGAAGGCAGCAGAGAAATGGTTAAGATGCTGCCTTAGAAACCCAGTATGGGAATAACAGGGACTCTTAAGACAGGGAGTAAATTGTCATGACAGGCTTAGGTGGACAAAGCCAGTGGGGAGACTTTATTTCACCAGTGCTCACGAATGGAAAAGAAATGAAAACTGGCACATGATTCTGTTTCCACTTAGGAAGTACCTATCTGCCTTTTTAAAATTCAATTTATGGGAATGGTGAGTAAGGCTGGGCTAGTTCTTAGCTATTAGATCCATGCCATTAACATCCCAGCCCCTTCAGTGTATCAGTAGCATGCACAGGGCGAGCAATATGTCTCATGCAGGATTGGCAGAAATTGATATTAATAAATGGATCTAATATTCTTAAATTTGTATTCCTTCCCCAGCCTCACAGCGACCCCAAAGGGCAGGAGAAATAATAAGTAAAGGTCTAATTCATTATTTATAACCAGGCAAACCAGGGAAGTAACTCTGGGAGATTACTTGGGTAATCCAGCATTAGCATCTTGTTTCAGATATCTTTATTAGGACTTACAAAAGGCTTCTGGGAGGCTGAAGCAGCACAGTAAATTCATACTCTAGCCTTTGGCTCTGCCTGGTGCCCTGGCATTATAATTTACTTTGGGACATCTGTGAGTTTAAAAGAAAAATAAACACCTTTGGATGAAGAGAAAGGAAAGGGAGCTGAAGAGGGACAGTACCATCTTAAGCTGCTTGGAGTGGATTTCAGAGGGAGGCACTCCTCAATCTGTTAGTGTTTTACAGATTGGAAAGAATAACATTCTAGGGATCAGGCTGATGAGGTTAATGTTTAGGTGATGCTTTGAGATACAACACATTAGTTCTTGTAGTCCAGTGTCTGTTATTCTTTCTCAAGGCAGGGACAGCCCATAGGCCTTTTGAAAAATAATTAGTCTGATGCTTTTTGCTTTTGTATATGGTATGTGAATGATTTTGCAGAAGGAAGGCACCAATTGCTAAACTGAAGGCTGAGAAATATTGTCCTCATTGGATTTTTGTTCTTTTTTTCCTAAAGAGGATTAGAAGAGTCTCAGGTTGCAGGAATGAAACCTGCTAATAAAAGTTCACAAATAAATTCTTTGTAGGAAGATGCATATGAGAGTACTATGGGACAGAGGGTGAGATCCTTCTTCTGAGATTCCCAGCTCAGTTTTGCACATGTGAAATGTTTGAATAAGTTGCAGGAGAGGAATTTAATGTGTGTTTAGTCCTGATAATGACTTCAGCTCTTTACGCTTTGTTGAGCAGCCCTTTATTGCATGAAGAGGTTTGCTGTTGTGTACTAATAGCAAGGAGATGGGAGATACACTGCTTGGATAATTCATGGAGACTCTCCTGGATGACTCTGTGACTGGGATTTTCCTCATCTTTATTCTTTGGATCCATTGTTGGATGAGGTGTGTGGACAGGCCTTTCAAACAGAGCAGAGCAGGCTGTCAACAGTTAACAGAGCAGCAATGCAACTGCTTTGCATTTATATTGTACCTTCCCTCAGAGGACCTCAAAGTGTTTCCAAATATTAGCTAATCCCCAACAGACACATACCAGGTACATACAGTCAATAATAAGCCCATTTTAGATGAGGAAGCCTGAGGTGGAGCAGTTTAATGGTTCCTTAACAGATCAGTGGCAGTGCTCGGAATAAAGCCCAGGATCCTCCAGTGCTGGTGCTTGGCTCTGATTCACTCTCCTTCACTTCTTTTTCATGTGAATGGATTTAACCCTCCCTAATATAAAGGAGATCAGATCACCCACCATGTCTTCTTACACAATTTTCCTTTAAACACTAGCTGTCAGTGAGCCTTTTTGTGAAATTACATGTAGAGAAAAAAGAGAATATTACCATCTGGGATATCATATCAGCACTTCTAGAGATACTTGGTACAGGATGTTTCCAATTATAAATGAGCTAGAAGCCTACAGTCTAACAAAAGCAGGTGGAACCTTATCAGCAGCAATGAACAGTTTAGGAAAGGAGAGTTAGCAGGATTATTAAGCCTCACGAAATAGATTCTGTCTTCCAAAAGGGAAAATAATAATGTCCATAACTGAAATAATTAACAGAAAAACAATTTGCAACACTTAATTAAATGACTTAGAATATGCTAATGCATAGTTAAGACTGCACAAAGGGCTTCTACTACATTGCATTCTAAGTGTGCAATTTTCATACACTCACAACTTTGTTAAATCAAAGCCAAACTTCTCCCAGCTCAGGAAAGCACAGAGTCCTCATTGAGATGCCGTGTGCTGAGTCTGAAGCACCAGCCATGTTTTCTGGCTGCAAGGCTTTTGGGTTTTGTTGCGGTTTTTTCCCCCCAAAGTGTGCTTTTCATCATTCTGTAACTTACAAGGAGCTGAAGTGATTTTCCAGAAATGATTCAAAACACTCTTCAGCTCTGGGAAAACACGAGATTGTGAAGTAGTTGTTCAACAGTGTGTTGAAATGGTCTGGGAATGAGAAGTGTCTCCTGGCTGTACCTGCTGAGGGTGCTGGCAGCTCCACCTGCACAAAGCTTATCATGATGTTGGAACTGTAGTACTGCTACAAATAGTGCCTGGAAGCCACAGGCCTTGTGCTGCTGCCAGAGCCATGCTGTGATTGCAGATATCCTGCTACCAAATGGCACTGAAATTACTCAGTCTTGCTACTGATATGGTGCCAGTTCTGTGCCACTCTGCTCCAGCTGTCCCACTTGCTGAGGCAGCCTGGTCATTTCAGCTGAGAGCTGGCAGGAAAGAAAGACCCAGTCCTTTCCCTGAAAATGCTTCTACATGTGCTGAAGGTGGGGGCTACAGTTTAGGACTTTTGGAGGCCTTGGAAGTGCTTTCTCTACCAATCAAGGAGTGCAGCAAACTGGTTCTGCCCTGCTCTGCTGGAGTGTGCTGTGTGTCATGGAGGGAGCTCTGTCCTAGGAGAGTGTGAGGTTAGGGGTGATAGCAAAAAACACTTCAAAATAAATAACTGCTAAGAAGCTTTTTGTCTTTTTAGCAGTAAATGTATATATTGACAACATTGAAGGCACAGCCAATTCATACTGGGCAAAAACTTGCCTAACTTGTTTGTGTAAAATGAGCCATTTATAGTCTTAAGTTCATAGTTAACACCTTCTAATTTCCATATTAATGACTGGGCAAAATCTTGGGCAGAGCTTTCCTTTTGGCGTGAAATTTGGGTGGTGATCTCCTGACTTCATCACTCGGGTGGTCTTGAAGCATCTTCATCACTGCTGGACTTCTGCCTTTTCTTTATTCAATGACATGACCTGTCAAACTTGTAAAATCTTGGCTTTAACTCTACAAAATCTTGGATCTTTACCATTTCATCCTATTGAAGTGTCCAGCTTACTTTAATGTACGGCTTCTAACCCATGGCAGGCTGGTCTCTATAATTGCTGGACAGGGTGTACCAGGACAAAGCGACTCCAGCACTTCATGCTGTTCATGAGTTAAGTGGCTTTGTTGTGCAAAAAACATTTTGCAAAGCAGAATTAGAAATTTCACAAAACTAGGGGTTTTTTTGGTCTCGTTTCTCTTTCAAGGGGGCTAATGTGTCTATGTGATTTGCTGACAAAACTGAGGTGGGACTAAATCCAAAAGGTGCTGTGTGAGCAGAGCAGGAGGAGGTGCTGCTTGTCTCTCAGGATGAAGTCCTTTCTGCTCCAATGGCTGATGAAAAGAAACGAATAGAATATTTTAAATCTGCTTTTTGTCCACTTTTTGAGACCTTATCTTGGACTGAGAACTCTTTGGGGTTTAGATTTGCTTTCTCAGTGGTCAAGAGATGCTATTCCTCACAAAAGCATTTCCCAAAACCAGACCCTCATTGCAGAAGTGAGCCCTGCTCTGTGTTAGTGGTGTTGGAAGCCCAGCACAGCTGCTTAGGTCTGCAGGGTGTGCAGTGTGCTGGGGCTGACTGGCCTCCCTGAGAGCAGTGATGCTGTTCTGAAAAATGCCATTAAATACAGACCATGAAAACGTGTTCTGGATGCCTCAATGTCAGCTCTGGGAGGTGATTTAGGCCTTTTAAACTGATTCCTGATATTGCAGATTTCTCTGCTGAGAGCCCCAGTAGCATTCCTTACATCTCTGTCTCAGTTTGAGGCCATTTGGAGGGGCAGAGACCTCAGATGGAAGTCTCCTTCCTCCGATTCAATACCTCTGGTTCTCTCCAGTGCAGTGAGAGAGAGATCAAATACACCCAGGTGTAAGTGGAAAAAAGAAATTACTCTTTTCCAAGAAGAATGCTAAACAACAATACTGATACAACTGGGTTAATCTAATCACAAAATTGCCGAACTCCTGTGCACTGGACCAAAATGAGATGGTGTCCTAGTTCAGCAGGAGGGACCAGCTAACCCTGTGTGGGGGTGATCAAAGCTGTGTATTCTACCCCCTCTATTCATTCCCCAAGGTCAATGGGCCATTAGCAGCAGCTGCCCAGGGAGCCATTATCACCTTCACACCCAGCCTGAGGGGGGCGGAGCTGCTAATGGGCCATCAACAGCTCAACACCCCCTGGCTCCCAGAGTTAATCACCCATTGTGTGAGTCCCCGCCCAGGGGGAGGGACTGGGTGCTCCCTGAGGGTACATAAGTGGTGGGTAAGAAGACCTCGGGAACCTCTCGTCGGATCCAGAGCAGCAGCAGGACCTTGACAGGAGGAGATCCCCGCTCTCGCCCAGACCACAGCCCTCGCCTGCACCAACAGGTTTTTCTTTTCCTTTTGCTCTGGACTTGGGGGAACCACAGGGGTCTCAGCACAAGGGCAAACAAACCCCCTTGGGTTTGTGCCCCAGGACACTGGGTTATACTGCTGGGGTTTTGTGAGTTGAAAGCAATTTCCCTTTTGTGTCAGTGTTGTTATTGTAATATTATTATTAAATTTTAGCTCTGACTTATAATCTCTCTCGTGGTGAGTTCATTTCCCCTGCTGGTTCACCTTTAAACCAGCACAGATGGACATTGGCCTTCCCCCCTCCCCCCTCCCCATTAAACCTGGCAGGAATGGTTTGGAGGGTCCGTGGTGGAGTGAGGCTGCAGTGCCCAGGCAGTTGGAACTGGGCTGTAGACCCCCAGGCAACTGGAAGGACCCACAAGACGACTGCTGGATCCAGCAATGAGATGCACTGCCGCACAGGTGGTGAGGGAAGGAGATGCTCGATCTGCCTAGTGAAGTCTGAATGAGGTCTTTTATTGGGTTTCAGGGTAGGTGGGAATGTCTCTGGTACCTCCCCTGTGGCGAGGAGTTCTGCAGTAGATGGTTAATACCAGATCACAGGACATTTCCAGAGTCTTTGGCACCTTCCAAGATGTTAGGTCAGCACAGGTGGGTCTGTTATGGCCATCAGCAGAGATGAGTGTGAATTGTCCTGATGCTTCCCAGAGGGGAGGTGACACAGATGAATCATCTGCGTAGGGACAAAGAAACAACACCCAGCTCATAGCCCAGGATAATAGACTACCACCCTGAAGTCCCTCCCCACAGTCTAAATTAGTAGGCACATTTGGGGAAAAGAGCAAAGAAAAGGTGGATACCAGAGTCTTTCTGCAGCCCAGGACAATCTGCTATTCTTTAATGCCTGGAGTCAGCTGCTGAACAGCCAGTTGTAGGGTTGGGATGTGGGAATAGGGGGATTTTGTTAGAAGGTGTGGAATTGGACTGAATAGCACCTGAGTGGAGGGCTGGGGATTTTCCAGGGTGAGCATAAACCACTGCTCTTGGTCTTCTCTGTTCACAACTTCAGCAGGTGGAGACTGTGGAGAAACATGGGAACAGTGTGGGAAGAGGCGTGTATGGTGCTTGTGCTTCCCTTGCTGAGCTCTGTGCTTTCTTTATCCTCCTTATGAGAAGGTTGGAGAAAAATTCCTGCTCAAGTCCCTGGCACAAGGATTTTTAAGGAAAGAGTACAGCAACAAGATAGAGGAGAACACATGAGAATGGGTTTTAGCAGCTCGTTTGAGTCAACATGACCCAAAGCAGAAGGCTCTGGCTCTAGCACAGAATGACTTGTTCCCACGCTGCCAAAATGCACACTTTGGAGTATGCAATCTACTGCTTCATGGCTCTTTTAAGGCTGGAATGATGGAGACTTCTGTCCCCTGGTAAATGACTGCTGTGATTGCAGGCTGTTTGGTAGGTCTGACGCACCATAAGTGCAGGTGCTTGGGTAAATATTGCCTCTCTCTTGCCTCAATCAATACCCGTGCTGATCACTTTGTAAACTGATGTGTGTTGATGAGAGAAGAGGGTGCAGTTTGCTATTTCACAGTCATTCTGGAATATCTTTTTCTTCGAATTGTTCTGCTTTTATGGGACTCTGGCCCATATTCTGCAAATAACCCTGGAATTTTAAGTAGTTAAGTGTAGTTGGCCAAATTTTTCCCTTGGAGATGCCCATGCAGTTCCCATGGCAGAATACATTTCTGAGGACAAGCTTAAGCCCAACAGAGCCATTTCACTGCAGGCATAACACTGTTCAAAGTCAATGGAAGCATGATTTGAGCACATAGTGTTTATATTTTTACAAGTGTTTTTCTATATTCCTTTATTTCCAGGCTAGGATCCAACTATGTGAATGCTGGGCAGAAAATTACTGTTTTCATCTTAACCCTTGTTTTCCATGAGCTGTGCAGGTTTTTGGAGAGGACTTGGATTTTAGGAGATGTTAAGGTTTTCTTGATTTGTTCCTACTGAAGCTGGCTTATGATGTTGGCTTGCCAGTGGCCAAATAAAGCTGAAGTGGAATGTCTTGGAAAAATCTCATTTCTCCCCCAAGAAGGTTGGTTTCAGATCAGTTAAAATCATTTCCCTCCCATATTAGCTGTCTGAGGCCAGCCCTGAGACCTGGTAGACTCATTCTCACGGCTTAAAGCACCCACTGCCTTCCTTTCAAAAGGTTATGCACATAATTACCATAATGTATTTGACATGGGTTAAATATTCTCTGAGGGGGAACATGGGCTAGTTGGCCTGGGAAGTACCTGGCTGGGTCAGGCTGCCTGTGCTGTGTGTCCATCCTGGAAGTTCCACCTGCATCCCTGAGTTCTTCTGTGTTTGCTCTCTCGCCTTGTGTGCTCAGGGCTTTTGACATAGTTCTGAGATGCTGTGGGAGCTTTTTGTGGCCAATTGTGGGACAATGTGTCTCTTTACAGGAAACTATGAAACAGCTTTGGAAAGCTACCAAGATGGGAGTGATTTGGACTGGGGAAAGGAAGAAATACATGGCAACTCCTCTCTACTCACACCCACAACAAAAATGTGTCTGGACTTGGGCTGAGAGCTGTCTGTCTTTATGGTGGGAGATTTTATGCTAAATCCTGGAGCAGAGGGAGTGCAGGATCCGCTGTGGCCATGCTTTAGTTGCACAGCTCTCCTGACGCCACTTAAGTAAGTTTGGGCTTGTCTTGGAAATTGATTTAAGACCTGTGTGGTTCTGCTGTGAGTGGAGTTTAAGATGAGCAGAACGAAGGTAGTCAGTATAGCTGAGCATGTACAGTGTGTCTGGGCATGTGCAGCACATCCTGTTCTTAGACATTAAAAAACCCACTCTTGCCAAAAATCATCTTCCTCCCCAGCAACTGGCAGGGTGACAGGAAAATTGGCCATGCAGATTTCCAGTCATCTTGGTGGCAACCCTGATTTAAGATGAATATTCCCTCTCAGATTTATTTAGAAGCTTAGAGACCTCCTTCCTGGTCTCTTCTCCACTTGTCATTGTTTTGCTGTCTGCTTCTCACAATCTTTTATTCTGTCCATTTAAGGCAACCACTGGTTGTCACCTGCAGTTACACAACACACCTGAATGTGCCTTGCTCAGCACTTTGCACTCAGACAGTCCCCCTAGGAAAGGCTCACACTTTGGCAATGTCCCTGCCTCCCTGTCCCATGGGATTTTTGGGGGGGGCTTGTTCTGCCCTCTGGGTGGCTGGGTCAGTGTGCGGTTTTGGGGGCCCTTGCTCTGCCAGGCCCCCCAGGCTGGCACCACTGGTGGCTGGCAGGGCAGTGAGTGCACGGGCACAGCTGCCCTCAGGGGTCAGCACAGAGGCTGCTGTGGTGTGGGGAAAGGCTCTGGGTGCAGAGCCCTGGGCTGCCTGTGCCCTGGTAGTGCTGTTTGACAAATCCCTTTAGGGTGGGCATTTAAAGCCTGTGATAACTGTGTGTGGAGAGACAGAAATGAAGCCAGTTCTGCTGGAGAGGAGTGTCTGGGCTCTTGGCCTGTACTAATAATAGAGCTGCTGCAGCAGGAGGATGCACTGAGGTTGTCTTCTTCCAAAATCTTCACATTTTTGATTGGTACATCTTGTGAGGTTTCCTAAGTGAGGTGCTGAATGCTGCAGAATGAGTTCCAGGCTTCTGATAGTGGGTCTGCTAATCTGATTCAAAATTAATTCCTAGGCTCCCAGGGACATGAGGAGCATGAGCTGAACCCTTCTTGTGTAAGCTGATATGGAGGGATGCAGGGTTCTTTTGAAGCCACAAAAACTTCTGTGCTTGCCCCATGCAATTTCTTTATTGTTCAGCCTAAATTCAGGCCTTCAGGAAAATGCCAGAGATGCTCCAGTGACCTCCTTGCAGTACATCCCAGAGCTCCACAATCTGATATTAATTACACTGAGGTGCTATATTAAAGCAGAGATTTGCCAAGTTACCATGGGGCTTTCAGTGCTTGATTCACATTAATTTAAAGTGGAATTTGGATATTCCCCTAAGCAGCTTTGGAAATCTCATAAAAGCAGAAATGAGGAATTTTGCTGGATATGCCCTGTTTAGCCAGAGAGCTCTCTAGTGGGCACCTGCCTGAACTACAAAGGGCTGTCCTTGTTGCTTAGGGTTTGCCTTGCCCCTGTTTCCACCCTTGTGCCCCCCACACATGGGCCCAGCTCTACTGCCTGTAGCTCTGTTGCTTTGTAGAGACTCTAAAAGAGCTGTTATGCCTCCACATGCAGAGCCTGATTCCCTCCCATTTGTTTCAGTCCAGCAGTTCATGCTGCTGTCTTAGTCCTCTTACACTGGGATCTCTAACATCTTGGCTTTCATAGTTTGGGAGAACCTGGCAGGGTTGGATACCTGTGCAACTAAGCAGTGATGTGGCTTTGTAGGGCTTCCAGTGGGATAGAAGCTGATCCTGGGCTGCTTCTGCAAGGTAACTCCTTTTTCCAGAGAGAACCCAAATTGCACTCTAAGCAGGTGAAATGCTGGTCATTTGAGAGATGGGGAATTTGGCTTTGTTTTGAATGCTCCAGCAAAACAAGGGCCAATTTATTTCTAGTTTCATGAAGTAAGCTGTGTGAAACCAGAAAATCTCCTTCAAACTCCCCTGTAAATTGCTAGGAATAAACTTCAGCTATCTGCAGTGAGAGCCAGTCATTGTAACAGAGCATCTGCTCAGCATCCTGGTGGGATCTGGGTCACCTCTCTAAATGTCCTGCAGCAAAGCTTCTTCCTGGTATTCCTAGCAGAGGAGATGTTGCCTCTGTGGTCCCAAGGTAAATCCTCCCACTATGCTGCCTGATGAAGGTTGTCACTTCTTTTAACCCTGCTACTGAAGCGGGAAGTGGGGTCAGTGGGTCACAGAGCTGCTGTGTGTGGTTTGGGCTCCAGGTTCCTGCCTGTCCTGGCTGCACTGAAGAGGAAAGTTGGGACTTGGAGGAAGGGACTGGTGTGAGCAACTGTTTCATGTGAGCAGGAAGGATTTCCTGCCTCTCTCCAGTGATTATAATTTGTCCTCTGCCTTCTCTTTCTCTTAGTTTCCTTTTTCTTGCCTTCTGTCATCTTCCCTTCCTCCTTCATTTTCTGCCATCTCTTGCACCTTCCTCATTATCCTCAGCGTGATACTCTTTGACAGCAGCTCTGGAAGGAAGGAACAACTTCAGGCAGCCCCGTTCCCTTCAGAAAACCCTTCCTCATGAACAAGGCAGCAGAGCTGTGCCCCAGAACACAACAGTTCCCTGTCACAGCAGGGAGTGCACTCATAGGCTTTAATTGCCCTCACCATCCTCACATGGGACCTCCATCCACCTCTCTGCTCTTCAGCACTGGAAAACCATTTAGGTCCTGGGATTCCTCTCCTGAGCTTCACTGTACTTGCTCCCAGGCCTTTTCTGAACTGAGGGTTGTTTGGATTTCCTGGATAGACCTCAGACCTGGTTTGTTACCCTACTTTTGTCTGATGATCTATTAGACCTGTTTTTGACTGCCTGACTCAGCTGCTGTGGGACTATATCCTGTTGGGGAGGTTGTTGTCCAGTCCTCTGCTCCCAGGCTTGCCTGTGGTTATGGAGGAGCAGGACCTTGCTGTTTGCTGACACTCCTTTGATCACTTAAACTTTGAGTGATTCTGTCTTTCAATCTAGTGTGGGCAAAAAGCACTCCAGAGCTTGGTTTTTCTCCCAAACCTGGGGCCTGGGTTTGCTGCTGTGTTGGTGGCTTGGGGACTGTGCCATTTGCTCTGCCTGTGAGGAGCAGCTGTGCACTGGAAGGCAGTGGCCACTGCCTGTACTCCCAGGCTGCAATGCTAGGGGTGATCACAAGCAGTACTAAATTTCATTTTGCTTGTATCTACAAAAGCTGATGCAGTCAAACAAACCTGTTCTGACAGCAGCATTTAATTGCCTTGCAGTCTGCAAAACCCCAGGTTCCTGTGCTCACTGACAATGAATGTGTGTTTTTAGAAAGCTGAATTTATTTTGTTAGAGCAAGATTTACAGCTAAGCATCTACGGAGTGCCTGTACACAGACTGCTGTGAAAGCCAGTGAAGGGGCAGAGGGACAGGGAGGTGTTGCATGGTCAAACAGGCCAACAGAAAAGAAAGCTGCAGGGTTTGTGCACCTTGGCATCCTGAAATCGGTGTCCAGGTAACTCCTCCAGCCTGGGAGTGAGGAGGAAGGGCAGTGAAGGGAGGCCAAGCCAAGCCAAGCCAGTGGCAACCAGGCATGTCTCCTCCCACAGTGCTCTTGTTCTCTGTGGTGCAGGAGGGAGGTGCATGGGAAGGGCTGCTGCAGGTAGCAGAGCATGAAGTAACACCTCATGCAGAGTCCAACAGGCTCTTCATCTGCCTGTGCTTTGCTCTGTCCTCAACCCCTGCCACATTTACACCAGCGAGGAAGGTGAAAATGGCCAGTAGTGGGTGTGCTTTCAACATGGGATGTGAACACCTGAGGTGCCTTTAGCCCTTGGAGTCACTAATGAGGGTCACTGCATCAGGCCCAGCTGCAGAGATCTGCTTTTGGTTTCTTTCCTCAGATTTTAGGAAAGCTGTGGCAGGGAGGAATTTTGGCACTCTCTGCCTTGTTTGAATTCTCCCTTCTGTTTTGGCTGATTCAGTCATGCTCACTTCTGCCTTAACAGATTAGGTGCTGTCACTGCATACAGTTGCATCTCACCCTGGGGCTGGTTGCATTTTGGTGATTCATACTAGCCCAGAGGCCTGTCTGCTTCTTATTCCATCAATTCGATGGAAAGACACAGTTGAACTTGTTGTTTACATGATTACTAGAATGCCTGCATGGCAGAAAGCGTTATTTGTAATTAATACCTCTACCAATGGCCTAACAGTTAGTCATCTTTCATTACTGTATGGACATTCTCTCTTCTTCTGCAGCTGGCAGAGCCTTTCCTTGATGGTGAGGCTAACAGCCAGTCAGGGCAGTCAGCTGTTCAGAGAGCTGCTGGGCTCAAGCAGAAGTGGTTTCAGTGTGCTGCATGGCAAGAAAGCCTTTGCAGTGTTCTTATTGCTTCATACCTAAATTGAATTTCCAATGAATACCTCAGGGAGGCTGTTAGTGATTCACTCGGGCTGACCCAGCTAAGGCAGAGGGTTTGTTCTGGTGGATTTCCTTGGAGTTTCTCCTATCCCATTGATGGGAGAAGCAGGTATGGTGCACACACACACATATACACACTTCTATGCTATAATGCTCCCTCAGGACCAGGGTTTCCTGGCCCATTTCAGGAGGCAAAGTTAGTGGTAAGTAACTTATCCTTATTGTAATATCAAGGAAAAGGGGCTGATTGACAGACCATTTTCCCAAGCTTCACCAGTCTCTTGCTTTCTTCCTGCTGGTCCACTTGCCTTGCACTGAGATGCACTGCTTGGCTCCTCATCCTCCTGCAAGTCCACATTGTCTCGTCCTTCTACCTCTGCTCTGCTTTCTGTTCTACTTTCTCCTTTTGCCCATGGCTGTTGGTATTTGGGGTGCTCCTGCTGTGTCAGGCTGCTGGGGGATCCCTGCACAAGTTTCTTACAGCTCTCTGAAGTGTCTGTGTGCCATCCACAGATCATCCAGCTGTGTGTGTGAGAAGTACAGACTGAGCAGCTGCTGGTTCCTGTGGCATCACAGCCCCTCAGAGCCAGCAAAGGGAAGGCAGGACCTTCCTCCAGAGACTTGAGTGTAGCAAAGGGAAAAGCTCACTGAGTGCTGGAGAGCAGCCTGTCAGCTTGGGAGGGAAAAGGGAGGGCAGCATTAGACTGGGAAGGAGAACAGCCAGTGTTGGACAGGGTGGGGCTGGGGAACTGACTGGCAGTGTCAGGGGCAATGAGGGAAAGGATATGAACGAGGAATTCCTCCTTTTGAGAGTGGGAGTCTTGTCACATGGAGCCCTTGGCTGTTTTCCAGCTCAGTCTTGCTTCCCCTATGCAGGACTGACGATGCCCACGGCTCAGGGGTATGTGCTACTCTCTCCAGGAGCCCACCCACAGTGTCAGAGGTGCCAACACTCTCCTTGGTTGGCTTCAGACCTGGTGAGCTTTGTGTCACCCCTTTCCCCTTCAGCTCTCGCCTCTGCTCTCTCAGCTGACTCTTCTTTGCATTCCTTTTCCCAGCCACTCCCATGACTACCACAGAAATCATGTTCACCTCTCACACCAGGATTTGGCTCATGCTGAGGGAAGCACTTTCTGTGGACTCCCTAAAAGCATATTGGTCCCATGTTATTTGTTGGTCTGTTGGAATTTCAGGGATGCTGAAGCAACTAGATGGGAGGTGGGAAATTCTATAGCTGGGCAAGTAGTGGAGGGGATGGAGGCCTTGTATGGAGTTCTGGGGTGAATCCTCCACAGGAAGAGCCTTCAGTAATACAAAAAAAAGCAAGAACAACTGTGTGGGACTGGGTGACAGGTTTGCAACAGGTGTGCCAGAAGCTTCATCTGACAGGTCTCAGACATGCTGCCATTCTCACCCAGTCCCCTCATGTTTGTTTCCCTATTCCTCCCTCCTCTCCCTTCAGAGTAAGTGCTTTGGGACAGCAGCCTCATGTGCTTGGGTGTCTTGAAAACATTTAATGCATACTTGGTGCTGAGTAAATTACTGTCACAGTTATTACTATTGTATCAACTAGCTTGGGGCCCCCTTGCATGCACAAGATCAGGTTATTATAGCAATTTGTTTACAGTGCATGGCACAACCATCGAGGGCTGTCCAGCAAAGCCTGCTGAGCTGGGGGCTCTGCCAGGCAGGAGGGGGCTGGACGGAGGCTGGCTGGGCTGGGGCTTTCTGTGGCACATCCTCCTGCCCCTTGGCTGCTGCATGGCAGCTCCCACTCCAAGCAGTGGACTCAAGTCCTTTGCTACTTCTTCCTCTCTGCAATGTTGCTTATTTCTCGCTCTTCCTCCACAGTTGCTCAGCAGACAGGATGTGCTGAGTGAACATGTTTGGCCTAAGGGGTTGGTGTGATTTGCCCAAGAGAACCCACCAGTCAGGAGCAAACCCAGGGACTTTTGGTGCCCAGTTGTGTGTTTTAACCATCCCACCTTGCTCCCCAGGACCCTTGGACCCTCTTGGGAAGCACAGCAGACGGAGCCAAATGGCAGGTTGGTTGGCAGGGAAAGGGCGAAGCAGCAGCACCAGTGACCTTGCTGATTTATTCATTAGACAGTGCTTAGAAGAAGGGGAGGATTGATTTGTCTGTCAAATGCAACACCAAACCATGTGGCCTGCAAGGGGAGGACTAATTGTGCTGCTGACACAGAGGCCAGTACTGACTCATGCAGTCAAGCACCTTTTTATTATATTTCCTGCTAGTCAGCACTTCTTTTCATCTATCCTATTATCTTGGGCAATTTATTGATGTAGAATCAAATTTAAGTGGCTATGTTGCCTGTGAAAATGAGGAAAAAATGTTTAAACTGAATACAGAGAGGTGTTGGCTCAGTGTCTGCATTACGGACCCAGTGTGAAGCTGTCCAGCTGCACAACCCACAGCAGCACCTCTGGTAGCAAAATACCTTCAAGAGGCTGAGTCCCTTGTTCAAAAGCACTTTTTGTATGCTCTTAACAAAAGTATCCCAAAGAATTCAGGTTCTTGATTCTTGAATCCAAGGGATTCTTGAAAGCACCAAGTCTGTCTCCCGGCCTTTGAATCAGTGCCAGAGCTGCTTTAAAATACCCAAAGAAAGAGGAAGCTTTCTGTAAGCACAGTGTGATCACTCTGAGGCTGCTGTTCTTGAAGGTGGGCAAGGGCCAAACTTAAATTGGCTGCTTCACATGCAAGGAGTGGTACTGCTGTGGCAGCTCTCACAGGCAGGACAAGTGGCCTCTGCCTGTTCTGTGGGCTGCTCAGTCAAGCCTAAGTTAGCAAGGTGCTGGCTTAACCTGTGCTTGGCTGGGTTGCTGCATGTGACAAACCTGAGCTGATGGCCTGTGGTGTGTCAGAACTGCCTGCACTGCTGCTGCCCTGAACTGCCAAGCAAGTTGCTTTTCATCTTCAACTCTGCAAAAAAGATATAGAACCATAGAATGGTTTGGGTTGGAAGGAACTTTAAAGGTCATTTAGTTCCAACGCCTAAGGCATTGTCCTTCCTAAAGACAAAGGACCAGTTGTGCAGTCAGTGAGGTCAACCTGCTTTTTTCAGTTTCCTGTCTTGATTTGTGGCTTCAGGCGCACTCCAGCCTGTTCCCCACAGAACTGAAGAGATGCCCATTCATGTGGGATACCTTCAGAGGCTCCAGATTTTGTTCAGACCTGGACAGCTCCTGCTAAGGGTTCCTAGTCCTGGCCGTGCCAGGAAGGCTTTGAGGGTCAGTACAGTCATTTGGAAGATTTCCAATAGCTGCAATGAGGTGGTGAGTTGAGCCTCACTGAGGGCACAGTCTTTACTAATTTGGTTTTCAGATTCTCCCCCACTGCTCTGCTAAATGGACCTCAACCCTGATCTTGAAGCAAGCACTTTGCCAAAATTTACACCCCTACAGGAACTGAATTGCTCCTCCTTTCACTTCCAGCCTTTCCTTGCAATTTCTGTTTCTCCTCCACAATTTTTGAAGGCCATTGATCCTCTAGTTGCAAAATGTGCCTCCCCCTACCCTGCTTTAGCTCCTTGCTGTCATCAGGCTGTTGAACATGATTCCATCCTGTGTTGCAAAAATAATCACTTTTTAATTATGTAGGGGAAGGGAGGTTGTGAAAGCCCTTCCAAGCCCAGAGTCCTGCTGCAAAGCAGAGGCAAGGGGAGCCTGCCAGTTGTTTGGGTGTTGATAGTGAGCTGTTCCTTTAAGCCAGATACTACACCCTCCACCAGCGCTTAGTCATGAAGGAAAATGCCAGCTGAGAGATTCCTGAGTTGTTTTGAAAGCAAAGAGGGATTCATTTGAACAAGAACTGGATGCCTTTCTCTCAGCTCTTCTCATCCCCACAGAGAAAAATTAGGGATACTCTCATGAGGGCTCCTCAGTTGGAAAGCCAACTGTTCTGCAGAGGGATTTCAGAAGATCTCGTGGATTTGACAGGGAGGACATTAGTAAAAGCAGCCAACTACCTCCTAAAGGGAAAACCTTCTCTGGATCAGGGAAAAGCTGCTTGGAGTTTGTTTTGGTGCTTCTGTCTCACTGTGGGGTTTTTAGGATTTTTCAGGGAGTAATGAATCAAGGGACTCAATTTACTCATTCTTAAGATTTCCTTTTTGCTGTGATGCCCATGTGAAACAGTAATAGCAAGGGCCTGTGAGAGATCCATTAATGTCTCTTATTCACACTGGTTTATGGGTAGTCACAAAATTGGATGCTTGTTAATAGATGCCATCTTCTGCTTTTTTCTATTATAGCTGTGCTCTGCTGCTTCTCCCTTCATAGTTCCTGCCCAAATCATCTCTAAGAGAGCAATATTCTGCATATGTGTAGCATCTAGCAGTCCCAGAGAGGCTTAGGGAGTCTGCCATGGGACTCTGACCCTCTCCTCCCCTGACCCATCTCCCACTGGGCTGAGTTACTGAGTTATTGGACAGTTTTTCTCACTCTACTTAAAAAAAAAAATTCTGCCTCTGCCTTGAGGTGTGTTATAATGTAAGTCATAGATGGGATTTTAAGGGGCAATTGCTAAGAACACCTTGTTACCTGAGCCATGTAATACAAGGGGCAGATAGAGAAACAGGTCTGGGATCTCCAATTGCTGGGTCATGTGCATCACACCAGATAACACTTTCTATGGTGAGATTGAGAAGGAGTAACTCCAGGCTTGGACACTTACCTGGATTTCTGTGAGTGCCTCACAAAGGGGAAATCCTGTGTGACCACACGTTCTACTTATCTTTTGCACCTGGTCTGCGACAAAGTTGAAAAAGCTACAGGAATACAACTGTCCTACCAGCATCTTGGGGAGGCTGGGGTGAAAAAGCCTGGGAATGGGTAACCCTGAAGAACAGACAGGCCTGTTGAAAAAACAGCAAGCAGACTTGAGCTTGTGGACTGGGGGAAAGCTGAAAAGGAGCTAAGATGGTGAGGGACACACAGGATGAGTTTGAACATTTCTATCCCAGCTCTGTACGTACCTTGAATGACAAACTTGGGTCAGTGTTTTGAACCTGCCTTGCCTCTGTTTCCTATTTGTGACATATGGTGAGTGATTCTCAGTTATCATAGGGATGCAGCTAAGCCTGGGAGGACTGGTATCTGCAGAATGTTGTGATCCTTAGTGTGAAAGAAGGGCGAAGTCCTCTTTATTGATACTGTCATCATGGCTGGGCTTCATGAACGAAGATTTGGGAAGGGCTCTCCCCACACTTGCTGCAAGCTGCTGGTGGCTAAAGCGGCCACTACGGGATAGGCAAGTCCAGTTGCAAAAGGCACAGCAGAACATGTCCTTAGGCGATATTGGCAAGGAACGGTTCTTTCTGCATTGTCTTTTCTCCTCCAGACTGACCCTGCTGTGTTCTCAAAGGAAGCAGCAGCGTCGTGAATGGTGTGTCTCCATGAATCCCGAGTGGAAGCCAGAGTGGACCATTGGTGGCAGCCAATATGGCCAAGGCTGAGGTGTTGTTTCCACAGTATCAAGTATGGTTCTGATGTTCCAACCTGTGAGTGTCAATTTGAACACACCTTTGGAGGCAGGTGTATGCCTTTGTCTCTTTGTCTCTGTCTTTGTCTGGCCACGTCAGAAGATGCCGGTTGGCCGCAGTTATCCAACCAGGTATGGAGATGAGCTTTGTTTAGGCCACCTTTTCTAGGCCCCTCTCCATGTGGAGCAAGCAGTGCTGTCCCTAGAAAAGGCTGCTTGGTCGTTCAGGATGCTGCCTCAAGAGACTGTCATCTCTGGGGTCAGTCTCTAATGACCAATATCCTGCCCCACCTGCATGCAGGGTTGGGGCTGCGGCTTCCAGCGCTTTCTCACCTGCCGTTTCAACCCTCCCCTGTCGCTACAGGGCTTTGCAATGTGGGTGAACCCTTCAAGCCTGTGCAATGGATTTTTTAGGTGAGGCACAGTGTGTGCAGAACTGGCCCCACCCTTTACTCCTAAGGTTCATCTGCCAGGGCTGAGCGAGCTTGGACGGTGACAGTGAATACCTCAGGATGCAGGTTTGGTCAGAGTATCCTTCTCTTAGATGGATGGCCTTACAGGGCTAAGCGAGCTCCATCTGCCCAGGTTTGGGGTTGGAGTTGTCCTTCTCCTAGGATGGTTGCCAGAGGGCTGGTGAGCCCATCCTGCCCGTGGACACACTTTGTCTGACCCTTCAGCTGAGACCTGTCTGGCATGGGAGACCCTCCCGGAGGCACAAACCACCGCCAGCACAGCACCCAACCTCATGAGGGCACTCAAGCTTCTCCCCCGCAACAAGGGGGTGTCCCGGAGAAGTATTGATACTGTACTGTACCAGCAAACAGCTGTGTTGAACTAAGGAAGCCTTCCTCTCCAGAAAAGGCCCAAGATTAAATTCTCATCCACTATCCTGAGGACAAGAGGGCCCTGGAGGGTAGGCAGTACCTTTCCCTGGTCAAGCTGTGTGCTGTAAGCAAGTGTTAGCAGTTCCTTTGCATATTGCACACTGCTGCAGGCCTCACTGCAAGCCTGCAAATCAGGCAGAGCACTAATGCATTCTGCTGGCACACCGTGATTCAAATCCTTTACAACTCAGTTCATCTCTTGATCTTGGAAAGACAAAAGCAATGAATCTTTTTAAAGAAGGTTGCTGTTTGTCCTGTTGTACTATCACATTGTTTGGACACCAGTTAGAGGAGGCTGGAGTCAAAGCAAGAAACTATTGAATGACTAAATCAGCTTAGAGAGCTTTGTAGCGATTTATGTCGCTCTTTGGTCCTTTGGGCTTGTGTGAGGCTCATAAACGAGCTTATTATTCTATCATGATTCATAGCTCTGTGGCAGAAGCAGAGGGTGTATGTGCTGCCAGGGGAGACAGAGGGGCTGGAAATGGAGCATTTGAAGTGGAGATCAGGCAGAGGTCACCTGGAAGATGAGAAAAGAGGGAGCTGCAGAGGCTGTGGCTGCAGCCAGCAGTGAGCGACAGGGCTGATGGATCACTGCGTGTGCAGCGCGGCCATCGAGAGATGACCCTCTGTGATCAAGATTTAATTTTGTCCTGCTCTTTGGCATTCATTGCAGAGATTTTGGAGATCTCCAAGTGACAGGAAAGTACTTTGTACATCTACTGATACTAAGCTTTGCGATGGGTTACATGCAGGCTGTCTTGAGGGAGGCTTCAGCCCTCCCATTTGCATCCTGGGACTTCTCTATTCACAACAGCTATTTCAGCCTTTCCTTACATCAGTGGCAGAGTTCTTACTGGTATGTTCTGCTCTAGAATGTACCAAGGCATCTCAGAAGTTCCTTGTGTTCCCCTTAGCATGTATGACATGATATCCTACTTGCAGTGAGTGCTGCACAGCTGGTTTCTGCATGTTGGGGGCCCTCTGTCACTGGAGATTAATGCTGCAAATAGGAATTGGCTTGAGATGGGGCTTCAAGATGTCCCAGCCCATCATCTATGTGTCTGATTTAATCTGTCAGTCAGTCTCCTTGGCAAGGTAGCAACAGCATGTGCCAGGCTGCTTAGCCAGATGCTGTGGTATATTTGGTGTTTCAGAACTGTCAAGGAGAAAAGGAGAAGCTCTGCCCTTTAGCATCTTCTTTTGTTTTTCCAGCATGAGGCTGAGCTGTGTTTGAAGGAAAGGTGCACAGCTCTGTGCACAGGGAATGAGCAGGTGAGCCTTTTTATCTGTGCCCAGGGCAGAGGAGCCCAAAATGCTGCCCACACCTAGTCCCTGTGCTCACTGATGGACTGGAAGCAAAGGCATCTCAGCAGAGCCTGACAGCTGCTGGTGCAGATGTTGGTGCAGATGTGGGTGTGTTTTCTCAGCTATGACTTTGGGGGACCCTCTTTGTATCTCTTTCTCCCTAGAATCACGATGGAACTCTGGTTCTCTTTGCTTTTTCTTTGGCTGAATGTAGGGCTTACTCTGCTAATTTGCCCACAGTAGCCCAAGACCTCAGAGTGTTTGAGAATAGCCCTTCTTATGGTGTTCACAAAGACACCGTCCTGTAATTCCTCAAAAACAATTTCCATGGACAACTCTGACTCCTGGGCAATGAGGTTCTGTTATCTATGTGCATACCCTGTTGAAGGTTGGATTCATCCCATCTAAGCTGAGGAATCCAGCTAAACTGTGAGTGCAGTCCTGTGTGCTGGTGCCAGTACCACAAGTGTCACAGTCACTGTGCTCAGGGAGAAAGAGAAATCAGATCATCTAATGCCACTTGCCTTCTGGCCATGCTCTTCTCTCTTGATGTTTATAAACTGAGCTGGGGACAACTATTCTTTTGTACTGCCTTGGGTGTTTGGGGTAAATGCAGGTCTCTAACCCCAGACAGGAGCTCTTTCTGAAGTGTAGCAGGAGGCAAATCATTCATCATGACATTGTGGCTCTTTGTTGCAGTTCCTGGTGCAATGTGGTGATGGTGGACAGGCTTGTAGGGGTTTGTGCAGGTGGTTTAGAAGTACAGGTGTATTTGAGAGTGCTTTACTTGCTTTAGACTAAATAAGAGCAACTGCATTATGGCCATGTAGCGAAGTTTACTTTCTCCTGCAGGGGTAAATGTTGGATGCCCAAGGATAAGCATATAGTGACACCTCTTAATATACTCCCTCCATCTCCAGAGATTTATAATTTTCATAGCCAAACATAATTTCATGCATTCAGTAGCTCTAGATGGGGTTTCCTCCCTTGAATTTTTTGTTGTTTTTTCAGCTTATGAGGATTTATAGTATCCATCCCACTGAAACAAAGAGTTCTGCTGCTCAAATCCTGTTGGTGTCCTAAGTGCAGGATTTCATGTTGGCTTCACTAGTGAAGCAAACCTAATAACTCAGAGCTGGAGTTCCCTGTGCAGATATCATTGATGCTTTTGAAAACTGAATGGCTGTCAGTGGAAGTGTTAGTCAGCACAGTGTTGCCTGTAGCTTAGAAATATTTTCAAGGCTCCTGGCACAAATATTTCTTCTAAAAATCAGGCTCTGGTTTGTATCTGCCTGTGCTCCAGGACTCTGGGAATTCTCTAAAGATGGATCTGCAGGCAGGAGTTTCTTCCAATCAGCTGGGAAACAGTCAGACTAGAGAAGAGAACCAGTTCACTTCCCCTTCACGTGGGGTTACAGTTCTATGCAACGGTGCAATCGCAGGTGCTTCCTGCAAGGAGGAGGCTGCAGGGGCCGGGCGCAGGCTGCAGGGGCAATGAGCAGGCTGCAGGGGCCGGGCACAGGCTGCAGGGGCCGGGCGCAGGCTGCAGGGGCCGGGCGCAGGCTGCAGGGGCCGGGCGCAGGCTGCAGGGGCCGGGCGCAGGCTGCAGGGGCCGGGCGCAGGCTGCAGGGGCCGGGCGCAGGCTGCAGGGGCCGGGCTCAGGCTGCAGGGGCAGGGCACAGGCTGCAGGGGCCGGGCACAGGCTGCAGGGGCCGGGCACAGGCTGCAGGGGCCGGGCACAGGCTGCAGGGGCCGGGCGCAGGCTGCAGGGGCCGGGCGCAGGCTGCAGGGGCAGGGCACAGGCTGCAGGGGCAGGGCGCAGGCTGCAGGGGCAGGGCGCAGGCTGCAGGGGCCGGGCGCAGGCTGCAGGGGCAGGGCACAGGCTGCAGGGGCAGGGCACAGGCTGCAGGGGCCGGGCGCAGGCTGCAGGGGCAGGGCGCAGGCTGCAGGGGCAGGGCGCAGGCTGCAGGGGCAAGGAGCAGGCTGCAGGGGCAGGGCGCAGGCTGCAGGGGCAGGGCACAGGCTGCAGGGGCCGGGCGCAGGCTGCAGGGGCCGGGCGCAGGCTGTAGGGGCCGGGTGCAGGCTGTAGGGGCAGGGCACAGGCTGCAGGGCAAGGAGGAGGCTGCAGGGGCCGGGCACAGGCTGCAGGGGCCGGGCACAGGCTGCAGGGGCCGGGCACAGGCTGCAGGGGCCAGGAGCAGGCTGCAGGGGCCAGGAGCAGGCTGCAGGGGCCGGGCACAGGCTGCAGGGGCAAGGAGGAGGCTGCAGGGGCCGGGCACAGGCTGCAGGGGCCGGGCACAGGCTGCAGGGGCAGGGCACAGGCTGCAGGGGCCGGGCACAGGCTGCAGGGGCCGGGCGCAGGCTGCAGGGGCCGGGCGCAGGCTGCAGGGGCCGGGCACAGGCTGCAGGGGCAAGGAGGAGGCTGCAGGGGCCGGGCACAGGCTGCAGGGGCAAGGAGGAGGCTGCAGGGGCCGGGCACAGGCTGCAGGGGCCGGGCACAGGCTGCAGGGGCAGGGCACAGGCTGCAGGGGCCGGGCACAGGCTGCAGGGGCCGGGCGCAGGCTGCAGGGGCCGGGCGCAGGCTGCAGGGGCCGGGCACAGGCTGCAGGGGCAAGGAGGAGGCTGCAGGGGCAGGGCACAGGCTGCAGGGGTGTCTTGGTTTGAGATAAGTAACTGCCAACCTCCCCAGGCACAGAGAGAAAAGCCTCCCTCCTAACACCAGGGAAAGGGAGGAAAAGAGAGAGGAAAGAAAAAAACCACTTCAAACCACGTTTATACTAAAACTACATATATTTTTCACAGAAAGAAAGAGACAATTAGAAGAGAGTACAAATATACACTCACACAAGTCTGCAACAAGTTCCCCACCTCAACTTCTTAACGAACACACAAATTCTACTGTCTTAACTACACATTACTTAAGAAAAGACTTATTCCCCAGGGAGACAAATTCAAGCAGAAAGGAGAGACCCAGAACAACACATTTTACTTTCCTGAGGTACCCTGTGAGCCAGTGGTGGGCCTGGTCCTCTCCATCCCCCCTGGGACAGCATCGTGTGTCCTCCCAAGAGGAGGCTGAGAAGCGACTGCCTTAACCACTCCCACACTGGTTCCTACTTCCCTGGAGATGATGTCATAATGTGGTATGGAATACAAAATTACTGGCTAGGAGAGGTCAGCTGTTAGCTCAGCCCAGCTCAAGTCAGTTGACAGCTTCGGCCTAGTCCAAACTTCAGAGCCCAAATCTAGGCCCACCTGGGTGAACCCATAACATTCTCTACCCCTTATTCCATACCACATTATGTCACTCATATCTTAGGTTCTCATGCTTAAACACTCTTTATTTTTCCAGGGCTGTTTTCCACCCCTCCATAATGTGGCTAAGAGTCCATTTGGATGGGGTAGATATTTCAGATGGGAACAAAGCAGTTCAACTCAGGTCATCTTTTCTGATGGTTCATGTCTTTCAGTAGGGTTACCATCCTCTCCTCAGGAGTCTTTAGTTTCCCACTGGGGTTAGAATAGTGTTCACAGTCAGATCCACCCCTTGGCCTCATCCACCTACAGGTGGTCTGAGGCACCATAGGCCCATTGAGCCAGGAACAACCCTCCCCCAGCCAGTCCAGGGTGTGATGTTCTTCATTGGCTCAGCTCTTGGGCACATCAGCATTCACACGACAGGTTTTCAAAGATTCAACTCCAAGGGTAGTGTCCCACCACACATCAACAGCATACGCAGGCTTCTCTTCATGTCTTTCTCCTCGGTCACACGGAAGTACTACAGTTCACCATGTGACCCATCCCCCTTAGCAGCAGTCCTAACAGCTTTGGCAGCCTCGGAAGCAGCCCCGACAGCAGCACAGGCAAGCAGCAGAGGCAGAAGCAGCCCCGGCGGCTCGCCAGCCCTGCCTCGCTCGCGGCCTCTCACGGCTCGCGGCCTCTCACGGCTCGCGGCCTCTCACGGCTCGTGGCCTCTCACGGCTCGTGGCCTCTCACGGCTCGTGGCCCTGGCTCGCTCGCGGCCTCTCACGGCTCACAGCCTCTCACAGCTCACAGCCTCTCACAGCTCACAGCCTCTCACAGCTCACAGCCTCTCATGGCTCGCAGCCTCTCACAGCTCACAGCCTCTCACGGCTCGCAGCCTCTCACAGCTCACAGCCTCTCATGGCTCGCAGCCTCCCCCGGCTCGCTCGCAGCCCTGGTGGCAGCCCCACTAGTGACAGCTCTGGCTCCTGCGGGTCGCTCAGCACTGCGGGCGCTGGTTCTGGGCGCCGCATCTGTTGGGTTCTCTGCAGGGGGTTCTGCAGCTCCTCTTTTCCCCGTTCACTGGGGTCTCACAATAGCAAACACGCTTCACAGCTGTGGATAACCTTAAGAACAGTGTTCACGGTTAAATCCACCCCTCGACTTTATCCACCTACAGGTGGCCTGAGGCACGATGGGCCCATCGAGCCAGGAACAACTCCTCCCCATGCCAGTCCAGGTGAGATGCTCCTCATCAGCTCGGCTCCTGGGCACATCAGCATTCACATGATAAGTCCTCAAACAGCCGTGTCTTGCCACACACGAACAGCTTACATGGGCCTCTCTTTTTGCAGTGGCTGCAGTCACAGCAGGCACCAGTCGAGCTGTTTGAACTCACAAAGACAGTGAAACAGTGAAAAGGAGCATTCAGCAGTAAGGGAGAGTTGTTTACATTTTCTGTTCTGGATGTACCTGAACAAGGCAGTTATCAATCTATGTTTCTACAACAATCCTCCCGGGAAGACTGCCAAGACTCTGGGACACCTGCCAAGGTCCTCTGTCGCTCCCGGGTTTCGGCACCATTAACTGTCTTGGTTTGAGATAAGCAACTGCCAACCCCCCCAAGCACAGAGAGAAAAGCCTCCCTCCTAACACCAGGGAAAGGGAGGAAAAGAGAGAGGAAAGGAAAAAACCACTTCAAACCACGTTTATACTAAAACTACATATATTTTTCACAGAAAGAAAGAGACAATTAGAAGAGAGTACAAATATACACTCACACAAGTCTGCAACAAGTTCCCCACCTCAACTTCTTAACGAACACACAAATTCTACTGTCTTAACTACACATTACTTAAGAAAAGACTTATTCCCCAGGGAGACAAACCCAAGCTGAAAGGAGAGACCCAGAACAACACATTTTACTTTCCTGAGGTACCCTGTGAGCCAGTGGTGGGCCTGGTCCTCTCCATCCCCCCTGGGACAGCATCGTGTGTTCTCCCAAGAGGAGGGCTGAGAAGCGACTGCCTTAACCACTCCCACACTGGTTCCTACTTCCCTGGAGATGATGTCATAATGTGGTAT
Source organism: Pithys albifrons albifrons (assembly GCF_047495875.1). Taxonomy (NCBI): domain Eukaryota; kingdom Metazoa; phylum Chordata; class Aves; order Passeriformes; family Thamnophilidae; genus Pithys; species Pithys albifrons. Next base: position 1,912,058 of record NC_092470.1, read on the forward strand.
GGAATACAAAATTACTGGCTAGGAGAGGTCAGCTGTTAGCTCAGCCCAGCTCAGGTCAGCTGACAGCTTCGGCCTAGTCCAAACTTCAGAGCCCAAATCTAGGCCCACCTAGGTGAACCCATAACAAGGGGCCGGGCACAGGCTGCAGGGGCCAGGCACAGGCTGCAGGGGCAAGGAGCAGGCTGCAGGGGCCAGGCACAGGCTGCAGTGGCCAGGCACAGGCTGCAGGGGCCAGGTACAGGCTGCAGGGGCAAGGAGCAGGCTGCAGGGGCCAGGCACAGGCTGCAGGGGCCAGGCACAGGCTGCAGGGACAAGGAGCAGGTTGCAGGGGCAGGGCACAGGCTGCAGGGACAAGGAGCAGGTTGCAGGGGCCAGGCACAGGGTGCAGGGGCAAGGAGCAGGTTGCAGGGGCCAGGCACAGGGTGCAGGGGCAAGGAGCAGGCTGCAGGCGCAAGGAGGAGGCTGCAAGGGCAAGGCACAGGCTGTGCCTGAGTCTCTACTGCCTGTGAAGTGATACAGCAATATTGGTGTAGAGAATTCACTCACTGATTGTGTGTTTGACACCTTTGCCATGTGTTGAGGGGACCATGGCACCCTTTTGGCTGGGAAGGGACTCTGGATGGCAGAGCCTTGCAACAGGACAACAAGGGAGAGCACCGAGTGATTTGGTGGTGGTGAGAAATGTAAATAAAGTCTCTGCTGATAACCCAGGAGCACTCAGCAGCTTCATCAATCCCTTTAACCCAACACCCAAGCTGAAAAGAGTGCATTTACATTCAAAGAGAGGGAGAAGGTGTATAGGAAAAGACACATTCTTCATTTGGTGATCCTTGAAGTGGGTTAAAGAGGCAAGAACTGCCTCTTTTTCTTCTGCACTTCAGTCACATGTGCAAACCATGAGACTGTGCTTTCAGAAATGCTTGGAATCAAGAGGTCTCCATCAGGGAGACAACTCCAATTTAGGGTGCACATAGATTGATGTCACTTTGTCAGAGCTGCACCTGCTCATGCCAGCTCTGAGGGTGGCTGAGGGCCAGGCAGCACTTGGGTAATCAGATGGGAAATAAGGAAGTGACTTTGATTAAAGCTGAGAGACAACATGTGGGGGAACAGTGGGAAGACCCACTCTGAGCCACTGGAAGGGAAGTCTAGTGGAAAAAATGATGGGGAATGACTTTTGGTGTTTGAATGGGTGAAGTAATCAGGAAAAAAAAGGCTCAGAGAAGGCTGCAAGTCTGTAGGAGATATGATTGTTTGGGACAGCAGCAGGAAAACAGCCAAATTCTCCTGTCATCAGATTTCAGACCCACTATGGACCAGTGGCACAGCAGCTTTTGAAAAGTATGATAGAATACTAAAGCCCAGACTCCTCCTAGCAGCAGGGCCCTCTCCTTAGGGGGACATGGAGAATAAAGGTGGGGTCTGGTTCTGGCATGTGCCAGGCACCTTCTGTTGCATGTCTAAGGTTCTCCTCAGTGCTGAGTTCAGGGTTTGGCCCTCTGCTGTGGAAAAATTATGCTGGGCTATTGGTTGAGTCTGTGCTCCCTCTGGGATCCTGCAGGAGCTGGGAGACTCCCAGAGGACAGTGACATCACCTGAGCCATGGAACTGCAAAGGCTTCTGTGGTGTCTGTGCAGCAGGTCAGCCTCGGGGCTGTGAAATCTCCAAACCTGTGAATTTGTTCCACAGAATAGTGTCTTAGCTATAAATCTGACTTTCCCAAACAAGTTTGCTTGTTCTTTCATTGAAGTATGTTCCCTCAGGTAGAACATAAGATGGCAGATATGCAGTGAGTGAAGGAGGAAACTCTGGCTGAACAAACAAAACAGTCACCTAACCTTTCTCTTGTCCTGAGATGGGTCTTGTTAGAGCCATTAGATTTAGACAATTGGGAGGAGATCCAGGGTGTGTGGGAGCTGGGGGGAGTGGGAATCACCACCTGTGTTCAAGTCTGGAGCAAACCATTTGAGACCCTGCATGATTGAGTCGCTCTGAAAGGAGGCAGAGTCTGTCACACAGACCCACTCTAATGAGGATGAACAAACTCACAACAGCTGTCTGTAACATATGGAGCATCCAGAAGGGAAAAAAGCTAAAATAATTCCCTTTTCTCTGCTCTTTGCTTATCCTGGCCCTGATTCAGGAGTGCACTGGGGACTGTGCTCATCCTTAGCCTGCACTTCAGATCCCAGTGATTTCTTTTTCAGTATTACTCTTGACTTAATGAGTTTTCTGTGCAGGTAACACCTGTCTGAGTGCAGTTAGGATACTTTAATCATAGACTGCATAAGGAATCTGGCTCCCATATAACCAGCACTGACCCCTCTGTGGAGCTCTGGTGGGAGTCCAGCATGCACCTTTGCTCCTGGATAGGCACTGGGTCTGTAGGTGTTCCTTCATGAAGAAAGCAAGGAAGAAACCATGATTGGAGTCATCTTGTCCCTCACAGTGAGCTAATGGTCCTCTTTCTGGGTTCTGATGTCTTTATGTTTCCTTAGAGCTGATCAGGTTTTTGATTTTGAAATCAAATGGTTTCCTTCATCTGCACACTTCACATGTGGGAATCACTGCTCCAGGGAACTCAGAGGTGGCAGGTTTTCTTCAGAGTGTTTGGTAGAGCTTTTTCTTTTTCCATGTGTTTTGCCATCTCCTTCAGAAGGCACAGGGACAGAAGGGCACAAACAGATAATTGTGCCCCACTGCCAGTATTTCTGTAGCAGTGACAGAAGGACTGAATTGTGACATAAGGAACACACACCAGATTCACATTTTTCATACACACATGTAAGTGATCTCACCCATCAGTGTTGGCTTTGATGCCCAAGAGAGAGCACTTGTCAGCTGCTCTTGCACAGGGATTCACTGGTGAAACCAGAGAGAGTCTGTCAGAAACCAGTAAGAAGAGCAAAGGAATTCAGAGGAAAGATGCTTATTCCTTGTTAAAAATCCCTCTGTGTTTGTGCACGTAAGCATGTGTGTGCATGGGTTTTGTACTTGCCTCAGCATTTTTGGGTGGGCTGTGAAGCAAATTTCTTTAGCAGTCTACACCTCCTGCTATGCAAGAGCTGGCATGAACATTTGTTAGGGTGGTAAAATGCATGTTTGTGGTCCCCTTTAAGCAACTGCCTCATTTTAGATAAAAATCTGTTGTGATTTTTTAGAGCTCTTGCAATTTATTGGTTCCTCTGATATCTTAAACCTCAACTCATCCACAAAATCTTGCAGACAAACAGGATTGAGAAGACCTGAATGCCTAATCAGAGAAAAAACCCCAAAAACATAATAAAAAAACCCTGAGCAAGAATGAAAACAATCAAATAAAATTTAAAAATCACAAAAAAACCCACCAAGCCCAAAGTGTTCAGGCTCTGCTTTGTATGCCACAAAAGGGTGTATCAAAGTACAGCTGTTTTCCTTGGGTTTTACCTCTGCACCTCCCTTTTAATCAGAGCATCCCTAACCCCTGGAGCTGCCACTGGAAGGACTGGGATTGTGCCCTGGAAGCAGATTGGGAGTGGTTGGGGCAACACTCACAGCCCGAAGTGATTCAGAGCAGCTGCATCTCATGGTCCTTTATAGCAGAAAGTGCTCCAGTTTGGGATCCTGTGGCCCTCAGCTCTCCTTGGGCTGTTGCTGAGCAAGGGCCAAAGAAGACAAGGAGACACGGAGAACCTGAAACAGGAAAGAAGTTTTCAGGCACCCCCAGCATTGCCATCACACCACATTTCCCAGCTCATAGGCAGAAGCAAAGCCTTGCTACTACCTGCCACTCTCAAAGGTGCATTTCATCTCTATTCAAATAGTCATTCAACACCAGGGTTTTTTTAATACAGTCTCCAGAAGACTTTAATGTTAACATTAAAAAGATAATGAAAACAGGCAAATAGACAAATCATGGTGCCCAGTGCTCTGCTTCCTCATTGATAAAACATGAGAGCAGCTCCCCCATCCCCTGCAAGATTTTGCCTTTCCAGACTGCTAGTCATTTATGGTTTTATTTATGAAAAGAAGAAAAAATGAGTTTCCATCACAGCCCTTAAGCATGACACAAAGGGAAAGCTTTCATGCATTCTGCATGGGGCTGTGCTGTCAGGCTGTGCAAGTGGGTAATAGTGTGATTTCTTTCGTTACAGCCCAAAATCTGCCTTCCAGGTTGATCACAGAGCTCAAAAATATGTTTGCATTCAATAATATCCCTGTTTTGCTCAACCACAACTTCTTGTTTTGCACTTGTTTCCCTTTGCAATGTTTGTGGGGCTGGTGCAGCCCTGCCCATGTCACTGCATTGTTGCTGCTACCCACTGTCATGCAGATAATTATTGTTAGAGGTCTCAGCTGTTACAGGCCCAGTGCATGCAAGAGGCAATCTCTGTTTGAGGAACTTAAGGTCTAAATAGGCAAGGCTGATAGTGGAAGTGTTATAAGTCTTATTTTTGCAGAGAGCTTAAATGACCTGCTGAAGGTCACACAGGGAGTCTGGTGGAGCCATGACTGGAATACAGATTTTCCAGGTTTTATTTAAGCCTCTTACCCAGGTTCCTTGTTAAGGAAGGCAGATGTGAGAATGTGCCTCTTTGTGTGTGAACCCTGGGTGCAGTTCTGGGTCATGCACTGGACTTGCATGTGCCCTCCTGGTCTGAGCATGTCTGCAAGAGCTTCAGGTGCTGGAATAAATGGACAGTGAGCAAACAGCAGCCACAGGATGCACCCTCAGCTGGACTGCACAACTCTAAGTAGTTCAAGGACAGAGCCTTCAACAAGGTGACAGATGTTGGCAGTGTTCATATTTAAGCCTTCACTGTTTTTGACTGTGTTACACAAATATGTGCAATACTTGTGAAATGGAAAGGTTGGGAATCACTCTAATTTGGGGTTGATGAAGAGAACAGTCTCACAGGGCTGTGCCTCATTGTATGGGCCTTGGTGTTCCGAAGCAGGTAAGAACCAAAAAAGACAATGTTTTAAAGTGTTGCAACACTTTGAAGTGTTATGACAAATATACACTTTAAAAATACACTCTGAGGTGAACAGGTTCACCTGTGATGAGTGCTGGCAGCGGCATTCACCAAGAAGGCTCTGTCCTGCAGAGCTTCCTCCTGCCAGAGTGGGCTGTGGAGCCTGGAGAACAGGTGATCTTCCCACTAATTCCCCTTTGCCAGGTCAGGAAACTACTCTGGGCTGTGCCTTTGCTGTATTTGAGGATGTGGAAATGACTTCTCTTGAGCTGAAAGCCTGGGCATAGAGGTCCTCTGTTCTGCCTGGCCAAGGAAATGTCTTGTCTATCATTTATGAAAACAAGACAGAGGTGGAACTATCACAGAATTAGCACAAGTGCCTGGCTTAGCTAATTGTTCTAAATTATGCTTTAAAGAACTATTATTTTCCTTCATGTTGCTGTCTGCTTTTCCATTGCCTGCAAGTACAAAATTCAATTTTCCTAAGTGTCAATTTTTATCTAAAATACAACATTTACTACCAGTTTCAATGCATTTCCGTGTATTTTTGTTTTAAATGATTTCACAAAACTCTTTACATGTATAATTGAAATTGACTTTAATTTGGAACTCTACCTTAACAGAGTCAATATTTCTGCAATCTGCTTTACCTTATTTCTCAAGGAAAATGCTGTTGCTGTAAAGGGAAGGGAGGGGCACAATGTACCCTATAAGGGTTGGGAGACTCAAAGGCTAAAGAACTTTGGCTCCCTGGGACTGTAGAGCTTCTGTGCCCACGTTATCAGCTTGCTCTTAATGTGGGCTGTAGTGAGGGTACAGCTCCACAAAGCTTTTTGAGAAATGTTGGCCTTGGAGTAGTAATATTGATGAAATATTCCTGACAAGTTACCAGTTTTTTTCAGTGGCTGAATTGGATTAAGGCTCTAGAGTTAATTGAAATGTGAAGGCAGACATTTGAGAGCTAATGCTTATTGCTGAATTCAATTCCTTTCCTTTTCTTTTTTCTGGATACAATGTGTTCTGAGATGGAAGTTGCCTTTATGGCCAAATAATTTCTCTTCCACTCCCTTTTGTAAGTTACCTTTCAATTAATGCATTTTGCCATTGTTTTAATTTCTATCATTAAAAAGCTTTTAGCACACTGTGAAAGGACCTTAAGTGTGGAGTACTGGAAGTGGGTCCCTGTGTTAGGTATCCTGAAAGAGTTTAAAAATTGCTGCTGAACTACCTGATCCTCTTCCCCTGCACCAAAGTCAATTCCAGCAGTTTAGGAGCATTAAAAAAACCTTTTCAAATGTAGCATATAGGAATGCCCTGTGGGAGAGCTGGAACACTTTGGGAGATGAGTTAAAAAAGATTTCAAACTTTGCACTGCAACCTCCTTGGTCAAAGATGATACATCCATAGGATACTTGCTATATGATATATTTCTGTATTCCATTAGCCTTGGGAAATACAATTCCATAGACAAATGAGCATTACCAATTACTAGTGGAGATGCTTTGCCAATATTGAAATAATTACATTACAGTAAATTTTTAATTTTTAAAAGTACTCCAAATGATGTTTCAGCTCTTCTCTTAAAGTCATCAAGAAGACAATGGGTTGCTTCCTATTCAGCTTTACAGTTATAAATAATTATTGGAATTATTTTTACATTTCCAAAGGTTGTAACATCAGAGACAGCAAATAAAATTGTCCTTCTCCAGGATGTCTTTATTTCCTCTACTAAAAAAGAAGTTACTATATTTTTGTTAATAAGCAAAGACTTTCCCTTATGAAGATGCAGCATTTTAGCTATGACTTAATCTTGTAGAAACAACATTATTTAATTTGCTGCTGATTGAGGAGATCTGTGCAAACAACTAAATAGTGTTGTTGTGTTCCTTTGTGGTTTCACAAAAGCCACTTTGTTACTCTGTATTTCCAGGCAATAATCCATTTCAGAAATGTTCTTTGAAGCTGTTCTGTACTAACCTTCACAATGTTTTGTTTGGGTGCTGTCCCGCATCTGACAGTCCACCATGAGCAACAGAGAAACTTCTCCTGCAAAACCCATGGTGAGTCTTGTGACAATTAGAAACTCCCTTCAATAATTCACACAAAATGAGCTCTTCACTCAGCTTGGAAAACACCAAATCTTCAGGAGATCTATCCTGAGTTATTGCTGTAGTGCTGCTGCCAGTGCCATTGAGGTTGTTACCTGACCAAGAAAAAAAAGTAAATAATTCTTAGATTCCTTTTTTATTACAAATCTCTCTATTTGTTCTCAATCATTCTGGTTCATGGTCCAGCAACCCTCCAGATACTGGGACTTGGAATTTAAACCATGCTAAATATGGGGGGGAGGGGGAGGGGGGGGGACATGTAGAGATGAACAGGCTCAGAAAAATATGATAGTCTTGGTGAATTTCCCCATTGAAAATCTTGCTGTGGCAATTGAGATGATTTCTCTCTGAAATTTGTGAAGACATTTAGGATCCATTGGCCTTGAAGATGCAGTACAAATGTGAACTAATGTGGTTTGAGATCACTTACCAGCCCTGGATCTTAGAGAACAAATCTGGGGAAATGCAGCTTTGCAGGGCAGCCTGAGTCACTCTGGGCTGTTTCTGGGGCACTGAGCATTTGAAGTACCTTTCTCAGTCAGTTCCAGTCTTTCAACTTGTACTCGTTGATTTTCTTCCCTTCTCGAGCTCCAGTCTTGCTGCAGGATGGGAGGGAGAGCCTGTGCTTGCTTGTGAGGAAATCTTCCTCTCCTTGTCCCCAAAACCTCCTGTCCATTTCTTGTCCTGAGCTCTAAGGGAGCTCATTCTTTCTGCTGTGCCTTGGGAACAGGCACCCTGGCACAGGGATGGAGCTTCCTGCCACATGGAGGCAGCTGAGACTGGGCAAATATTGTTACAGTGCTCTGGGGCAGCCTCCACTTAAAAAGTTTGAGGGCCCTCAGACCTGTTTTGCACATGGTAGCATTAAACCTTTGCAATGAAATGAAATTATACTTGCTATGGCAGCTTTTCATATTGTCTTAGCAAACTCCTTCAGAATTGTTCTTCCTCACCCTTAACAGAGTTACAAAGCCAAGAGCAGAGCCCTGGGGTAACACTGAGCAAAGCCAACTCCATGGCTTCTATTTGTGGCCTGCAATCTGGTGCAGGCTTCATATAATGATTTTCTTTTTCTCAGTGGAAGAGTGTAGATAAATTTTGTTAAAATTTTAGATGTGTTTGGGTTGAATGCTTAACTAAAACAAGGTTAACCAGCAGTTACACTGCTTAGAGGTTTTCTTTTGCAGTTTTTGTTCTTTGACTTGATCATCTCTTTTCTCTAGTGATAAAAAAAAAATAGAGTGTTTTCTAAAAGGAGGAATGCTGGGCTAATCTTTGCCTTGAGACTGGAGGGAGTGAAAATGTACCCCATGGTTTCTGTGTGTTTCTACTATGTTGGGAAAATGGATCAAATATGGACCCGATTTCAAAGTGTTTTGTAATCTAGACAAAATATCTATCTATCCAAATGTATCATTAGTTTAAAAGCTTCAACAAAGTAAAGCAAAATGTAGGCTATGGGCTTAGGCTTTGGAAATCTTTAGAGAAAATAGTTTAAAACAGTATATTGGTAAAATTCTGAATTTGTTGTTGTTGAAACACTTAGAGCTTAAACAATGTTCTGAGAAACAATCAGTGTTGTAGTTACAGAGGCCAGGACCAGTTTATCCCTGTGTGGGTGTCATCAAAATTGTGTATTCTACACCCTCTGTGTCATTTCTCATGAACTGTTAATAATGGACCATTTACAGCAGCTGCCCAGGGCACACCTGACCCCTCAGGCTGGGAGCTGGGTGTGAAAGAACCCTGGGAGACAGGGGAGTGTTTCTGTCTTCACACCAATGACTTAGCCTTGGTAACTCCCCTCAGGAGAGTCATCAACATCTTCACACCCACCTGAGGGGTCATGTCTGCTCATGGGCCATCAGGTACTGGCACAATAGGCAGCTGCAACGACCTAGACCTTCAAAGATTCCAAAATATCCCATGACTCAAAGAGTTAAATCACCCATTGTTGAACTCCCCACCCTGGGGCAGGTATTGGACATTCCCACCTGAACCTGAGCATAATCTTGTGGTTTGAGGACTTCTGGTACCACTCATGGGATCCGGAGGGGTGCCAGAACCTGAACAGGACTGGAACTGCCACTCTTGACCAGACTATGACCATCATCCTCACCAACAGGTTTCCTTTCCTTTTATTTTGCTCTCAGGGGAACCAAGTGGTGCTCAGTACAGGGGCCAATGAACACCATTCTGTTCATGCCCCAGGGTGCTGGGTTATACATCAGGTTTTTGTGAGCTAAACCCAGTTTTTTCCCCTCTATAATTGTATTTATTGTAATCTTGGTACTAAATTGTAACTCTGACTTGTAATCTCTCTCGAGTTGGGTTCATTTCTCCTGCCTGTTTACCTTTAAATCAGCACAATCGGCCACTCAAACACACCTGAGTAAGAAATATTGTCTGTGTATACACCAAGCCTTCAGCTCTTGATGTTGTGAGCTGAACTCCTGAGGGGTTTTGTTCATTTGTTTTGTGGAGGTGCTGGAAACCTGAAGCTTCCACTGAATCCAAGAGGTCTCCAATGAGGTTCCTGGCAGGCTGACAAAAGAGGACAAGGATAGTACAAACATTTTCCATCTCAGGCTTGCCTAAGGCACTGGTTGTGGAGCGTGGAGGTGTCAGTTGGATTGCTGTCTTATTGGTGGTGTTAAAATGGAGACACAGGCCCAGAGCAGCTGCTGAGGCAAGTCAGAAGTCAGAAAGAGATTCATTGCCAAAGCTGCTTTTTGCCTAGCTCTGATCCCTCACCTCCACAAGTATTAAAAGTTAACTAAAATTATCTCACAATAGAAAGATGAGAAACAGGTCAGGTCTTCCCTGTGTTACAGGCTCGTTGCAATGGAAAGGTGATGTGCAAACCCCTCCCAGAGTGAGGGGCTGCCACTGGTACCACTGGAATGTTACAAGGGAGAAAGAGAGGACAATTTGCTTGCAGATGAAATGCTGCTTTGCTCAAGGGACCATATTATTGCTGTTATTTATGCACTGCCAAAGGTGTGCACAGTGCTTTATAGAGCAATAAACAATGACTGGTGTCCAGTCCCTCAGGGTGCTGCACCACTGCTGAAGGATGGCAAAGGGGCAAGATGAAGGTTTAATTGTCCCTCTGTGGTGATGCAGAGGTTTGTTATTGTCACAGCCCATCCTCTGCAGGCTGCTTGGCTGGGGACATGAGTGGCTCTGTCACTGTTTTGCACAGTTGTCTGTGATGGTGTTTCCAAGGGCACGTACCCTGTTTGATATGCACTCGGAGTCTGGTGGCACTGGGAATGAGTGAACAATGCCCGGAGCTGTGACTTCTAAATTTTTTTTTTTAGTTTTTACAGATTCCCAGCCATCTGCTGCCTCACCAGCTGCTCACAGTGCAACAAAAAACTTATCTCCATTCAGGAACTCAGCCCTTTGAGGAGGGCAGGGGCAGTGAGTCCATAACTGACCTCCTGTGCACAGTCTGCAGGACACAGACCCAGACCCAGGGCCAGACTCCAGAGAGATGGGGAGCAACTGCAGGGAAAGTGTGGAAGAACGAACATGTGGCCACATGAACTCTTGTTCACCCCTTCCAAAATCCTGGCCATAGAGATGTGCAGGCCTGGAGAGCTGTGGGAGGAGGCTGCAGTCTGAGAAGAACACAGGAGATGGCCCAGTCTCAGATTTGACACCTCTTTAACCATCATTAGGTTGGCAGAAGGGAAGAAAAAATGTTCCCTGAAGCCATGGAGATGTTCTGGCTCTTTGGCTGTTGTGCTGCAGCCAGCCCTTTGCCCTGAGGTTGGTTTTGCTGGGGAAAGTGAGCTGGGGTTGGTAGCAGCTTAACTGGAGCCATGGGGAGAAAGCATCAAGTTCTGCCTCAGGGAAGCTCAGCAACCACCAGCATCTACAGGGGAAGGAAGACCACGACACAGCTACTGGAGATTTGTGGGACCAGAGGGCCCAAGAAATCCTCCCGCCAAACAAGTGGCATGCATTATTACTCACTATCTTTGAGGCACCTAGCTGAAAACTTATTAGTTTCATTAAATCTTATTTTTATGATCCCCTTGGGATGCAGACAGCTGACCTGGATGCTCTCTTACCCTACCCTCAGTTCCTCCTGTGCCTGCTCCCCAGAAATAGGGATGATGCCAGGGCAGATGAGGGAAGAAAAGGCAGGTTGTCCACAGGAGCTGGGAGGGAGTGACCAGGTTTCCTCTTCCATCCTCAGAGAGCTCCTCTGCCTCGCATGTGCCATTTCAGACTACCAATTAAATCCTCTATGAGAAGGAGAGCGGCACTCTGAATCATTAGCATTAGTAATTATGCAAATGCTTCGGGGAGTTGACTGCCCATCATTACATATAATTAACATTTCTGGTTATGAATGGAGGGTTTGTAAGCACCCCCTCCCTTTTCTTTCTGCGGGAATGGGGCGGGGTAGAGGCGTGAGGGGGTGATATTACTGCATTTAATTTGCATAATCAGGAGGCCTGATTGGGTATGCATGGGGGGAGGGGACCTTCTCCAATGTGCACACTATTAAGCTGGTGGCAAATCTCAGGAGAGCTAACGCGGTGCGTGAAGTGCAGGCGAGTGCAGCACAGTGACTGCAGACAGCAGGCTGGAATGGAGCTGTCCTTGGACTGGCAGGGCTCTGCACAGATGTTCTGTGGCTGGACATGCTCATCCTGTCCTTTTGCTTTACTTGCCTGCTATAAATGACACAGGTTTTCTGCAGAGAAATGCTATTTCTGCCTTTTTTTCTTGGGCATCACATGTACACTGTGTACTGCAGAGCTGGACCACTGATGCCCCAGGCAGCACTGGGGAAATGGGCTTGGAACCAACAGCAAGACTCAGCACAGCCTCTTTTTGTGCCCCATTTCCCAAAGCTGTGCACTGAGATCCAAATTTGAAGATCTAAGTAGGCATGCTGGTTCTCAGTGGGTGCTCCATGCCTCTGGAAGGCAGGGGCCTGGGGGGAAAGTGTATCAGGCTGGACTTACCTGTCCATGTAAAAGAGTCAGAACAGACAGGGAAGTTGTAAATTTTTAGCACAGGGCTGTGCCTCTGAGGAGAAAGAGTCAGACTTTGTATCCCACATCAAACATTACAAAAGCTGGGGATGGAAATTTCCTGTGCATGTTCTGGCTACAATGAATGCCTGGGAAACCTCCTTGGAGATCTCCCTGCTTCCTGATACATGTGAAACAAATAGTTCTTCTCCACTGTAAAACATCTTTCTTATGTTCTTCCTCTTCCCTGTCATTATCTTTACTTTTTGTCTCTTCTATTCCTCCTTTCTGTTTCATTCCCTAAGAAGTCCATTTGCCCTTGGTCTCTATGTCCTCTCCCTCACCCCTGGACATACAGAGCAGTCACTGGCATTCAGACTTCCTTGGTTTTTAAGGATCAGCTATTGTGGACAGAAACAGACATCTGATGAAGGGGGTCTGGAATGAGGGTCTAAGATTCTGGAGACAGTATAGGCTATAGGGATAGTGCCCTGGGAGGGCACTGAAATGATCCAGGGCAAGGAGAACACAGAGGTTCTCAAAATAGAGGGAGATGAACCAAAGTCTACTGTGGAAATGAGGAAAGCATCCATGCAGCAGAGGTCAGATTGGCCAGAGAGTCTCAGTCAAAAACCAAAGAGGGACAGCAGTTTCCTAGATGGAGTCTGGAGGTCCCATGCTGACTAAGGTATTGTGTTCTCCTACTCTGTGTCAATCATTGCTTTCTGTCTTAATTATAATCCATTATTTGCAATGCAGACACTGGAAGTTGGACAGATCTTTTCTGGTATCTCCCTGTTTGGTCATCATGGGCAAGGTGTGAGCTCTCCCCAGTGATGTAGGAATTTTCCATGTCTCAGCCAGGGCCCAGAGTAGGTAAGGAGAAAATCAGCTTCATTTCCCAATGAGTTATCCCCTCAACTTGTAGAAATAAGTCAGAATTTCAACATGAATTCCAGTAACCTTTAGAAGAGACGAGGAGCAGGAGACACATAAAAGAAAGAAAAAATCCAGAAAAAAATACTGTGTTTCTGTGTATGTGTTTTTATATGGATATTTGTTTTTAAAACTGAAGAAAATTCTCTGTGTGTTTGTATGTGTGTGTTTGAGCATAAGCTTTTAAGAGAGTAGAAAAGCAGGGAGAATTGAAACATTAAACTTTAAAAAAACACTGCCTTGGTAGTGGGGTGTCAAAAAAGGACACCAGTTTTGATCTAAAGATTGTCTTTTAGTACAAGAAACTTCAGGCAGTACTGCATTCTGCTGTCAAAGTTTTGTTTTCTTTGACCTGAAGCTGCTTTGGAGACTTGTAGTTCTGAGGTTCATGTTGTTCAGTATTTTGTAAAGCATTTGTGCACTTGTCCTGCTGTTGGGGAAAACCATTGGGGATGACAGGCAGAAGCACTTGTAAAATTTTCAGCTTACTCAAAACCAAGAGATCTGATTCACTTAGACCAAGAACTTCTCTATAGGATGAAAAGGGTTCTAGTGCTGATCAGTAAGGCAATCTCTGAAGGGTTGGTTGAAATCCCAGAAGCCAATTGCCTGGAGTAGAATGGAGGTCTTGTGGAATTATGTTATTGGTAACAGCTGTAAAATCATAGCAGCAGGTGATGGTGCTTCCTTATACGACAGAGAGGGAGCCTTCTGGCTGTGAAATGGGAACATGTCAGTAGCTCTTCTCTGGTTTTGTTTTCTGTGACATTCATCCTACAACAAAATGTGTGACCAAGGCACCAGGACAGTGGTGACCAATGGAAACAAGGTGAGCCCAGGCTTTTGAGGCTTTTGATCCATTGGCCCAAGCCTGGGTATGTGTTTCCTGAGGTCAAATCTGCTAATTGTGCTGTATCCTCAAAGAAGAAGAGACAAGGTGAAGACTGTTGTCCCCCAGAGCCAGTACTGAGGTCAGCTGGGTTAAGAGGAGGGAAACAATTGTCAAAGCAGGACAGCCTGGAGTCAAACTGAGGGAAGGAAAAGAAAGAGGACAGCAAGTAACATGGTAACACCACAATCACAGACTCTGTCTCATCACCCAGGAGGATGCTAGATGTCAACATACTGTAGCCATGGGCCAGGGATTATGAATCGCAGTAGCAGGACCTGCAGTCACACCCTTGACCCTCTGCAGGGTGTCCCCCTGCTGTGACACACTGCTGTGTTCCCTGGCGTTAACACATGAAGTGCTTGATGATGCCACTGTGGAAAGAGGCAGAGAAGAAGGTCCCTCTGAGCTGTGCTGAGCGCTAACCCACGAGGTCACTGTTCTGAGCAGTCATGGAATTTGCTGTGTTTCCCTTTCCATTTTATTTCTTTGTGCTGCATGTGTGGGTAGGTCAGGTTGTATTCGGGCACGAGGACAGCACAGAAACACACACATGGATACAGTGCATGGATGCACAGACACTTGGGATTGCTAAAGGCATGAGTTAAATCCCACATCAAAGCACAGAGCTATCGGAGCAGCACAGTTCAAAGGCACCAGCTTCCTTCCCCGGAAAGACAGATTGTCACTTTGATTAAGAGATTTTAACAGGAAAGAAAAAAGAGGGAGTGAAAGAATGGAGGAGAGAAAAGAGAGTTTTCATTTATACTTTTTTCCCCTTTGGCCATCCAAATAAGATTTTCGTTTGATCAAAAAAGGACCACAATTTAAAATAAGTTTAATATAACAATGAATTATTTAAGGAAGAAAAAAATACAAGCTGCTGCTTAAAAAAAAAAAGTAGAAAAAGCTATTATTGAAATGTCAGAACAAATACCCAGCTTGATCTGCATTAATATGATAAATACTAATATATTCATTTCCCCTGGTGCTTCTGGGCTTGTAGAGGTACATCTGCAGTGCGTTGCTCATGGTAATCAGGTCACAACTTCAAAGGGAGACGTGCAAGGTATTCTGGGTGATGTTGTGCAAGTGGCTGTTCGAGACCTTGTGGATCATCATGGAGAGTTGAGGTGTGCTGATCAAGGGTCTTCTGGAAGATCTCTGATGGCTGAAGGAAATTGAAAATCTTGATGTGTTCTTTCATGGCTCACCAGTTGTGGGACAATACTGGGGTCTGGTTGTCAACTTCAAAGTTGCCATTTTTCTGTAGACAACTTAGGAAGAGAGACTGAGACTGAGATGTAGAAAGTAGCTGAGCTTCCCACCTTCTGTCTCCACAGCCTAATTCCCAGCACCCTGTGGTTGGGAAGAGATGCTGTGGGCAAGCTCCAGAGCATGGCTGCAAGTCAGTCAAACACCATCTCAGCTCTCACTTCCAGAGCTACATAGTAAAGTTCTCAGGAACAACTTAGTGGAGTTGATAGACTGACCCATCAAAAAGCTTCACACAAGCATCTTTGTTTTCAGAATCTAACAAGCTGTGAACTGCAAGTAAGATGGTCTTGATAGGGATTTGTACTACCTTCTACCAGATATTATCTCTTCTTACCCCATCTGTCACATCTATTGGGCAAAAAGTTCTCCTGTAATGTGCATCAGGCTGCTGACATCAGCACCATCCTGAGAGAGTAACCTGGAGGTCAGAGCCCTTATGGGGGGGCCTTTTCCATAGCCAAGATTAAGGTACCGACAGAAGCGAATAGTTCAGAGTTAAGGGAGCTTATTTGAGAGTGATGTGGTGTGGAAACTGATGTTTCCTAACATTACAGCTGACAGCTGAGTGACAGATCGGAAATGTGGTTAAATTAGGATGCAAATGAGTTAAGCTGGTCTTCTGGTTTGTTGAATGAGGAGAAAATGTCGGAGAGAAGCAAGGGAGGGCCAAGTTTACATGAGAAGATTGGAGCAGAGAGAAGCTCAGAGGCTGAGAGTGGAGAAGAAGCATGTTTAGAAAATCATAGAATATAGTTACCTAAGATGAACCTATCATAGAATGGTTTGGATAGGAGTGACTCTAAAAGATCATCCAGTCCAATTCCTCTGCCATGGGCAGGGACACCTTCCCTTAGATCAGGTTGTTCAGGGCCCCATCCAGCCTGGCTTCATACGCTTCCAGGGATGGGGCAGCCACAGCTTCTCTGGGCAGCCTATCAACATCACAAGGTGTTTTGAGGTAAAAACCATGAGGCATTCAGTTAGATTTTCACCTGCTTGGTCAGGGCATCTTGTGAAGCACTATTTCCATTGAGATAACTTAAACATAGTTAACTTTTTGCTTATCTACTGCCATGATGAAGCTATTATCTCATGAGACACTGAGCCCTTCCTGACAGTGGACATCTAGGCTGCAGGCTGAAGCATGGCTCTGTGAGTTGGCCATGTGCTCACCTCAAAGAGGGAGGGATTATATCCAGGGGAATTGTTGTAGTTTGGGATTATTATGTAAATTCTCTCCCCTGCCACTTAACTGCCCAGGCCAGCGGTTAACAAAAGAAGCAGTTAACTGTGATCGCTGGGGTGGGGGCAGGTTTGTCTCTTTTGGGGTTTTTTTTGGATATTCTTCTCAGTCTTGGCTCGGCGGAACGGGGGAGTGGGGGCTCCAAGGAGGCAGGCTGCCCTGCTGGTTACTGCTGGGGTTTTCCCTGGCTGTCTTGCCGCTGCCTACTTCGGATTACTTTTTCCTGCCGTGCTGCTACCTGCCTTGGATTTGCTGCTGGTTGCTCGTACCTTTCTGCTTCTTGGACGGGGAACACAGGGGGAAGAGACTGAGTCCATCTGAAAGCTCACTGCTCGTCTGTTTCGCTGGAGAGGGACTGAAACTCACTCTGCAGCCAGCCGGGCTGTGACATGGACACTTAAGTATAACCTTTTCTCCCGGAGGAAAACCTGCTGGGTTTTGTTGTTGTTTTTTTTTTTTTTTCTCTTATGGTGTTGGGGAAGTGGGTTGCACTAGTCTGTTTACATATATATATACATATATAGCAGTTATCCTTCTTGTATTAAAATTCCTTTTCTTAAATTTGATAAAGAGTGGTGTGATTATTGTGGAGGAGGCCCCTCCCCTGCTTGTGGGTAAAACATTTTGGTTTTTCCCCTCAAACCGAGACAGGAATTTAGCTTGTGGTAAAGCCTGGAGTTGCCAGGTAGATAGAAGTGTGCCCAAAGCCCAGGTAAGTCTACTTAGAGATCTGCAGGTACCATGCCTGAGAGTCTGTGCAGTAATCTGAGCTCACTTGAGAAACTCCTCTTCTGTGTGTGTGTTCCTTCCTGAAATGCTCTAGTTTCCAAGGAGAACTAATGTGCTTTTCTGGTAGATTTTACTCACAAATGCATAGAGTCTTAGTCTGTCTGCTTCTGTCCCTCTTTCCCTCCATTGCCTGAATTTGAATGTTTAATGCTGGCTGTTGGGCATGAGTGTGCTGTGCCCAAGCTACAGGCCAGCTCCTCAATTAAAGGATGCACAAGCTTTATTATTTATACCATTATTTTTCTAATTATTTTCTTTTCCTTGAGATGCCCCACAGGGTCTACAGTTTGCTGGAAACCCTAGTGACAGCCCCTGGCTTTTGACATCAGAAGGTCAGCTGTCCCAGTGGCAATTTTTGATCCCTTCATTGGGAAAATGTGATTACTTCTTATTTATTGATGGTAAATATTCCTGCTTGTAGCTGCTGTGGCACTAAAGTAAAACGTTCAGCATTTAACACGATGAATGCAGAGACATGAGGCTAAATGCACTGCATAAAATCTTTATGGGGCTGTAAACAGAATCCCAGAATATTTCCCACTGTTTTGTTAGGAGTCAGGCTGGGGTCCCCTCTCTGCCAGGCAGCCTGCCCCCAGGTCTCTTGGGAATCAGCCAAGATGTGTCAGCACACCCTTGGCCTCCATAGGGGAAGGGCCCTGGGGGACAGAAAATGAACTGGCATCCTGCTGGAAGGTATTGAGCTTGCCAAGACCGGCCTTGGCCACACTTGGTGGCTGTTGCTGCCTCAGTGGAGATCTGGAGGGTAAATTGAGGCTGTAATTGCTTCAGAGCTCCTTTCTTCAGTCTCAGATAAACAGAGCTCAAGAGAAAATCAGTTCAGAGTGAGTTTTGTCAGCTTCAAAAGGGAGTCATTCCCGGTGTTGTCAGTCATGGGAAGCTGATGGCTGAGATTACTGAGGAAAGCAAGGCCTGTGGATATTAAAACAGATACTGTTATGTGAATTTAGGGTTTAAAGATCAGATTTAATCTGGAATGTGGATTTGTACAACATCCTTTCCCTCTTCCAGTTTCTCACTTGGAAGGCCTGGTTTGGGTGGGCACACTCAACCTCCTGTGTGTTCATTGGCTGTCTGGTCAGCACCCACATCTGCTCCCAACCTCCTGTATGTACTGAACAGTG
Organism: Pithys albifrons albifrons; assembly: GCF_047495875.1. Lineage (NCBI taxonomy): Eukaryota > Metazoa > Chordata > Aves > Passeriformes > Thamnophilidae > Pithys > Pithys albifrons. The sequence goes on from NC_092470.1 coordinate 1,930,395, forward strand.
AGGGCAGGGTTAAATAGAGAGCTGCACTCATGCTTGGTCTTGTTCTCCCTTGGTGGTGTGATGCCTGGGCTGTGTCCTCACCCAGGGATAGAGGCTGGGAAATCCTCAGGGAAACGAGCACCTCCTGGCTCCAGGGGCAGCAGCTGACCTCTCAGGGAGCCAGAGTTCACACACCTCAGCAGCTCCTCTGTGCTGAAACTCAACTGTCCTAGTTCAGCAGGTGGGACCAGTTTATCCCTGTGTGGATGTGACCAAAGCTGTGGATTCTACACCCTCTCTGCCATTTCCCAGGAACTGTTAACAATGGACCATTGGCAGCAGCTGCCCAGGGCACACCTGACCCCGCAGGCTGGGAGCTGGCTGGGAAAGAAGCCTGGGAGAGGAGCTGGGAGAACTCCCCTCTGAGGAGTCCTTGGCACCTCCACAGCCACCTGAGGGGTCAGCTCTGCTCATGGGCCAGCAACAATTCCAAAATCCCCCCTGACTCCTAGAGTCAGATCCCCCAGTGTGGAACTCCCTGCCCTGGGGGAGGGACTGGGGGCTCCCACCTGCACCTGAGGGGAGAGAATCTTGGGGTTTGGGCACTTCTGGACCATTCATCGGATCCAGAGGAGGAGCAGAACCTTGACAGGAGGCGACCACCACTCTCCACCAGACTGTGACATCATCTGCACCAACAGTTTTTTCTCGCTTCCTTTTACTTTGGACTCAGAGGAACCACGTGGGGCTCAGCACAGGGGCCAACAAACCCCATTGTGTTTGTGCCTCAGGGTGCTGGGTTATACTTCTGGGGCTTGTGGGTTAAAACCAATTTCTTTTTGTATCATTGCATTTATTGTAATATTTTTATTAAATTGTAACTCTGACTTATAATCTTTTTTGAGTTGGGTTCATTTCTCCTGCCGGTTTACCTTTAAACCAGCACACCAACCAAGGCCTTGTGGTATTGCAGCACCATGAAAACCAGTTGTGCTGCCAAAAGCAACTGCTTGCTAACCTTTACTCATGGTAATCCATGCCAACAGTGGACATCTCTACAAGTTCTAAGTATAGTTCACGGTAAGTGAGGAGGCAGAGCTGAGTCCCAAGACCTGGATATCTTTATTGCTTTAATAAAAGGCAGTAGAAGGCACTTAAATAGCCTCCTGAGAAGCATTCAAAGAGTAAAGTCAAAGGATGCAATTCCATATTTCATGATATGGAATAAAAGTGGTCGTGTTTGTGCTGCAGGGAGGTTTGCATTGCACTGACCTTCCAGAGTCCTCTTTTGCCATGTGTGAGGCTCGATGAGAGCCTCTCTCAGGAGCTGATTTTATTTTTGATTGTTCCAAAATTTTGTCATGAAATTTAGACTGGCATATCCCTAGAAAGCTAATGTTTAGCAAGCTTTGCTCTTTGCCCTGCCTATCTGCAGTGGAGTGATCAGGACAGTTTCACACCTTTGCCTTCCCCTGATTGCTTTGGAGCTTCACGTTGTGTCCCTAGCACAGGAAGGACATCAACCCATCACAGTGAGTTCAGAGAAGGCCATTAAGATGATTAAAGGGATGGGGCATCTCCTGTGAAGAAAGGCTGAGACAACTGAGATTGTTTAGCTTGGAAAAGAGAAGGTTTAGGAATCACCTAATTGTGACCTTCCAGTATCTGAAAGAAGTCTAAAAAGATGGACAGAGACTTTTTACAAGGGTCTGGAGTGGCAGGACAAAGGGAAATGACTTCAAACTGACAGTAGGTTTAGATTGGGTATTAGGAAAAAATTCCTCTGTGTGAGAGTGGGGAGGCCCTGGCACAGGTTGCCCAGAGAAGCTGAGGCTGCCCCACCCCTCGGGATGTTCAAGGCTGGGCTGAATGGAGCTCTGGGCAACCTGGTATGGGAGAAGGTGTCCCTGCCCAGGGCAGGGGGTCAGACTAGATGGTCATTAATGTCCCTTCCAGCCCAAACCATTCTATGATTCCTTACTACAAAGGTTTCTGTCCCACATCCATCCCACTTCCCTCTTCCCCACCACTTCCTCTTCCATTCAGCAAGTGTCTCTTGCCTCTAACATATGGTCAGTGCATATTCTCAGTGATGCCAACACTTCTGTTTCTTCACTCCAGCAGCCTCAGTAACTGTGGGACAGGCAATCTGTCAATTAACTGTGCCCTTTGCAGTCATCAAAGAGAAGTAATTACAGTGGCCATAAGTGGCTGCCTGCAGAGCCCTGCCCAAGCAGCTGCACCTACTGTGTGCTTAGGGGTGTAACCACCCAGGGGCTCTTCTCCTCTTCTTCCTGCAGGCCCAGATCCAGTTCACTTAGGAGGAGAACGAGGATATCAGGCTGCTGCAGACCCAACCCTGCTACAAAAGAAATGCTGGTCAGCTGAAGTCCTGGAGGTCTCTCCTGTAACACTCACAAGAGATCCTGGCAGGGCAGGCTCTTGGCAGCTCCTGTGCTGCCTGCTTCTGCCTTCCCTTTCTCCTGCTGCTGCCAGGCTCGAGCCCTTTTTTTTCCATTAGCAGTGATGCAGGCAGAGCAGGGCCAATTACTCACTGCTTTATGCTTGCTGGAAAACCCACCCAGGACTGGTAATAGCCATTAAGTGAGGGTGCAGCTTTAACTACGTGCCATTACATTAAGTTTCAAGTTGATATATGGCCAGAGCAAATTGAATTCCTGCTGCTATCCCGTCTGACATTTGTTACATTACAATGCCTGCTCTTTTGTTTTTGAGTCAATAGCTGCTGCTTTCGAGAAATATGGATTATTAGAATTTATAGCCCGTCCAACGTGTCTTTTCAAACACTCATATCCTTTTATCATTTCGTTTTGTTGTTATTCTGCCCAGCACAGTTTGTATTTCTTCAGGTTTTAGCACCTGGGACTCTCGATACTTGTGCTAAATCAATACCCTTTGTCCTCATTGCTTTAATATACACAACCATTTGTGTGATGCATGAATTGCAGTGGGTTCTCTGCCTACGATAGTCATTTACTCCTCCTGCTCAAGCACTGCTTCCTCTGTCTGTGTGTGGGTCGTGCTTTGCAGTAAATATCACACATCTACATTTAAATTCCTGTGTATGACGATTTCCAGGCACCTGGCTGCAAATGTAAAAGTGAATTTGCTGGCTCCTTATCAGGAGGGTAATACAGTTTTGATGGTGTTCCAGGGCTTTCTGGAAAGGGCTGCTGTGCTGAGTTTAAAAAAACACCTTTTGCTCTTAATGATGGGTTCACATCTTCAAAATCTCTGATTTAATGCAGCCACACCTTTTCATAAAGCAGACGTGAAGAGTTTCAAGAGCAATAAGAGGGTAAAAAAGGCTTTTGGACTTTTGTTCAGATGCCCTCAGGTCAGTAGCAAGTGAAGTTGTCACTCATTGGTTGGCAGTTCTAGGGGCTTGTGGGAGAGGATTGTCCGACAATGATTGTCCCGCAGATGGTGTACTTGGGCCCACCCCTGCAGCTCAGAGTGGATTTACAGCGAGAGCAGAGCACAGAAAGTACTGTTGCTGCATCTGCTCTGCCCTTCTGTGCTGATGGAGATGTTCCCAAGGCCATTCATCTCACACCTTCTGTGTGGTGGGTAGTGGACCAGGCCACCAAGGTGCATGGTGGAGACCTGGGTTTATTTGGGCATCACTCATCTGCTGATCCTCCTGGGCTGTTCCCCTTTTCCTCTTCGGGCTGTGGAAATCCAGGAAGTGTAAGGACAGCAAAGCTGCATGTTTCCTCTGAATTGTATACCCTTTTTTGCTTGTCAGGGAGTAAGGAAAGAGACAAGAAATGAGAAGACGTACAAGATGAGATCAGAGAAAGGGAAGGCTTAGTTTGACCAGTCTGTATTTCCGAGACAAGAAGGAAAATCTTTTCCTCTGGCCATTACCCTTTTCCAAATGTTCTTCTCTGCTCCATACACTGGCAGTGGCACACCCATCCCTTCACCCCCAGGTCCCTCCTGCTCACTGTCAGCACCATGGCCCATTCCACGGGCTTCCTCTCCTTCGAGCCTTTGGCTCGAGCTGCTCAGCTTCATGGCACTGTGTTTCAAGCCCCTGTGCTGCTCCCCCCATGCTGCTGGGCTGCCCCAGCCTTGTGGCCACGCCACCAGCACCCCCCAGCCCTGCCGCCCTCCTGCCACCAGGGCAGACCAGTTCCCATGCAGAGCACGGCCCTGCGCCGCCTTCCCGCTCCAGTGGTGACAATTTAACTAAGTGCCATTTCCGAGAGTGATGAGTGTGATTTTGAATGTCTCATTGAAACGCAGGGCAAATCCCTCATCCCCAGAGGGAGAGGTGTTAAACACTGTTTCAGAATTAATCTGTGGAGCGTGGATCTCCCTCGCCGTGGCAGGGAGAGGCACCCTGGCAGTCTCCTTTGTCTCTGCGTTCATGGCAGCGTCCTGGTTTATCTCTGCCACTGCTGCTCTTGAGGGCTCTCCCTCCCCATCCTGCCCATGAAAAATGAGATGTCAGCTCCCTTCAGAGTGTGGGTATTCCTGATAATATATTTTCCATGTAAATAAATGGCAGCGATTTACCCATCATTACCTATTAATTGATGTAGAAACTGGGAGAAGCAGAAAAAGGGTTGACCAGATCCTTTGCTGGACTGACCCACCTGCTGCTGCATTGTGCTCCAGGGGGGGCTGCAGTTTGGGCATGGCTGTGGACTCCTGCATGGACCATCAGAGCTGCCTTCCTTCAGATTTGTAGCAACATCAGTAGAAGAGGAATCCTTACTCCTCTGACTCAGGGAGGAGGTGAACCAGCCCAGCATCTGACCTTGACAGAAGGGTTTTCCATGAGATTCAAGTTCTTGCCTAAGTCCCTTTGTATTCCCAGTGCAGCCTTTTCCATCACATGCAGTCTAAACCTTCAGATGAACTCCCCATGTCACAGACCCGGGAGGCAGAGCCCAGCAGAGATGTCAGAAGGTCCTTCAAAAATCTGTCGGTGCAGGTGGCACGTGCCTCCCTGTTCTGTGAATATAAAGATTATTTGCATTCCCAAACAAAGCTGCCAAACACTTTTAAAATGCACTAATGGTGCCTCTCTCTTTCCACTGTGCTTGCTGATAAAGGGCCATAAACAAGCCTGACACATTTATAATAACCTTTCTCCTCTCCCTCTTCCCTGTTCTCTCCTCTTCCTCTCTTTCCTCTCTCGCAGGCTGCATCGGGTAAATTTTTATTCTGCTGCCATTAGATGGGATATTTTGTTTGATAGGGGGAAATAAAATGTCGAATCTCATTTTATTTTTATTTTTATTTTCTTGTTCTAGTGGCAGCTGCTTCAAATGCCAGCAGTGGATGTTTGGTTTTAAAATTTTGCTTCCCACAGCTTTTTTCCTTTTCTCTCTTCATTTTCTTCCCCTTTTCCTGTATCTCCCTTCCAAAAGGTCATCTTAAATGATGCAAGGATACATGTTTTTGCAGGTTGTTTTTATCACTTATCAGCCTGTTCCAAAGGCCATTTAGTCTTCCAGGCAAAGGTTGTAGCTTTCAGTCTCCACTTCCCATTTTCAAAGGAAAAATGGATGCTCCATTTCTAGGTATATAAATTAAGTGTAGATATAATCCAAAATGCTAACACATGGAAAATAAAAGATTCTTGTAATTGCTTTGTCTCCAGTCTGAAAAGGTCTCAGGTTCACCTTTTTTATGTCACCTGTTCCTCTTAGAGATATTGATGGAAGTGCCACAGCTAATGATTCCTCTCCATCCTGCACTGATGATGCTCTAGAAAGACCTGCACACTGGAGATGAAAGGCAGGGTTGGACAGGCTGAGTACAAACTGTTCCTCTGGGGCTGCTCTGGAGGCTTTTTTGCTCAGTAACTTGTGTGTGTGAGAGGGTTTGTGTGCAAAGGGCAGGAAGGCACAAGGGACTGCATTGGGGCCCAACAGGGGTTGAAAGTGTGCATTTCTGGAGCCATCCAGCTCATCCTGGCTTTGCAGTTTTGTACCTGTAATGAAAGGCATGCACTTTCCCTTGAGGCACTGGCCAGAGGGAGAGAAAGGGATGTGGTACACCTGGCCTGGAACTGCTCATCCCCTGGCAGCAAATCAAGCCTTGGTGAGCTGCATTCAGCCACTGACACTGAGTCTTGCTTGGGTGTGTTTATTCCAGGAAATCTGGCAAAGATGCAGCAGCTAAGCAGCTGTGTAAGAAAACATTACCTGAGACATGGTTAAGGCAAGGTGAAAACGACCCTCACCTCTCCCCACTTCCTCTTACACAGCACATATATAATATGTATGCATATGGTACTGGCAGGACACTTAATTGTGGTGTGCAGACCTTAGATGGAGCCACTTTCAGGGCTTGTGTTTTTCAGATCAGAGTTGAGGAAAGAATTTTTGATGATTGACACATTAAAGTCACAGCTTTGCTTTTCACTTGGTGTATTTTGTTGTACATGGTCAATAAATTTGCATGGATATGGCTGTGGCTATGGAAATCACACAATGGAACAATTAAATGGCCTAATTGTAAAGTATATTATCTTCAGCATTGCACTCATTAGCTATTCTACCACATCTCATAGAGGAGGGCAGTAATTACAAAAATCTGACACAAACTTGCACTCAGCAGGTGAATCCAGTCAAATCCAAATTTAATGAACTGATCTCACCACCATTAACTCCTCCTTCATGGTGGTCTTGAAGAGATTGGAGGAGGGGATGATAATACACAAAGGATAACTCATGAATCATCTGCAGAGCAGAGAAAGCTGGGACCATTTTAACTTTGGTACCACCTTGACTCTCTCTGTCTGTTCTGTGGGCCTCAGCTCTGTGTCATGCCCAAACATTTCATCCTCTGTATTCCTGGCTGGAGTTCTCAGAAAATATGCCTGTGGTAGATATCCTGGGGCTCATGTCAGCACTGAGGGCTGATGCTGTCTAAAAAATGAGGAAGGAATGAAGTGTCCTCTCTAATATGACACAAAACTCTCATCACCTGAGCCATTTTCTAGGTATTAATATTAATTTTGCACTAATGCAGCATGAATACATTTCGGTGTTTGGCCAGAGCACATTTGTCATTTTTATGTCACACTCACAGAATGCATCAGTGTGATATACTGTGTATCTTACCATAATAGTAGACAATATACCTCAGTATTTCATTTGGACAAGTAGCAAATATGAGGCAAGAAGACAGTCAACTGCTGGACAAGGGGAGAGCTCAGGAAAACAGAAATAAATTAAAACATATTACTTGGGAATGAAAAGTCATTTCTCCAGTAAATTAAAAGCAGCAGCCTTCACCTCTTGTTGAGTTGCCCTGTTAGACTGCCTTAGCAAGGCTTGGCCAGGAGCTTCTTCTGGATGTGACTTGAGGTGTGGTGAGTTTGGAGACAGGTGGCAACACCCTCTGCTAAAGGGAGAACCTGAGTGTGACCCTGCTGGGCAATAAGCAGAGCAGAAGGGTCTGAGGTGGAGCCAGGTGGGCCTGGTACTCCTGCCAGGAGTGCCACAGAAGTACCATCGTGCCTGTTTCCAGACCACACCTGTGAGAGGGTGAGGGGCCTGTCTGTGCTGGGAGGGAAGGAAGGAAGGAGGGTCTGTAGGACCCCCACAGACCACAGGCTGAGGGTCACGGAATGAGGGAGAAGGGGCCCCAAAGCACCAGTGGGGTCATGGTTGCTGAATGGATTTTTCCCTTTTGCTTTCTTTGTTCCCATGTTTTGCCCTGGGCACTGATGTTTAGTAATTTAGACCAAGGGGATCTAAAGAGTTGCGGTAAAGAGTAGTTGAAAAATCAATGTATGCTAGCAAGGGTCAAATGATGCCATAAAGAGATTAACAGCAGCAAGGAGAGATCTGACTGTAGAGCTGGCCCTGTGAGCTTTATGACAGAGAAAGGACAGAGCAGGGGTAGCCCAGCACCTCTTTCCCTGCTTGACTTCTCCCTCTCCTCACAGCTCAGAGCTGTTTGGGGACAGAGGGGACAGGACAGCTGGGGGCAGTGTGCAGGGAATGGCCATGGGGGTGGGGGTGAGAGGGGCAGATGGGCCATGCTGCTGCCTGACCAATTCTTCTTCTAATCCAGACAAACTGCAGCTCTGTTGACAGTCCCTGCTAAATCACCCAGGAGGAAATTACTTACTCAGCAATCAGCCACAGGTTTATAGCATGAAGGTCAGATTTTATAAGGGTCCTCTGGAAATGCATGGGGGAAACTCGACATGGCTGTGTGTCACTCTCTTGGCATTGGAGCTAAAACCAGGGCAGGCAACATGTGAGGCAACAGATAGATCCAGCCAAAACAGCCTTCCCCCAGCTGCTGCCTTCTCCCCAACCCCTTCTGCACAGCCTCCTCACTGAGCTAGGGAATAAAATCAGGAACATAGCCCAAGGGACCTGAGGGCTGAGGCAGAGGTGACATTTAGTGATCAACTGAATGCCCTTGTCAGAAGCAGGAAAGCTGCTCTCTGGGGATTTGCTTTTTGCTTCATTTCAGCTCTTCTTTGGTTCCATGGCATGTTCTCAGCACTGACAACACTCCTATGTAGGAGCACATTGAATGAAGCAGCTCTGTTTTCCCCTGTCTCTGTCCCAAGGCACTGCCTCTCTTGGCAGTGGCAGAAGCAACCACTGGCACTTTTTGCTTTGAAAGCACGCTCAGTGCACAAATCTGTGCTCATGATGTGCAGAGGGGTCACTACCTCAGGTTTGCAGTTGGCTGGGCTCATGGACAGAGCCTGAAGGGAGCAAAGAGGCTAAAACCCACATGTTCAACAAGGATTGCCTGGGAAATCACAGCCTGACCCTTCCAGGAAGGCTTTCCCCTTGGAGAGAAGCCAAAGGCAGCTTCCCCAAGGCCCAGCTGACTGGGGATGCTGGGCGGGAGCCAGTGACCTGCATACAGGGATTTTCCTTCAAAGCATGTGCAGTCCTTGCAGGAACCTTTGGGGTCTGGTGGGAGACTCTCCAGGGTGGCAAGAACATGTGGAGAATGGGTTTGCATTTGCTGCTGCACTTAAGTAAATCAATGTGTGGATAAGTGTGATTGGAAGAAATGTGTTGAAGAGTCAGCAGACTGATGCACTGTATTAGCAAACCCAAAGGGAAAAGAAAGATGGCTAAACCTCAGGAAAAGATGACCTTGATCCACTGCCCTTTAAGGCTGCAAAGGCATCAGTTTTCTGGAAGAGACAGCTGCCATTTTGGGTGAGCCACAACATGCTAAGAGGTCTGCACATGCTGAGCTCTTCCTGGTGCTGTGTTTGGGTGGCTTTGAGACAGTGCCAGCTCAAAGCCACCTTCCCCCAGGAGGAACCTGCTGTGTTTCTCTTGCCCTTGCCCAGAGGGACATTTTTCTCTTCCCCTTCCTTTCTGAATGCAGCAGAGAGCCCTGGTGGTCATCGGGATGCCTGCTCCCTCCCAGGGGAGCATTGTCCCTACTGGGAACACAGCAGGGCATCGGATTTGCTCTGCCCATTCCTACACCCTGGGATAAAGTTGTCAGGAGCCCTGTGCAGGACTTCCAGATCCTGTCATGGACCAGCAGTTTAACCTTTGGTCAGTCTCCAGTGAAAGGCACATTTTACTGACTGGCTTTAAACTTACATATATGCTATACCATCTCTTCCCTCTCTCGCTCTGTTCCTTGATATCACTGTGCTGTTTAACCTCACTCCCTCTCTCTGCATTTCTCCATCTTCTATAGCTTTGCTTCTGATTCTCCCCCATCTTCCCATTTCCCCCCCCTCTTCTGTGCCCTATTGGCCCTGACCATGTGTCCTAGTTCAGCAGGAGGGACCAGTTAACACTGTGTGGAGGTGATCAAAGCTGTGTATTCTACCCCCTCTATTCATTCCCCAAGGACAATGGACCATTAGCAGCAGCTGCCCAGGGAGTCATTGGCACCTTCACACCCAGCCTGAGGGGGTGTGGCTGCTCATGGGCCATCAACGGTTCAACACCCCCTGGCTCCCAGAGTTAATCACCCACTGTGTGAGTCCCCGCCCAGGGGGAGGGACTGGGTGCTCCCTGAGGGTACATAAGTGGTGGGTAAGAGGACCTTGGGAACCTCTTGTCAGATCCAGAGGAGCAGCAGGACCTCGACAGGAGGAGACCACCGCTTCTCACCAGACTACAGTCATCACCTGCACCAACAGGTTTCTCACTTATTTTTGCTTTGGACTTGGGGGGAACCAGGTGGGTCTCAGCACAAGGGCTAACAAACCCCTTTGGGTTTGTGCCCCAGGGCACTGGGTTATACTGCTGGGTTTTATGAGTTGAAAGCAATTTCTCTTTGTGTCACTGTATTTACTGTAATATTATTATTAAATTTTAACCTCTGACTTATAATCTCTCTCGTGGTGAGTTCATCTTCCCTGCTGGTTCACCTTTAAACCAGCACACCATGCTCAGCTGCCAGCCAGCCATGCTGGGCCAGCTCCTGGCCTGCCCTCTGTAAGGGTTTGTTTTCTTGCCTCGCACCCAAGTGACAGCAGATGAGAGAGTGGGGTGCTGCCACAAGATTTCTGTGCTTGCTTCCATCAGTGCTTCCTGCAGAGTCTGGGCAATCATTATCTCTGCAAATGACTGAAAGAAGTATAGTGATAAAAGGATTAAGCTACATGTATTTTATTTTATTTATTTATATCTTGCTGCTCCTCCTCCTATCTCCCTTGACAAGCTGTTGAGCATATTGTGCTGCAGATGTTCCAGGGAGGAGCAGTGACATGGGGAGCAAGGGAGGATGCAGAGGGGTCTGGGAGAGAGCACGGATGGGTGCTTGGGCAGGGAGTACAAGGGGCTATTGCAGGAGAGCTATAGACTCCACTGTGAAGGGGCTGGGGATGCAGCAAGGCAGTTTGTTTTCTTTTTTTCTCCTGTGAGTTCCTCTTTTCAAGACAGGGGCAGACAGCCCATAGAAATGAGGTCATGGAGCTGGACCTGAAGCTGCTCAGAGCCAAAGTTTCAGTGGGTTATGAACCAAGAGGCCAAGCAGAGTGTCTCTGGACAGGAATTGCTGCACAGAAATCCCAGAAATTACTGCATGCCTGAGGCCCCTGAGGGCAAGATGAAGTGGCACAGCACTGTACCCATGAGCAACGCTCAACAAGCTGTTCCCCCAGCAGATCCTTGCAGATGCTTCTGGAAGCAGCCTATTCCCAGCTGAAGTCTATTTCAGGTCTCCATGTGTGTTTGCTAAATAGCTGACAACCTACAGACTTGTACAGACAACCTATTCCTGTCTTGGAACTCGCAGAGCCCTGTCTGCAACTGTGGCCTCCCTGATGTCCCTTGTAAGGCCTCCCATAGTGGGAAGTCCGAGTGATTCTGGGACCTGCTAGTGGCAGCAGAGCTGGATGGGGCTTTACCCAACACAGAGCTACACACAGCAATTTACCTGAAGGTTCAGGGTTTGGCAGTGCACCCCCTCTCAGCTCCTTGGCACGGAGGGAGCAGTACATGATTGCAAACTCTCCTTGGATTGAGCCCTAGAGGAACAAAACTGGAGAATATATTCCTGGCAAAGACTCCTCTCTAAAGCTCATTTGTACCAAGGCTGTATATGTTCTAGTAAATGTGATGAGCCAGGATCCAGTCTGGTTCTGCAGGGCAGTGATATGATATGGTTTGTTCTGACACAACTAAATTTTGGCCTTTCCCATGCAGTTCCCTGGTGACAGTCCCTGGCTCGTGCCATCCCCTGAACCGTACCCAGACTCATCACGGAGAGTGCTGGCTGGCATGGGCCAAGGAAGCGTGTCATGGCTTGGATGGCTGTGACAGTGCCTGAAGCCTGTGCCCTGGCCCTGGCTTAGTTATCAATATAGATCTCTCCTGAGACATTTTTCGGAGTAAAAGGGGTTTTGCAAACCTACTTGTTGGAGTCAGGCACGTGTGTTTTCTCTGGAGTGCTGCTCACTGGCAGCACAGAGTCATTATAGAGGGAGCAGGAGCAAGGGTAAAGTTGGAAGGGAGTGGGAGAATTTGGATGGAGGGGTAAGAGTGATCTGTGGCAGGCTGGAAAGCCTCAGCAACCAGGAGTGGAGGGAGGAGGACCCTCTCAGTCTCCTCCTTGTAGTCTCAGTGCTGGCATGATTGCACTGCCTGTGTCAGTGGGAAGAACTTGGCACCTGCCATCTCACTGAGTGCTGCACAGAGACAGATCAGCTGCTGTGTTTGTATGACTAAAGAGACTCAGGAGCACAATCATTCAGGAAGTGAAACAAAGGATGGCAGCTTTTGGGCCAATACCTTCAGCAGTCCTTGCCATATGGGAGCAATTCAGGCAGGTGAAGGAGCAGCTGAAACTATGTGGAATGTTCTCCTGGGCCCCTGAACTAGCCCTAAAGGGACAACAGTGGCACTTAGGAAGTCCTATCCCTGCGGTGACATCGCAGACATTTGCCTGGTAGGAGTGTGGTGGCAGCAGCACCCCCTGATCAGCTCTTGCCATTTGTTCTGCCTCATGCTGCAACTGCAAAGCTGGGCCATTGGTGCTTCTGGACTGCGGCCTCCACCTCTATGCCCAGCATTAAAGGACCTCTCTGGGTTTATGGTCAGCAGCAGAGGCTGTAGGTGGGACGGGATCTACCAGCTGTCACCTCTGAGAGGCAGCACAGGGGCTCAAGGCCAGGGTAACTGTGCTGTCTTCACAGCCTACAACCAGACCCACAGGTCTAAGCAGAAGGAACAATTTTGTCTTTTCAAGCAAGGCATTTGGGAGATGGTCTCCCACGGGCTCTTTTCCATCCTTGGAAAATACAAGCTGGGTGAGATGGGCAGCCATCACTGGAAGGTCACCTGAAGAATGGATATCTCGCAGCCTGATATAACTCCACCTAAAGTCAGAGTGATTCCTCTGGACTGACTCTTGCTGTGGTGGCTTCTCCCCACAAATCCCTGCTGGTATTTGCTTTTCCCTGCCTTCTCTGCTCTGCCATCTCTACCTTCCCTTCCACCAGTGCCCACAATGGGCAGAGCAAGCAATCCAGCATGGCCCAGTTTAATATTCCACAGATCCTCACACCGATAAATGAGAACAAGAGAGGAAAGGAGGGGGTGGGAGCCTGGTGCATGGGGGGATAGAAAACCCTGAGCCTGTATTCAGAGCTGCAGAGATAACAATAAGCGAGAATAATAGTCTAACAAGTCGGAAATGTCACACGCGATCTGGTGCCATTAACACAACATGGATCTGAAATATCACATAATTAGTTTTGTGCCTGTTGTTCTGATTTGGAGAGAAAAAATATTAAAGGGAAGAGATCTGGGGGGGCAGAGAGGGGAGTGCCAGCAAAGTGAACTCATAAAAGGGTGAAGCCTGCAGCAGCTAATGTTTTTGGAATAGTATAATAAAGCTCTATCTTCTTGCCCATGTTTGAGGCAGAGATTTTTATCTGGCAGTATGGGATAAAAAGAAATGAGAACTTGAAAAGGGTAGATAAAATTGCGATTGATCTCTCTAGGGCTGACTTTCCTCCTTTCAGGGAAGCTTGTGGGCCTCATGAATTGCTCCACCACTGAGACACACGATCCCCACGCCTTCCCATGCCACCTTGCTAAAAGATGAAAAAATGTTTCCAAGACTTCTTTCTCATCCTTTTATAACCCAGTGCATAAAGCCCATGTTGGAAGGCTGTGAAGTGCCTCAGAAGCTGTTTGTCTCCTGAAAGCAGGCTAATGCATGGGTGTTGGGAGACTCCCACCAATGTGAGGCGTGCGAGTCCTTGTGCCTTCGGAGAGGCTGCTCGGAACGTTTGGCCTCCCGGGCTGGTGAGTGCCACCAGCTGCTGGGAGCAGAGCTCCTGCCTCTCTGCCTGCGGAGCCTGCTTCCTGCCAAGGGCATTCTGTGTCTCTCTGAGGGACACAGGCACTATCAGAGGAGACAGGAATGCACAATGGCCAGAGTGGATTTTCCAGGTCATTCCAGGGACCGTAGTTTGGAGGGAAGGTGGGAGGGATGTTTGCTCCTGATGCTTGCTCTCACCCTGTGTGTGCAGAGCAGCTTCACACCAAGGCCCACGTCCAGCCCCTTTCTCTGCTCTCTCCCAGTGTGGGTGAAGGGAGAGCAGGAGATATGCTAACCACAGATTTGATTTATAATGCACAACAAAGCTTTTGGTCATTTGTTTATGCATCAACTGCTAATCACTTCTAAACATATTCTGGGAAAGAGGTGCTTTCAAACAAAAGTGGCATGCCTGTGCCAAAGGCACGGGTTGCTGTGTCCAACTCCTGTCTCTGGGGGATGCCTGTAGGATTGGGATTCAATTAATTCAGCCCCAGTGGAACCATCGCTCTGCCCGCTGAGGGCTGGGCACTGACAGCAGCGTGACAGCAGCACTGATCTATCGCTCCCTGCTCTGCCCAGTCCTGGCAGGAGGTGCTGGCACCGCGGCACTGCCACCTCCAGAGCAAAGCCTGTCCCATGGAATGGGGGACTGGCAGAGGGCTGAAACGCAGCAGCTCTTTGACAGAGATCTGCTCCCTGCATTCACACAGGAAGTGAAAAGCACTTCTGCATTTTGTTAACACTGAGCAGAAGTGGTAAATATTAGGACTGGGGAAGAAGCAAGTTTTCCATTTGACAAGAAAGTCTGTGGCGTCAGTTTTTCTCTCGACTCTGAAATGAGTGTTAAAAATTCTGATGAAGCATATGTTCTTCCAAAATTAAACATTTCATTTCTATTTCAGCCTTTGCAGCTTGCCAGTAGTTTTAAGATACAAACACAATGGTTTTGTTTGGAAAAATAATTTTGAACAGGGCATTTTAGACTTACCAAAACTCTTTGTTTCATTTTTTAAAATGGAAATGCTATTAAACAGTCTATGTGACATTAGTATTTTCTGAGATGTGTTGATTTAAATGAATAAAATTGATTTTTTTTTGGTGGGAAGTAATGCTTTGATGAAAAATTTCTTATCTGCTCTAGTAAGATGGGCAAGACTTGTTTTATATATTGGTGTCTATCCAGAGAGTGAGACATTAGCTATTGCAAGAAGTAAAGGGAAGCTTCTGTGACCAATGTTATCAAAAAAATCCCAAAACATATAACTCCTCTGTGTCCTACATTAATGTAAAAAATTAAATTTCTTCTAGAATTTGCAGGAAATTTTATCAGAATGGTGCAAAAAAGAAATAGGCTGCAAGATGAGCTTGACAGTGCTAGTTCTCCCATCCATTTTAATCTGCATGAGTTCTCAGCAGATCAGCTCAGCCCTGACTTATTAGGAAGCTTCAGACAGACTCCTAACATCAAGCCAAGTGTCTGCCGAGACTATGGGCCCCAGGAAACTGGGCAAATCTCACCAGTTTGATGAATTTGGGCCACAAGGCTGAAATCCAGTCTTGCTCCACCCAAGAGGCTTAGAAAGGAGGGGCACTTGGAATCAGAGATGTGTTCATACCGAAATTTCAGGTGGTAGCAAGGCCAGGGTGGGGTAGCCCACCAATAAGGTCCCTTGCTCAGCCCTGGGGTAACTGAAAACTGGTGGCACTGGCAGGGAGGATCAGGAGGAATCCTGATGACAGATGAGCACTGCAGCACCTGGAACTGGTAACAGAGTAATAAATCTTGTTGACTGGAGGTAGCTGGGGCATTGGAGAGATGTGTGCAAGCAAGGAGAAATTTGGGAACAGTTGTGGTGTTTTGTTTCAGTTTTAGAGGGAGAGTCTGAGGCAAAAGCCTGAGAAGGACCACGAATGGTTGATCATTTGAAGGGGAACAGCTCGGGAACTGAAGATATGCTTTGCTTGAATTGTTTTGGTGGTGGCTGTGGCTGCACAGGAGGGCTACCCTAGCCCTTGTTCCTTCCCCCTCTCTCTCAGGTTGGATTGTGATGGTGGATGGGGCTACAGCAGCCCTGTAAGCAGGAGCAGGCTGGGGGTGTGCAGTGAGGGCTCCACTGCACTGGTGCACAGGCACAGGAGCTCCCTGGCCTCAGGGGGGGTCCTGCATGCGCTTGGCTTCAGAGGACAAGCAAAGCTAAACTGCCTGGGGCAGTGGGCTGTGGGACTGGATGCTTCCTGGGCTCAGGATAGCAAACATGCCTGTTTTTCCACATTTGTGGAAGTTACATTACCAACTCTTTCCTGGAAAATGGCCTGCAAATGGTGTGAGTCACAGAATAAAGAGAATATAACATGTAAGCTTGCTCCCTCTGGCTTGCAGCCCTTTGAGGACCATTCTTTCCCCCGTAGCCATGACGGTTAGAAGCATCCTGTCTCCTTCAGTTGATTCAGAAAGTGAGGTTAAGTGCAGAGCTGAAGACTCCAGGACCTGAGGGTATGCAATTCCCTGAACTCATAAAATCATGACTTGGCAAAACTGTGCTAGCTGCAGAGCTGTTCATGCTCTTAACCTGCATTTCTCCTAAGCCAATTAGGCTGAGTTTCTAGTGAGGGCAATAATGGCTGGGCACACTCTCTTGAACCAATAATGTGGGTGGCTGGAGCAGACGAGTGGCCTGCTAATGAGGAGCTGCCTGCTAGCCCTGCATAGCTAATGACCCTGGCTCCAGCAGTCCACGGCCAAGCAGAACAAAAAATCTATTTCCACCAAGTGCTTCATTGCCATCCAGCTACACCCAAGTGAACAGCTTGGTTGGTGGGGAGAGGGACTGGCAGTGTGGCTGGGGTGGGGCTGCTGGCAGGGAGAGGTAGCGTGTTTTCGCTGGGTGACCCTGGACTGGCCTTGATGTCTCTTTGGGCATTGCTGTTCTGTCCCCTCGCTGCCTTTGCAGCTGTGTTGCTCCAGGGATAGTGTTGGGAGTGAAATGGGTTATGATACATGCTGCAGGTTATGGTGGAGAGGAGTGCCAAAATCTAGAGGTTTTAGTGCCACAGTTTGGAGATGCCTGCCTGGTTAGTGCCTGTCACCCCTTCAGCTTCTTCTCAGGGGCTAATACCCTTCTGAATTCAGGGAGGGAGCTCCAAAAGCAGGCAAGCCTCAGGATAAAAGGTTTGTAGTCCCTGTGAAACACTGATTCCTCCAGGATGCATTCTTGTCTGTTGAAACCAGCACCAAAGATCAAGGTCTGGGCTCTCATGTCTGGCCTGGGTCTGCTGCATCTCTGCACTGGGAGAAGTGTGTGCTTCTGGAGCTGGGATGATGTGGTGCAGTGCAGGGGGAGGCACTGCTATAAGCTGCCAGGCTCCCAGTACCTGTGTGCCAAAGTCCAGGCATGAGGGAGGCTGTGCCAGCAGCCCTGGGAGGGCTGAGCTTGCTCTATGTGACTCTGTGTCCTACTGGCAGGGAGGGGAGGTAGGTGGGCATGGTGCAAAAATCTGCTGAAAGTATTCTTCCTTTCAACAGATTAAACTCTTCTTGCAGAGCTTCTGTGTGTCTCCCCTCCCACTTGAAATTATAAATACATTTCTCAGTGAGTTAGTGAAAAATTCAAGCTTTCTGCTGTAAAGATCTCATCTTCAATTCAGGCCCTGTAAGGTCCACTTGTGGCAGTTGATTTGGTCTCATTGGGCTGCTATGATTGGTAAAATGTATTGAGATTCCTCCACGCTGCTAAACAAATATAAATGATTGCTTTTAGGTTAATTTATTACTATTTAACAGAGAACAAATACATTTTTAAGGTATAATGGAAAATTAAAAATCCTATTAAGCAAATTTGGTTACCTAGTACTTGGTAACAACTTGGGCTTGGATCCCACAGTCGCTGAAATGCACTCACAACATTACTCAAGTATGTAGGCCCAAAGAAATCTTAAATCTCTGTGGGACTGAGAGCATGGATATTAAATGTAAAATAATAAAAAATAGAAAACCCCCACAAAGTTAGTCTTTTGCTCTTGGCACTGCTACTCTCCTCCTCACTCACTGCCCTTGCTTGGAGAATGAAAATCGATGAGGTCAGTTTGGCTTCTGTTTCTAGTCAGTGTCAAATTGTTGGCTTCAACACTGGTTTTAGCAGGACTGTGGTATTGATACCACCTCTGACCTGCAGCACTCAACATCATCAGCAGGAAGACACAGAGGCAGTGCCTGTCTGTGTGTTGGGTCAGGAGAGCTGTGCCTGCCCTGGCAGATCCTCTGGGGCTCCACAGGATCCCATGCTCTGCCCTCAGTCATGTAGGTAAGGATTTGGTAAGCTGGCCACTGCCATCCACTGGGCTAGTGGAAGGTGTCCCTGCCCATGGCAGGGGGTTGGAATGAGATGAACTTTAAGGTCCCTTCCAACTCAAACCAATCTGTGATTCTATGATTCTAATTAGTAGAAATCAGTCTTCCTTTTCTTCAAATTCTAGTTTGTACTGTAAATCAAAGCATTCATCTTTCTGCACTCCTGGCTTAGAGGCTGGCATTTATTTGTTTTGTTATCTACAGTTTTTCATGTGTCCTGGTGCAGATAATGGGATGTCCTCTCAATGATACAGCTTGGAGTTCAGCTGTGTTCAAGCTGCTTCTTGTGATGGGATCAGGGTCATAGTCCTTCACAGGCCTGAGTGAGGTGTGTTGGGGCAGAGAGAAGCCACAGCCATGGAACTTCCATACAGGTCTGTGCAGGTGTAAGCAGCACAAAGCTGCAATGAAGCCTCAGCTCCTCAGCTGAAATACTGCTGGGGTTGGTAATCTTTAAAGAGGGAGCACGTCTGGAAGTGTTTTGAGCAGGGATGTGTGCCTGTGGTGGTTCGTGAAAGTCCCATGTGATTCCCTTTGTTCCACTCACAGAGCTGTTTCTGAGGCTTCACTATTTCATCACTGAAGCTGTCTGTAAAACACAGCTCCTGAGAGCAGTACCCACACAGAGAGGTGTGCCAGCATGTTGTGAGGGCAGGAATGAGCTGCTGAAGGGGCTGGTGTGGAAAAGGGTGGTTATAGGGGGGAATTTTAGTGGGCTTTGTATGGCCAAAAATGGTACTCTCTTGGACATGTGCCCTGGGATTTCTAGTCCATGGCTGGCAAGAGCTTACATCTCTTCTGATCCAGTTTTTAGGTGATGGCCTAAAAACAAAGAATGTAGAGTTGTCCTTATTTCCATTGCTTGGAACATGAAATTGTGGAGACAGTGTGAATAAGCACTCACCGAAACCAGCCACTGAGTGCACGACTGGGCACTCACCGTGGCCACCAGCATGTTGCTTTTCTCCACACAAATCTTATCCCTTGCAGATCTTCATACTCGCAGGAGTCTTCCGTCTCCTAGTCCCATTGTGTCTGTCAATCCGGGTGACAGTCTGTGGCAAGATCTGCCCTGCCCATGAAGCATGTGGAGGCTGCTCCCCCAAGACTGGTCTCTATAACTCTTCATTAGTGGTTGACTTCATGAGGAAGGCCTGCAGGGAGGCTGGAGGCAATTCTTGCACACTGGTTTGTGCCTGCTCTGTCCATATCTCAGATTTGAGATGTTAGTGAGTCCTAGTGCATGTTCTGGTCGGAAATGACATGAGCTAGAGTTCCTGTAGCAAAAATATACTTGTGAATGTGTTCCTCAGAAAAAGTGGTGAGTTCAGACCATGGCTTTCAAAAATCCTGCCTCACTCTTTGTACAATGACATGACTTCTCTTTACGTGAAAGTACAGCTCCTGTAAGCACTCTAAATTTGAGATGAGTCTGGTAAAAGTTTTTTTCAGCTGAGAGATGAATTTCCGATAGTCAAAACACTTTGTTTCAGATCCATGAAGCAGTTTCACATTACTTTTTGTCCAGACTTCCCTGGAACGAATCCTTTTGCTTGGATATGACATAGTTTAGAGAAATACTTGGATGCTTTGATACAGAAAGTGGTTTTCAGTTGGGAACATCCTGGGGCCCTTTAGGGAAGGGAAGTGTACTCATTCAGCACTCAAGGATTAATATATCTCTGCCTGTATCCCTCTTAGGGGCCAGCTGGTCATCGCCTTACAATTCCACAGCAGTGGTTGTCCAGGCAAGGAAGAGAAATCATGTGAAGTGACTCACTGCAGAGTGTGAATAACTACTAAAACCAAGGGACTTGGCTCCAGCTTCCCCAGTGTGATTCTTACCTAGCTGCAGAGATGCTGGGTGGCCCCTCATGGCCCTAGTCAGTCTGAGTGAAGTTTAAATTCAATGCACTGTGATTGAATTTGAGGAGGTATTTCAAGGCAAAAATAACACATTCCTATGAAAAGGAATCCTTCTTTCAATTTGTAGTGTGCAACAGTGCTATTGCACCTTGAGTCTTTTGTAGTAATTATCTGGGCAAATATATTTCAAAACAAGTTTTTTATCTTCTGTGCCACAGGCAGGTGTTAGCCCTGGTGTGAAGGAGAGCAAAGAGAACTCTAGTGGGGAAAGCAGGAGCCTGTTGGTGTATCAGTGTCCTTGGCGGGGTCATCGTTTTCTGGGATGTGGGAGTGGGGCAGGGGTGAGTCATGCCTTGCCCTTGTCATTCCTTGGTTTCCTGAGCTATACCCACTCATCTCTCCGAGCACAGGATGTGGCTGGCTTTATTTGGAATGTTACAAGCATCTCTGTCTGAGTTAATTGACCAAGACAAATTTTGTTAAAAAACCTTGACATTAATAATGAGAAATACGAGCTGGGAGGTAGAACGCACACTCTCTAGACATGCATTAGCAGTACCCTCACCCTTCCAGACTCCTCCTGAGGTACTATCGCAGAGAGCTTAGGTCAGTTAGTTTTAAAATTAACTTCTAGTCCTCAAGGCAGCCTTTAAATAGAGTATTTGAGCTGTGACTATCACTAGTCTTTTTAGGCTGTATAAGGGAGGAGTGAAAGAGCATAAAACCAGAGAAATCCACAACTCTTGGTGACTGATCCTGGGCAGACCCAGACCCATCATCCCAAACCCCCAGGTCCTGCAAGCTGAGCTGGGATATGGTGTACTAGTTACAGGAGTGGGAATACTCCTCTTCTCCAAGGGACAGTCTGCACATCCTGTTAGGCTGCCCTTTGCAGCCCTGATCCATCAAGGTCTTGCTGTGATCATGCAGTCCAACGGATGTTCTTCCTGCTTCTCTCACCACGGACACAAGTATGCTGAGGTAGCTGTGCAGAAGGCTTGGCCTTGCATGTGTGTGGAGGGACCAACTAATACTGCTTTGGGTACCAAACATGCTCTGAGAAGCTGTATCAGTCCATCTGAGATGTGCAAAGCTGTTCCCTCCTCTTGGAATAGTGAGTGGGTTAAGCCCAGGAAACACACAGGTTTCTTGCCTGACATGACTTTAATGGGGAGAAATTCCTCAGATGTAAAGAAAAAAAAGCCCCAGAGACCCTGTATGCCTGGTGAACAAGGTGAAGCTTCTCAAAAAACTTGGCTGGTGCAGTGATGGGACAGCCTAAACTGTAGTGACCAACTTGTCCCATGTCAAAGCATGGCAACATTCATCTTCCCTTCATCTTCCCTCTTCACCTTCCCTTTCCTGTCTGTGGGGAAGTCTCTATGGCTGCTCTGCTGCAAATCATATAACTCTACAAAGAAGCAAAGCTATCCCTGTTTCCTGCTTTCAGACTCAGATAGGAATATTTGATGAAAAGATACTCCTGAGTCTATCAGGACAGCAGCAAAAGGAACACCTTCATTTACTTCTGGAAACGGACAGGAGCCCAGTGCTTGGGGTGAGTCCTGCCCAAAGCCATGGTGTTCTCCTGGCCTCTCTTGGGATGCTGTGCTCCCTTTCCTTCTCCTGGTGACGTGGGCCTTGCAGGCAATCCATCAGCCCCCTTCTTTCCTGAAGTGGCAGGACTGCAGCTGCACGTCTGATCGATACCGCCCAACCTTGACATGGAATCAGTCACTCGTGGCCAGCTCATTACTCGGCTGACCGTGCGCCTGCAGCAGCCCCAATAGCCCTGTCCGGCTGCTGCCGAGTCACAGCAGGAGTGTTTAGCAGCCTTATTTACATGCAGCATTTCACCAGTCCCTCTTTTCCCCACTCACAGCTTACCATCTGCTCCAGAGCCTCGGAGGAGATCAAGGCTGCGGCGTGGGGACAGACGGAGTTTGCTGGGTGGAGACAGG
This sequence comes from Pithys albifrons albifrons, assembly GCF_047495875.1. Lineage (NCBI taxonomy): Eukaryota > Metazoa > Chordata > Aves > Passeriformes > Thamnophilidae > Pithys > Pithys albifrons. The sequence continues at coordinate 1,952,319 of NC_092470.1, forward strand.
AGCATCGTGCCTGTGTTTTGTCTCTATGGTGACTGAGTACCTTTCCTGGTAGCACTGAGGGGGAGGCTGGTCCCAGGCCGGCCCATTTTAGGCCTTCTCTGCTAAAAACCTTTCTTTCTCTGGAAGATTTTGGCATTGTGCTTGGATTTTATTCTGGCTTTGGAGCTGATTTTAGTTAGAGCTATTTTAATCCACTGTGTCTTTCAGTCATCTTGTCTCTGTGTTTGCACTCTTCAGGGGTGGGGAAGGCACAGGATGCTCTTCCTAGAGACCAGCTTTAAAATGGCAATTTATTATTTATAAATTGGGGTATTGGAGCTCTGGGAGTGGAGTTCCTGTGAGTCTATTAGCTGGGCAGGTTGTGCCCTGTGTCATTGCAAAGATGCTTTCTTTTTCATCAGCAGCAAAGTCTTAGACTTGACTCCTGACCTTGGTTGTGAGCCATTAATGATCTCTGAAAGAAGCAATGCACTGACACATGCACTTTGGGGGATATTTGGTACATCTGCTCACATGCCATTGATTTCCATGCAAACTGACGAGTACAGAAGTTTTTTGAAATAGCTTTTCCTTAAACTGCAGCCCGAGTTTCAACCTTGGCCTCTGATTTTCATGAAAAGACACAATTTCACCCTTGGGAGTGAAGATGAGGATGATCATGAGAAATTATGTGTGTGTGCAGGTAGCAGGGATGGAAAAGCAGCCGATTTTGGAGAGGAGTTCAGCAAGAATGGAATGGGGGAAAAGCACTGGAAAAGAGGGTAGGTGGCATTTGAGACAAAAGTTGTTGGTTTGTGGCCTACAAGGGACCTCTCCTCCTCTTCCTCCTCATGCAGTGTCTTACAAGGCAGTGTCACAGCCCAAGGCAGCTATGGCAGAAAACCCAGGCAGAATGGATGTGTTTGCTGCTTTGCTGGCTGTTGTGGTAGCTCTGATCCTTGTTTGTGGCACAGGAACCCCAATCTCTGGCACTGCAGTGGCACAGAAACAAGGTGTAGCCCTGTCCTCAAACCTCAGACATGAGCACTGAGGGTCAGTACTCCTGATAAAAAAGCTGATGTTTTTGTGAATCTTAACTAGTTCACTAAACTACTTCAAGTGATTATCCTGGTTTTTTCCTGATTAGGGAAAAATCTTTAAATACATGGAGGGTGAGACTATTCTTAGACATTTGGGGAGGAATCAGCAGTGCTGTGGAATGAGTTGTGTTTAAGATATTGTCCTAGTTACAGGTGCTGGGACTAGTTTATCACTGTGTGGTTATAACTAAAACTGTATGTTCTACACCCTCTGTGTCATTTCCCATGAACTGTTAATGATGGATCATTTGCAGCAGCTGCCCAGGGCACACCTGACCCCTCAGGCTACAAGCTGGGTGTGAAAGAAGCCTGGGAGACAGGGGAGTGTTCCTGTCTTCACACCAATGACTCAGCTGTGATAACTCCCCTCCAGGGAAACATCAGCACCTTCACACCCAGCCTGAGGGGTCATGTCTGCTAGTGAGCCATTAGGGACTGGCACAGTAGGCAGTTTCAGTGACCCAGAAAATCAAAGATTCCAAAATATCCCATGACTCAGAGAGTTAAATCACCCCTTGTGGAACTCCTCACCCTGGGGGAGGTACTGGGCATTCCCACCTGAACCTGAGCATGTATAATCTTGGAGTTTTGAGACTTGTGGTACTACTCGTGGGATCCAGAGGAGGATCAGAACCTCAACAGGACTGAAACTACCACTCTCATCCAGATTGTGACCATCATCCTCACCAATAGGTTTCCTTTCCTTTTATTTTGCTCTCAGGGGGACCATGTGGCCCTCAGCACAGGGGCCAATGAGCACCATTCTGTTGATGCCCCCCTGGTTTACCTTTAAACCAGCACAGATATATCTTTGGTGTGAAAAGACTGGAAGGCTTGCTCCAGGACAGTTATGGGCAAGAAATGTTTCTAATCTTGTGTCTGGAATCACTACCTTAGCTAATTTTCAGTGGTGAGAAGGAAACAAGTGGTTTAATTTCCTTCTCTCAGTGTCTTGTGGTGTAACCCCAGCTAGCAACCAACCAGTGCAAACGGTGTTTTGAGTACTGAGGTGCTCTCTCCACTCTGTTCAATGCCAGGAAGGGAGAGGCTCTTTGTCTGGATCTTGAGCTTGGTGGGGATTGGAAATTGGAGAAAACTGGTAGCTAAATGTTTTCCTTCTTGTCAGGGTCTGTGGTCAAACAGCTGGTAGACTCTGGGAGCTTGACCTCTATAAAGGATTGGGTGCAGATTTATCTCTTATAGTGTGGTACAGCAGGTCTGCACTGCACTCTGTGTGCACAGCATGGGCATGAGGTACCTGACTCAGTGGAGTAAGGTTTTCATTCCCGTGTGGAAGTAGATAAAGTGTTCCTGGGGAATGTGGATCTCTTGGCATGTCTAACAGAATACTGCCAGCTTGTGGGGGTAGGGCTGAATCTTACTGCTTGTCTTGTACAAAGACCAGACTTGTGCAGGTGCAGAGCTCTCCCAGCTCTCTCTGCTGCTGCCTCTGCAGACCCTGTGGAGTTACGAGTGCTCCCACCAAGGGAGAGGCTGCAGTGTGAAGCTGCACTGTGTTAGCTCATAGGATTACAGAGAGGATTATGGAGGAGAGGCTCAGAATGCTGAAATCACAGCACTCCAGTCAGCATTTGTGCTCCCTGCCAGGGCAGTCATTGAGGTCTGAGCCACAGTCATAGGAGATAGGGCTCAGCACAGCCCCTGCACCTGCCTTGGTCCCCTGCTGCTGCTTGTCTGCCCTGCCCTGAAGGACTCCGGCCTCACATCAGTTTCTAAAGAAGGAGAGTTCTGTGTTTCAGGATAAGATTTGTAGGCGTCTCTTTCCCCTCTTGATTTCCACTGCTGGATATATGATTTCAGAGGCAAGGACTTTGTGCTCACTTCTCTTGTGTACAAAGGTGGCTCCAGAGACTTGGAGGACAAAGGCAGCCTCCAATGGCTTTGCAAACCAAATTGCAGGAAAGACCATCTGCAATGCAACCAAAGTTATTTATTGTGTTTCTTTCAAAAAGGTTCCCCCTGTCCAAGTCAGAATTAGACAGCAGAATGATTTTCTTTTACATGAGAAAAGCTGGTGCTTCTCTGTGGGGTGAAGTAAAAATAGATCATTGACTTGTTGCATCTTGCATAATTTCCTGTATCTTGTTCCGTTTTGAAAAGGTTGTTTGGAAAAACCTCACTTGTCCTTGGCTGGCTGGATGGCATGAAGATGGATGGAGAGAAAGCCAGGCTAACAAATCCTCTCACTTCCCATGAGGCCAGCTGAAGTTCAGCATGTTCTGGGAATGCCAACAACCTGGGTGGCAGGCAGGCAATGGGTGAAAGAAGTTGGAGTATAAAAATTTTTTTATTCCAGAGTCAGAAATTGAACTTTAGGCTTCTAATCTTTGTGGTCCCAGCAGCTGGGATGGTAAACCTGTAAACTGGGCACGCTGGTGCAAGCAGGGCTACACTAACCCAAATGACATAGCACTGGAATATAGTGCTTCTCCTCTGACTGAGGCTGGGAAGGCCTGTGCAGTCCTAGTAGTGCAGGGTGATACATGACATTAGGTCTGAGCAGCTGTCTAGTCCATCTCCTTCTCAGCCAGACCTCAGCCCCCTCCGCTGCCAAAATCCAGATGTAATCAATCTGGCACTTTCAAATATTTATGAATCATTGATGGATTTTTTTGAAGTTTGAAGTTGTAGCTTTCATAGAATTTGGTTTGATTAGCTGGAAAGTCAATATTTTCACTGCTCCATGGCTGAGCAGCATTAATTCCAGCCCAGGCAGCAGCAATAACAGCACTGCAGTGCTAATGGCTCTCTGCCTGCACCGGCTGGCATTTAAACAGTCTGGGATGAGCTTGGAGCATGAGGAGGAACCTTAGAGAGGTGATAATAAAGTACTACAGCTCATGGTGCAAATTGGCAGAGGCAGGTAAAAAAAAGGCCTATAGCAATGTTTGCGAGTCTGCAAAGTGAGGTCTTGAGGCTGCCTTTCTTCATAAGTCATCTCTTCGAGCACATCCAAACAAGGTGGATTGCTTTGTACCACAGCTCCCATTAACTTGTCTTAAAAGAATAAGGCACCTTCAGCAGAATGAATCAAAACCTCATGGGACCAGACCTTTGTTCTTTTTAGCTGATGTGAATAGGAATTTGATAGGTGAGCCAAGTTATTCTTGTGTTTACAGATGATGGAGAGAAGCCATAAGGGAATTGTATGAGCTCAACAGAGGCACAAACACCGTATCTTTGTGTCACTTCCTGCCACAATAACTATTGCTTGCACTGGAGAGCCCACCTCTCTCTTTCATGTCTGTAATACTTGTCCTGTTCCAAATAACCTGTTCCAGTCCTGTTCCAAAGTAACCAAACAACTCCCATCCTAATTTGATATGACTGAACAGGCTGACTGAGAATTCATAAAGTCTCCACAATTACTGTGGGCTTCAGACAGAGCTTTATGAGCTCTGAGGGTGTACAACTGAGATATTTGAGTCCCACATGACAGTGAACGTGTGTGCATCTGTCAGGGTCTGGATATTATAGTGTCATCCCAGGGGTTAAATGCCTATAGTGCAAAGTCATGTTCTAGAGTATTTCCTTCAAATCCACATGTCAGAGTGCATTTCTGTCAGACCAGGTAACAATAAGAAACCCAGCTGTTTGCAGCAGGAAATGTGTCTGATAACCTGTGCTCCCTTGGGCAGCAACAACTGAAGGTGGGCTGAGGAGGTTCTGCTGCATATGAATGAGATCAGCCCTTGGGGTCTGGTGGTGCTCTGCAGCGATCTGTGCCCACGACTCCATCCTAGGAAGCAGCCTTAGCTCTGCTGGTGAGGCTACAGGGACATGAGGGCCAAGGCCTTGAGTCAGGCTTCTCATGGATCTCTGAATTGGGAGCTGGGAGGCAGGGGACCAGCTTGGTGTGGTTGTGGTAATGGGATTACAGAGCACTTGAGGTGCAGGGCATATTTGGATAGAGCTTCTGACATGTTGCAGGGCTGTTGTGTTGCTGTGGTCTAGCTGAGAGGTGGCAAAAGGCATGAATAGCTGTGGCTGTGCTGCTGTGCTCAGGCTGGGCTGAGCTGACATCCTGGTGTTAATAGTGTGGATCACAGGTGCTCTGACATAGCAGCTTAATGGCAAGGGATGCAAGGAGCCTAAGAACTGAACAGACTGTGCCAGTGGCACACTAACCCCTGGCTTCCATGCTCAGGGCCATTTTTGAGGTGAATTTACATAGCCTGTATCATCCATTCCACTCCCAGCTGACCTGGTCTAAATTCCAGGGTACCCTTGTGGCACTGGCAGCTGTGTGAATGACAGGAGTGATGACACTCCCGCTTTAAACTTCAGAGGCTTTTTGGCAGTGTTAATGATGGCCAAAGTCTTCTGAAAGAAAAAATGCAATGACAGGCTGTGGAGCCTCACCTGACTGCTCTAAGGTTGTCAGATGCTGTGAGCTCTTAGTTTGAAGGAGTGTGTACAGATGTACATGTATAGCTCATCCTTCAGGAGAGAAACTGCAGTAAGTACTTGTGAGAGAGATGGCAGATCCTCACAGATTTATGTTGATTATAGGGGTGCTAATGCCTGGCTTTTACACCTTGATCTTGCTCCTGTCTTTTGTGCTGGCTTATAAATACATCCTCTTTGTTTCTTCTTGTGACCTTTCTTTAAATTTGGTCAAGTTCCTGATGTATGGGTTGTCTTGACCCTCCCCATGAAGAGACCTGCCCCAGGATGACCCCAAGTCTCACTAATTTCTGCTGCAATGCATTATTTCAGACTTTATGTTGGAGGGATAAGACTGCATTGAATCATGCTCCACAGGGTGCTAAAAGCCCATGCTCTGGGTGATGCTCTGTGTAATCTGCCTTGTCAATACCCATTGCTCACATCTTGTCCAGTGGAGAGGCTTTTGCCAGCTGACTGCTTGCTACTGAACCTGAAGTGTGATGCTGACTTTTGTTCCATGACCTGATTCTCCTGCTTTCAATTCAAGTGTTTGCTTCTCATTCTGGGTTCTTGGAGCACATGACAAAAATGTGCCCCTGGGAGATGCTGACAGGGTGAATGTGGTACAAGGATTCCCTCATTACATGTGAGGGAAGTGTCTCTGTACAAAGGTAGCTGTGCTGGGCAACACCGTCTAGTCCTCTACCATAGCTGTTGGATCATGTTCCCATTAGTCACCTCCACGGGAGCCAGATCAATCCACTGCTCTTTCTCAGTCTTCCCTGAAGTTGGCTGCCAAAGGGAAAGAAATGTCACTCATTTGGAAATTCTGCTTTCTTATTTTGACAGTGAATGAACTTACCTGGAACATCAGAGTTCCCAAGGCCGCAAGGTCCAGTTCCCCACCAGCTCATGCTGAGATAAACAAACCTGGTCAAAGGGGAAAGGCCAAGGATCATGTTGAGAATGGCTGCAAGCATCTCTTCCCTGCAGGCTATAAATGTAGCTCACTGCAGGGGCTTGGCCATGGTTTTCCATGAAAAGAGCCACATTTGGAGATGCTGGCTCATTATTTTTGCAGGCACTTTTGCTTTGCTTGCTTCCAGTGGCAGACTCAGCCGGAGATGGGAAGTCCTTGTCTTGAGGAGGCTACAGGTTAAAACAGTGTGAGTTGTCACAGTGGAAGAGGAAGGTCATTTGACAACAGAATTGGGTGTGGCTGGTTATGGGGAGGGTCTAAACAGGCAGTTGAGGCAACTTTATGAAACATATATGGTATGCACAGCATCAAATGTAGCATGTGCTTGGCTGTCATTATTAGCATGATGTGCTGGTGGCACAGGAACGCCTTTCCTGCTGAAAGCAGCCCTTTAATGAGACAATCAGTGTGCCAGTTGTGACAAGGTGACAGTGATGCAGTACATAAAGAGCAGCCTGGGAGTGGGAATTCATGTTTTCTGATACTGTTCAGGACCTTTGGGCTTGATACTGGTTCTGTTTGCAAGCTCCTCAGAATGGGATCTCTGAGTAGATGTCTGCCTAATGCAACATGCTGCTGGTCTGTCTTGAACCCTACACAGTACTGTCATAGGGTTAAGAGCAAGAGGCCACAGGTCCTTGTAGCATCAGTAGCCCTTGATATGCAAGAGTAGTGAAACAGGTCCCTGAAAACTTGTTCTTTCTATTTGGACACTTGTTCTCAGACAGCCGATTATCCCTGCTGGAGAGAAAAACCTGGCCGTTGTATCTGCCTGGGAAAAAAAAGGATCATTTCTTGAGATACCAACATCTAGTCCTGTTTTCTAAAAGAACCTGCCGTTCTTTCCACCTTTGTGCTACCTGTGAATTTAATAGGTTTCCTTTTTTCTCCTTCATTCAGGTCAGCAGCAAAAGCTCTGAAGATGGTGGGGATGTGACAGGCTCCTGCAAAATCCTGTTTGTCAACATGCTCCTGCTTTGTAGCAGAGGAGACCGCTTATATCTGCCCTCTACATGGGGCTCTCTGAGCAGTTTTATGCCTGCCTTGTTGCTGTTTCTCTTAAGACCACATCCCCCTTTCTTATGGGAATGGCAAACTGGACAGCATCAAAAGCCCTCCTGGAGTGGAGGTGTCTGACAGGCAGTGCTCTGCCGAAGGGCTGTTAGGCTGTTGCAGGAGGGAAACGGATGGGCTTGATATGATTTGTTCTTGACAAATCCATATTGGCTGCAACTCGTCTCCTAGTTATCTCATTGATTTTTGGAAGGCTTGGAAGTGGGTCTTCAGGGAAACAGGGCAGTGTGTATGAAGGTACAGCAGCTTCCTATCTGCAGCACATACGTGGTGTTGTTGGCCACTGCCTGTGTAGTGTCTCTCCTGAACCCCAAATGGCTTGTTCCTCCTCAGCACCCCAGTGGTGATGAGGTGGGTGTTTGTCCGTGTCCCCCTAGTGGTGTTTTGTCACACCCTTGTGGCCGTGGATATGGTGCTGCCACAGACTTCAGGGGACTTGCTTTTCACTCTTCTTTTGAAAGAGTGGTCTTGGGATCAGTTCCCCCTGGCTCACAACATCCTGATTGTCTCCTTGCAGGCACTGACAGTATTCAATTCCAGGTCATCTCACACTGCAGCAGCTCTTGAGGTGCTGGCCAGCTGTGCTGAGTGGAGGGTGAGCTTATTTGTGCTGCTGTAGCAGCAATTACTTTCTCCTGTGTTGATGATGCTTCTTTTTTTGCTTCTCTCATGACAAGACTTGGCTATGGAAAGGCAAGAGGAGATGCAATTTCCTTAGTCCTTTTCCTTGGAACTCCCATCAAAACATTACAATGCCAGAAAGTGACTCATGACAATGCCAGCAAAAATGGCAGCACCAATTCCTGCCCACTTGTGGCTGCTATGGGATCATATGTGTGATGCTGGGTGAGATTCCCATAGCGGGGATCTGCTGCAGGGTTGAGGGTCTGAACCTGAAGCCTAGTGCTAGCTCAGGACTGTTGTAGGGAGGGACTGGAGGGATCAGGGAGATGCTTGTAGATGATACTCATGACAGCTGAGAAGTGATAACTGGTGATGGTTTGTGCTTTACCAATCCGGGCCTCTTCAGGTCACAAAGCTGCAGAGGGATGCACAAAGCCAGCTTTGTAATGAGGGTGTTTATAGCAGCAGATGTGCTGACTGGCAGCAAGGTCCATCTCTGAGAGCTGGATGTGACTGGATCCAGGGGCATAGGGGCAACAGGTCATTCCTCTGTTCTTTAGAGCCTCAGAAATGCAGCTGAATCTGGGGGAAAACATCCTGGCTGTGCTTGCTTTATTTCCTACCTATATCTCTGTTGAGAAGCAAATCATGCACTTGAGTAGAAACTCAATATATGTCTCCACCAGTGCTTCAGATTCCCCCAGAGAAGGTTGAGATGACCAGTAGGCTTGCTCTGCAGCAGTGCTCAAAAGAAATATCAGCAGCTTCATTCAGGGTCACCCAAGCTTCCTGCTGTGGGGTCACTTTGTGGATTCTCAGTTCCTGGGCTTGCTCTTCTGACACACTCTGGGTTTTCCTCTCTTTCTTAGCCACTGGAGAGTGAGCAGAAATTCTGCAGATATGAGCCACTGAGGAAGGAAAGCACTGGAATACTTGAAAAGCAATTAATATTTTCCAGCACAGATCTAGCAGTGCATTGCTCTTGCCAGTCACAATCCCTGCCTCTGGCCCCCTCACCACCTGCTGCACTTTGTGGGTTTTCCTTTATCAGTTGCTTTTCATTTTCACTTGAGCTGTTGGTGAGAGCTGAAGAAGAAGTTCAGATTAAGTTGCAGCTGAGATGTGCTTTGCTGGGGATTATGGAGCTGGCTGTGTGTAGCTGCCAGGCAGGGCAAGAGGAACACAGTTTTTTAGCAGGCTGTGAGCAGACAGAAGCCTTTGATTTCCAGGGCTGAAAATGGTGCTCCCAGGCTCCACTCTTCACTGATGTAACCAATATCACTCCCTTTATGGAACTGGTTGATTCAGTCTAAATAGTCTAACTAGCTGTGTTGACCCTCTTGGTGAATTGGAGCATCTCTGCTAGCCCAAAGAGTTGTCAGCACTCGTGGAGACTCAGGCAGCACCTGGAGAAGGGTAAACTCTGCTTCCACTGGTGCATTTTGGTCTGATGCAAGTTCTAGGTGTCGTAGAGGGAAAAAAATTGAAGCTTTGACATATATCTCAGCTTTTTTAATTGTTTGGGTGAGCTCAATTTCTGTAATTGCTTCCTTCAGGAAGCTCCCTGGCTGTGTCTGTCAAGGAGATGCATCACCTGAGGATTAAAATGCAACTATTGTGCGCAGGGAGGCAAAGCAGGCCAGAGCCAGCAGCTGCTGAGGAGGGAGAGCTTGGGCACCAGCAAATGGATATATAGGGCTGGCCTGAATATGTGGGCTGCACTGAGTTAAAATAGCCAACACTGAGAGGCTGTTTCTTTCAAAATGTTAAAAATATCCCAGCTTCTCCATAAATCCAAGAGATGCAACCGCAGTTGCCTAGCACAAGTGTGGATGGCTGTCCTCCCTCAGAGCCCTGGTGAGAGCCCTAATACTTTTACTAAGTTGATACTTTAAAGACCCTTACAGAGCAAATTGCCTGAGTCTTTAGTTTGGCAGCTGGGCTGACCCAGGTGGGATGTAAACCAGTGGTTCAGGGTCCTCTGCGCCTTTTGGTGGCAGGGTGGTGATTGGACCACGTTCATTGCTCTCATGGGGGCAGAAGGTCCAGCCCATGAACTTGTATGTGATTGACACTGCATATTTTGAGCAGACTGTGATGTTTTACAAAGGATCTTCCAGACGTGTGAGAGACTCCCCCATCCCAGGGTGGAAAGGCTTTGCTCTCAGGCTGGGCCAAGTCCTGCCACTTTCCCCATCTCTGGAACTGACTGCAGTTCCACAGCACTGGGGTTATGTTGCTGCTGCTGCTGCACAACATGAGCACAAAACACAGCGATGCTGCACCTTCACACTGCCCCTGTGTGCACTGTGCCTCTCAGCCTGTTGCCAGGTACTAGTGGCATCCTTTCCTTCTGAGCCCTGGCTGATGGAAGCCTGATTTCCATCCTGCCACCTCCAGACCTTTCTTTCCCTGCTGCTCTCATTTCCCTGAGATTCTCCAGGAGGAATTCAACAAGAAAAGCCTGTTGTTGCTGGAAATACTGCTATTTTTAGAGCTATATTCTCCCACCTTACCTGTTCCGAGCTTCCAGTCTCACAGGCACAGCCTTGCTTGCCACATGCTTCCAGCTCTGGATGCACTTGGAAGGAATGCTGCACAGCTTAGCAGTGGCCAAGGTGATCGCTAATAGCATCTGTGTGTGGTTGAGATAGTGCTTATCTGTCTGGAGGACAGTAAAGGAGTGAGCAGGCCTGACCTCCAGAGCACAAATGAGACTAAAACCTCCTATCTGAATGTCTCAGATGATCTATCAGATCTCCCTCTGCTTAAAGAAACACAAAAAAAATCAGTAAATATGACAGCAAGGCACTAGAAGATGCTTGGTGGAAAGATGATTGTACTAATGGAGAGCAGTGAGAAGTAGTGTGGTACGTGCAGCCATGAAAGGTGCTCTAAACTGGGTCCTGTGTGATGATGAGCCACTGTTGCAACATATGGCAGCCAGTGTGGGTTGTGAAGTCTGAGCCCCTCGGTGGGTGCCTACTGCCACCCAAAATGGCTCACAGCCATCTGCTGTGACTACCCCTCCTCCCACCTCCTGCTGCAGGCAAGGCCTCAGCCTGTGCTTCCTGCTCGGAGCCTTCACAGAGCAGTGGCATCCTTCTCTTGGAAGAGTTTGGAAAGCTGTAAACCCAAATGTTTCATGTAAACCTTCATGTCAACAGCATGTTCATGTGTTGGAGATGTTACAGATTCTTCCTGCTCTCCTCAGCTGTTTGCTCCTTCTTGAAAGGGATGGGGGTGCTACAAGAGCAGCAGTCCCAAGAGTTCGTGTCCAGGCTGAAGTTCCTCAAACAAGGGATGACAGTGAATGTTTGTTTAAAATTCCCTTCCGTCTAATCTCCACAGATGCTAGTGAGATAACAACATTTTTTGCAGGGTTACCGAGCAACAAAAAAATATTTGGGTCAAGTTGAGCTGTTTACATTCATCTTGGTTTATCCATCTTGTGGGGAATGAAACAAGTTTCTTGTTAAGTTTTTCCCTCTTCATTTTATTTTTATCTTGGTGCTTTGTATAAAAAGTGTTCCATGTGAATCATGGATATTATGATTTCAGTCATGATGGAGGCCTTGTGACATCTCTCTGCTGTGGTGGTGGCACTCGAGGGATGAGTAAGTGTGTTCAGTGCAGCAAGACACAACCTGGTGTCTGTCTCCTGCGCTTCCTTAGCCACCTGATTTTGAATGGAGAGGTCCCAGTTTGTGAACTGGGGATGGTAATAGGAGTACAATTAATCTCCTGTCTTCTAATGAGGTACCCAGTGCCCCAGGGTTTCACACACAATTCTCCAGTCTGCCTGTGAAAATGTTCTCAAGGGACCAGACCTGTTCTTTACACTCATCTTATATTCTCATGGACTCCTCACTTTCTGATTCAAAGTGAAGTTTTAAATAACAAAATGTCCTTCAAAAGTCAGTGTCTGCTTTTTGTGTGATCACAAAGTCCTGGTAAAGAGACTTACTGAAGGATTGAGTATGCTGGCCCTGGTCTTGTGGAAGGCTTAGTTGTGATTTATCCATCCTAAAAAGCATCATTTGACTGAAGATTGTCCCACAGCTATAGAGGAATATCCTATGCCTATCCCAAAGAATTGGCCTCTCTAATTTGTCATCTAAGTCCTGGGGCTCTGTTGGTCTCATTGAATTAAAATTATGAAGTCTGGAAAGCTAGAAATGATCAGCCATCACTGAAAGAGACCATCCTGTGTGTGAGCCCTCTGTGCTCCCCAGTGCCTCCCTTTGGGCCTCTCTGGAAGTGCTGCCGTAGCAAAGGAACAGACTGGAGACAAATGATGCTGCACCAGCTCCAAGTAGTGTTAGGTCTGGCTGAATAACCTGACAGCCTTGTCTGTAATTAAGGTCAAGGATGTTTTCCTAGCAGCCAGGGGCCTGCCCCACGCACAGAGCTTGTGGTGCTGCCACAGGGCTCTGGGCAAGGTGTGTGTGGCTGCTTCAAGGGGTCCCTGGGGCCGCCATGGCAGGGCAGTGTGTTGTGTGCACATGAATGGAAAGTAGGTCAGCAGTGGGGAGCAGGTCTTTGTGGCCATTAACACGTTGGAGGTGCATGTGTATATATGTGTGTGTGTAAAACTTGGGGAATGAAAAAAACTGCAGCCAAAGCTGTGTTTTATCCTCTCCTTCTCAGTGTGTGCTGTGAAGGGAAGAAGGGGTCTTCAGGGACAGCAGGGACAGATCCTTCTCTGGAGCAAATCTTTGTAGCTCTGTTGATTTAGTTGGCACTTTGCTGATTAATACCAGTTGAGAATCCAGGCTGGAGTGTTTTCTATGCTTGTAAATAATTGAATGCCATGTGAATACAATGATGTAAGGGAGGATGGGAATAAAGCAGAGACTGAGAAATTTCAGGTTTTTGGAATGAGAATTTTATGTGGCAACATATTGGCATCTTGGCTGTGAGGCACTGTGGTTGAGTGTGAGGGGTTTTTCATCATAATTATAAGGACTAGAGATGGAGAGCTGTTGAAACTGTGAAAAATGGCAAGCACATATAAGATGGGGAAAGGGAGGCTGCTGCCAGCTGTTTCCCCCTCCCACTGCCTGACTAGGTTTGATAAATATGCATTATTTTTTAATAATAAAAATGAGTCCTAGTTCTGGCAAGGTGCTAAGTTGACAGACTTGGAGATTAAAGCCCTTGTTATCTAGGGTGAAGTGGCACCAGCACAAGCTCCCCCTGTGTGCCAAGGGACCCAGTTAATGTGCTGCTGCCTTAGTGGATGCTGAGAGGTGTAACTTGTGATGATGGTGTTTTGTGGTGTGGGCTACAGGGTCTTTTTACACACTGACTGTCAAATCCCTGCCTGTAAAAGATGGCTTTTGATGGCAGGGATCGGTGGGAGCTGATGTTGACCTGTCCCTCCTCACTGGTCTGGGAGAAGTTCCCAAATTCATGCTTCTCCTGTTTGTCCCTGTGCAACACAGCTGTGACAACTCCAGCCCCTGCTCACAGGGCGATGTGAGATTAGGAAACCAACTGATGTGTTTAAACCCATCTGCATGTGTGATTTAGGGATGAGACACAAGCCAAGTCAGTGGCCAGTGAGCTGCTGACAGCACTCGGCTGTGAGGCAGGAGCTCCAGGGAGCCTGGATGGAGGGCTGCTGATATGCAGATGTAGCTTCAAAGCCTGGAGGCATCCCAGGAGCTCCGAAGGGAGGAGATGAAGCTGTGAGGTCTGGCCTGCAGATCACATATGAGACTCCTAGAGCTGTGTTATGCATGATGTGGCTCACCTGGCAGAGAAGGGCTGTACCTGCCTTCTGTCTCCTCACAAACCAGGAAGAGGAAAATGGAGATACTTGGAGAGAGTTAATCTTCTTTCTATAGATTAACATCTGAGTTCCAGAAAGATCCAGATGTGGTTAGAGCCTGTGGCCTTGTCTTTTTGCCCATCACAGAGTAGAAATTAATGTCCCTAATTTCTCGTCCCCCTCCTGAGCTGGGGCTGAGACACCTGTGCAGCATGGAGGCAGGAGCTGGAGGCAGGAGCTGGCTCTGCCTGCTTGCAGGAGCCACTGCCATTTTGTGTGTCATTCCACTCAGGCTGCATGATGAATTGCTATGCTTTGCCTCTTGGGGAGGCTTTATAGCCTTCTTTTCTTTGTCGCTGTCTTTAACTTGAAATAAAAGTCAATCAGGAATGAATGAGGAGTTTGTGCTGAGTGTGGGGCACTGTAATAGTTTCTGGGATGATGGGCACAGCTTCACACCATAAGCCATTTTTATCCAGGGCTTGGACTTTTCTCGTTGTAGTATTTATCAGTTACCTATTCACTACATTGCAAATCACCTCCTCCTGCAAGATACTTTTGCCTGATCTCTGCTCTGCCAGTCTCTCAGGTGGGGCAGCTTGCTTAGAGCCTGCACAGACCGTGGTTGGCCCCCAACCTTTGCCCAGGAGGGGTTCAGGTGGGAATGAAGGAACACAGAGTGTTGAAGTCAAGATTAAGATGTGCTGGGTGACAGATACATCCTGAAATGACACGGATGGATGCCCTTAGCACAGTGGCGCAGTGGGAGATGGCAGGAGCAGGAGGGATGGTGCTCTGAGGGCAGCCTGCAGAGCTCTCTGGAATCCCAGGTGTGGCACACCATGCTGCTGGGGGTCAGGTGCTTTGCCTGTGCACATGGAGAATGCTGTGTAGAACAGCAGTCCTATCCGAGGCAGGCAAGTGGCAGCAGGGCAGTATTTAGGGGGCTGCAGAGGGGTATGACCTGGAGCTTATCTGAACATTCCCTGCAGGGATAAAACTAGAACCTGTGGGGAAATATTAAACAGCAATTACTAGAGAACACAAAGCTGAGAAAGAATTCAACCCTTCTCCCACAGACTCATTCCAAAACATATAATAAAGGTTACTCAAACATCCTTAACACCTCCAGAACTGTGACCTTGAGAACCACCTAGAGAGTAAGTAACTAGCAGATGGTGTCAGCTGCTGGCCATGAGGAGTGCCCACAGAAGAATGTGCTTTATCCCTCACCTTGATTTCATTCACTCCACTGGCATCAGGTTCATCTCAGAGACTTATTGCCCCCTGGGAGGGCTCTGGTGAGTCAGTGATGCAGCAATGAAATATTTATTTTGTAGGGAAACTAAATTTCCAAACAAGGCAGCCCTGGGGGGGTACTCCTGAAAGGACACCTGAACCAAATGTTGAGCCCCATGGAAAGCATTTTTTGGGTTGTGTTTTATTGCAGTGGGACCCTGAGTGCAGAGCTGCCTGTTGCAGGAGTGATGCCTTCCTCTGGAAGGCAACAGCTGGTCCCTGGGCCAGGAGGTTGCCATCTAATTTAAATATCTGGAAATGGAACTGGATAACTAAATCATTCCCACAACAGCAAAGGCTTGAATTCTTTCTAGGGACCAAAGTGAAACACCAGTGAGAATTCTATGCCTGAAACATTATTGTTAGGGCATTGCCTTGGTGTTTTGGTTTAAAACCTTGGCAAAATGCCAAACACAAACCAAAGCAATAAAGCTCTCTCCCCCCCACCAAGAAAAGGGAGAAAAAACTAGAAACCTGAACTTAACTGGTTTATAGAAAGAGGGAAAATTAAAAGTAAACTACAATACAACACATATATACAAAGGTAAAAATAAACAGTGATAACCCCACACCTAGTCACCCACCCACTAATACAGATTCCACCACCTCAGCCACAAAACACGCCTCCCCAGAGACACCTGGCAAGAGAGGAGAAAAAACAGCTGTCAAATGTTTCCTTTTCTGAACCAAAGCAGCTGCTGAGTGGCAGCGAGGCCTTGGCTGCCCAGGACACACACACGTGTCCTTCCCAGGCAGGGAGCCACGACGGAAAGAGACAAAGGCACCTCCTTCATAGAATCATAGAATCATAGAATCGATTGGGTTGGAAAAGACCTCCAAGATCATCGAGTCCAACCCTTGGTCCAACTCTAGTTCATTTACTAGATCATGGCACCCAGCGCCACGTCCAATCTGCATTTAAAGATCTCTAGAGATGGTGATTCCACCCCCTCTCTGGGCAGCCCATTTCAATGCCTGATTACTCTCTCTGTAAAAAATTTTTTTCTGATATCCAACTTAAATTTCCCCTGGCAGAGCTTAAGCCTGTGCCCCCTTGTTCTATTGCTGAGTGCCTGGGAGAAGAGACCAGCCCCCACCTGGCTATAACTTCCCTTCAGGTAGTTATAGACAGTGATGAGGTCACCTCTGAGCCTCCTCTTCTCCAGGCTGAACACCCCCAGCTCCCTCAGCCTCTCCCCATAAGACTTGTGCTCCAGTCCCTTCACCAGCCTTGTTGCTCTTCTCTGGACCCGCTCCAGCATCTCAATATCCTTTCTGAACTGAGGGGCCCAGAACTGAACACAGTACTCAAGGTGAGTACTCCCTTTTATACCTGTTTTGACGTCAGATGATATGAAAGATCTCTTTGGTTGCTTATGTCAGGTGACACTTGTCCCTTCTAATCTACGCCACACTATCTGGGCCGACTAAAACTGAGGCCTACTAAAATTAAGGCCTAGCTAAAACTAAGGCCAAAACTACCACACTTGGCAAGGAAGGGAAACAGTAGCAAAGTGGCACCACTTTCAAACCCTCCTTTGTCCCTTGTGGTTCATCTGCCTCAGGCTGCCCCAGGTCTGCCCTGCTCCGTGGGCATCCCTGGGGCACTCAGGCTCCCCCAGGGGTTGCTGGCAGGAGGGACTGGGAGGCAGGAGCCAAGACCTGGTGTGTGGAACTGCACAACTGTTATAAATGGCCAACCAAATAGCCAATCATTCCGTATAAAGGGTAGTTTAATTTTATAAGTAATGAAAGCTACAGAGGGAACAGCGCGGCGTTGGGTGCACTGGGAGTCTCTGCTCCATCAGTGACACACATTCCAGCTCACAGGCTCCTTTTTTATACAGTCAAAGACAGTTTATTTTTAACCAGTTCCAATAAATGATTTTCTTCTTTCTCCGCTTTGAGGTCCTTTCATCTGATTCTTCCTGTTGCTTCTCCATGGTCGTGGGGGCTGGGTTCTTCTTTGGTGTGATTCTTAACTTATAATTTAACTAGAGACAATCTTGTTAGTTAAGCCTTATTTGTTGCTTTGAGGTGTTTCTTCCTCATCTTGATTGGGTTTACTTCTCGATAGTATTTAGGTATTCTTGGATTATCTTTGGTCTGCGCTGTATTTATTTTACTTCAAAAGGC
Organism: Pithys albifrons albifrons; assembly: GCF_047495875.1. NCBI lineage: Eukaryota > Metazoa > Chordata > Aves > Passeriformes > Thamnophilidae > Pithys > Pithys albifrons. Next base: position 1,969,696 of record NC_092470.1, read on the forward strand.
TGCTCAGTTATTAACTTTAGTTCTTTGCTTTTTCTACATTTTATACATTATTTGATAAGCTCATAGACATTCTGTTGCTAAATCTTTACTGCATCAAGCTACACATGATGTTTTGTTATGTTTTTGATACGAATTAGTTTATATTTATCACACAACCTCCTGTTTGTAGCCTGTCTTTGTGGCTTCAGCCGTGAGAAACCCTTAGGAGTCCCTGGGACCAGCCCCACACCATCATTGCCACAGGAGAGGGACAGTGTGGTACCTCCACCCAGTTTGGTCTTATATCAAAGCATCAAGTTAAACCAGCAGTCAGACTCCAGGGGCTGCCCTGGACTGACTGATGACCATGGCTGGGAGGGCTGGGGCTGTCCTCGTGCCCACCCCCAAGGCCTTGGGAACCCACTAACCATGGCTTGTCTGCTGCTGAGAGGTGGGGGGAAAAGCAGTGGAAGCTGTAGGAAAGCAAAGCTGCTATTGAAATAGGCTCCTGGAATGTTCACGTGGTGACTTTTTCATGCCTACATGTTTCAGGGGCACTTGTAAGAGCACTGTCTAAATTCAGAAGAAAAAAAAAGAGTGAGATTTCTAATCTATTATTCATTCATGAAACATCATTTCAGTGTAAAATAAAATATTTTCATTTTCTACCTCATTCTTAATATACTCTCTCTCTCTCCCCCCCTTCCCTCCCACCCTGCAGTGCTCCAGGGAACAGTATGTATGAAATTATTTTGTAAAATCCAATAAAAATTTTAATCTGGTCAACATCATTACAGGAAAGGAAAGTGATGGAGCTTTCCTGATGCATTAAAAAAAGGCATGTAAAGGAAAGAAATAAATTGATGTAAGCATGCAGTTGTAAGAAGAGGAGCACAGAGGGGCACACCAGACGCCATGCATTGCCTCCTCCTCAGCCTGTCTCCATGGAGCAGTCTCACTTTCAGCCATGTACATGCCAAGTGTATGCACATTTATCTCATTCCCTTGCATGTGCACCAACTGTATTCTAAAGCAGGGAATCACAGAATATCCTGAATTGGAAAGGGATCCACGAGGATCATTGAAGTCCAACTCCTGGCCCTGAACAGGACATTCCAAACAATCCTGTCATGTGCCTGAGGATATTGTCCAAACCCTCCTTGAGCTCTGGAAGGCTCAGGGCTGTGCCCAGTTCCCTGGGGCACCTGTTCCAGTGCCTGACCACCCTCTGGGTGAAAAATCTTTTCCTAATACCCAGCCTTCCCAGCTGTTCCCTCGGGTCCTGTTCCTGGTCGCAGAGAGCAGAGATCAGTGCCTGCCCCTCTGCTGCCCTTGTGTGGAAGCTGCAGAACCTGATGAGGTCTGCCCTCAGTCTCCTCTTTTCTGGGCTGAACAAACCCAGTGATCTCAGCCACTTCTCACGCTGCTTCCCCTCTAGACCCTTCACCATCTTTGTAGCTCTCCTTTGGACACTTTCTAATAGCTTTATGAAGGTAAAAGTCTTTGGCTAGCACCCTTTAGGAGAACAGCCACCTCTGCTTGGAGGTCTTTGTGGACCCTTAGGCCCAATGGTTGGTAAAGCAGAGGGACTAGCTGGTTGTGTGGTGACTTCCCCTTTTAATCCCTGTCTCTCCAATTGCCACGGAGAGGAATAAAAAGCCCCGGTAGCACACAGTCATGCTCTGAGGATTTGCATAGTGTATTAAGGCTTGCTAAGATCTCCTTCCTAGCCTGACATTTACAGAAACTGCAGCTGCTGAAGCTCCTCTCCATCTTCCCTCTTTCAGATTAAATGTGAACTTCTAAATCTGCCAGGAGGAGTGGAGGGAAGGAGGGGGAATGTAAGAGCCTCACTCTGACCTTGGTGCGTTGCCTCTGCCCAAAGCACAGAGCCAGGCCAAGTGATAGGAGTGATTGATGTCCGTGCAGGTCAGAACCCCTGCAGGAGAGGAGCAGACATACCAAGCCCTAAAAGTAATATACTGTTGACTCCAAGGGATTTGCAAAAGCCTCCAGGAATGAATGCTTGAAATAACATATTCTTTCCATTGAGTTCCTTGAAGGGTGCAGGAGGGGCTGGCTACCAATCACAACCATTCCTCACTGAGGTCAAAGTGGTGGCTGTGGATGAGAATAAAGCTCTGGAGAAGAGCACCATCCTCTGAGGAACCCATCCATGGATGGGGGGAGTGTAATTTCTGAGATCAATACAGCTACTGGTAGAGATGCCCATCTCTCCACTGGTGAGATTTCTCCAAGGCAGTTCTGCCTTCCCTGGGGAAGCAGGGACCAATGGAGCAACCATGGATCCTTGTGCTTTGCTTATTCTGCTGAGACACAGAACTGTCCTGGAGGATGGGGGATGTTTTTGATACAGTTGACAAAATCAGAGATAGGAGTTTTACCTCTTGGGTAAGAGACTGCCTTATGTTTTCAGGCTGGAGGCAATTGAGGTTGAGGGATGGTTGAGCTTATTGAGAGGGTGGCAGGAGTAGAGCAGGGATTGGCAGGGCCACGAGCTGCCCTGCAAAGGATGAAAGAATCCTACTCTGGGGCACAAGGTGCCTGTGGGGACCATCCCCAGCAAGAGTAAAACACAGAAATTCTTCTAGTGACAGCACTGACTTACATCAGGCTTGGAGCCTGAAGTGTTCAAACCCAGGCTGGACAGGGCTTGGAGCAACCTGGTCTAGTGAAAGATGGGGGGCTGGAATGAGATGGTCTTTAAGGTCCTTTCTGACTCAAACCAATCTGTGATTTTATGTGTTGCAGGTCATCACCTTAACTGTCCCCTCTGTGCAGTGGTCTCCCTCTGCATGGTGGTATCCTGTGTGCCTTGTGGGAAGGTGTGGCTGGGCCCATGAGCTGAAACCTCTACTCTCTGCTGGCAGACAGGTTAAAATAGGAGCTGAAACATTCAGTGCTTTGGAAAGAAAAATAAACTCCCAGGCAAGTGCCAACTGCAGCAGCCATTTTGGCAGAGTACTGTGGTGCAGGGGGATGGGGTAACAGCCTCGTGGTCCATGGGAACATCCATAAGTGGAAGCAGCCCTGGCCCCGGCTGGCAGCGCTCGCAGCCCCCACAGCAGTGCCCAGCTCTGTGGGCAGGAGGTGCCCTGCCCACAGCAAAGGTTGGCACCTCCCCTCCTCCCCGTGGTATTTTTTTGCCACCCTCTGAGTACACGCGCACACACATCGTACAGCTCTGACGTTATTCTCCTTTGGTTGTTGCAAAGGACTCAAAAATGTCCATTTTAGGTTTTTTATATTTTGGGAGCCAGACTGAAAAATCTTTTCATGGTCAGTGACAAGCAGCTTATGGGAAACAGATGAACAATATCCCCAGGAATTTCTCTTATTGCTGTCTATGTTTAAAAGGGAAGGGGGGAAAAAAAAGATTTTTGGGCTGAATTCCAGTTGAGTGCTATGAGACAGTCTCTGCAGCTCTCCCTGTACGGTTGCAGAACTCAGATGGTAGAAGTGGGCATAGAAAGCTTGGCTGGGTACAGATCTGATTTGGAGCGAGGCCCTGCTTCCCTGCTGGGAACTTGCTGGTCCTCTCAAAGGGTTTGGTCTTTCCTGGAATCCAGAAAGAGATGGCAAGTGCACTCTGAGGCCAGTTGACTGAGCCAGGCCTGGTGGCACTTTCCAGACAAGACCGTGTTCCTCTGACTTTCCCACTGTGGAAAACTGATCAGCTTCCAGGTGGTGATGGAGGACTTGGTGAGCACCCTCAGCCACAACAGGGCTGACCTGCCTGGCTGTCACCTTTTCCAGAGCTGTAGATGTGGCTATGTAGGTCCAACAGGATCAGTGCCTGTCCCTGCCTGGTTCCACAGCTGGGTCTGGTTTTTAAGACCTGTGCTGCTGCCTGCAGGTCTGCACTGGTTGTGCCTGTAGGCAAAAGCCACGCCCAAAGGTGGGAAGGGAGAGTTGCAGCTCCCTGTAATAGATGGGAAGAGGGACTGATGGCCCAAGTGGTAAATAAATCTTGTGGGCTGGGTGATATAACAAAGCACTTGACCTTTGTCCTGGTGGTTTATTTTGTAATCAGTGCCCAGCGATTGATTTATGGGATAATCAATCTCTCTCCCTTCCTCTGGCCTTGGCGTTGCCTGCGCCATGGTCCTTGCTTTTGAGTGATGACTCCAGGCTACAAACAGCACCAGGGACGAGGCTGCCCACCCCTGCCTCCTTCTCTTCCCCATGCCCAGCTCGGGAGAGGACGTGCTGTTTACAGCCCCATCCACCCAATGAATGTTCATTAAGTTGCTCTCTGGCAGGGGCAGTCCTCTCCACCCTGCCAATCTGCAGCGCTCCTGGGTTGACAGTTGTCTTCCCAGCACCTCAGTGTATAACTCGTGCAACAAATTGTCCTGAATGAAAGGCTTTCATGTTTTGTGATGGATTTCCCTCACATAAATTGAGGCTGTGAACATCCTTGCTCTTCCCAGGGTTGCTCTGCACTGGGAAGCTGCAGCTGGAGCAGAGAGGCCTGTGTGGGGGTAGAATTAATGCCCAGGAGACACTCATCTCTGGTGTGTTCATAGCATAGCTGTGAGTCCCAGGGCTTCAGGCACAGAGCAAAGCCAAGGACTGCTCAGTAACATGCAAGTAACTTCTTCCCCAGCTATAATGACAAATGTTTCATCTTGGTATTGTAATTGTTCCTTCTCTTGCGCTGGCTTGTGTCTTTGCTCTGCACTATCCTCCCTGACACCTGGATGCAGCTGAGCTGTGGCTGTGGGGACAAGCACAGGAGAAGGAGCATGGTGTCCCTTGGGATGAGGCTAGCGAGGATGGGGGCTGTGTCTTCCTCTGTCCCCCAGTAAATCAGTTCTTGCTGGGCCTGGTTGCCCTCTGCTCCCTGCCTGGGAGGCTGGCAGGATTCTCACTGCTCTGGTAGCCACTGTGTGGCCAAGGCTGCCTGAGCAGCTGACAGAGAACTTGGAGGAATCTCATAAATATGGCACAGGGAGGAAAGAACAAGTGAGGGAGCTCAGCATGCAGCGGGTCTGTGATGGGGAGCAGGTTCACCCAGTCAGCAATAGCCTGAGGAAGGCGTCAAGTGTCAATTCCAGCAGCATGGTGTCTGTGATAAGCCAGGGAGACACAAGCAGAGGAGGAAAGCTCTGAATCTCCCCAGGCTTTACTGGGACAGAGACAGCATGGCCAAGACTTTAAGTTCTGAAAAGCTCTGTGAAATGCTTCTGATTTGGATAGCATTAAATTTGGGCTCATATTTCTATCAGAGGCCCATCCTAGCAAAGTTTGCTTACCGAGACCTGCATGTCCTCCACCCATCCTGAGGATATGATGTCATGTATCTTGCTTTGGGCAACCGTGGTGACATGGTGGTACCAGGAGAGCTGCCTATGCTGATGGGGACTCATGGGACAGACCGAGGGGAGCTCTGATAGATACAAAGTGCTCTGAGCAGAAGGCTGCTGGGAAAACAGAGCTCCAGCCCCTTGGAATATAGGGCCAGCTCCATGTGCAGGGGATTACCTTCATAATTTGATTCTGTGAGGGATGTGGGGCTGGACTGGCTGTGATCATTCTAGTGATGGTACCTCTTCTGCAAGGTGTAAACATCTCCTTTTTCCTTACGAAAAGTTTCCTTATATCATTCTTATTTAAGTCCATTCCTTCTTGTAATACATCATCCTTGGTCAGCCTTAAAGGTTGGCAAACCCTGAGGGAAGAGAGGAAAGAGTTATAATGTCTGAGGGACTAAAGGTTTGATTTGGATGCAACCACATTTATTCAGTGGCAAATTACATCTTCAATCAAACCAATGCAAATCAGGCTCTCAGTTCAGTCTATTTGTTTGGACTTAGTGAGTACAGGGGGATTTGTTATTTCTTGTGCTTCCTTCCATCCCACTAAGTCCATATGCACATGTACAGACCTGTGCACACTCTTCCCCCAAGATGTGCTGTTGGGAATAGACACATGATGATCTCTGGCTGTGGATAGAGACTGGATCCCTTGGGAAAGCAGTAGGAAAACACCAGTTTGTGCCCAGGGTGGTGCATAAGGAGGGAAAGGGTTCCTTGGAGCTGCAATTAGACCTCTCTGAATAATTCAGTTTTTCAATGTGATGTCTGAAGTAGAACAACTAAAAGAATGTCTCTGAGAGACTGACAGTGATCCCTTTCTCCTCACACACACCCTGAGGAAGAAACAAACCATGAAAATCCATTTCATTTGTTTGGGGTCATTTCATTTTGCTTCTTGTTTGTGCATGCTGGCTTCCTTCCTCAGTGAAAAGTGCTCTCTCAGAAAGGTACAGGAAAAAATGTCAGGTCTGAAATGTTCATTTTCGCTTCTTTTTCTGAAGTTTGCCTCCAAGTTTGGCCTGTATGTCTTTGGGTTGAAACCTGCATTTTAGGGGTGAGAGGTAAAAAGTGAAAAGATAAATCCATCACTTTTATAAACAATTTCCTTTGCCTTCATCCCAGTGCTTCCTGGATATCTGTGTGTCTGTCCCTGCCTGAGCCTGCTGTGAAACCCCTGTAGATCCTTCTGCATCTCATGCCCTCTAAGAGGGCTGGGGACTTGTCCAAGCCCCAGGTTGGGCCACGGGCAAGCCATCCATCCCATGCTGCAGCCACGCTGACTTGGATCGCACTGCCTCCCAGCACACAGGTAGGACACAGCCCAAACATGAAAGCAGCAGTCTGATTTCCCCCTGACAGAGGAAGGCTTCTTCCCTTGTAACCCTCCTTTGTTCCTGGAATAGCCATGGTAGTGTTTTCGGAGAAGAACTCACTTGTGTGTTTGTGTTTGATCAGTTGTGATGCACCAAGGTGGTGGGAAGGCGAGTGGGTGCCCACTGTGGGCTGCACCACTCCCGAGCTCCCAGATGTATGTGTCCCTCATACAACAAGGCCCTGATCCTGCACTGACCCCCACTGATGAATTCAATAAAACTTGACCAGTAAGGCTCAGAAGTCGTCTGCAAGGTCCGGACTGAAGGTGATAAACTGAGGCTTGAAGGTGTCTTTATACTGTATATGTGTTGTGAGGAATTTTTGTGTTGTGAGACTTGCAGCCTCCTGTTATCCTGGCCTACCAAGTTCAATATGGATTCACTGTACAGAATGTTTTGAGCTTAAAACAGCTCAAAGCAACTCCTGAAAATGGTAGGAAAAGTTTCCATGCTGAGAATAATGAGCAGTGAGTGCAGAGGAGGGACGCAGCGGGAATTCCTTGCTCCTAGAAAGTTGCTCTGAGCCTGAATTTCAGTGCCACAGAAACCTTGGAGGATTTAATACATGGGTCTGGGTTTGCTGGTTTTATTCACTCCTGAATTGGAGCAAAAAGCTTTGCATTTTTTTAAAGGATCCAAAATTGTGCATGATGTTATCTCAGAAACAGTGCAGCTGCTGTGGGCCTGGTTCTTCCTCAGCTGTCAGGGCTGCTCATATTTTTGGGACTCATTCCTTGGGGTTGCTGTTGTCTGGCACGTGGCCTCCTGTACCAGCTACTTGTCCAGGTCTGTGTACCCATCCCTCTTTTCCAGGGACCTTGCTTGCTTTTGAGCAAGAGGAGCTCATCTCCGAGCTCCTTGTCTCTGTCCCAAGTAGCCCAGAAGTTGTTTATCTTTTGTAGATTCTCTGCTTTGTAAATATTTGCATGTAAAGCCAGAGTTATAGACCATGTTATTTATGTGGAGGAAATGGATATTTAAGGCTGCTCCACTTTGTTATTACCCATGTTATTTTGGGGAGGCCAGACCCTTTTTTCCAGGGAAGCTGCTGCCATTACCAGGATTTCTGAGCCAGCTGCTTTAGGGCTTTAGCTCCTGATGCCTCTCACCTGGTGTCTGCAGGAGGCTTGGCTGAGCTTACATGGGGATTGAAGTGAATTTTTCCATCCACTGTGATTCCCTACCTCTTTTCCCTTTGATCTTCCCTTCCCAGACAGATCTGTTTTTCTTCCCTTCTACCTTAGACCCCATCAGCTATCAGCCACCCCTTTCTTCCCCCCAGTTCCCATAGCTTTTTGGACTGCTGGCTGCTTCTGGACCTCTGGTTCAAGCACAGGGCTGGCCCTGTGCCCTGCTTCCACTGATGCTGATAAGCTATCCTTGGCAACAGCTCCACATCAGCAGAACATTTCCCTCCTTCTGATCCCTCATCCCACAGACCTCTTGGAGACCTGTCCCTTGGCAACCCAAATCGTCTTTCCTGGTCCTCTGTCTACCTCTTCATTTGTCTTGTCTCTCTGAATCATAGAATCATAGAATCATAGAATTGATTGGGTTGGAAAAGACCTCCAAGATCATCAAGTCCAACCCTTGGTCCAACTCTAAGTCCATTTACCAGATCATGGCACTCAGCGCCACGTCCAATCTGTGTTTAAAAATCTCCAGGGATGGTGAATCCACCACCTCTCTGGGCAGCCCATTCCAATGCCTGATTACTCTCTCTGTAAAGAATTTTTTTCTGATATCCAACTTAAATTTCCCCTGGCAGAGCTTAAGCCCGTGCCCCCTTGTCCTATTGCTGAGTGCCTGGGAGAAGAGAGCAGCCTCCACCTGAAGATGTTTATCATGCCAGCAGATGCCTGGGTTCAGGAACTGCTCCCCAGAGTCTGGTCCTTTGCCTGGACCTGGATCTAAGTATCAATGTGCAAGCACTTCATGGGTGCCTGAAGTTTACCCAGCTCCAAGGGCAGCAGTGTTGTCTGTGGAGGTCCCTGTACTGGCCTGCCTCGTTCCCTTGCCTCAGGTTGCTAAGGTACAGCTAAAACTCTCATCTGGAGTGTCATCATCTCACGGCTCAATTCCTTCAACATCCTTTTCTCTGGCCTTGACAAGTGCAATCTTCTTCTAGTCCTGCCTGTTCAGAGCTCTGCTGCAAGGATGGTTTTCCATGCCTGTCATCTTGCTTGTGTCACCCATGCTTTACTTGTTTTTGCCGGTTCCTGCTGGCAAACAGCAGTTACCTGTCTCTGCTCTCCAGCCCTTTCACAGTTTGCTTTGCTGTTAACCTCATAGTCTCTCTCCACACGTGGCTTCTCCCTGTCAGTCAGCCGCTGGTGACAGCCCCTGCCAGCACTCATCGTGTTTCCAGCTCTCTGCTTTCTGCTCCAGCACCTCTTGCTCAAAGATGAGCTCCTGGATGCACCCTGCAGAAATGTGTCGCTGCCCTTCACCCCTCCTTTGCCAGCCTCTGCCCCAGACTGGTGATGAGGGCTTGGGTACAAGTGTGGGAACCACCTGTCTGTAAGGCAGTGACCCTGTTTTCTCCTGCTGGTTCTTCTCAATTTCTGCTTAGGCTGAAGACCTCCAGGGCAGGGCCTTTTCTTAACAGCAGCTGCCTAAAGAAATATGAGCTTGTGAGATCCTCTTGGCTCCATGTCTGTGTGATATGTGCTTATCCTGACGCCATGCTTTAGGAAAGTAGTGATGAATTCAAGCTGAATTTGGCAGGCTGGGTGGAGATGTTATGTCCCTCCAACTTCAGTGAAAAGTGATGTCTGAATATCGGAAAGGGACCTTCTCTGGCACCAGAGTTGAAGGGTGGCTTTGCACTGGGTTTGTACAGCTCAGTTCTGATGGGGGACAGACTGAGCCCCTGCCCCATCTTGCTTGCTGCCTGCTCTGTCATTCCTGGAGCTGGCCCAGGTCAACTTCCCTGGCCCTGAAACTTGTCTGGACACCCCAGGGCAGTATTTGCTGTTGCAGACCAAGTCTGGCTCCAGACACAACCTGCCTGGACTAATCTGGAGCAGGACAGGATTGAGGTGATCCTGAGCAGCAGGCGGAGCCACCCTGCACTGCAAGTGCAGGAGGGAGAGAAAAACACATCAGTGCCTTCATCTGCCCTTACGGATTTTTCCACCATATTTTATAACCATTCATTTTTATTTATGTGAAGTTAAAGTCAGTCCAATTTGGAAATCAGCTTGTCTAAGGAGCTCCCCTCAGATCCTATTAGCTTCATGTAGTATTTCTATTCATTTTTTCTAATGCCATTCACCAGGCTGGCTCTGGTGGCAACTGCGGGAGCTGCTAACCCTCTCCCTGCTAGGCCACTGGGGCTGTGAGCCTGGTGGCTGTGGGCATGGCAGCATCTGGCCATGCAGAGAAGGACTGGAGCTACCAGCTTTCCACCTTCCAGCAGCATGGAGGGCAGTTTCTGACCTCTGCTCCCACATATCCCCCCTTGCTGCACCAGCATCACCAGCAGCATCACTGCAGGCACAGTGGGCACCTCTACCTGAAAATCAGCAGCTGACTTGGACAGAGAACAGTTAAGAAGTGCTCAGGCTATCCTTGTAATTAGAGAAATTCCTGGAGGAAAATAAAACTGAATACCTTGAGGGCTTTCAAAAGAGATACAGGATACCTGACTCAGGAAGTCCTTCAGCTGCAGATTATTGGTGACTGGAGGAGCGTCCTTGGGATGTAACAGTGCACACTTTCACACCCATCCCCTGGCATTTGCTGCTGGCCCCTGCCAGAGAGAGCATTGGCAGGATGGCACTGGAGCTGGATAAGCACTGTGTCCTTTCCAGGGTTGTCATTTTGGTAACCAAATCTGCTGCTGTGATTGCAGTGCTAAGGTGACGGTCAGCTGTCAGCACCAAGCAGGAGTGATGGTTGCTGCCAGCATGGGATGCATCCCACCCCTGCATCCCTCCCCATCCATGCAGGCAGCACCACATGCCTCCCCCGAAGCATCCTGGCTGCCCTGTCTCTCCCTAGTGGTTTGATACTGGGTGACTGTAATTAAAAGAAGAAAAATACACACAATAAAATGATTTCTAAAATGGCAACATGCTGGATGCAGTGAAGCAAAGAATGTATTAAATATTTATTGCCACTGGTCTGCTGAGGGGGAGGGAATTAAAATTATTTAGCCTGAGAAAAACATTTTAATTATTTAATTTGAGAGGAACCTCCCCCACAGCCCTCCTTAGTACTAAGCTCAGACAAATGACAGGATAATGTAAGGTTTGATTAAAATCTGAATGGGATGAAGGCCTGGAGATTGGAACAAGGGATGGGGAGCCACGTGGTTGCTGTCTGAGCCAGAGGTCCTCTTGCTGTGCTGCAGCAGGTCTGTGTGTGTGATCTTGTCTCTTGCAGGTGAATACTTCCTCTCCAGATGAGGTTCATGCTTGGCAGCAGTTAGCCAGGGGTTTGCTCTGCACCTGGGAGTCTGAGAGCGGGACAGGAGCTGAAGGGTGCACCAGTCATGGGGTAGGACATGGCAGTGAATGACCTGTCACCTGCAGCAGGCAGGAACTCTGTGCTCATGGGTTGTTCTGAAACACTTTGCTGGATCAGGAGCTCTGGTGCATCCGTCCCAGCAGCCCAGCTCAACCACACAGGCTCTGCTGGGCTCCCCCCTTACCAGGCATCTCTCCCGTACCTGGCACAGGGCTGCCTGAACCCCCGGCTCCCATGGCATTTATGCAATGCATCTGTGAGGCTTTTCCAGGAGCCTCTGCACCCCTCTGCAGGAATGGCACTGGGGCTGGCATCCCACTGGCACCACTACGTGATGGTGGAGCAAAGATCTCCCAGCTGCATATCAAAGACTGAGAAGAGCAAAGCGTGGGGTCTGGCAGCAGCAGATTGTTTGCTGAGAGAGGAGGGGCTCTGATCTTTTCCCTTGTGCCTCCAGACTGACAATCTCTCATTATTAGCCCCCTGGAAACAGGCACTTTGACTGAAAGAGCCATCCCAGCCTTCACTGTAACAATCAAAGCGGCTCAAGAATAAACATGGCTTGGCAAGAATAAACACAAATTGCAGTGCTTGCTGTGAACAGTGATATCCAAGGGAGCAAACATCAAATGAAGGATTATCCCTGTTTGCAAGGAAGCTCTTCTGGAAAGAGATTGAATAAGGACCATCTGCAGCCCAGAGCAAAGAGGCTACCAGGAAAACCTGCTCATGCCATCAAGGGCACTCCCCTCTGAAGCTCACATGGTCTCCTTTAGGCACTGTCTGGTTTAACTTCATATGCTCTGTCAGCTGATGAATCCTTGAGGTCTTTGCAGCTACCTCCATGTTGCAGACAGCGTGGGCAAAGCCAGAAAGCACAAGGAGGGAGTTATGAGGGTCAGAGAACATGAGAAGAGCTTCCCCGAGGTGGGCAGAAGGGGCAGGTGCTGGAGCTGTCTGGGGTGGCCACCAGGGAAAACACTGAGCAGCCGTAGGAGCTGAAGGAGGATCACATCAACCAAATGCTGCGGGAAGTTCTGCTCTCTGCTCCTGACACTGATGCTGCCAGTCTCAGGGCAGGAGCCCTACAGCCAGCAGTTAACCAGCACCTGTGCCCTCACTGCCTGCAGGCAGTGAGCCCGAGCACAGCCTCCTCCCCAAACCGTCGCCGAGAGGGAGCCCGCATGGCATAAATCAAATCTGCAGGCACAGAGGTTCCATAAAGAAGCTTATTTTCTGAAGCCAGGTCCCAATATGTTATCTGTCACTTTATTGGGGTTTCTGAGTCGTTTATTTTTATGTATATACATCAGAGCTGGTGAGCTGGTGTTGGCCTGAGAGTTTAAAGCTGACAAGACACAGTAGCACCGTGTGAAACCTGTCAGCAGAGCAGTCGCCTGTGAAATGAACATGAGAGCCGATGCTGATAATTTTATTTATAGGGAATCTTGGGTAGTGTGTGCCAGAGCAGGGGGTGCTGTCCCTGGCCCTCTGAGAGGGACCAGCACCAGAACTGTCGCAGGCAGGGATAATGGCTCCTGGCAGCTGGAAATTAGATTTTCTTCTTAAGGAATATCTTAAGCTGCTGAAATACTTTTGTCACCCAGAATCTGTATAAAAGGACAAATTTTCTTGGAATGGAAGAATTTGATGGAAAGTTCTGCAACGCTTTGCTTTCCGGTGTTGTTCATCCTGGTCATTGTTCTCTTAATGTTTTGTTTGTTTCTTTGTATTTAGATAAATTCAGATTCAGTGTAAGGATTTGTTCTGAAACGTGAAAAATGGAGTTTTCTTATCTAAAAAAAATTAGGGCTTTTAAATGTTTTTGAAACTTTTTTTTCTGGTTATTTTTCCCCTGGAGTGACATTTTGCCAAACTCAATAGTCTTTACACAGGCCTAAATTAATAAATGTTTCTGTCATGTTCCAGGAGAAAAGTATTCAGATCAGCAATTTTTCCTCTCAGTTGGAGCAAACATTTTGGGTGTGAGATAGTTTTATGGGTCACTGAAAACCCTAAAGAATTATATGGATTGTTATCAGGGTTGATGGTACCAAACACAGACCCTGCTCTTATCCTGTTGTGACCTTGCTCTTAGTCCTCTGGTTTAACACAGAGAGGATGTTGGTGTCATGTCCTGGTCTTTCCGCAGGCAAAAAGTGCTCGGTGCACTTTGGAAAGGCAATTGAAGGTTGTCAGTGGCCGTGCTGCATGTGGAGGTTGGTGCTCCCTGCTTACTCTTGCCAAATGTTCATCCTGCATGAACACCTTTGGGAATGTACCATGTCACATGCCAGCCCCGCTGCCACAGACAGAGCAGGGGCCCTGTGGGGCTGGTCCTGCCTGAGCATGCCTCAGGTGCATAAAACCTGAGATATGTTCCATTTGACAGGAATAATACTTAAAATCTTAATCTAGACTTCCAGTCTGTCTTCATGGTTCATGAGCAGTAGCAATGTGTCATCTGCCTAGAGCCATTCAGGGAAATGCCACTGGATCAGTTGTGTGTCCTGTGGGTGCCCATGGAAGTCTAAAGGCATGGGTTAGATAGTGGCATATTTCTTCCTCAAAGCCACAAGCCCTAACTGATCAGTAGGAAGTTTCTGGTATTGCCTGCTGAAAAACAAGTGGTTTTATTTAATTTCTCATCTTTCTCTTTGGTTTGTGTGAGGACCATGTTTCCTTCCCTGCTTCCACTCACAGCCTGTTCCACCACCACACTGTACGCTGGCTGGCTGCAGGAAGGGCCTCTTCACCCTTCTCCATGAGCCAGTCAGGCTGATTGATCTGCTGCCTTCCAGCTCAGATCATTCCTTTGCAGGTCTGTCTCTCACCTGCCTGGGCACTGCTAAATCTTCCCTGGAAGGAACAGCAATTTGTCAAGTGAAATAGCAAGGCTTTAGTCTCATGTTCCCCAGTGCCACTTAGCAGGGCTCTGGCTGCTCTCTGGACACTCACTTTCCTGTGCTGGTGGGGTACAGGAAAGAATGAAGGCCACGGGACTTTTGTGCCCCATGTCAGCCCTTATGGCAACCACTGTGTGTGCCTTGCCTTCCCCAGCCTGGACAGGTGCCACATGCCTCAGGTTTACCCACTGTGGAGCAACGTCTGTGGTCGTCTGCCACCACCTTGCTCTTTGTGCTTCTCTGCACCAGCACATTTATTGACTAGAAGCACAATTGTGCTGCATCATGTCTAATTGGTTTGCTCTGTCGCTCTCCATTTGCTTTCCTTGTGCCCACCCTGCTGCCCTCCATCAGCACACTGAGCTGTGAGCGTGAGCAGGGCACGAGGCCACACTCCTGATTGCTGCAGGAAAACAAGGTGCCCAACTTCCTTCTTTCTTCTCCTAAATTCAAATGACAAGAAACAGAGGAAAACAATTTTGCAAACCCTTGGCAGAGGGCCAGCACTGATAAAGAGCCGTAATTAATCTCCCTAGCTTTATTAGAATATCATTACAATTAACTTAGCAATCTTCAGTTGATCAAAGCCATTGTTCCCTGCAGAGCACAAGAAGCCAGCATGAGCCTGGATTGTGTGGTGCTTAAAAGCACCAGCCCAACAGTAGCTCCATCCCTCTGGCTGGAAGCACAAGGGCCAGCAGTGCTATGGGCACAAACCTCTGTCCTCAGAGGGTCTCTTGAGCCACTTGCAGCTCTGATTTTTATTTTTTTTTTCGCTCCTCTTCTTTGTTGAGGTATTATAGCCCAGATTCTTCACAAGCACCTGTGAGTCCCTTATTCTCCCGTGTAGATGCCTTTGGGTCCAGCCTTCTAAGCACTAGCTGGATTCCTTTGTGTGTGTTCATACAGCTCTTAGCATGGCTGCTTCTTACGCTCAGCTGGAGATAGTGACTGCTGCAATAATTCAGTTAATGGAGGCAGAGCGGGGAAAGAAACCAGGGGAAACATTTGTGGAAGCCACATCTGAAAGAAAGGAGAGCTGTCAGAATGAAGATCCATAAGCTCTACAGTTAAATAGCCCAAGATATGTGCTATAGAAAAGCAGAGAAAATGAGCACTGTTAAACTAACCCTTTCCTCCTTTTCAAAGTGTTCTTTTAATATTGGGTATTTATCTGTAATTTAAGTCTGTGATTAGTTTTATCAAAAAGACAGTTCTGAGGCAGAGATCTTAAAACTGATTAGGTGGCTGTTTGAAAGGCAGGAACAGCTCCATTTGTACTGCAGGATAAAGATGTCTGTCTGTTTGCTGCCTTGAGCATCCATTTGTGAGGGAGGGCCTTGTGTTGGAAGGAACCTCCAGTTCCACACAGATCCCAAACCATGTCAGACTTTCAGAGCACTTCTCATCCTTCTTGGAAGATGCCAGAGCAGGACCTGCTTGTAACTGGGCAAGATCGTTTGTCTGAGATGATTTTGTTTCTTCTTCCTCATCATAATTCTGCTTTTGGAGAATAGTGTCAGCTTTGGTGCTGTTGCTGGAGCTCTGAAAACGCAGCCTTGCTGATAGCTGTGCCCAGACCTGGAGCCACCAGGAATGTAGAGACACCAGCAGTTTTGCTTCAAGACCATCCCATCAGAGGGGCTTGTTCTGAGGGGTGGGCTGGAGAGCCTGAAGCCTGTTCCCCATTCACTCCTGCAGCTTGCTGACTGCTGGCAGCCCTCTGCCAGGCTGGAGCAATGCCCAAGGAACTCCTCTGCTCTCTGGTCCTTGGTGCACAACCAAGGAGGTTTGTTACAGAGAAACAGCCTGGGCCTGCTTCTGTTCTTAACCTAATGCAAGATGGCACAGGTGGAGGTTTTATCCTGAAAATGACTCTGCCACAGGGGATTTACATGCTGTGAGCAGACTCAGCAAGTGTGAAAACCATGCTCAGAGAGAAACACAGGAACTAAAAAAGCTTTGAGTCTTCTCCCCTGTCATCGAGCTGTCATGGAGCAGGCAATGTTAAGCTGCCTTGCCAGTCTACCTGGGAGGGGTTGTTAGATGAAGGTGTTTGAAGATCTCACTCTGGCTTTTTGTCCTGAATTCTCATCTGTTTGAATTGTCAACACTTGTGAACCCCAGAAGAAAGAAAAGAGAAAGAAAAGGCAGGTCCGGGCTTGGATCTAATCATCCTTGCATTGTCCCTTTAAGTGGCCACCTAGGAGAAGGAAGCAGCTGCTCCAGTCCATTTGTGGGTGCAGATCCAGCCTGGCCTGTTCTGCCTAGCTTCACCTGCTCTCTCTACATCCTTAACCCTTCAGAGCTGGAAAAAGGGAGCTGTATTTGCAGTGTAACTTCATGTGTGCAGTGCAGGGTATGCTGAGCAAATGCACCTTGCTAGTGGCAGTGAGCAGCATCCAGGGGTGGCTCTCACTGCCACAATTCCTGATGCAGGCAAGGGCCATGAGTACATTACAAAATGAAATCAGATGACTTTGAGGAAGAAAGATTTGTAAGGACTAAAAAAACCCCAATAACGGTGCAGACACTGCCTGGCTCAGAAGCTCCATAACCCCAGATTGCCTAAGACTGGGAGGAATTGCACAGAATGAGGGGTACTGGGGTTACTCTGTACTCACCTGGCCTTTCTCTCTGCCATAAACATCCCATGGATCCACAGCCCTGGGGCTGCCTCAGCATGGCCCTTCTCAGGGTATGGACATTCCCCAGATCCCAAACCCTCATACAAAAAGCTGAAGATTTTCAGCCTCTGCAAGCCTGTGTCCTTAGGTATGGCAACACAACCTCCTGTGGGTGATGGGCACTGATGCCTCACCTCTTTGGACCACTGAGGAGCAGTTGTGGCTAGATGAGGGTTAGTTTGGTGCAGGCTGTCACATTAGGACCCCCTTCCCACCTCTCCTTCCCTGCCCCTTCTCTGGCTGGAGATCTGAGGCAATAAAAAATCCTAAGAAGAACTAAACAAACCTACAAGGCCATAAGGCCTCTGATGAAAGGGGTTGAGGGTTTGTGTGGAGTGCCATCGTGTCCAGGAGGTCCTTTGTCAGTTGGTCCCTAAGGTGAGAACCTGTTCTTTCCCACTGTGGCCACAGCATTCTTCACCACAGGGGTGGGCTGGAGGCAGCCTTGGCTCAGAGGGAACAGGAGCTTTAGAGGCTCTTCTGAAGTACCTAAAGTAAGGCTTGTCTCCCCATGCCCCGTCACATCTTCCCTGGGAGGCAGCAGGCACTGCTCCTCCACAAATGGCCGAGGACATTGCCAGGCTGTCTCAGGTCTCTGGGTGAGATGCAGGGGCTGAGTGTCAGGTTGTTATTAAATATCATTAGTAAGTGTCAAAACTGTGCAGAACTCTTCAGGCATGGACAATGGCTGGAGGAGGGACTGCTCACAGTGCCGGGAGATAAGTGAGTGGTAAAGGTCAGAGACACCTCATTCTGTGCTGCCTCTGACTCCATCTCCTGCTCATTACTTGGTGGCGGTAGGAGGGGAGGGGATTTCCTCCATCTCAGGCACAGGTTTACAGGGAACCCCAGTGTGTCACCAGGGACTTCCACATGCCTAAGGGGGGAGTGCCCAGCACGGTCTGTGAGTGAGGAAGAAGGACCTGTGCAGCCCCCAAATCTTCCTCTTGTATCACTGGTTTTTAGGGACTTCAGTATGGGGCAAGGCAAACTCCTACCCATCACAGAGGAACTGTTCAGGGGAAAGGCTGTTTTAGCCTCTCTTTTACTCAGCAGAGGCAATTGGAAAAACAATGTTTTTCTTGCTAGTTTCCATGCTTGGTTCTAGCTTTCTTCCCCAGAGAGATACGGAGATGGTGCACCATCGAGAAGGCAGCACCCAAACCTGCAGGACCAGCACCTCCAGGAATGCTGCCTGCCTACTTTGGTACCTGGCAAGCTGTGGAGCTCTGGGGAGGAGCTGCCTTTCAGTGCAGAAACACGAGCCAAAAACCCCAGAAAGCACCTGTCCAAAGGGCAAGATGAAGGCAGAAGCACCTCTGGTGAACACGCCTGGAATGGGAGCAGAGGGACGGTGAGTCGTGTAATGATCTGCCTGAAGCAATCGCAGGCTGTCAGCAGAGCGCAGAGACACTGCTCGCGTTTATTTAAGGCGAGATGCCCTAGTTTTGTGCCTTCAGTGGAGTCCCTAATTATTCCTCAGTCTTTGTAGTGAGCTAATTACTTTCGCAGCACTCAAGGCTGGGGAACACTGATAGGCTTGCAAAGCACAAGCTGAAGGGATGAGGAGGAGAAGAATGCTGGTGGGAAATGGCTGACTGGCAGATGGGAATGGCTGGGAACAGGGTAGGGTTTGGAGAGCTGATGGAGGATGGTCTGGGAGGATGATGGAGGAGGCAAGAGCCATAGTCTCATGTCAGGCAAGGTGCTGGAGCATAACAACACAGGAAACAGCAATGAAGCAGTAGGTGGTAACTGAGGAGGATGCAGGTGGGGAGGGAGCGAGGGGGGATGGCCCATGGGAAAGCAGTCACAGAGCCCAGTGCAGGGCACAGGGGATGAGATCTGCATGGAGGGGTGCACAGCACTGGGAAGGGCAGCAACTGTCCCCTTGCATGGAT
The DNA here is from genome assembly GCF_047495875.1 of Pithys albifrons albifrons. Taxonomy (NCBI): domain Eukaryota; kingdom Metazoa; phylum Chordata; class Aves; order Passeriformes; family Thamnophilidae; genus Pithys; species Pithys albifrons. The sequence goes on from NC_092470.1 coordinate 1,988,357, forward strand.
GCATCCTTGGGCAGTTGCCCTTCCCTTCCTGACTGTCCCATCTCTTTTCTAGCTTAGTGGTGGCACCAAGGAGCTTTGTCAGGAGAGGCCAGCCTGGCCCCCATCACATGGAGTGGCTGGTCCCCAAGCTGGATGCTCAGTGTTCCATCTGATCAGAACTGCTTCTTTTGGAGGAAGCCACCATATATAAGGTCACCTGCACTGATGAGCAGACCCACGATGTTCCCATGCAGACATTCTGCTGTCTGATCTGTGTGTGTGGATCTCCATTGCTCTGATGGCACAGGGTTGTGCTTCAGAGCTCACGCTCCCTACACCTGCACTGAGAGCCCCAGGAGCTCATTCCAGATCTTGCTGTCATTGGGAATTTCCCAGTGGCCACCAAGAGCAGTGTGTGACAACTCTGAAGTGCCCAGATGGCCATGGATTTATTAGGATATTATTCTACCAGTGCTGCAAATGGTGTCATCTGTCTTCTAGACTTTGCACTTTATTTCAGGGAGAGAATTTAGTATATCCTGGCAATATGCTGCAGTTTTAGCATATGATAAAGCCCTGCTGGAAAGTGTAATTTTATTGATTTTGTTATTAAACTGCCACTGGAATAAATTTGCTCATTTAAATGAAATGTCTTATTATCTGGATCATAACAGACACATGATGAAACCTCTGGAGGGACCTGGTGATGGGAGCTGAGATGGGGCAGCTGACAGAGGCCCACACCTGCCACTCTGTTCACCCTGGGCTGGTCACTCTGAGACCCTCAGCACCTACCCAAATCCACAGGGAAATTCTGCTTAGAAACCTCAGGACAGGAACAAAACACAGTGGTGGGCGACACTGTTTTTCCATCAAGATTTGTATTGTTGCTCTGCTCCTTTGCTCAGGTAAGGTTGTTGTTTTAAAGGGACTTGAGGAAAAATCTCTTTCATGAGAAAGTATTTCTTTAGTGCCACCAGCAGTGGGGCTGGATTGGGAAATGAAGCACATCCCATTTCACTGGGACCTAACTGTACAGCCCAAACTATCCAGTTAAAATTTGATTGCCTTAAATCCTGGGGATTATGCAAATTAAGAAAAAAGGCCTAGTAAAATTTATGGTGTTTAATCATAAACTGATAGAATCACAGTAAATCTACCATAAGCATGCAGACACAGACGCAGGAAAAAGAGAGGAAAGTAATAGGCCTGCTTCTTCCTGCAGGAGCTGTATGTACCTTGGCAGGGCCATGGAGAGGGGGAAGAGGGCTGCTGCCCAAGCCATCTCCTTTCAGGCATTGAATCCCTTTATCTCAAATCCCTACTCCTCTACCATGTTCTGCAAAAACGTGGCAGAAGGAGCTGCACTGCAAAGTCCCTGCCCTGTCTCATGGCAAATGGGCTGGGCAGGGCTGGAGAGCATGTGAGGAGTGAGGAAGGGGGAGGTGGCAAAAGAAGGAGAGGAAGGAGAGAAAGGAGAAAAGGAATCAAAGCCCAAAGGTCTCTCCCCCACATGCCACTGAGCTGCTCGTTGTGGTAGGAGCAGGATGAGACCCTGCCAGGGGACGAGAGAGGCAGAGACATGGGGGAGAAACGTGTGTGCAGAGGACTGCAGGAAGCACAGCCATAGTGGAGAGAGAAGAGCTCTTGACAGAGAAAATGGCAGGAGAGCAAGGGAAAAGCACAGAAGGCAGAAAGTATTAAAAAAAAAAGTAGAGAGCGATAAGAAAGAAAAAAGGGAGAGAGTAAAATATTGGCTCTGAAGGAGAGATAAGAGACAGAGGGCAGTTAGTGAGAGAAGGAGTAAAATTAAGTGTGATAAGGCCTGATAGAAGCAGGGGAAGTCAGCAAGCCCAGGCAGAGAGCTGAGGAGATGCAGGCAGAGAAGCCAGGGGCCACAGGCAGGAAGCTGAGGGGCTGAGGGGCTGAGGGAGGCAATGGGCTAGCCCAATCCCCTCTCCTCTGGCCACCCTCACTCCTGTGTAGGCAAAGGTGTCAGTCCCACCCTGGGCTTTTGTGCTGCTCTATGTGCCTCTGGTGATGCATGGAGAGGAGCTGAGAGGGCATAGAGGTTGATGGAGTCGGTCAGGGAGTTGGTGGGTGTAAATGTCTGTCCCACAGGGTGCTGATAACTCTGCTCCTGCCTCAGAGGCAGAGGGGTGAGCTGACGCATGCCAGCCATGGGCTGTGGCAGTCGAGGGACATGTGGAGCTGGTGGGGAGGTAAGGGCCTGGGGCAGATAACGTTCCTCGGTTGGAAGTGCTGATTAATCCCTCATCCCCCTCCCTCCTGCAGCCCCACACATACTGCTGGTCATGGAGATTCCCATGGGGCTCCCAGTCTGGGAAGCAGAGGAGGTAAGGGATGTTTGTCCTCCATGCCCTAAGCACATCCCTTCCTGGGGTTTTTGCTACCTCTTTTAAGCTTTTTTTGTAAAGTGCTTTGTATTTATCCTTATTCGAAAGAAAGAAGTGAAAGTGCTGTCTGGCTCTGACACATGGGCCATGGTTCCCTGAAGAACAGTGCTGGACCTCAGCCTCTGCTCTCTCACCCCTGATTAAACGGCAACAGAACCAGACTATAAATCTCAGCAAAGGAGAGAAAGAGTTTATTCTTTGGATTTGGGTTTTTTCTCATCTTTATTAGCCATGAAAATGGCTGAGCTGAGTTGCTGGCCACTCTGAGGTGCTTTTCTTCTGCTCCACCCCTCTGCTTCAATCACATGGCGACCAGAAAAAAATAATGATCCAGTTCACAAAGCATCAAAGATTAAAAAAAATCAGTGTGGGTAACAAAGTGTGTAGCAGGCAGGAGTGCCACAGAGTGTTGGGCACACTCACTAATGAGGGATTTGAGGGGCAGCTTGGATGTAGGGCAGCAGCATGGCCTTGCCCAGGAGGGTTTGGGGCAGCAGAGGTGCTGGGGGCAGGGCCATGTGTGGGGCTGTGTGGCAAGGCTGGGCTCAGAAAAATCCTGAGATGTTCCATGGAAAAGAAGTAATTTTCTCTCTCCTTGTTTAAGCTTTTCTTTGGCAGTGAAAGACTTGATTTCCCTCTTTGATTGCTGATGTCCTGTATTATGATGCAAATACCTCACTGGACTTGATTATTAGTATCCTTTTAAATCTATGTGTTGAATTAACTCCTTTCATTACAGTAAACGGGATAACTAGAGCCAACTAAGCAAGCAGGTCTTTTGGATGGCCAGTGTCCAGGATCATGGAGACCTCCCCTTCATCTCTCTGTCTGCTGAACCACAGGTTGAGTTACTGTCAGTCATGAAAGTCAGGCTCAGACTGAGATTTCTGTGCCTGATGTTCTTGCTAAGTTTGGCATCGTCCTCCAAGGGCTGAGGCCTCTGTGCCTCCCTGCCTCTCCTGGGGGAGCACTGTTCCTGTTCTGAGCCCCTGGAGCAGGATCTGCAGTCCCTGCAGTGTGCCTGCCTTCAGCTTCAGTTGTTTGTGGTTTCGTGTTTACCTCGCTGAAAATGTTGGTTAAACACTGGTGGGAGGAGAAGCCCATAAAGAGCATTTTGCTTTGGCTCTTTTAAAAAGCAAAACAAAAGCAAAAGGCTTTTAAAAACTGTTTTCGTTTCAGAATTATAAAGGAAAGATGGGTTAGAGATGAGAAAAGAACAAATCAAAGCTTGTGAAACCTGCTGTGGAAGAAGAAACACAAGATGTTTTGTTTGAAGATGAACAGAGAGCTGAAACCAGCAAAAATTCCCCTTCCCCACCAGGACAGATGCTTCAGGTGGGTTCTTCTAGATTAGCACATTGCTGGAAGAAAAGCAAAATCATTCTTTTCCCTGTTGGGGCTTCTGGTTCCTGTTGCTTACATTTTATCATCTTTTAGTGACTTTGATTCCTGAAGACTCTTTAGGTGCTTTACAAATCAGGTATGCAAATCTTGGCTCATCTGTCTCAGAGACACCCCCAGGGCTCAGTGAGCCAGGGTGCTGCTGCTCAGTGTGGTGCCACCCTCCTAGGAAGGATGGGAAGCTGCTCACACAGTAAGGCTTGTAAAAGCCTTTACTGCACATAAACCCACCATTTGCAGGGATGTTTTGTGCTTCCACCTGTGGAAGCCCAGTGGCCAATTTAACCCCCATTTCTGCAACTTCTTTGTGGTGGCCCCTTCCAACCCAACCCACTCTATGAGACAGCACAGACCTTCCAGATCTCCTGATCCAGGTGCCATTGCTGAGCAAAGGTAGGTTGCTGCTGACGACCAGACCCCAAGGTGATGGGCACATTGAAGCTAGACCAGGGCAGTGTGTTACAGCCTGAGCCTGTTCTCTGGCTCAGCCTGTGAATGTGTTTATAGACCTATGCAATTTTATTTTTTTCAAAGTATCCTGTGAGCCTGGAAGCTGAAATCCCATGCACATGCCTGAGGGTGCTTTAGAGTCTGGATGCCAGCGATCAGGTCCCAAAGCTGCCATGAGAGTCACCACAGGCAGATGGGGAGCAGCACTGGAGCTGCTCTGGCCGTGGGGTACCAGGTAGCGGGGACCCCCAGGTGGGTGCTGCCAATGGAAGTGCTCCATTCTTGCCCATGGGGACAGCTGTCCAGAGCACAAGAGCCAACTTGTCCCCTATCAAAGAGGAGACACCACGGCGCTGCCGGTAAAGGCCAGCAAGAAATCCTCTCCCTATGAAAGCAGGAGTAGGATCCCCAGCCCTGCCTGGGAAAAAGCCTGGCCCCGCCGGCTCTCAGCGTGCAGGCCACGGGCACAGCCAGCTGTCACCTGCCCTTCCATGGGCTCTGCATCCTCCTCCCCACACAAAGGGCAGGAAAACACAGCCTTGCTCCATGCTGCTTGCTGACATCACTGTCACAGCCCCCCTCCCCAGGCTCTGGGGATGGGCAAGGGAACTGCTCATAAAACCACAACCAGTCCTGAGGGAAAAAAAGTCAAACTCCTCTTGGTGCTGTGCAGGGCCCAGGACACCACAGGAGGTGCCTCTGGTGTTACGAGGAGACTCACCCTGGCCTGGGGGTGCTCTTGGCAAGGTGTCTGGGAAATGCCTCTGTAGCGAGAAAGAGAGTGCTTGCCAGGTACAGAACTGGACAGATCAAGAAGTCAAGATTTTGCATTCCAACTATCTATAGGAAATAGGGTTTTTTATTATTTCAAGTTTTCATAAAAATCCATAATTATTGAAATTAAAGTTACAGAAGAAAGTTCGTAACTTTTTATTGATTTTATTTCTTTTTTCTTTCTTTTTCTTTCCCCCCTCTGTTATTTTTCCCCTCTCAGGAGTTGTATCTGACACTAAAGTCCATCAGACAAAGTCCTTACAAACACAGGAGTCCTGAAGACATCAGCTGAATGGTTTCCTGGTATAAAGAAGAAGAGGAGGAGAAAGAGGTGGTGACAGTGCGGGTGCAGTGGGTTTAGACAGGGGCGGGAGGGCATGGTGGAAGGAGAGAGGTCGGTATGTTTGTAGCACTGTTAATTAATTTTATTTGTTCATTTGTTCTTAAAAAAAACAAAACAACACCATTATTATTTGCAAATTGTTGCCTGGTTAAATCATTTTCATATTGAACTTGCGTGGCGCGTCAGCAGAGCTGATGCCCGCGTCAGACTTCCGTGGCACGTACTCAATTTCAATATTGTGCTTGGTGTTGCCTTTCCCCCGGCTCCACAAGAAGAGGAGCACCAGACAGAAGAGCACGACGCCCAGGAAGGAGATGAAGCCCATGGTGGTGGCGATGATGAGAGTCTTGATGTCAAAGGGGAAAGGCACGGTGGCGCGCGTGCTGTTGGCATCGCTCTCGTTGGGCTGGTTGGAGATGAACGCGAAGGTCTTGTTGGGCTGGTGGGGCCAGTCTGGGGAGTAGCTGCGCACGTGCAGGTGGGCCAGCATGGTGTCGTTGCCACCTGCGTTGCTGGCGATGCATAGGTAGGTGCCATTGTCCTGGATCTGGGCGTAGCGCACCTCCAGTGTGCCGTCAGGGAAGACAGTGAGCCGCCCGTTGGTTTTGGTAGAGATGAGGTGCTTCCGGGGAGAGAGCCACATGATGGTGGGCGGCGGGTCCCCGTCTGCCCGGCACACAAAGTGGACTGTGTGGCCTTCGTCCACGAAGATCTGCTGAGGTTTGCGGTCCCGTATCCGTGCTCGGCGGCAGGTGAAATAGTTGGGCAGGAGGACATCAGGGAAGTCTTTGAACTCCTTGCCCTGGACAAACTCAGGGGTGGAGCAGGTGGGCTGCTGCTTGTTGAAGTTCAACCTCCATCGCCGCCGGAACACCCAGAGCAGCCGGCAGTCGCAGGCTAAGGGGTTGTTATCGAGGATGAGCGTCTCGAGGTTGCCCACTGAATGGAAAGCTGACTCCTCCAGGGTGGTCAGCAGGTTCCCTGACACGTTCAGGATGCGCAGGTAATTGAGGCCACGGAAGGCGAAGGGCTCAACTGTGGTGAGCTGCCCTCCCACCAGCTGGATCTCCTGGAGCCTGAGCAGGTCATGGAGCATTGAGCCCTCGATGGTGACGATGGGGTTGTAGGACAGGTTCAGGAATCGGAGGTAAACCAAGTGCCTCACTGACACATACGGGATGGACGTCAGGTTGCAGTGAGTGATGGACAAGGAGGTCAGGTTCAACCCATAGAGGCAGTTGGATGTCATAGTATCCAGGTAGGGCCAGTGTGAGATCTCGAGGACCTTCAGCCGGTACAGCCTCTTGAATGAGTAATCCCGGATGGTGTTGATGTTCAGATGGCGCAGCCGCAGCATGATCAAGCCATGGAGGTGAGACAGAGCCTCTGTGGGGATAGAGGTCAGGTTGCATTTCTCCAGGGTAAGCTGCTCCAGGCTGTTGAGGCCACTGAAGGCCCGGTGGGAGATGTAGACAAGGTCGTTGTCCCCCACCTCCAAAGACTTCAGGTTGTACAAGTCCTGGAACATGTAGTCTAGAAGGATCACAATTTTGTTCTCACTAATGTCTAGCTTGGTAAGGTTGCTGAGTCCAGTAAACACCCCCAAGGGGATCAGCTTGAGTCTGTTACTCCTGAGCCCCAGCGTCCTGAGGTTGAAGAGGTTGTTGAAAGCCCCAGGTTCAATGGCACTGATAATGTTCTCGTTTAGCTCCAGCTCCTCCAGGTGAGGGTAGTTGGCAAATTCATCCTGGTTGAGCGTCTTGATGCGGTTCTTGCCCAAGTCCAGCAGCCTGGTCTCGGTCGGGATCCCTTCTGGCACGATCATGAATCGCTTGCGGTGGCACAGGACAGCGCGCTCCTGGGCAGAGCACTCGCAGCGCGGCGGGCAGCCCGTGGCAGAGCCGGACAGGATGGACCCCAGCATCAGGAGGAGAATCGGCTGCCAGCAGGCCAGGATTGGGCTGCGCATACTCGCCTCCCCAGCTACCATCCTATCGCTCACCTGCAGTAACAGTGGGGAGAGAAATGGCAAGGCGGACATGAGCAAACAATGGGCATGGCCACAGCCAAAGGTTCTACTGTCCTGGCAGAGATAACATTAAAGTGAAAGACGTGGCCAATGCAGAGCAGAGGTTCTAATTTTCCAGTTGAAATACAGCCCTTTGGCTGTAAGACCATCCCTCCTCCCCACCCCCCGACTTTTTCCACTTGGTGATTGAACGTGCACAGACTTTTGAGAGGAAAGCCTTGAGGAATCTGTGTCAGACAGCTTCCTCGGCTTCTTAAAAAAATAATTTAATACGAAACACATCTATCTACATCCTATTTTAAGCTCATGAAATTATTCTGTTCCCTGTAGATGGAGCCTGAATATAAAGGCTGCTTAGCAAACACTGAGGAGCTGAGCATGGGATCGAGCATCTGGGGGAACCCCTCCTGGGGTCAGTGATGGCAATAGCTCAGTGGAACTAGCCCCCTTCCTCTGCACTTCCCCATGGGCAGAGCAGCCCACGGGTGTGTCCCCCTCAGGGCCAGTCCCTTGCCTCCTACCTCTGTCAAGGCAGGAGACCCTTGCAAGGGTTGACCCACACCATTCCCCCCGGAGACACAGCAACTGGTCAGACACTGTCTACAGAGTGGGCTGGAGCCTGAATTCAGGTCCAGGGGGACTACAGGGTGCAGGGAGGCTGCCTGGTCTCAGCTGGGAAAGACCAAGCCTCCTGTTGCCATCCCTGGGGAGGATTGGGAGTTCATGGTCTGGCTTGTGCCCCAGCCCAGAGCCCTCCCAGCCCGCTGGCAGGCAGAACCAGACACTCTGTCACACTGCCTCTGTTGCATTTATTTCCCTGTTCAAGCAGTTGTGAGGAATCAGATCATATTAATATTGCATATTAGATCTAAGGCTACTCCAGCACATGTTTGTATCTATTGTTATGTTACTCTCTGCACTGCTCCCACTAATGCTATTTATGGCTATCACTGAACACACCCAATACATTATTTCCACTGGCTCCCTTTGTATTCATCAATGTATATCCTGTACATTACTCTCCCTGCTCAGCACTATTTATGGGGCTGGTACATGTTCTGTGCATTCCTATTACTGCATTTGCTCATATTTATCATTTCATACAGATATATGACCCAAAGATAACTTTTGTTCCCTCCCAAAATATTCAAAATTTCTTTGCAGGATGCAAGGATGGAAAATGATGGACTGGCCATAAAAATATCCGCCAGCACCATCTCGGAAACCACTGCCCTTGGTATAGCTGGAAATGGGATATGAGGGCCTGGAGTTACCCCAGAAACCCTCTGTGGTTTTCTTCCAGTTCACTGTCCTACTCCATCCCTTTTCCCTGCTCCCTCTGCAGTGGGGCTGCTCGCTGGGGACCACACCCGCAAATCAGAGAGGTGCAGGGACAGGAGCTGATCTCACCAGCTCTCCTGGCAGTGGTGCCCAGTTCCCTCCAGCAGAAACATTTTCAGCCTGGGCCAGGCTGCAAAGAGCCATTTGTTGTGTATTTACAATCCATCATCTTCCATGTCATCACCTCCCCTGGTGTTGGGCAGCTGTACAGAGGTAAGGAGGGCTGCTGCTAGTGTTGTGATGCCACTGGGGTGGGGTTGGGGCCAGGGCCTGTCAGAGGAGTGTGCAGGTGCCGTGGAGCCAGGATGGCACCCGGGCTGGCACATAGATTTGCTCCCTAGGCTTCTTGTGCTGCAGCCCTGGGTGGGGGCTGAGCTGCCAGGGGTCCCTGTGCCACCTCTCCCTGTGGCCGGGACCTTCCTGGGGCACTGCTTTCCCTCTCCTTTGTCAACATGCACCAGCTCCTGCAGCCTCCATCAGCCTGTGTTTCTCAGAAACCAATTCCTGTTCCTCTCAGCTTGGTACAAAAGCCATCAAAGACAGCAAAACACTGTGTGCAAAACAAAAAACAGTCTGAGGGGCTTAATTATAGCATGGCTGAAACCACTCAGCTCATTAGAGTGCCAGGCACTGGCCTTATTTGGCTGTGTGCTGGGCCAAAACCCCCTCTCTGCCTATGCGGGCCACTATGTGCTCGTGCCCGCTGGGCATGGGGAGAGGGGAGAGCCAAATTCTGCCACAGGACCCCACGCATGGCTCCTGCATCCCAACCTTCCCTGTCTCTCCACCAGCAGGAAGGGGACTGCACCTCCAACACCTTTGGCTTGTTGCTGTCCCTGTCCCGGCCTCAGCAGAGACAAAGCTGTTCAGTGTTGATGAGCAAAATACAAGGAAAGAGGCAATAAATGAATGAAGCAGAAATCTGTGCAGCGTTACCGACAAGCACAGCCTGCCTGCATAGAATTAAAGTCTAGACTCACCTCACATGTTATTAGTTCTCAGCTAAATTTAAATCTGTGATAAATACAATCCCTGACAAAAGCATCCGTAATCTTAATAGCCAGAGTCACAGAAGAGCTTTGGGAGAAAGACAATAAATAAGCTGGAAAATTCTGTGCTAAGATGAGCTTTAAATCACTTCTGGTTCCATTTATGTCTGCCTGATTTGGAGAGGAATAGTTGTGCCTCAAGGTGAGGTGGATATTAAGAGATGCCCTTCTAAAAATCACTCAAATTGTGATTTTAGTGTGAACTGTGGGTCAACAGCAGCCTTTACAGCCCCCTGTGTTTGGACTGTGAGTGGTGGCTGGGCAAGGGGCTGCAGCTGCCTTCAAGGGCTTGGGTGACTGTGGGAACAGGGCTTGATGTCACTGGGGGAGAGATGGTAGTGACCCCTTGCAACTGCCACCTGCAAGAAGTGCTTCCCACAAACTCCACCCAAATTTACTCTGAAACACGTCCAAGCATCCCCCCAGGGTGCCAGCCACGGCCCCAGCACGAGCTGCCAGGCAGGATCAGGCTGTGACCGTGATGCACAGCCCAGCCCGAGAGAGCTGCAGCCCTCTGGCACGAGTGTGGCTCTCCTTCCTCACACACAAAAAGAATCGATAAAAAAAGCAGCAGCTGCCAGACTCACTGCCTTCAGGCAATGAGCAAACCCAGCAAAACACTCATGCTCAGAGCCATGGCAGCCACTGACCCCCGTCCTCACCACCTGCTGCCCAGGGCTGACGGCTCCAAAATACAGTTCCTTGCCCCAGGAAGGTGCCGGACTCAGCCAAAGAGGCACAGATGGAAGCACTGGAGTGCAGTGCCTTGGTGCTAAATACAGTAGGATCTGCCGAGTGTCTCTGGCTGGGCTCCGCACTAGGAGGAAAGATACTATTCTGGGTCTGTGCCTGGAAATGCAGCCCGAGGCTGGGCTGGACCACTGACATGCATGGGGTTCACTGTTGTGACAGGCACAGGCTGCCCTGGCATGGGAGGAACAGCCCTGAGAAAACCAAAACCAAGTGATGACCCAAAAGAGAGCCCAGGCTTTGCCCTTAGGTGTGCTCCTGAGGATGCCCCAAGGGGTGGGCAGCTGCCTGGCCATGCCCACCACTGTCACCACTGTCCCTGGGCTGTGTCCTGTTCACTGACCTCAGAGCAGGGCTGGTGCTCCTCAGAACTGAGAGATCTGCTGCACTGATAGCAAGGGAGCGGCAAAAATGCCCGAGTCAGCTTTAAGCCCACCTGGCAGCCATAAATTACCGTGCAGGAGACGTTCACCCTTGAACCAGATGCTTCTGAGAGCATCGAGTGACAACAGGCAATTTAGGACAAAGCAAGCCATATCCCAGAAGGGAGGGGGAAGCCCGCAGTGTTCTGGGGGCTCAGTATCCCCACTCTGTCTGTTCCTGAAGGAGTTGATCTGGTGCTCCCAGCTCTGCACAGGAGTGAGCCAGACCACAGCACTGCTGGACATCCTCACTGGGCTACGGTGTGGATACAAGTTCAACTGTGGGCTCACCCCCATCTCTGCCCTGATGGCTTCATACAAAGCCAAGGAGACAGCTCTTGGAGTCCATGCTCTCATCTCCTCTAAGCTTCTCCAGCTAAATCAAATTTTATTGAACTTTACTGTATTTTAGAGATAAAGACTCCAGGTTTACAAATAAATATTTAACAACCTTTTCTGCTGCTAGAAGAGTTTCTTATCCAGACCCTGGACTCTGCACTAAGTGTTCCTGTAGCTATCTGCAAAGCAGCAAAACAAAGGGAGCAGCTTTAATTTGCCAAACACGTTTGTGCCCATTTCCTCCTCTCTCCATCATTCCCCTGCGCCCAGCATGCATTTGTGGGCCCTTTTGCTTTGTCTCTCCCTCCTCCTCACTCCATCTGCTCCTGCCTCCTTCTCTTTTCCCACCCAGTCCCCAGAGTGCAGGCACTGGCAGTAGCTGCCCTTCTCCCTACTGCCCAGGTGTGGGCAGTGATGGGTGAGAGCATCAGGCAGAGGAGGTGATTTCCCTCCTGGGATTACTCTGCTCCACAGGGTTAAGAGGAAAACAAAAAGGGAGAGCATAAAGTGACCCCTGAACACTGCCAGGGCTGGCTGGTGGGCACACGACTGGCTGGTGGGGGCATGAAAACACTGCCACAGTGCAGAGGGCTGTCCCATATCCTGGCATGGCCCCAAATCCTCCAGAAGCAGTACAGTAGGGTGAAAAAATGGGGGAAAAACAGGTAGAAGATGAGAAGGACTTCTCAGGGTGGTGGGAACACACAAGCAAGTTGTGAAAAGCAGAGAACCATGGCAGGTCAGCCAGAGAGGAGACCAGCCCCAGTTCCATCAGCTGCCCAGAGTTAGCAATCCCCTCGCCCATGGGAAGGCATAACTCTCCAGCTGGGAGCTCTTGCTCAGCCTCCTCAAGTATCTGCTTTCATCTGCTCTGAGGCAGAAGCCTGGAATAGGTGTGCTGCAACCTGATCTGCTCTGGCAGTTGTTTTAAGGCTGGAAAAGAGCATGAAGAAATATTGAAGATGCAAATCCCCTTCCGGCACTGACACCGCCCAGCTGGCACCAGATCCCAGCCATGGCTGGCCCATGGGACTGGACTGCCCTGCAAAGGCATTTCCTCATGGAAACAGGCTCTGCCATCCAAAACATGATGTCCCCAGCACCACAGTAACTCATGGCAGCACCAAGCCAAAGGGCAAAAAGAGCAGAAAAAAGAGAAGGGCGATGCCCAGGGAAAGAGAAAGGGTCTAACGTGGGCTGAGATGCCAGGATGCTATAAAGGCGAGTCTATGGCCCAGCTGTCCAGTGGTTTAGCTCTGGGCTGTGGATCTGCCTGAGCTGATGCAGGGACTGCTATGTACAGCGGAGGGACCAGTGGCCCAGAGCCAACCTGGATAGTGGTTTTCAGGCTCAGCAGGCAGGTTATTGGAGCAGGGCAATGGGAAGGAGATCCCAGTCATCTCTGCAGGATGCTGAAGCTAAGGACAGTTTTTGTTGAGGCTGTTTCTTGCTGTGATCACATCTGTGCAAGAGTTGCTCACACCTTTGCTCATTCCTTTTGAACGTATTTTCTCTCTTTTTCAGCACATGCTTCAGCGACTCATCAGCAAAGAAAACATCCCGACAAGGGATCAATAAGTAATCGTGAAGGCAGCTGTGGATGCTGGGGGAGTAAAACCCTGAGCCAGCAAGAGATACATGCGGAGGGTGAGGGTGCAACACAATGTGGAGCAGGGGCTTAAGGCCAGCCATGCTCCCCTATTCCTGGGCAGAGGTGGCCAGGACATGGATTGGCCACTGCTGTCACAGCCACTGCTGGGGGGTGGTTCAGTGCTTCCCAGGTCAAGTGAGCCTGGAGGAGGCTCATTTTTTTCTGCTTGTGAGCCAAAGAGCAGGAGATGTTTGTTTGCCAGGAGGATAGCTCTCATGAGTTGGCCTTGGGACTCCAGCACCAGAGATTTTTAGGGCTGGATCAGCAGGAGAGAGCTGGAGACTGGTGGGCACTAGAAAGGACATGCACCAGCTAGTTGAATGTGGTATCTTCTTTTTCTTTATTTTAACAAATTTCCTTGAGATTCCCATCTCTGTGGATGTGGGCTGGGTCACCAGGATGTTTTAGGTGCTTACTGAAGGCACCCAGCTCAGCAAGCACTCTGATCAGTAAGCACTGGGTACAGGAGGTTCCAGTATAGCATGAGGGTCTCTGCAGATGGTTCTTCTTCCCGCTCTGTAGCTGGCAAAGGGGGATGGAAAAACCCCCATGCTCTTCTTAGGGCTATGGAAACACTTGCATCAAAGAGAAGAAAGAAAAGTCCAACGAGAGCCACCTGGTCACAATGACATTGCAAAGGCTCTGCCTTGATGTGCCCATGGCCCAAATGACTCCTGTGTTTCCTTGAGCTCCCCTGAAGTACCCTGAGCAGCCCCAGCAGCGGTGAGGGCCCTGCAGAGGGCTCTGCCTGGGCAGCAGTGGTGGGTTTGGGGCTGGCACAGCCCAGGCAGGTGGCCATCCTACCCAGCAGCTCTGCATGCCCCATGCTGCCATGGTGCTGCTGAATCAGGCAGAGCCCAGCTGTACAGAGCCTGTGCTGGACCCTGAGCCAGTGTCAGGGCAGGACACCACCTGACATGGCACAAAAGCGGCTGGTACAAAGTCACTGCACTGCCAGAGTGCCTCTTCTCCAGGTCAAGAGCAGATGGCATGGCTGTATGGGCTTGCCTTGATGGCTGGTCTGGTGACAGGGGCTTCCTGCTCCTCCAAAGCCAGGCTCCAGGCCCCTAGGACAGTTCCTATGCTGTGGCCAGTGCCAGTGTCCCAGCTCTGCCCACCCACACACCACAACTGGGGGCACCAGGAAGAGCAAACTGCTCCCTCCCACTGCTCCCTGCCTGGGAACATCCCTTCCCCTCCAGCCACCAGACTCTGCCCAAAGGCATCCCAAGGCTCTGCAGCTCCCCAGAGTTTTGTTCAGTGCCCAGAGCAGGGCTGGGGCACCATCAACTCCAGCAGCAGAAACCTAGGACCAGAAGCAGAGATGAGGGAACCCCCCTAGTGCCTCCTGCCCTCCTTTACCCAGGGCTGTCTCAGCAGTACAACAAATGTCCCATGAGCCATCCAGGGACAGTGCTGAGGCTAATTGCCACCAGTCCAAGCTCCTGTGTCCCTACTGCATCACTGCCCACTGCTTAAAGGTGGAAACCCCAGATCAAAGTCCCAAAGTCAGGGGAACAGCAAGTCCAAGGACTGGTCACATTCCTTAAGTTTAACTTAAGCTTACTTACAGCACAGCTTTGGTTCCCAGGCCACATCCCCTGAATGCCCATACAAGCAGCACAGGATACCAAGCACAAGGGCTGCTCCAGAGCACTGTGTCTTCCCCTGGAAACCTTTGGGATAGCAGCAAGACAACTTCAAAGACACAACGCTGTCAGCTTCGCTGACCTCAGGGAAACCAGCTGATTTACCTCCCTTTAGGACTGGCCTTGATATTTTTATACTGCTACCTAAAATAAGTGGCCTTGGAAGCCTTTGGGAAAGCCAGCCCAGCCCAGTGGAGACTGCTGTGGGATCACCCAGCGGTGGGACAAGCGGCACCAGGCCATGAGGCTTTGTGTGTACCATGCTGCCTGGGCCAACGGTGGCACTGGCAGGGCTGCCCTTGCTCCATATCCTATGGGGACACAGGGCAGAGAGGGGTGCCAGGCTCAGACAGGAGTGCCGCTGTGTTTCGAGGTACTGTGAGAGATGGAAGCCCCAGTTCTCCCCATCCACTCACTCCCACAAGCCAGGACTCTCCCCCTCCCAGTTAAGTTTTGTTCACATAATCACAACTTTAGCATGGCAAGAATTTCCAGAGCGAGAGAGAAGTGGCGAAAAAAGGGAGGCAAAGAAAGCAAGAGCAATGGCAAACATGGAGAGAAGATTCCTCTTCCCAGCCTGGCTTTCTCTGGGCTGGTTCTACAAGTATAATCCCTTTTTCTTTCCCCCTTTCTCACTTGTTTGATTTTTGCATTATTTATGGCTTGTCTTCAGGGCCTGTATTTGCTGTTATTGTTTCATTCAACAATAAAATGAATTAGATAAAACCAAACTGTGCTGAGCTGCAGCTGAAACCACGGAACGCGGCAGAGTCGGCGAGGGACTGCCAGCCCTTCCCAGCCCACACCCCTGCGGGGAGGGAGGCACTGTTGGGATGGCCTGAGCAGGATTTGGGCTCCAGGTGCTGCCTGCCCTGCTGATACAAACCCTTGGCAAAGCACAGTCAGTTTAATGCCCATGAGAAGGGGTGTCAACACACTGGCAGACTCAGCCATGCCTCAGCCTTTTCTATCTCCCAGCACCTGCTGAGCCCGTGGGCATGGAAAAAAACAGAGGGACACTGTGGGGATGGAGTGGCTCTCCCTGCTGCCCTAGACAGAGGGCAGCTTTGGGGTGGGGTTGCTGTGTTTTGCTTGAGTGGAAACCAGTTCTTTCTGCCCCTTCCTCCTCCCCCAGTGCTGTGGCTAATAACACGGAGCCAGCACTCTGAGAACAAAAGTAATCACAGGGAAATGCAGTGCATCGGAATGCAATCGGAAATGCAAGGCCAGGGTTTCCATTTCCCTCCAGCTCTGTATCGCTTCCCATTGAAAAGGATAAACAGACTGAGCACAAATCAGTTTAATGGCAGCACCTAATGGCAGCACAATTCCATGTTTCCCAGAGCAAATCGTAGCTCAGCCCTAAGCAGCAGGTCAATGCCAGCATGCTGGCTCTGTGGGGTGGCCACCACATAGCACAGCCCCAGACAAGTGCTGGGGGTCCCCGAGGGTCCCCCAGGACTGGCTGCCCTGACCAGCAGCACTGAAGTAGCCTGGTTCACCAAGGTACAATAGGGCCTGGTGTCCCTCTCCAGCCTTGGGGATGCACATGGCCTGTTGCGTGCCTGATTCCCAGAAGAAAAGAGGTGTCCCTGTAGGTGTCCCTCACATCCCTGAGGTCCTTGGACCCACTGAGAGCCTGTAGAGTGCTGTGCCTTGCTCTGTGGTACAGCACACCAATCACTGGCCAGGGGAGCCAGGGCAGGTACAAACTGCCAGGGCAGCATTCGCTGTAATGATCCCACGGCTCCTCAGGCTCACATTTTGGGTAGACCAGATCAGTCTGGCTCTCTATGACTCCTCCCAATCCAAAGGAGGGGTGGAGAAAAGCTGAGTTCGGGCATGGGAGGGAGAGGTTCAGCTGCTCAAAGGTAAGAAGTGCCTCCTGACTTCTCAGGTTTTGCTCGCCACCCCCAGGTTGCCTCTGAAGTCTAAATCAGTTGTTTTCCATTTCACACTTGACATCTCAAATCCAAACAAAGAGCTGAAAGAATAGATCACATCAAAATATTTCAGCTTCTCCCTCCTACAAGAATTCCCCATCAGAGACCAATTCAATTAAGGTGCTGGTTATGAAATTAACCATAATTACCAGAGTGATATTTAATGTTTTGCATTCTGATGAAGAAACAGAATGGAAATGACAAAAAAAAATCAATGATTGTGGGTCCTACTGAGATAACTAAAAGCAATTTAGGGTGGGGAGGGAAAGGGTTGCCAGGGGAGCAAGGGCTGTGTGGGGTGGTAGGGGCTGGGCTGTGTCATGGGCAGTCACCCTATGGACCCCACAGCCCCAAGGACAAGGCTGGGTGCTCACGGGCACATCCCTCAGGGAGCCAGGGTCAGCCTGTCTCCCTGAGCAGGGGTCAGCACAGCCTGATGGCTGTCCACAGGTATTTTGCTATTTGAGCATCCCTTGGACAGTGTTGGACCACAGGAACCACGTCCCAGGAGATGCAGCCCAGTCCTGCACCTCCTGACCCCATCCCTGCTCCCTGTGGGGAGCCTCTGGTTCACACACAGGACTGTCCCGAGCTCAGGACACAGACCCCAGCCCTGAGACAAAGGTCATGAGTGCTTTGTGGGCAAAGCCTCTGCCCAGGACACTCCTCTGGAGCCCAGGTGAGGCACGTCCCTATGTGGACACATGTCCATTGCAGGATGCTCAGGCACTGATCATCTGACTGGCTTACAGAGACATGTGAATAAAATTATGGAAAAGAACATGCAGGCTGGTTAAACAGAACCATTTCTGTGCTTAACCATGAGAATGATCAAAACCAAGCCAAGGTCCCCAGCTCCTGCAACAGGGATGCTGACCTGCTGCCCTGCCTGCTCCATGCTAAGACAGGAGATACTGTTTGGATGTGGTGCAGGCCATAGAGGGATGCTGGTGAGCCCAGAGGGAAGACTGAGCCACTGGTGGGGCTCATGGCAGGGCTCCCTCCAACATGGTCATGCTGCTGTCAGTGCACCAATACACTCCATGCATCCCAGTGCCCAGAAGGTTCCCGTTAGTTACTCCTGACTGCTGCTCCTGAAAGGTGGGAATCACACCGGTCTTGCCCCAGCACACTGGCTGCTGGGCTTATGTAGGGCACCCCCCCGCTGTCCTCCCTTCCCAAGCCAGATGGAGTGACCTGCTGCCCTCAGGGGTAGAGGGAGCCACCTAAACCAAACAAGAGAGGAGGCTCTTGGTGGCATTTATCACCATTTATTTAATTGCCCAGGTCAAAGTGACAATTAACGCTGCTCAAACACACCACCTCTGTGACCTGGCTTTCTCCTGGCTCACAGTGACAAGAGAGCAGAGGCCACACCACACTTCTGACAGGGGCTGGGAAAGCACTGGGAAGGGAGGACTACAGCTGGTGTTTGTCCCCTTCCCCAAGCCATCCCCATCCCTGGACACCCCTCTCTCTCCGCATCACACATGCCCTGACTGACACTGTCCAACAGGCTGGAGGTTCCAACAGCCACCAACACTGGCTGAGTAAGGCATGTAGCCAGGCAGGGTCACAGGGAGCTGGACACATCACAGAGGCACAGGGATCTCCCTCCCCGCAGCCATTCCCTGCTGTAAGCTCCAGTTTTTACTCCCCAAGATGGAGAAAGGGGGGAAAAATGATTCAGTAGGAAATTGAGGCTGCAGCCTTCTACTGCTTTCTCCCATTGCTTTTGATTTAAGCATTTGTAGCCCTTTTCTCTCTCATCCCAGCCCTTCTTGCTACCTGAAAAGCTCTTTTGGCTCTTTTCCCACCAAAAGCCATTTCTGCTCATGCTAGGATGAACTCTGCCTGGGGTTCAGCAGAGAATGGAGGAGAGCTGCTGACTCAGGGCATGGAGTGTGCTGGAGAGATGGGCAAACACTTGCCCTCACCAAGTCATGTCTCAACCTGCACCACCAGCTGTGCCCTCCAACCAACCACTGGCACAGTGGCCAGTGGTGAGTGCAGGGACACTGAGGTCACATTAGCCTGTACCAGGGAAGGAGAGTCCACATGAGCCAGCAACACCATTGACATCTGTATCAGTGCCAGCACTGCCCCAGCACACAGCTCAAGGGGCCACAAGGCCAAGGGCTGGTGGGACTCAGCTGAGGTGACACGGAAAAGTGTCTTTCCAGCAGTTTTGACACCTGAAGCATCGCAACAGAGTTGGTACAGTTATGTTTCCCACACAGACATTGACAGAGATGCGCCGATTTCCAACCCTGCCTTGAGGGGATGGGCTCCCACCCCCAGCCCTAACACTGATGTCCCCTTCCAGCTGTCACAGCAGCACCCAACACACCTCATCCAACAGGTTCCAGTTTTGCAGTTCAACAACTGTAATTACACAATAATCACGGTGTTATTAGAAAGCGATTTATCAACTCCTGAAATCAAACCTCAACTTGGAGGACTTTATACTTGGAACATACATGGAGCAGCACAAACTTCAGCAGCACTACAGTGGCTGTGTTAGGAAGGGCACTAAAGGAACCAGAAGTCCTTCTATGGTGCTGTTAACCTTCCAGTGATAGGGAACAGTGGTAATTAGAGGTATCAGAGAGTAATTACGTTACAGGTGTAGAGTAACTGCAGCACATTACAATGTTACAGCAGTACAGCCATTTGTTTAGTAATTAAACCCTCCACAAAAAGGTCTGGAAAACCTGACTCTTCCCCAGGAGCCGTAAATTCAGCTCCACTACCTCCTCCACTCACTTCCTGCTCATCCTGTGAGACCCAGTGAGAGCTGGGGCTGCCTGAGCACTGGTGTGGGCAGGTATCTGTAAGAAGACGTGGAGGCTTTAGCCCAGGGGCACATTTCTCTCTCAGCCTTACCCATCAGCTGAGACCCCCTCTCCTCCATGGCATTCGGTGGCTGAGCACACGTGATTCAGGAAGGAGGCAGGAGCAGTAGGTGAGAAGGCATGGCCAACCCAGACATCTCAACTCCCTGAGTTCCAGCCCACTCTGCTGGGGTGGGCAGAGCTGAGTGGAGCCTCAGCAGGAGCCAGGGGACCAGGGAATGGACGGGGAGGAAGGGGGTGCAAGGAAGGTTTGGGCAGTGATGTTGGCGCGGGGCTGGGATATCTGCCGATGGACTAGGGATAGGCTGGCATAGCTGATTTTGGGCTGGGGATGGCCTGGGATAACTGCTGTGGGGTGGGGATGAGCTGGGCAGCCCCAGTAGTCCACGCAGCCCCTGTGCCCACGGGGATGGCTGGAGGCATGGCCACACCACTGTTTCCACAGCCATCTCCGGCAGGCGTGAAGGTCACGAATGGGCTGCTGCAAGTGGCAGAGCAGCAAGGAGAGGGTTAAGGCTGGCAGGAGGGCTGAGGTGCGGCGGTGGAAGGGATACCATTGCAGAGCCAGAGCCGGGCTCCGGAAGGTGGTTCACAGGAAGGGTAGATGGAGGAAGAAGTACATCCAAGGAGTGGGGCTGTTGCTGGAATGTCTGAACTGCTGTGCCCCACGCTCCCGCTGCGAGCCGCGCCCCCGGAGAGCAGCGGAGCTATCGCACCGATGCCCTGCTGCAGTCCCGCGCCGAGAGTCGCTTCCACGAAAGGGCGTTTGCCGGGAAGGACCGTGGACGGCGATTGCTGGGGCGGCAGCCGGGGTAGGGACAGGCGGAGAGAGGCAGCAGAGCCTCAGCGACGCAACCCAACCCAAGCAGACCCGAGCAGATCAGTGCCCACGCTCACCCACTATCCCTCCCTCCTCATGAAAACCACTTTCACCGAGCCAACACTCCCATTCCTTCTCAGAGGTGGCACCTCCAGCACCTGGAGCAAGCCGTGCCGCTACCCTTGGGCTATTTATACACCCAAGGCGCAAGGTGAAAAAACCAACAACCTACACACAGTTATCGGAGAGCAACAAGCTCTGGCACTGCCGGGGAGCGCTCCCACAGACAGCCCTTCTGCCAGCAGGCTCCTGGTCACCCCCGAAATCCCCACTTGCCTTATGAAGGCCGTTTACTGTTAACCCCTTCTTTTTTCTGCCAGACAGGAACCGAGGGCTGAGCCCGCGCCGGCAGCCTGACCCTGCCCAGCATCTCCAATTCTCTGGGCTGGCTCCTGGCTCCGGGGCGTGGGGCTGAGCCCAGGCAGGGGGACTTTCAGTGGCGCCAGAGCCATCCGGCAGCAACTCCCCACGGCCACGACTCCCTGCCAGGATGGGGGGGGATGGTGATGGCGAGGTGAGACCCTGCCCTGAAAAAACACCCACCCTCCTCCCGCCATGGCTCCTGCCTTCAGCTCGCGGGTCGCTCAGGGCTGGAGAAGCTCTCTCTGCCCGTCTTTAATCGTTAGTCTTGGGGATGGGCAGAGGGACGATTCCTCCTCTTGAGTTAACCCCTGTTGGCAGGGAGCTGGGCACAGCCAGCTGGAGGCTGGTCCCTAGTGCCCAGCACTGTCCCGGCTATCGATACCCTACCCTACCTGAACATGGCATCTGTTCCAGGTCGCCCAATTCACCAGGGAACTACCGGCATAGAAGGAGGCTGCTCCCCATCAGGATGTAGCCCCAGACCCTCGCTGGGACCTCAGCCCCGCACTCCGGCCCCGCCTGGCTCGTAGCTCCCGTGGGGGCTGCGCCGCGGCTGCAGAAACGGTGCGGGAAGAGGCGGCCAGAGGGAAGCGCCCGAGCAGCGCGGGGCGGCGGCAGGATCCGCACCGGCGGGGCTGGAGGGCGGCACAGTCCCGCACACACGGCCTCCCCCGCACCCCCAGGGACACGCACCGCCCTCCCCGCCCCGCGCCCCCCGCACGGACACGGGTCCGGCCCTGGGTCACCGCCGTCCCGGAGCCGCGGAGCCCCCCCAGCTGCCCGCCCCGCCGATCGCGCCAGCCTCGGTGCCCCGCTCCGGTCCCCCGCGCCACTTACCCGCATCTCATCCTCGCCGGCGATCTCCTTCGGTCAGAAATGGCATCTCCCCCGGCCCCCCCGCCAAACCTCCACCTGCAGTAGCGCAGCTCCCCCTCTCCGCAGCGACAGCACGAGAGGCGGCGGCGGCGCTCCCGGGGCCGGGCCGCCCCCCAAGCCCCGCGCCCGGGGGAGGGAGGGCCGGGCCGGGCCGGGCTCGGGGCCCCGCCGGGGCCGCCCTAGGGCCGCCCTAGGACCGGCGGCTGCCTGCCCTCCGCGCCCGGGCGGCCGGCGGCGCTGCGGGGCGGCGGCATCGCCCCAGCGGGCGGCTGGCTCGGCCCGGACTCCGCACGGCCGCTCCGCCGGCCGGGTCTGCCGCGGCGGGGCCGGGCTGGGCGCCGCCGGCCCCCGCCTCCCCTCCGGGAGGAGCCGCCGGCGGGCGCGGGGCGGTGCGCGGAGCGGCGGGCACGGCAGCGGCGGCCGCGGCCGGTCCCTCCTCCGCCGCCGCCCCCGCTCCGCGCGGGGGGTGCGGCCCCCGGGGCTGCGGGCGGGGGAGCGAGGCTCGCCCCACCGCGATCCGGAGCCGCTCGGTGGCTGGTGGCCACCGCAGCCCCCGCCCCGCCGCCGGTGCAGCCTCGCTGCCCGCAGAGCACGGACCGGCGCGTCGGTGCCCAGCCCTGCCCGCGCCCGCCGAAAGCCGATGCCAGGCTCTCCTGGGGATTCCGGACGGTCTGTCCTACAGCAGCTGCCCAGCACTGCGTTTTGCTCCTCTCTTTTCACTATTACCTCTCACCCCGGCACATGGGAGAGAAAAGGCGATACGGAGTGGGGGAACACCTTTGAGGACTGATCTGTGACCTGGTGATCCCAGGGGCCCCCTCGGAGGCTCGGCACTAGCCGAGCTGGTTGCATCTCATTCAGGACTACGTGCTCGACTTCCCGAGCACTGCCCACCACTTCCTTTCTTCCATAATGGTCACTTTTTAATGAGCGGCATTAGAATTGTCCAGCGCTGGCTCTTCCAGCTGAGATTGATTCTTTATCAGTAATGGACAAAAACTTTGCTTCTAATGTGCCCTTTCTCCTCCTGCTTCCTCTCGGCAGGGCTTTCCTGGGCTGCTTCCTGCTCTGTCCTGCTTCTACCCAGCTGTCCCTGGCTGCTGGCCGAGGTGGACCCAAGGGGGCACCAGGACCCTCTGCACTGGCAGGGCTGGGGCCAGGAGTTCCTTCATTGGATCCCATATGCTGGATCCCATGTGCCTTCCCTTGGACAGCTCTTTCAGCCAGTGGGAGCTTTTGAGAAAGACAATGACTTGGCCTTCCTCCAGCAGCCTTTTTATCATGCCCAGGAGTGGAGATTCCCATGCAGAGCATCCCTCTGGGCAGGCCTCCCTTCTTCTCTCCTGTGAAAGCAGAGCAGAGTGCTTGCCCCAGGCCTCTCCTGTGCAGCGGCCTTTCCTTAGCCTGTGGGGAGGCCAGTGGGCAGCATGCCAAGCTGAGCCAAATGCCCCATGTGCCTGCCATGGAGCACAGGCATGGCCACCCTAAGCTCATGTCCTTGCACTGGGCTACGAGCAAGCTCCAGGCAGCATGAGCCCCTCCTGGGCTTCAGGCAGAGGCTGCTGCCTCCCTGGAGCCCTGTTATCCTCCTGCGTAACACAGGCAAGCTTCAGAGCAGAGCAGGAATAAACAAAGGGTGGGCATGGTGAGCTTGCCAGCTGAGGGCTGAATCACTCCAGCTCTCTGCTCCCACTCCTGCCCACTCCTAGGCTCCCATAGGTGCAGACCGTGGCTCGGCTGGGAGAGTGGGTGCCCATCAGGTGTGTAGCCCTGCATGGGCTTGGGCACAGAATCCTCATGGCAAGACACACAGGCGTGTGAGAATGTGTGTGTATGTGCACACGCTCTGCTCCTGCCATCAAGGAAACTCAACCTGGCCCCTCTCTGTGGTCCTCAGACCTTTACTCAGTGTGGATCGATGCCTCTTATTATTATGGCTATGGCGGTGATGCCATCCCTGTTAATAGCACTTCACAAATACAGACAAAACCAGCAATCTGAATTCAGCCAGGAAAAACCAGAGGACAAAAGACATGCTAAGAGCTCTGAATGCTGTTTTTAATGCTTCTCCCCCAGTGTTAAAGCCACACTAAAGTGCAGGGCTCCATGTATTCAATAATAACACTCTGGATTAATTCCTGGCATTGTCTGGTGTGAGAGAGGGAAAATTTCACCTCAGCCCTTCCACAGAGACACGGCAAGTACGCCATGCATGCAGCACTGGTGGCATGTGAGAGTGATGCTATGCACTGCCTGGAAGCAGGGGGCCTTCCAAGACCATCTTTCCCACTTCAGCTCCGATGGGGGACGACTGGGTGTGCAGAGGCAGGGATGCGCTTCTGGGCTAAGATGGCATACATGCACATCTCTGCTAGAGAACAGCCCCGGTTTGCTCTGACAGATACAGTGTGCATTGTGGTCAGCAGTGGGGGGCCAGCAGTGGGGTGAGGAGATGGGGAGGATGGAGAATGCAGCGAGAAGAAAGCACCACTTAATAGCCGCTCTTCTCACTGGAACACCAAGGCCCTTACCCACAGTGACAGAGTGTAAGAGAAGCCAGTACAACCAGCCTTCCTGAGAAGCAGCACTGTCATTTGGACTTTTCTGTCTTAAACTCTCACCCTACCTCACAGACAACAACTTCCTCACCCCAACAAGCCCCACGATCACCTTGGACAAAGGCAGATCTTGGAAGCAATGAACCCTGTTGATCTCTGCACTGGCCCCTGCTCAGAAGTCCCAAAGTCTCCTATGTTTCTGCATTTACCAACCTGTCATGACCAGTGAGCTTATGGTTAAGGTCTCTGATGTGTTGTAGCATGGGCAACAGAGCACTGGGGACAGCCAGAAGCACACAGCCAAACCTCACTGGGAATACCAGTCCCTCCTGTCCCCACAACAGCCTGTAGCTATGTAAAGGTGCCGGCTTTGCAGCAGATGTGCGTTTTTTCCCTTTCCCATCACCTTTACTGGCCTCACCCGTGCTGTGCAGTTCAACTCCAGCTGCTGTGTGTCAAACCCTCAGCTGAGTCAACCTCCTTTTTGCAGCATGAAGCGACTAAAAGTGCCCTGGGTCTCCAGGTGCAACTATCCCATGCTGACCTCTGTGCAGCCCCAGGATACAGAGGACATTGTAGAGCAGCTCAGCTCACAAGCCCACATTGAACATGTTCCTCTTTAAAACCTGCAGGGAACGGCAAGAACATTTGGGTGTCCATCTGCGGGGGCTCGTCCCTCAGACAGATGCTCCAGCTCTTTGCCACTGCCATCCTCAGATGAAAACAGGCTGTGGCAGATGGTTCCCTTCTGTTGGCAGGAGGCAGGAGTTTATCCCTGCTCTCAGCTCCCTCCTGGAGAGGTGGCACCTGCACACTGTATGAAGGACTGAGCCTCCCACCTGGGCAGTGGTGAACAGACCTGCCCCTTAATGGGGCAAGCTGGGACATCCTCATCTCCCTTGCTTTCAGTGCACGTGTCCAGGAATTCCACAAAAGGTCCAGAAAGGGCTGAGCTGGCAGGAAGGAGGTGGATTTTAATTACTCCCATTATTATTATCATTCTTTTTCTTCCAGATTTTCACACTTTTGTTGTAACAAGCTGAACTGAGAAAATACGTGCAAATGCCAGGCAGAGATAAGATGTACCACACTTTGAAGTACTGCCAGCACTGGCTCTGGGAACACCAAATTGGCTGTTTGCCCCTCCAGCCTCCTCCTTTGGGCAGCAAGGACAGGGGGAGGGTCTGTGCCCGCTCTTCCCCTGCACATCTGGAGAGGAGGGTACCCCACATTTACTTTAGGCTTGACCAGCAAGCAGCTCTCCAATCCTGCCCAGTATTAACCAGTTCTTGGAGAGGGCAGTGTAACCTTCTGGCTGCCTGGGACAGGCACGGGCCTTGCACAACACATTGATACAGACCTCCCCTGCCCTCTTCAGCACTGCTGGCATCAGAACCTGTTCCTGACGATGGCTGTTCCACTGGGCCCTTGGGGATGCAGTCAGGGAGAAATGTGCTCCCAGATCACGTTCTTCCTTGGAGGTGGTGACATTTCGGGATGTGTGAGGAGAGTGGGACGATGAGGCAAGGCAGGATATTCCTGCTCCCCCATCCACATGGCCATCTGGATGTGTTCTGATGCCTCCTCACAGCAGGCTGAGTCAGTCCAGTGGCTTCTCATTATCAGCTGGAGGGAGTCCAAATTCTGCATTGTACGGCTGCTCCTCAGTGAAACTGAGGATTGTTATCAAGTATTATCATAATGGTTTCTCTCTCTACTGTCTTGTACTTTTCCCTGCCCTGGTCAGCTGATTGATTTGGAGCAGAATGATCCAAAAATCCTGTGACCACCAGCTGTCCATTTGGGACAGCTGTAGCAGGAGCCACACAATGTCACCCTTGACATGGGCTGAGGCTGTGCAGGCCACAGAGGGGGTCCCACCACTGTCTCCACTACAGCCTCACTTGCTGGAGGCTGCAGCCATGTAGCTGAGTCCTTTCTGTAAGCACCCCTCAAGCAGGTGCTGCTGAAGGTTGGGATGAGCTGTTGGTGGACAGGGGTTGCCCTAGCTCAGCTCACCCAGGTCTCTGCCAGGGCACTGTTTGAATGACCTGTTTGAGTTCTGGGTGTGGAAATTAAGCCTTTCTAAGCAATATTCTGCCATGGAGAGAGGCCACATGTCCTTGTGTCAGCTTGATACAAGTGCTGATAGCTCGACTGCTCTGTCAAGCAGCCCAAACATGTGGCAGGAAGGGCTGACGGAAAAGGCTCCATTAAGTTCTGAAGCTCATTGACACATATACAGAAGGTATTAATAATATCAAGCACCTCAGTGTCTATTGTAGCCCATGTCCAGGAGATGAAAGATAATTTCTGGGCCAAGGAAGTTATGACAGTGACAGCTTTTTAACAGCTTGGTGTAAGAATAGGAGCTGCACAACAGGACAAAGAGCGATGATTAAAGATCTTGGCACAAAGGAGAGAGGGCTTGGTGAGCACCGTGAGCGTGGAGGACACAGGAGTCGCGTCAAATGCCCACACTGAAAAAGCAAAGGCTGTGTTGGGCATGGAGGATGTGAAGGTGGTGTGGGAGCCATCCCGCTGGGGCTGACTCACAGATGCTTGGCAACTAACAGAAAAGGGTCAGGGTGCCTGGAGGGGACAAAACGGGCTCTTCACCTGAATGTTTAAAAGAAGTTTGACCTCTGCCTAATGTGGCAGGCAAAGACGGGCATGACTTAGCCAGGGCTGCAGCCAGCCCTGCAAGCAACACAGGGAAGGGCGATGAAGAGGAGCAGGGAAGGGAGCTGAGCCACACTGGAGGCTGGGCAGGGACTGGGGAACAATCACATCAGTCAGGGAAGGGGAGGCCTAGCATGGGGCAGGGCAAGGAGGGAGCTCTTCTCCCTGAAGGCCAGAGCCAGAGAAGCGGAGGCAGCAGACCAAGCACCCACGCAGGCTCAGGGTGTAATTATTACTAATATCCTCAGTGATTCTTTGCACACATACGTGCTCCCCTAATGTACACTGTACATGTAAACAGCCTCCTGGTGACATTTGCACGCCCAATTACATCTGCATATAATTGATTTACATGCACAGTTGGAAAGCATTTAAAACACTGGAGCCTGCTTTGCTCTTTCCCACGGCCACCTCCCCAAACCCAGGCTGGAGGAAAAGACCCTCATTCCAGGGCCAAACCTTGGCCCAGTCCCGCCCTGTGGCGGTGTGTGGGCAGAGCCCAGCTGTGGCACATGCCAAGTGCCATGGGTTCACACCTGTGCCCTCTCCTGCAGCTCTGTCATCTGCAGTGACCCCAAACCCAACCCCAAAACCAGCCATAACATTTGCTGTTTGCTCAGCTCCTGTTTTAAGTCACTGGCACCTTTCCAAAAAGGATTAAAAGCAGGGAGTGAGAAACATAAAAGCTCATGTAATTATGTGCAAAGAAAGTCCCTTAATAATTTATAGAGGGAGAGGGTAAATATCTTCATGTGTCATTCAAGTGTAGCTCATTGTCCCGTCTGGCTAATACCCAGCATGCACGCATCACAGGCTTTATCCGGGAGGCTGTTTTGCCTTTAATACCTTTCATAAATTATTGAATTTATAAAGAGGAAAGCAGGTGTCATGTCACTCCTATAAACAGCTCATTAGTTAAAACTAACGAAGGTGGGGAGCAACAGTTTCCTCCTGGCTTGTCTGTCTCCCCTCTCGCAGTCTCTGCTGTCACTTGTGATGCAGCTCAGAGCCTGAGCTGGGGCAGCACAGTGGCATTTGCCTAAAAAGATCTGGCAGCGGATAGATAGCCTGTGGCACCCCGACCCTCTGGTTTTCTGAGACCTGCTTGTGCCCTCCATGGTGGCTGAGGGGTGAGGATGGAGGGGCGGAGAGGATCTTTGGCTCCATTCCCAGCACTGTTACCACCTTCATGTCACCTGTGGTCCTCTGGGTGCAGAAAAGGGACATCAGCTCCTGGGGGCACCCTGAGGATTCTCTCGGCACTCTACTGCTGGAAGAAGGGCAAGCATGAACATGAACTCAAGGGCAGAGGGTTGAGTACGGACCAATCTCTGCCAGGAGGGTCCTCCTATCGCATGTCTGTCCCATTTCCAGCAGCCCAGGGCCAGGCTGTGCAGCCCAATGGCTGCTCCTGAGTGTAGGGGATGCAGTTTTCATGCTGGCTGGGGGAAGCACAGCATCTCCCTGTTTTTTGCTGAGCGAGGCAGGGTGTTAGAGGCCACCTCTAAAAACAGCAGAGGTGTGACTGAGTCAGGCAGCACGTGTCTGAGCAAGGGAGTCAGCCTGAGCACCCACACACAGGAAAACCAGAGTGCGAGCCACCCACTCAGCCCTCGCTGGGCAGCCGCACCCCCTCGCCAGGCTGTGCCCCACACCCCTGCACTGCGGGATGGAGCTGCCTGGGGAGCAGCTGGTTCGGAGGCTCTGCTTTTGCTTTCACACCCAGGAGAGAGCCACTGAACCGCCCCACACACACCCTCTTCAAATATAATACATATGCATTAAAGAACAGCTACAGAAAGAGGAGCCATCAGAAGTATTTTAAACAGTTTTGAGCTAGTGCCAAATCTGGGTGAATAAGCTGCAATGCAAAGGACCCACGCAAAAAACGTTGCCAGCAGTGCCAGCAACCCGACGGGCACAGCACAGAGATGGGAATGCACGGAGCAACCAAAGCTGCAACTGCCAGCCGTGAGGCACGTCTGAGCCACATGATGAATGTTGGCCCCTGAAGAAGACCCAGCAGGGCCTTGCGGGCATGGGGAGAGGAACTCAAACTATTGATAATCAATTAACTCCTTCAATTACAGCAGCTTAATGAGGTAGCGCCAAATCAGCTCTAATGAACGTCAGTTTAACAGAGGAGGTTCCTCGGGCGCTGGTTTTTGACTCAATCTTTACAAGGTAGGGAATGCTGCAAAAGTATCAAGCAATTAGTGTCACTTAATGAACACCTGCTCTATGCCCTCTGCAGAGCTGATGGCTCCTGGGTGGCTGTTGTAGCACGTGGTGTCCCTGATTCCCAGAGAGGTCCTGCCCTGAGCCCAGCTGGTCCCCACTGCAGTGGTCCAGCAGCACCAGCATGGCCTGGGAGGCAGCTCTGCTGCCACAGCTCTGCTGGCAGCACAGAGCTCGTTTATCCTGGCAGAGCACACGGTTCCTGGGGATGCTGCCGGATGCATTAGTTGCTGTAAGATGAAGCGAATGTCACTGGGCCCAGCTCTTCCCTGGAGGCAGCTATTTTTTAGGTTTTTTTGGTGACGACAGTGTAAGTGCCAAAACAAATGTCATTGCCCGCTGGCCCCAATACCTCCCGAGAAACCTGCTGGGTTCCGAGTAGCAGAGCAGAAGGAAGGGGCGAGTGGAGAAGGGATGCTGCTCTCCCCAGCAAAGCACTGTCCTTAACACAAGCATGTCACTGGGGAGCTGTGCAGGTCCCCCACTGTACCCCTGCGCCACAGCTGCAAGCAGGGCCTGGGGAAACCCAGTGAAGGAGAGTGTGGCTGTCCCTGCTCAGCAGGATACTGCTGATGCAGAGCCAGGGTGGGGATCCCCCAGAAAGCTGGGATCCCAGAGGTTCCATCCCTTTGGAAGCACGGTACTACACCATTTTAGGGAGGGATTTACATACTAAGGAGCCTCTGGTGGAGTAAAGACAACCTGACATCTATTTTGGGTCTTAAAGCCAAAGGCTGTATTTCAAATCCACTAATCTGGTGAGAATACAGCAAATGTGTGCAGAGTGGAGCTGGAAAGGAGGGGGAGCCTCTGGCTCCAGGCAGTCCTCCCCATGCCACAGCGAGGGCCCCATGGCAAAGGCCCCCCAGCATCCCATCAGCACCCACAAAAACTGAGCCCCCTTCCTCTCATGGGGGCTGAACTCCAAAATCCTGCTGCACGAAACCTCCATGGGCAGGGGCTGCTAGGGCCCTGCCTTTACTCAGAGCTGAACTGAGGTGCTGCAGGGGTACTGGAATCTCAGCCCCACTCCCCACAGACAGAGAAGATGGAAAGCACAGGCTGGCTTCCTGAGCCCTAGTGTGTGGTGTCTGCCTCTGGATGCTGTGGCAGATGGAGGTGGATGTGTGCTGCCTGTGCTATCTGCTGGGACCACACAGGAGTTTGGCCACAAACTGCCCTGCTGATAGGCTTGGGATCAGGCTGGGCATATGGTGGGTGGCTGCAAAGGCTGAGGACAGGAGAGGAACAGGTCAGGTAATTCATCCACATAGGGGTGTGTGTGTCTGTAAAAGCTCTTGGGTCTGGGTGCCATTACAAGGGGTGCAATGTGTGGGATACCCTCAGGGTAGATGACCCTTGATCCAGCCTGGGGAGAGCAAAGGCAAGAGAAGACATTTCTGCTCTCTCTGGTGTTCCTGCACTGATCTGGGCTACATCTTGCATGGGAAGAAGGACGCAGGAGACCCACGATCACCAGTGCTGGCTCTTCAAGCCAGAGAAGTGCAAGGTGGAGGACTGGAGGAGGGAGAGACACAGGTATATAAAGGCAGGGAAGGTAACAGCCCTGCATGACTGGTAGGTCCATGCAAAACCTGAATCTGGGCATCTCAGTTCCCATGAGCAACTTATCTGAGACCAGTGCAACCAACAACTGTGCCTGGCTCTTACCAGTCCAACAGCACCAACTGCAGATGCCAACCTAAAAGGATCTGTACAGATTCACCCTGGCACTGCCTAGCCTCTGGGTGGGTAGGGGGATTCTTGCCCCCTCCAGTCCTCCCAGTGCCCATTCATTGTGCAGCATGAAGGGGATACAGGATGCTAGTCCTGGCTGACCTCCCCCAGACCACTTTATTACTGTTCATACAGGCCAGAAAAGGTGCTGAGAGTGGGTCTTGGGAATGTGAAACACCGAGGATGCTCCCAGAGCTGGTTTAATGAAACAGCTACACAGTTCCAGGCACTGGAGATTATTCTCATTTCTTCTCTTGTTTGGTTGACTTATTCAAAGACTATTAATGGATTAACTAAAATTCTTATGATGCTGGAGCAGCATCTTCACAGGCAGCAGTGTCAAGGGCTGGCAAGCCCTACAGTCCCTCCTGCCTTCTGCCCTCTCACATACTGGCTTTGCTCCAGAACATGTTCCAGAACATGTTCCAGAACATGTTCTGGGCTGCATTTCATGGAGAGGACTTGGGGACACAGAGGACTGAACTCAGTGACGGGGGAAGTCTCTCCACACCTTCTGTTGCTACCTCCACTGGTAACTTCCACTGGGGGTGTTGCTCTAATAAGCTCTACTTCCTTGTCCAGAAGGTCCTGTGGCCATGCCCTGGTCTCCCACAATCCAGAGACAAGCAACCTAACAGCATCCTTTGTTTTGCCAGGCTGCATCCGTGCATGTGGCACAGCGTTCCCACTTCTCACCCCCTCCTTATCAACTGGCAAAGCCCCAGTGGTTTCCCCCAGAGAATGTGCGGTGAGACACAGCATGAAGCAACTGCAGATAATTAGAGGAATGAATGGGGTATGGGAGCAGAGCAGGGAGCTTGCAAAATCCATAAATAGCTTGTCTCTCCAAGCTGCTTAACTCCTTGCTTGTTCTTGCCAAAGTGCAGGCCCCAAAGGGATGGTCCCTGTGCATGAATAGGGGTGGAAAGTTCAGGAGCGTATTTTTAAACCATTCAAGCTGTACTCAGGCTGAGTGATACATTATTGTCTCTGTGTGTCACTTAAAATGTCTTATGAATGCAAGAAATAAAAAACCCCACAATTCTGCCTCTCTAAACTCCCACCCATTTGCTTCTACCCAAATAACGTCAGGCTAGAGCTGACAGGCAAAAGGAAAGCACCATGGGGTAAGGCTGCTTAAAAGCAGCATAAAAAGCTTTTCTCTGGAGGAAGAGCCCAGCTTGTGGGGCCACAGGGCAGCAGGTCTGGCAGCAGGCACAGGGACCAGCAGACAGCAGTGTGCCAGAGCCTGCTAGGAAAATACTGGAGTCTCCAAGGAGTCCCCAGGAAAGATAGTAGGGCTGTGTGCCTAACAGAGACAATATCTGCCATCTCACATGGCAGCAGGTCCTCCCTAGTGCATGGGAATACTGGATGTAGAGTTAGTGGCCAAGGACAGCAAGAAAATAGGGTCAACTACTCTTCACTATTGCCCCAGAAGAACAAGGAACTACTCCTGCTACCACATCGGGGGTCACGGTAGGATGGTATCACCTCAGTTCTGCCTGTCCTGAGCCTCTGGGGGCCTCTCTGGGTGGCTGGCACTTGGTGACAGTGACACTGCAGTCCTCAGGGCTGGCAGCTACCCTCCAGCTATGGCTGGAGACAGAGATCCCAAAGAGCCTGACAAACAGATGGAGCCATGGTGAGATACAGTGGGACAGAGGGAAAACAAAACAGAAACTCACCAGAAAATCACTTCTCTCCTAAATGGGGCTGATGTAATTAAGCAGCACAGGCTTTATGAATGATACCATCTCTGCCTTGAAACACATCATTACCTCTCTCTGTTAGAGCAGCAGCTTGAAATACATATTTCCTCTTCCAATGCCTGAGGAGAAGGCTCCATGGCTGGGATGGCAGGATATGTTGCTAATCACCTCTTATTTCACCTAGTGGCAGAGCAGTGCTTGTTGCTGAGCTCTGGCTCTCACACACACACACACCTCTGCTCCATGTCACTGCCACACAATCTCCCCTTCCTCCACTCTCTGCTACCACCAACACCACAGTGGACAATGGCATTGAACCTGCATCCTCCAGCTCCAGAGGGTTAGAGCTTTCCTGTGCCCAAACTGCCTGGAAGGCCAGTGCCAAGGGTCATCCCACACCCCTCCACCCAAGCTATGAAAGAACCTTACCATTCTTGTTTTTCTTGTTTTACAGAACCCAGGGCTCAGCGGGATGAGATACTTCACTGACTGCTACCCAAGTTGGTTTCCTCCCTCTGGCACCCCCTGCACCCCACAGGGTCTGGCTATTTCTCTCAGTTTGGTACAATTAGGGCATTTCTGTTCCCAGATGGCTCTCCCAGCCCATGCCACATCTGCCATGAGTCCTCACCACAACAGATTATAGAGGCCTGAGCAAGAACGAAGGGCTTTTGTACTGGAAATTGAAAGTTGATGGAGTGTGTCATAGGAAAATGACAACAACCTACTGTACCTCAAAAGACAATTATATTTCTCTCATTGAAAGTGATTGAATTTCTCCATCAGTGACACTGCTAACATCGTTGACACCAACAGCTCTCTTAGGAAAGGCTCTTTTTGAGATGCACACCTGAATTTCCTTCCACCTGCCCTCTCCTTCCCTACCCGCTCTGCTTCTTGTGCTTTGGCAGGACATGCTCAGCTCACAGCCAGTACAGAGAGCACCCCCAGCTGGGCACACTCTCCATCCCCATCCCTGTGCTTCTTCAGACCCATGCCGCCCTCAGCTCTGCTCCTCTGGCCTTACTCTGAACATGCCATGGTTGGAAAACACAAAGCTGAATCAAGTTGCTTCACTGTGACTGGCCATGCTAGTGCATCACAGTGTCGGGGCTGCACTCCACGTACTCACACTGACAAACAGAAGGAGCTGGAAGACATGAAGACCTTTCTAGAGATGGGAAAAAGCATCAGGCAGCACCTCCAACTGCTGTGGGATTTGAGTGTTGGACAGCCACTAGCACCCTGGAAAGCCTGTTCTCCCTACAGACCTGGAGCACCATGTCATGGATACTTGCGCTGGTGCTGGATGCTGCCCTGGGGATGCTCTGCAGCCATGTCTCACACCAGGGTGAAAGGGACAGCCCAAATCCCCTTCTCTGAGTGATTTTGGCCCAGAATCTGGAGTAGCACAAGCCCCAAGAGCTGGAGAGTGGGTTCCTGTGTGTGACTGGGGCACAGCCGTGCCTTCCACTGGCTCTTTCCCATTCCACTGCAACCCAGCCTGAGTTTAATGCCTGCTGGCAGGGGGTCAGACTGATTTATTCAGACACACAAACTAATGAATGAGCCACAGTGAAGCACCAGGAGTCTGGTACATCCCATCACACCCCATCTGCACTGGGCCAACTGAGCTGTGCAAGGCTCCTCTCAAGCCTTGACCTCCCTAACAAAAGCCCTGAAAACTTGGGGAGGACAGGAGGGTCTCACCACCTCATACACCTTCTGGGTGGACAGTGGTCATAGCTGGGATTATGTTCATATTGTGCAGGGTGAAAATCCCATCTGGAAGGATTGGGAGGGCGATGCCACGTTGGGATGAGGCTGGCACAGGCAGGCACATCACCTTGCTCCACTCTGTGGGTGGCATGCAAGCCAGGGGAGGAATGCGCATGCTCCTGTGGCTTTCAGAGCCCCATATGTTGTGTGGGCTGAGAGCACATATGTTAGATATACACACATCTACGTGTGCGTGCATAGATATATAGATATATATACACACACAGACATATATGAGAGAGAGACTATTACAGATACAGATTTACATCTATAATCAACACCAGTAATTACTGCGGGATTTTAAGGCAGCCGAATCAGCCCCAGATACCAGAAAACAGCTATCTTTATCTCTACCCTCTGAGCCTGTGCCTCTGATTGGGCTGGTGAATGCCACGTGCCAGAGTGCCATCTGGGGAGGCTGCTGGAAGGTGCTGGGGCGAAGCAGGGCTACCTGTCTCCCACATCTGCACTCTGCACAGTGCCCCAGGAAGGAGCAAAGCATCCTCCCTGATAAGCACAGGGCATACAGGTACCCAAATCCAACAGCCCAGCTGGGAGCCAGGAGGGATGCATCTGCCTGAAGGCAGCCTCCAATCCCTGGACAAGCTGGATGAACTGCTGTATGGCTAATGGAGAGAAAGGGCCTCTCAGGGGTAGGACTAATCTCCTTGTAAGGTGGCTGCCTCAGAAAGGTCAGATGAATTTTGCCTGGACATGCCTTTTTTCTCCCTGCTGACTATAAATGTCATCCAGCCAGTGGGCTCCATGGCAGGTACCTATAGAGGGGCCACATGCAGACAGGTGGCATGAATCCAAGTCCATAGTCGCTGCTCTGGATCAACCCTAGTGCTACTGACATTCACAGGTGGTACATGGAAAGAAACCCATCTCCAAGCTCAGGATTTGAGTCCATGAGATTTCTTCCAGCTACATGGCTCAGCTGGTAAAAAGTTCTACCCACTTCAGCTTGGTAAGTGAAACTCCATTCATCGTCTCCAACAGCCCCAAGCAGCATCACCCAGCTGTAAAGTACTTTGGAGTTGACTCAATGTCACATTTAAGTGCTGGATGCATCAGTATTCAGGATGCTTTAGAAAGGTTATGTAAACCATTACATCAAATCCTGGGAGAGTTATTAAGGTGAGCGGCAGAGCATGGGAGAATGGGTGATTATCTCACAGCAGTCCTGTGAAACCACACCAGCAATGGCCAGCAGAAGGATGTAACTCATTCTCCTTACAAGCCTAATTTTGTTTCTCCCTAATGTCTCTTAAAAAAAAAAATCTTTCCATCTAAGAATTCTCTATTCTGGAATATAACTATTCGAGAGAATGTCCATCTAAGCAGCTAAGGCACTGGAGAGATAAGGAGGTTTGAAAAAGGGAAAGTTCCTAACTATTGGACAATTCTTCTATTCCTCCTCCCCTTTTTGGAATGTCGTATTTCAAATTCAGTGTGGTCTATTAACTCCAAATTTATTTTATTCATCTGAACTTGTGCCTTTGAGGACTTGGGGGAGGACAACATGGTTAATTTTAAGAGTTATTTGCTATGGACTCTTGAACCTCACAGAAGTGTGTGGGCTCCCCAGGGAGGTTCTCCAGTTGGCAGAACTTGTCTTCAAGGACACAAAAGCATCTGCAGAGGCCTGCAATTTTTCAACAGTTGGAATGGGCCCAGCCAGACTGAAAAACTTTAAGAAATCTTTAGGAGCACCAAATTATTTTTAAAGCCTGGAGCCAACCAGCTTGGGTTAAACAATAGTAAGAAACTTGTGGGGCCAACACAACACCAGGAATTGCAGGCCCAAAGCAGCCAGTTGAAGGACCAACATAAGTCAGGAGCCATCACACTGAAAATCTTTGGTTCTGGTAGGATAGAGCAGGCAAGACGTGCTAATTATAACAACATCCTGCAGCATCCTGGCCAGAGTGCTCCCACATGGCAATGCTGCCTCCTCCTGAGAAAAGCCACCAAAACCTTGAGCTGACTTGTAGATCTAATCCCACAAGCTTTATCCTCCAGGATTTACACACCCCATCCCGATGCCAGCAGCCTGCATCCACAGCAGGGTGAGCCACTGTGAAGTTGCTGTTTTGTGCATTACCATGGCAAAATGAGGAGAAGATCCTGTTGCAGACTGATCACTAGTCCACAGTCCCAGTCCAGAAGCTTCCATAGAAGACTCCTGGAGTCTGGGAAGGCAGGCAGTGCTGTCTGTACACAGGCATGGGTATGGTGTGTGTGCTGGCAGCCAAGGCAGTCCTGGCAGTGCCTCTTGCATGGGACACATGGGCTTTGCCTCCCCGGCCCCTTGCAGAGAGGAAAATAAAGCATCACTGAACAACTGGGTGAATTCCTGGACCGAAGAGGCAGTGGGAGCAGTGCCAGGTGTGCAACAAGAAGGTTCAGCCCTACAGCTGTGCTGCTGTCACCCCCTCTGGTGGGTTATGACTGCAGTACACGTCACTGGCATTCAAACACTTATTTTTCCTTTCTCTGTGTGTTCAGTGGTGCGTAACTGCACCGGTGTCAAACACGGGGCCAGGTCACTTACAGTGGCTTTGGCAGCACATGGTCACTGTCCAGGCTGAGCTGCATGACAGTCCTGCTGAGCTGTGCCTTTCTAATACCACAGTACTACTCCTTCAATCCTGAAATCACTGCTATTGAATAAACCCTGGACACGGGCATGGTCCAGCTATGTCCACAGGAAGCTCTTTGGAGGGTGCTGGGGGTCCCAGCTGTGTTGTGAGTAGATGCTGTTATTAGTAGCTCACCCAAACCCTTGAAGAAGCTGCGGAGGGACATCTTGTCCCTAAAGGTGGCAGGGGACCTGTGCCCAGGGGGCAGTGTGAAGGAACATCTAGGCTGGGGTCAGCCTCAACTTGCTCTATGCACTAAAGAAACCCCGACTCCTGGGCTACCAGATGGCACCTTTCACTGATGTTAACATTCATTTAACAAAAATTACAAATACCCCCAACATTGGCTAATTAGCTAATGACATTATTTTGGCCTGATATGCCATATAATTAAACAACTAATAAACGGCAAGAGTCCTGTGCTGCTGAGGCTCCTGAGTCAATACCATGCTATTACTGTGGTGTAATTGAGTTTACTGAGAACCTCAGCACAGATGTCCCAGAGCCCATGCAAGGAATGGTATTGAAACAACCACCAGAGACCCACCTGCTGGATAAAGGAGAAAGACAAATCTTTTAATCTACAGTATACCCTGGAGTCACACATGGTGAAGACAAGTTTGTGCTTCACATTGTGGTAAATTCATTTGCTAGACAGGTGGGTACACACTTCCCAAGAGGCACTCTCCAAGGGCTGCTCTGGCAGCACAAGAGGCTTCCAGGGCTCCAGGGAGGGTGGGAGTGGGATGAAATGTGGCTTGTCCTCACTTCTGCAGAAACACTGCTGAAATTCTACTTCTGTTTATATTTCTCCATCAAAAAGGGGCACTTTTTGCGTGGATTTCTGAAAACAGAACCAAAAGGTGCATCAAGGCTACTGAGAGGCCCCAGGCATGGCTCAAAGTTTCCTCCTGCAGCCTGGCCTTTGGAGACCAAGAGCCCCAAACTAATACTCTGCTGGCAGGCTGAGAATGGACCAATATCTGGATTTGGAGCTGCAAAACTCCCTTCAGACTTTTTTAGTGCTTAGGGGAAAGGAGGAGAGGAGTAGGCTGGCAACCAAGCTCTCATTTGAGTCATTTAGCATCTACAGATATCTCATTATTATCTTCTGGCCCTGGAGTGGGAGGGTGATTCTGAGGTCCTCAGAGGTGATTCACTGTTATATGGACATGTAGTCAGGTGAATGCAATGAACGCATGACCTTTGCACACACACACACAAGCCCAAGTTCCTCCCCTGCGCCGCACGGGCTCACTGCAGCATGCAGCCCTGGCTCCCCCTTCCCCCAGCCCTGCTCCTGAGCTCATGTCCCCACATGCACCCGTGCTTCAGCCTGCCCTCCTCTTTCTCTACACCTTCCTTCTCTGGCAATGCCAAAAGAGCTCCTTCTGCTCCTGACCACTCTGAGAGCTACGCCGTGGCATGGCAGCATCTGTCATCCCAAGGCAGAGGCACAAGCCTCTCACACTGTGCTGCTGTCAGGTCCCTGCATGGCAGCAGTGGGCAAAGCTGAATCCTCTTGGCAGTCTGAGGGCTCTCTGGCCCATGGTGGGAGTCCCCTGGTGACTGCAACAGGAGGACAGGGCACCACGAGGGATGGACATGGGGTTGCATAGCCAGGAGCCAAGGCAGGACTGGGAACCTGCACTATTTACACAGAGTGGGACAGTTACTGCAGCTCAGTGGTCCAGCTCATATCCAGCATCTGCATTCCACACTGGAAATAGCTAAATGGGGCCCAGACAGAAAGGCAGCAAGGAGCTCAGTCAGGCAGCTCCATCCCATGGGTTGCAGCCACAGTTGATGCAGCCTCTGAGCTCCTGGAGAGTTTCTGGGAGTGTGAGAAGCATTGACAGGCAGCAGCTGATGGGCTGGGCAGTGCTGCTCTAAGCAGAGCCCTGGCATGCCGGCCCTGCTGCCACTCATATCCCACCATGGCCTGCTATAGTAGCTCATCCTCATCCCACAGAACTCCTCAAGAAAAGGAAACTGGAGACAGTGATGAGAAAGCCCAAAGGGATCACTCTCAGCCTATACTCCCAGCTCTTGCTTAGCACAAAACACGTCATCCCCCAGGAGTTGTGCAGCAAACCTACAAGGTTCCTCACTTCACATGCTGTCGGTATTTAAAGCAGACAACTTCAGGAGTGCAGTTAGAAGCAGACTAAGCCTTGGTCCCAGTGTGTGAGGAGCACCCCCAGGAAAGTGGGAGAGGGATGGCGGCCAGGAGACAGTGAGGGGCAAAACTTTTGCTTGCAAGAGGGCAGAGAGTGGGTGCCTGCCAGGACTGTGGTCGCGGGTGGCCCATGTGAGCAGTGCCAGGAGCAGAGGCTGTCAGAGCTGCTGGCAACTCTGAGGAAGAGGTGGGTGTGCAAAGGCTCAGTGACAGCAGAACCACTGCTGACAGTGAGAGGCAGCTCCTGTTGTTAGCGTGAGCCAGGCTCTGCCAACACGAACACCCAGATCACTGAAAACAAGATGTGCGGTCGTGTGTCTTTGCTGTCAATCAGCAGCGTGCAGGGAGCACACTGCAGCTGCTCTGTCTGCAGCAGAGGAGGGCTTGTGCTTGCTCTGAAAAGTCTTGTGGTGGCCATGGGCAGCCCCACTAGGGTCTGGTCAGGGGAGGATGGCTGTGCCCAGGTGGCAAGAATGTTCTCTGTGCTCCTGGCTGGTTAGGGAAATCTTCCCAGCTCCCTGGCTGCAGCTGACCCCATTGTCCTCCCATACCCACAGCTCAGGGAGGGACTGAGAAGGAACATCTAACATGTGCTGCTACTGTGCAAGAGAGAGGTGCTTGTGTGGAGAATGATTCCTGCACTCCAGAATTACTCAGAGAGCACTCAAAAGCCATGCCAAGGGCAGGCAGGGTGTACCAGCACAGACAAGAGCCCTTTGTCGTGGGGCCACTGCCTGCCACTCAGCCCCAGAGGGCTGCAGCCTTGCCCCAGTACTGGCAGAACAAAGTGGCTCAGCAGCAGCCACAGCTGCTTCCTCATGTATTGCAGCAACACAAGGTGCATGGAGACCTCTCCCAGTGATGGGGTGGACATGGTGATGTGAATCCAGGAACTCCCATATGGCAAACAATGGGGGATTCAGGCCATAGTGGGAGAAGACACCCAAATGCCAAACTGCTGGGATGTCTCCGGGGAAAAACAGGCTGAGAAGAGCAGGTGGAATGCTGGCTGGAAGTCACCATGGGAGCTGCACCCATCACAGGGCAGCATCCAGATCCCTAAGAAGTGATTCAGATCCCCCTGAAGTGAGGCCTGCCCATAGCTAAGCTCCAGTTCCTTCCTTCTGAGCCCCACTGCTGTGCTTTGCTGTGAATGCAAAGTTTAAGCAGCTCCTGTGTCTTCCCTTTTATCTCTCATTTCTATGCTGACATTTTGAAGGAAATTTGCTCTTTTCCTTGAAGTACAGAAATCCATGGCCGAGAGCACTCGGGCTCAAAAACCAGGGAAGATGAACATATTTGGATGTGTGATTTCACAGTGGCTCCGTTGATAGCTTTCAGAGATTGGGTCCTGTCCATCAATATCCCGCAATGTGCATCCAGACATGACACAGCAGAACAAAAGCCAACTTATTAGAAAGGAAGAGAGGTGAGTGAACACCAAGACTGGTTAAAGAGAGTGGCTTTCAAGGAGTAAAGGGGAAGACCTCCCCCCGCTCTCTTCTCCAACCCTGATACAAGGCTACAACATCTGAGAGACACAGCACAACCAGCGCACGCCCACCATTGCCCCACAGGGCACAGCCATGGGGCATCAGCATGACCCAGAAAGCACCAGCAGAGCTGACTTTTGGGCACAAGATGTGGCATGGAGGAGAATCTGCAGAAGAGACTGAAGTGGAAACATTTAGAATAGGATTTTTAAAGGTATTCAGGCCCCTCTCGCTCTTCCCTCCAGCCTGCAGGTACTTAGGAACGCTTTGCACATAAAGAATTATTTGTCTAATATATCACGTTAGAATGTGAGATGACATATCCAGGACAGACTTTTGTATAAAGCAGAGTCTTAAAAGCAGAATTTTAGCAGTCCCAGGGGGCTCTGGGGCATAAAAAGCATGTGGTGGAACGAGTACTGATTTCTGTTTAGTCCAGGCAAGGATTTTTGTTTGCATTCTCTGTCCCTAGGAAAAACAATTATCATTGTCACCTGTGAGCCCAGCACAGCCCCAGAGGGAGGTTGCAGAGGGCTGTGGTGGATGATGGGGTGGTCCCAGGAGGTTGCAGCAGGGTGGGGGAAACAGGGAGTTAATTCCAACGCAGTGCAGGTGGGAGTTACAGGCAGGGAGTGATGGAAGTTTGTTCTGGTCCTCCAAAACACTTGCCTTTCTTTTGGCTTCCAAGACTTAAGCACTAGCTTGACAGTGGGATTAACCAACAAGAATAATCACAGCCTCAACCTCACCACTTTTCTCTGGGGATGTGGTGGGTGATACAGGGCAGACTACCCTGTGCAAAAGGGCTGCACAGTGTGTGATGGGGCTGTCTGGTCTTGGGGCTCCCTGGGAGCAGTGGATGGGCTCCAACCCATCCCCCTCTGCCCTGGCATGCTGGGGCACCTTCCCATCTATGCTTTGGCATCACCCCATCTGTGTCTTGGCAACCCAAACCTGGGGCCGACGTGGCCCTTCAATGCCTCCCCCTCTTTGCCAAGTCCCTCCTCCTGCCCCACTGCCTCACCTCACTCCCTCTCTCCTCTTCCACAAGCTTTTTTTTCCAGAGTATTATTTCCTTTGGAGTATGCTAATCCCTCTCCTGAGTACAAATTGTTGCAGTCTTTAGAGGGATAGGGAAATATTTCTGTTCTGCATATTTCACAGATCCTCCTCTGCACGGAAACGGACACTATCATTATTGGTACTTCTCTTTTTAACATCTCAGCTAAGGGAACTCTTCTATTAACTGTGAGCCTTTGCCAGAGCTGAAATTAAGGGGAAGAGGTGTAAACCAGCAGGACTCCTACTGGGAATCTCTCTTCCATGCCATCCCATAGGGAGTCTCTGTTGCATTCAAGGTTGAATTCCATGCTGGGAGGTGGCATGTGACATGCCCAAAGGCCCCATGAGAGGTGACAATGCCGACAGAGGCTACGAATGTGTCCAGGATGCTGTGGCAGGGCAGGGTTGCTCAGGTCCAAGAGCAGGTGGTTTCCATGGCCCTGATGTGGTCCCAGGTCCTTGGGGGGGGTGAATTGAGTGCTGGCACCTTGCTTGCAGAACCCCAGTGAAATGGGGTCCTGGCCCAATGGCACCTGGGGTTAAAACACTTCAATGGCCAGTCCTGCTGGATGAGGGGACACAGCACCGCCCTTCCAGGTAGATGGGAAGATATCTATGTATATGTATTTATCTATTTATAGGTAGAATTGAGCACTAGGGCTGGAAGAGGCCCACAAGAGCCTTCCCTCACACCAGCAGCCCCCAAGAGCTGGGGCAAAGGCTGTCCTGCTTTAACAACCATGGCACTGACCAGATCAAAACTAATTCAGCAGCAAATGAATTAATTGGTTGAGGAGGAATTTAACAGATGCAATCACACACATCCAGGTTCAAATGCCCCAAGGCCAGGCAGTGCCAAATAGTTTTGCCCATTCTGGACCTGCATGGATTACCCCAGCCACCGTGGGAATGGGTTTACTGGAAGAATAACCAGATCCCTGCCAGGCAGGGAGCATTTGGCAGGAATGGCAGGTGGCTGGCTGAAAGTATTGAGCTTCTCAGGTAGAGGATCATATTACTCTGGAAATGGAGGATCAAATTATTCCATTATTCCCCAGGGAGGGGATTAAATTACCCTGGAATTAGAGGATTAAATTACTCGCCAAGGGAGAGGATTAAATTACTTTGTGAGTTGTGGGATTAAAACACTCTGCAGGTGGCAAACTCAAAATAGACCTTCACACAGAAAGCAGGATTAAATTATTCTATGGCTGGTCAGGGGAAAAAAAACCCAAAACAGTGTACTCTGGAGGCAGCCATATTAAATTTTTTCTGGAGATTAAATTGCTCCACAGGCTTGCTGGATCCCAGTGCTGTGGAGCAGACCATCTGCTTGGGAAGGTGTGTGGATACCCAAGCATGAACAGCCATATGATGGGGTCCCACTGGTGGTACCCAAGTGCCTCTTGGCACCGTGGTACCTGGCACCTGACAGTTTTGACTATATTTATTTGCTTGGCAAGGTTGGGAGCCTGGCAGGGCTGGGCTGTGTTCCCCTGCACCATCCAGGAAACCTGGGGGGATCCCAGCTCACCTGGGGAGCACAAGGCAGACCCAAAGAATTGAGCCAAGTCTTAGTTCTGTTTCTTAAGGGAGGTTTTATCTTATTTTCATTTTTGCATTGATGACTGCTGCACTGATGAGTCTTCTGAGCACTGGCATCACTATGCATGTGGGGCAGGAGATCAATGCCCTTCCTGCTACCAACCAGGAGCAGCTCTCCTCCCCAAACTCCTTGCTTCCACTCATCACTTCCTCTCCCCTCTCATCCCTGGGCTCAGCTCTCCACCCTATGGCATCTCCCATGGGAGCCGATCAGCAGTGGCTGCACTGTGCCAGTGCTGTCAGCCCTGACTCGTGCTGCTGTGCCTCCTTCCCTGGTGCCTGTCACTGCCTGTTCCTGGTGACAGTGACAAATTGGCATTTGAAACTTGTATTGGTATTTTTTATGCTGATTTCTTTCTGAGGCTCCACTGCTGAGATTTCAAGAGAGAGAAAGAGAATGAGCATTTTAGGATAATCTTAAAAGCAGAAAAATTATTACATGTCAAACACCGAATGGGGAGTTTAAAAGGCTCCCAGGTGGGCTGCAGAATTAAATGTTTGGAGGCTTTTTTCCCCCCAGTGAGGTAAGAACCAGCAATGTCACCATAGCAACTGCAGGACAAATTCTGGGCAGTAGCTCAGCATATGGTCAGGGCCGCCCGAGACACTCTGCACAGTCTGTGGGGCTCCCACCCTGTGAGGTGCAGGAGACTGGGGTGGCCCCAACCTCACACATCCCAGTGCCCTGCAGCCATGGTGCCTCGTGAGCCAGCAGGTTTGCTGGCATGAGATACACCACGGTCAAAAGCTACCTGAGACCCACGGGATGTGGGCTGTGCTCTTGGTGAAGGACTATCCCAACCATCTCAAACCCTTCTGGTTTCTCCGTCCCACCTGCTCAGGTCTCTTGCACAGGGATGTTTCCTGCATCCATCTAGCTGGGTGTTTCCAGGGATAGGGACATCAAGGAATGGAGAGACAGGTGGGACTTAACACTCCTGACTTAAAAAAAGGGCCCCAAGCCATCAGGCAAGAGCAGCTAAAGAGCTCAGCAGTGTGGGCTGGGGTCCCTCATCTGGATAGGCTTCCTGGCTCCCATGGCAGACAGGAAACTTGTCACACCCCCAGTTGCACAGAGCCCTATCTGCCTCCTGCCTGTCATTGTTTCCATGTTGACTTTATGACAGCTGCTGGGAACAGTGGAAAGCAGTGCAAGCAACCAGGGGTTAACTGAGTGCTAGTTAACTCCTGGTGTCCTCACCTGGCCTGCCAGGGTTACAGTAATTAGCACAACCTGAGCTGGCTCATTAACAAGCTTTGCAGTGAGAGGCACAGGGAGCAAGGGGGTTAAAGTGGCTTGATTAGTACCAGCCACTGAGAAAGGATTTGTAGGAGGGAAACTAGTTTATCTTCAGATGAAGCAGGATATACTGTGGGGACAGGGCTGATCCCA
The DNA here is from genome assembly GCF_047495875.1 of Pithys albifrons albifrons. Lineage (NCBI taxonomy): Eukaryota > Metazoa > Chordata > Aves > Passeriformes > Thamnophilidae > Pithys > Pithys albifrons. The sequence continues at coordinate 2,032,951 of NC_092470.1, forward strand.
TGGGAAAAGACAGGGACAGCAGAGCTTTACCTGTGGGGCAGGTGAGGAGGGCTCTGGGCTGAAAGCTGCCATGACCCTTAATGGAGCTGCACTTTAAGGTCTTGTTTTCCTCCTCCCTTGTGCACCTGTTGCAAAGTGACTGACTGAAGGACATGATACACAAGGACATGGGGAAACAGGCCGAGAGAAGACAGCTTGGCTCTACCTTCCCTGAACTCGCTATAGACCCCAATGAAACCCAATTTTTGGAAGGGGGTCCAGCTTCCTGAAGTCTAGTGTCATTTCCTTCAGAAAGGAAGCACTAGCCTTGGTGCCAGCAATGGGCAACTCCTCCTTCCAAGAGCATGGTGGTAAGAGAGATTGGGCATCTTGCATGGTTGGTAGGAATGCCATCCCTCCTCCTAGCTCAAGGAGGGGATGCTGGCACCCAAATCTGCTCCTCCTTCTCAACCACTGGGGCCTCAGCTCAGAGGGCTCTTTTTTTTTTTTCTCATGGGCAAACAAAGTGGAAAATTAATTCCTTTAGATAGCAAATGAGTTTAATAGAAATGGTGATGGAGTTACACTGTGCCAGGAATGTTAATCCGGTACATGATGTGGCCGGACTCTCAAGCAGGGCAGTGTGGGTGAAGGAAGGCTGCCATTAAGAGCAGAGACATCAGGTCTGTGCCCAAGCTGTCCCCGGGTGCTGGTCACACCTTGGTAGATTCTGGGACACACTGGGCAGGATGGGACCCAAATCTCTTTCTCCACCGAGACCTAATACAAGTGGTGACAACTTGTTGGTCCTTGCCTGTAATTGGTGAATTTTGTACTGTGAAGTTCAGAAGAGAAGTGAGCTCCAGTAAAGCAGGAGGACACAGGGTAGCCTGGGAACTGGCCCTGGCAGAGCCTTCACTTGCAAAGCCTGGGGCTCCTGGGTAACCAGGGACAGGATTTGTGTGCAGAGTTGGAAAACCCGCAGTGTGGAGTGTGGTGGCTCTGCCAGCACACAGACAGCTCTGGAGAGCATCCAGATCCACCCCAGGGCAGCCGTGATTTCCATCAAGGTCTTTGTAAACAGTTACACAAAAACAAGATGTGACTGTCCCTGCCTCTACTGCTCACAGAGAGCTGACCTGAGGCCAAGCCTGAGCACTGCCCCACAACCGTGGAGTTGCCCACAGCATTACACATGCCTTGGACTCCCCTTTGCAAGCAGCAGGTGAAACAGAGAATGGGAGACACAAGGTGCTGGATGGAGCCACTTACTGGACTTGCAGCTGCCCTCACCTTTTAAGCAGACACTGCTACCTCTGCAAACTTTCACCTGAGCGCAGCTTCCAGTCTCACCTCTGTCTTGTCACTGACAGGCTACCTCAACTCTCTGCTTCTGCAACAGCCCTGTCTCACTCCAGTCCCAGCCCAGGAGTGGGGACATCAAAGGGGACACAAGGGAGTGCTCCCCTTTCCCTGCAGCTTCTGCTGCCAAGGTGACACGTGTCTGCGTTCAATAAAGCCTTTCAAAGGTGGGCTGGCATTTCTCTGTACATGGTTTTTTTACTCATCCTTTTCATCTGGGTAATTTATTCCCTCTTTCCCCAACACTGTTTTAATTGAGTTCACAGCAGGATCTCAGTACTGGAGCAAAGAACCAAACACCATCAGCTTCCCCAGGCAGGGACCCCACAGAGAGATACCAGGGAAGTGCTGTGCCTGGTCACATCATTGCATCCCACTGTGAATCTCCTGCCTGCCTTGGCAGCCTCCCAGCAGGGCAGGAGCCACTCAAGCTGCCCAGGCAGTGCAGTTTGGCACAAGCTGGGGCAGGTGACAGATAAACCTGCTGGGTCTCAGGTCCCCCCCAGCTTCTGCCACACTGCTCAGGCTCAGGCCAAGCACAATCCCACTGGCACAGCCCACCTGCACCACCCCTTTTCCAAGCAGTCTCCAGGAAGCATCAGGCTGTGGCAGGACACTCTCATGCACCAGGACATGGAGAAGGAGGAGCTGCTGCTGCTTTCCTCTCCACTGAAGAGTCACCAGGAAAAAAAACATGCTTCTCCTGCCAGAGCGTATTTGATTCTTCTGCTAACCTGACCTTGTTTAGTTCATTATAAGCCCCCAGGACATTGCAACTGTAACTTAAAAAAAGAAAGAAAACCAACCTAACAAAAATGCAACCCTTTTCTCTGATCAATAGTGCAGGCAACTGGAAAAGGTATAATTCAATTTGTCAGCACACAGTTATTAGTTACTGTGATGGAGCCCTTTCTCCCAGCCCTGCTTCCCTCGATGCTCCTGATGCTGGTTGTCCCCAGGGTAGGGGAGCAGCCCACAAGTGTGACAGGGAACCAGGGACAGCCATACAAGACCTAATGGAGCTGTGACCTGTGAGTGGAGCCTTCACTGCATCTGGGAGAGGGAAAAGGCAGGGAAACAGCGATTCCTGTATTAAAGGCAGTGGTGACTCTATCTCATCCTTCCAGCAGCTTTGCAAACTCCCCTCCCCGTGCAAACCCAGTGATTAAGGATTCCCACACATCCATCCTTTCCTTGAATGCCAGTGCCACTGCTCTTCCCAAGCATTCAGTCCTGCCCTGCTGCAACCCTTTTGAATGCTAACAAAGTCACATCCATCCTCAGCAAGAACTGCCCAGGGGACTATTCCCAGACTCGTGTTCTAAAGCTTTCCCTACCCAGCCTCTTCTTCCCCCTCTCCCACTTCCTTTTCCCAAGGGATGGTAGGAGAGGGAGCTGCTATCCCCAAAGGGCTCTGCTGAGGGCAGCAGGAAGTGAAACATGCCAGGACATGCATGGCCTCAGAAGGAATCAATGACTACAGGAAACCAGAAGCAGAGGCTCTGGGGAGCCTGATCGCGTGCCTTCCATGGCTCTCTATCAGCAGTCTAGTCTGAAATTACCTCCCACTGCTCCTGAGAGCAGTGCAAGTTGAGGGGAAAGATGCACAGCCATGGGTAGCTGTAAGTACCAATGACTTCTGCATGTGCCAACCCTCCTAGTCCATCCCTTGGCACAGTGTCCAAGGGTCTCAAGTGTCACTGTGGAGCTGAGTGCCATTGGTCCCCACCACACTGTCTGAGCCTCTCAGAAAGAGGCAATTCCAGCAACACAGCTCAGCTCCCTCCCCGCTCTCCTCCCCCAACTCCTCCACCAGGGAAACCTCCAGATATGCATCCAGAGATGTCTCCTTCCATTTGTTGATGTCGACAGGCATATCACACACATATTCATTATTTAATCTACCTTTGAATTGGGCTAAATAGTTCTAACGATAATTACAGAGCATTTGTATTTATAGAAAACCATCATGCACGATCTGCATCCACACAGATAATGCCGCTGTGATCTATAAATACGTAAGGGATGGTGTGGGAAGGCAGACAACGCTCCCAGTCCCATGAAATGCAAAATGCATGGATGGCCTAGCCACACAGGGAGCTATTACAGCTCTTCTCCTTTGGATCACGCCACAAACAGAGCTGATACACAGCTGAGCAGACACGTGGAATCCTAAGAAAAGAATGGAGGCAGGAGCAGACCTGCCAGTGGGGCATGGCAAGGCCAGAGCGATGGCAGACCAGTTCCAGGGATGCAGAATGGGGAGGGGATCAAGGGGAACAGGAGCAGAGGGAAATGGGATGCACTCCGTGCTGCCTGGCACAAAGTCTCAGAGCCCTCAGAGTGGAGTGAGAGTTAGGGAGCTGCAGGGTAGGGGAGAAGGGAGAGAGGGAGGATGTACTGTTCCTCTTCCCACAGCAATAAAAGTTTTACAGCAGCGTATGATTTTATTGCTAGCATTACAGAGGTAGAGCTTCTCCAAGCCTGAGCCCTTGGAGTCAAGTAAAGACACAGGAATCTTGGCTTTCATTAGAAACAAAGGGAAAAGGAGAGAGGCCAGCACAGCCAGGACTGCTGGAGAGCATAGAAACATCAGACTCCCACTCCAGGCAGCAAATGAAAGGAAACTTATATTTTAATATTTACTTGTTTTGAAAATAACCTAATGTCTCTGGAGTGGAGGTGTGCAGAGAGCAGGGAATTGGACAGCCCCATAATTTGGAAGAAGTCATATGAGGCAGCATTAGCACTACTTTGGTGAGAGTCTCAGTGCACATCCCTGTTTTCCCTGTCCTCACCCCTGCAAAATTATTTTGGCATGTCTCAGGCTTTAATTCTCCACTGGCATGGAGCCCCAGCTCAGGTGTGCTGCAGAGACACCTCAAGTGAGCCATGAAGCCATTTCACAGGTGAGCTCATGCTCAAGCAAGGCAGGACCACATGGAGTGCTGTCCAGTGCCACGGGATTGGTGCACTGCCTATCCCCACACAAGTGCACACAAATTATAAGTACTTCTATTGCATTAGTGCCTGGAAATTTCATTCCAGTCATATCCCATTCAGTGAGATACTGCACAGATACAGACCAAGCAGGATTTTTTCCTAGAGAGAAAAGCTGTTTTTCTCTGCATATTGGTTTAAAGCAAACACAGCCAGAGGCTGCACATGCCTGAGTAATGGCCTGTGACCACACCAGTGAAAAGGGGAGAGATGGCAACACAGTGCCCCAGGATCACTGGCTTTGAGATCTCCTTGTGCTGCCCCCGAAGCAGACCTACCCAACGCTGCTCTGCAGAGACCACCTTCTGCAGGAAGAAGAGTCCAATCCAAGCCCTGTGTTTCTTCAGTTTGGGGCTCTACATTGCCTTTTCCTCACTGCTAATTTACAAGCAAATATTTAGCCATCTGGCAGTCCTGTCCAGCAGGCAGCAAAGCAAACTGTTTGGCTTTGCTGCAGAAAGGGCGAAGCTGACATTAAGCTTTGTTCCCTGAATGCTGGGCACCCCCTTCTGACACGGTTTCCACCATTTGGCAAACTGCTTCTCTGCCATCTGCCTGGAGAACTCTCCAAAGGGCACAGAGCCTGCTAAATATAGCCAGGAAGCTTAGCAAACATTTTCAGCTAGTCTGAGAAGATTTCTCCCAAAGTTACACCTTCCCCAGCCCATCTCCCTTGCCTGTGACGTCTCAGATATCCTTAAACTACCTCTGCATTCTTCAGTCCCATTTCCTCTTTGGAGTCTTTCCCTTCCCTGTTCCTTTCTCACTACCACTCTTCACCTCTACTTTTACAGTTGATTTCTCCAAACACTTCCCTTCACACTCAGAGGAGGGCTCTAGATGATGCCAATGCTCCTTTCCCAGCCCACAGATCCCCAGATGCAGAGAGGGAGATCACAGAGCCTGTGGGCTGACTCTGCATTTGCTTCTCCAGGACGAACTTCTGCAGGCAACACCCCTACTCTCACCAGCTCTTGTCCATGGGGGGGCCCTTGCTGACAGCTTCCCCACACGTGGGGTGCACACCATGTCTGTATGGGTGACCCTCTCTTTGGTGACCCAGCTAGCAGCCCATGCCAGGCAAGAGGCTGATTTTTCCACTCCTGTGTGAAAATCCACTGCCTCAGTAGCTGACCTCTGTCTGACATGGAGGACAGGCAGTTCCACAAGCCACCACTTGCATATCTATCCACGGCTTAACCATCCCTTACTCTTTTTTCCAGGAAGCTGCAAAGCCAGCTGCCTCCTCCTGGCCCAATTTTTATCTTTCCCACCAAGAACAGGGACCAGAAACAGTACCCCTTCATGGCACCATGATCTGCAAAGAACGAGGCAACCTATTGCAGGCTTGGGCTGAACCACATTTACAGGCTTCAGGCAGCTTGATCCCATCATATTTGTTCCCTGGAGAAGGAAGAGCCGTCTACTTGTGTTTTATCACAGCAAACAAACCAAGAACAGAGAAAGACAAACAAGCACCCAGCATCCTAGGCATGGACAAGCTTGGCACGAAGACAGCCCTTGTTGCTGTAGAGGAGTGTTAACCACATAGTTTCCTCCTTAGGAGAGTAGAGAAAGGGAAAAAAACAAAGGGGAAAAAAAAGCACAAGAAAATAAACCCCCTTTAACAATGAACTCTTGTGTTCAGTCAGATGTAAAAGACAGGAAAAGAGAGAGGAGAAAGAGAGAGAGAGGAAGACAGAGAGAGAGAGAGAAAAAGAGAGAGAGAGGGGGGAAAGGAGAGACAATAGAAGGCAGATTACTATTTCCTCTTCAAATATTTATTTTCAGGTCTGCCTTGGAGTGCTGATTATTGAGACACAGAGCCTTGCTGTGCTGCAGCTTGTAAGCTCCTGCTGCACATGTTCACAGCACTGCCTTATCTGGATGGCTGGAGCTACTGGGAATTCCCATGAGCCCAGTGCCAGACTCCACAGAGGGCAGCTCTCCCTTGGGTCCCATCACCCCCAGGCATTCCATCATGCTCTCCAGTTCTCCAGTCTGAGCCCAGCAGCAGGCATCGGAGGACTTCACCACCTCCAGGTGCTGTGCTGGACTCTACTTGGGACCTCAGAACACACAGTTTGGCTTCAACCCTCACTTTTTGGCCAAGGCACAAGACAGCCTTGGAACTGTGGCCCTGAACAGGCACTCCTCAATAGTTTGAACTCCCTCAGTACTTGCCCTAAGGGCAGTAGAGGTGGCCTACATGGAGATGGGAAGTTCTTCAGCCAGGTATGCAGGTGAGCTGAAAATAGTGACCAAGCAAGGTGCTAGAGAGCACCAGACTGCTAGAAGTGACATATCTTGGAGGAGAGCCAGAGATGACATCCTGATCACAGACAGCAACTAAGAAATTAAGCTATCAGAGAGGCTTTTTGGGAGGGGTGAATGTCTGTGGTTTGGTCAGATGCCAGAGCAGGTCAATAACATTTGTCCTTCTCGCTGCAGATGGAGATCTTTCTGTGCCCTTGATCCCAACACAGCAGCACAGATCCCTTCTCCCAGCACCACACACCACAGAGGACATGCAGTATCAGAAAGGGAGGACATTAGAGAGGAGTCTGCAAGGCAGGGACAGCAGGGAAAGGGGCTGAACAGAAACTACCTCGAGAACTTAGACCTGGCAATAACAGCTTCACCTGCCCTTGAACTACAATCCCAAGCCATAGCCCATCCCCTCTGCTGGGAAGGAGGGGATCTTCAGCAGTGCCCCTGGAGCAGATACCAGGGGCCATCCCCCATGTGTCCTGTGTCCTCTGGGCAAGAGAAAGACTGTGGACAAGGGCAGCCATGCCCAGGGCATCCTCCAAATGATGTGGCCTCTGGGTCACAGGGAAAGTCATTCAGTCAACTAGAATCCCTGATTGTTCCCATCTCCTGCACAACTCAGCTTCACACACCAGGTACCAGAAACCAGGACAGCCACAGCACATCTGCTCTGTAACAAGCTCATAGGCTCTTGCTGGCCATTAAATTACATATCTTGAAACTGAAAAAGCTGTGTTTTGTTCTCTAAAAGACTGTGCTGGGAACCCCATGGAGAGAACCATGGTGTCACACACCTGAGGGGGATGGACTCACCTCCACACCTCTCCTGGGACAGCACATACAGCTCTGGCACCACACACGCTGTGTCCTCCTCCCCATATTATCTCTTGCACTCTCCCAGCCCAGCCCCATGTGCCCATGTGTGTGCACATCTGCAGCTGCACACCTGCAGCCACACACAGAGAGCTTCCTCTCTGTACTGGGCATGAGAAATATTGATTTCTTTCCCCCTGCAATATTTCGCTTGGCTGAGCAGATTTAGAATTGAAGAGTCAGACTCTGCCTAGAGACCAGAACCATATTTAATTCCATGGTTTAAGAGGCCCCAGAGCAGGTTCTTCTTATTTTAAATTACCAGTGCATTTAAAAGCAAGTGACATCTGGGGGGGATGGGGAGGGAGGTGGCTGGTGCCCTCTGCCTCAGTCCAGCTGGCACTGGCAAGAGCTTTGCAGCTCTGCTGCTGCTGCACCCTCACAGTCCCATAAGCTGCTCTGTCCACACCAATGAGAAGCAAGGGGTGGTGGTGAGCTCACCAGAAAAGCCCAGAGACCTGCTGCCATGTCTTTCTAAGGGAGGAGAAATGAGAGGAGTAAGAGAAAGGAGAAGGGCAAGGTGTGAAAACCTCTGATGAAAATTGCTCAGTGCATTGAGGTTTTGGGATTCATATTGCCTGTTCCTGCACTAGGCTCTGCCATGGATCCAAGCCCTCAGGAAGGAGCAATTTGCAGACAGAGAACAAAGACATGGTGCCTTGGCCAGAGGATGACTCCTCACAGTGCCTTATCATGGAGCAGTGCTGCTGGAGGACAGAGCTGTACACATCCAACTTCTAGAGAAACTGCTGTAAGTCAGGGCATCCACTGCTCTCCACAGGTCCCAAGCACACAGCCTCATCACAGATTGCCAGAGGAGATGCAACAGACATTTAAGGGAGAAGGGGAAAAATACAATAGCAAAGGCTTGTCCAAACCATCTGTGAGCCTCTGCCAGGTCCAACCAGATGGGTATACACATTACCCTCTCCATGCTACACAGAGCACGTCTGCTACCCAACACACCAGCAGAGAAAAGCCAAGTGTCCTCAGGATGAAGGGTCCATCTCAACAGGATGGGGTCCAGATGAGGTAAGCACTGCCCAGAAATGGGTGACGGTATGCTGGAGAAGAGGAAAGGAAGCACAGGTCCCTACACACTGCTCACCTCCCCATACCACATCTCTGAGGGCCCACAGCACAGGTTCAGCTCCACTGCTGTCACCCTGCCCTGGCTAAGGTGGTCTGAGCACACAAACATCCACTATCCGTTCTGCTCTAAGGCACCACCTCCAGGGCCCTGCCATGCCCAGCCACCCAGTCATCCCCTGTGGCCCTGCAACATGCCCAGAGTGACAGGGAAAGAGATGCTCTTCACAACCACTAAATAACGAAGACACTGGGTGCCAGACACCTCAAGGGCACACTAGTATATGTATGTCCACATGTACACACACATCACTGAACAGAAAGAGATGACTGCCATGACTAAGTGCTGCTCCCAGGGCTTCCACGGTAGGTTGCAGCGAGCTCCCAGAGCTGCTCCTGCTCACAGAGGGAAGACAGAACACCAGAGAGCTGTTCCTCTGGCTGGGAGATGAGACTAGTAGGACTGTGGTCTGCAGTCCTGGGAGATTAAATTCAGCAGGAGCCATGATTCACAGCAGGGCGAGCTGCAGGCTCCCAGGGGCCAGGGATGAAGGCAGCCCAGGGGCTGCGGTGGGGGCTCAGGACAGCTGTGGTCCAGGGAGATGGAGCACCAACCACAGCAGCCATGCATTAGCTCTCTGTGGTCGGCTATGACACAACACATCCTTAGCTGTGGCATTGTATTTTGACTGAAGCAGACAAGCAGAAGAATGAAAATGGATCCTTTTATATAAGCTCACATACAGGCTGTAACAGCTTCTTGACATCTTTACCCAGCTCTGCTCCTTGCTGGTGCTCATGTACAGGGCAAGCAGAGATTGCACAGGGAGTGCAAACTGCTCTGGCCCTAAAAGCATCAATTTGGGCAGTGGAACGACAACCCACAGGGAGACAGGCAGAGTGTGCCCTGATCAGGAACATGATAAGAAGCCTATTTTGAACCTGGTGCTCAGCTGGGCCAGTGTTAAAGTGATGCCAAAGGAGTTTTTGTTTTGATTTTCACATTTTGTAGATTTTAGGAACACAGTAGTTGCAGATTTTTAGAGGGTTAATATTTCTAACAGTTTAAGTTTAATGCCTTTCTATCACTACCCCTGTCCCAGAACAGGGAGCTCAAATTCCTTTAGTTAATTAATCTTGTTTAGACTCCTTTCCAAGGTAAAGAGCTGAAGGATATCAGAAGGCCTACAGGATGAAACATAAACATAGGCCAGAGTGACCCAAAAGCCAGAACTTGATGAACTCCAAGAGACCTCTGTGTGCCTGAGGAAGAAGAGCTGATGAAGACAGAGGGTCTTGACGACCCCAGATCCAATTCCAGGGGTTGGACCAGGGGTGGGACTGGGGCTGGACTGAGAAATGTGTAAAGCAATGATTGGAGGGATCTTATTATAAAAGCCATGGAAACAAGAACTGGGACACATGGATGACATCCTGTATTCCTGTGGGCTGTAGGCCCTGTGGTATTAAAGGACCTTTACTTTTTATCTTACCCTACACTAACGTGCTCAGAGTCCTGTTTTTGGGGGGAAGGGTCATTCATGGCATCAAAGGCTATGGGGTATCAATGCCATAGGGCTCCCAACACAAAGGGGAGCTTAAACTCCAGCTCATCTGCCTGGATAATACCAGGCACAGGCAGCTCAAGGAAGATTTGGTGACTTCAGTACACAACAAGGCCAGCCAGGGCTGCTGTGTTTGTATCCAAGGAGGTCACATATGGTGGGCTGTGTAGCAACCCACCATGTCAGGGGACAGGCCTAAGTGAAGAGAAGACAGCTGAGACACAGAACAGGAGGAATGGAAGAGCACAATTAGCTGTGGTGAAAGCCAAGGCTTTCATCATTAGTGTAATTATTATTGCAATTATTGTTTTTTCTTATTTTTGACAATTCAATAAAAATCAGCTTAACAGAAGAAAACATTATCTGTTAAACATTGGTGAATCTAAAACATAGACAAGCACAATGACATTTCACCTTACACCTGGACATTTCTAAGGATTTACCCAGTTCTTTAAAATAAAAACTTTCTGACCAGAGATTTCTTTCTAAAGGAAAGTAGCAAATACTTTACAGAGAAAACAGCACAATGAAACCCTGGGACATTTTCCTTTTTGGTGTTTTTCAAACATACAATTCAGCAGGACACAGGCAAGTCTGCAAATCCTCCCTGGTGGTGAAGGGGCACTTTTCTCAGTAAGAGCCACCAGAACAACAAGCAGATTCTGCACTACTGTGGGCAGCAGGACCAGGGCGATGACTCTGCCCCTGTACTTGCCACTGGTAAGGCCACATCTAGAATCCTGGGTTCAGTTTTGGGCCCCTCACTACAAAAAAGACATTGAGGTGCTGGAACAGGAACATGTCCAGAGAAGGGCAACAGAACTGGCAAAGGGTTTGAAGCATGAGTCTGATGAGAAGCACCTTATGGAGCTGGGGGGACTCAACCTGGAGAAAAGGAGGCTCAGGCAGGACCTTATTCTCTCTGCAATTACCTGACAGGAGGCTATGGACAGGTCAGAGTTAGAGGAAGTGGCCTCAAGCTGCACCAGGGGATGTTTAGATTGGAAATAAGGGAATTTTTCTTCAGCTGGCTGTCAGGCTGCCCAGGGAACTGGTGGAGTCACCAGGCTTGGAGTTATTTAAAAGACACGTAGATATGGCACTTGGTGACATGGTGTAGTGGTAGGCTTGGCAGTGGCAGGTTAGTGGTTGAACTCAATGACCTTAGAGGTATTTTCCAGCCTAAACAATTTTATATCTTGTCTTGATCTGCTGAGACCACCTGGCATCACCAGAGCTACTGATGACAGCTTTGGCACATGGGTACAGCTGGGGTACCCCTCCTCCTTCCCCCATCCACCCAGAGAACCAGCACAGGCAATAAATACCCATAATGAAATGGCTTTAAAGAACAGAGAGTATATAAGGACAACGTTGGAATGAATTAAAAATAAGTATATAAAAATAACAAAACCACATTTAAATTAACTGAACTGTTAAACGAATAAAAAGGTATTAAATAAGTTTTCTGAATGTCAAGTTGACACAGTTTTTTTTATGTTCAGGCAAAGAAATGAGTCTCTTGAGTAAATCTCCCCCAGTCCAGGGCCAGGCATTAAAAGCTTTCACAGGCTGAGGTCCCTTTGATCTGGGCTGCTTGATGCAGCACACATCTACCAGCCTGGCTGCCCCACTCCTGCATCCGTGGCATGGGGATGGCACAGCAGGGCTGCCCAAAGCCCTGTGTGGAGAGCTGAGCCTCTCCAGCACCATCCAAATGCCACCCGTGAGTCTTTTTATCAGGGTACCTTTACATCCTGCCTTGTCATCTCTCCTCCAAGCAGGACAAAGCAGTGGAGCTGCTCTCTGTCACACCTCCACTTTCACCTCTCCCACAGGCACCAGCAGCTATTTTCCCTCTCTGGGGAAAGCAGCTTTCTTTAGTAGCATGTTACCTGTCAAAGGCTCTTCCCTCAGCACCTCCTGTAGTGAGTGAAACATTTCTTTTTGGGAATTAGGGGAATGCTCCCTCCTGTGGCAAACACTGCCAGTCCCACTCCCAGTGTGAGGAGCCCCAAAGGTGGCCTGGCTCTCTCACTCCCCAGACCTACAGAGCAAACATCCAGCTGCTCAGAAGCACCACGCAGGCTGTTGACATTATTTCATGCCTGCAAGGTCATTTATGGGAGATAACTGTGGATGTATGTATTTCTGGAATTCTCCTGTGCTTTGTATATAATGATAAATATATAACCCAGGAACTTAACCAATGCAGTACTGACAAACCATCAAATGAAGCAATTTGTCTCAGACAATTGCCTGAACTGCCTCCAATGTCGCTATCTCACTACTGACAAGAAGAGGGTCTTAAGTGTCCTGAAATTATACTGCAAACTCCCCAACTCTCTTAGCTCCACCTTCCCTCCTCTCCCTCGAGCTCCTTCTCTTGTTTCTCCAGCAAAACACTCTCTTATGCAAATAATCAGACAGGGAGGCACAAAAGGCATTTTGTTTAGTATTTCAACACAACCACATATTTCTCATTCAAATATTCAGCTGTATCCTTCAGAGATCAAAAGCACAGCACTGAAACAAGGCAAAACATGAACATCCCAAGCCAATAGCTCAAACTTCCCTTTCATTCCTGTTCTGAGGAAGCAGACGAGAAATCCATCACCCCCACCACGCTGGCTCCCAGGTGTCACAGACCCAGGATCCCTGTGCACACAGGTAGAGCTCTGTCACATCGCCCATCCCTGCACAGAGCCCTGCACTGCCAGAGATTACATTAATGGTCATTAAAGCCTTTATGAGTGATGCCTGTACAACCAGCAGGTGATCCAGATGCTGTAAGGTCTCCAGAGAGGTGTAAGATGGGGTTGGCACATCCTGGACCAACTAGAGAAAGCTTCCTGCTCCCAGAAACCTGGAGTGGGGTCTGGCCCAAGGAAGGGTCACCATGTGCTGCACCAGCACCCAGAGAAGCCCTAGGTCACTGCATAGGAAGGAAGAAGGTGCAGCTGTGCTGCTTCTCTGGTGTGCAGCATCCTCCAGTGCTGGAGCATCCCTGCCACCTTCACACAGTGGAGCTATACAGGGAGGATGAATGATGAAATAGTGCAGCCCGGCCACCACACACCCATAAACACCCCCTGCACTTCTACCTTTCAGCCAGAGACCACACCTGCCAGCCTGTACTACACCAAAGATTCAGATTTGTGAATACAGACCAGCTTCCCTGCATAACTACCTTCATGACTCCAGCCCTCCTTCAACCCCAAAAAGCCTTTCCCCGTGGGAACATGTGACAACAGGGCCGAGCCGCAACAGTCACCTGCTCCTCTCCCTACCTCAGTGAGGAGGGTGCTCAGCAGGAGCCATGGGCTTTGGCACATTAACTGTATAATATATGAACTCATACCAGTTTTATAAGCCCCTTCTGGCTCAAATCACGTTGTAATTCTGAACAGTCTTAAACTCATTTAAATCCTAATAAAAGCACCGCCCTGCATTTGCATTTGTTGCTCGCTGGTCCCTGCAGCTGCTGTGACAGCAGTTCCTGTGGAATTGATAATGCTTGGGATGCTGTACACCGGAAACCATCCCTCACAGGAGGGGTCTGGACACACACTTAATAGGACAACTGAAAACACAGATGCAGGAAATGGACCTCCAGACTGACCCAGGATAATTCACAGAGCAACTGCGAGTCAAAGCCTTCACACAGGAGAGCAGCAGTACCAGTGCTGAAACCTCAGTGTCCCACCTCCTCTGGGATCCCAGGGGAGACTCAGGCTAGGCATAAGGCACCTGCAGAGAGCACCATGAGGGCATTTAAAGAGAAGGGGGCATGCCTAATAAAGCACCAGAGAGCAACAAGCCCGGGTGCTTGGGAACCTCACACATGAACAACACAGGTACCCTGGGGCAGGCAAGGACAGAGCCCTGGTTTTCCATGTATCTTGGTGTGCTGGTGACAAGGTGGGATTTGCTGCCACAGCTTGGAGGCTGCAGGAAAGGCACTGGGACTGCATCTCAGCACATCATCCACCCCTAGGCCACCTGCATGCAAATCCAGTCTCGCCCTTCCCTCCCAAACACTGACAAGCAGAATGTGCTCCAGCTGTGCTGGAGGATGCAGCAAAAGGCTGGCTGATGGTGGACCCAAGAGCTCCAGCTCCCATCACCAAGCCCATATGGCTCTCCCACTCCACCACTGGCATAGCAGGTCTGTGCTGACTCAAGTACTGCCCATGGTCTCCCCTCCCCAGCTCTGCTGCCCCAGTGCTCTCTGCAATATCCATACACTTCCCTTCACAAACTCTTGCCTTTCCTCCAGGTTCAGCCCTGCTCCATTCCCATCCCTCCATCCCTCTTGCCCTCCTCGGCACTTGTCCAGTGCTTTATGCCTGGCTGGTTTTGGTGGTGACATAAATAGGCTCCTCTGAAACAGTGAGATTATGAGCTACACCCTTCCAGCTACAGAAATGCTAATTATTACTGAGATAAATGGAAATATCAATGATGAAAGTCAATATTATTGCCTTCTTTGTTCCTGTTTGTTTTATTTGTAGATGAAAGAACCACTCAGGCCGTCTCTCCAGGATGTGGCCAGGAGCTGGAACGGCTCCTCTTGGCAGGCTCATCCAGAGCTGTGTTCCTGTAAGAAATCATACTGCACACATGCTTGCAAAGGGCTCTCTAAATCAGCAGGTTTCCAAAGCAGGCATTGTCTTTGATTGATTCATAAAACTGGAGCTGCCTCCATTTCCCACTCCAGAACCAGGCGAGGGAGGATTTAAGGGAGGGAAAATGTGTAATGTGGGTGGAAGTGATTAATTGTGGAACATGGCACAGCATTGGGAACGTTCCACATTTTGGCTTGGTTTGATGCTCACGCCTTCATCCTCCTCACCCGGTGGTCTAGGCACCAAGATGGGAACCAAGGACCCCTCCCAGGCTCTGACAGGGATTCCTGGGCAAGTCCCACGGCCCTGCTGTGGCCAGGCGAGTGCTTACAACATCAACATTGCCTTCAGCAAGTCTGCTCCCTCAGCACGTTCTGAGTCAGAGCGGCTGATTTTAGTGACAAGAGACCTTTTTTTAAGCCCTATTAGCCTCGCAGAGCTAACAGAGCTAAGAGTGAGTGAATGAGATGCTAATTTTGGATCACACTTAGCCCAACAGCTTCCTGGAACAGCCCCTCTCTACAAGCAAGACATGCACTCCTCAGGGCCCTGACCCACCACTGGATTCCCCACAGCCACAGAAGGCAGGACACAGTCAGGAGGGAGCCGTAGGGTGCACCAAGGACATTGTTGTTCCAAGTACACCCATTAAATTCATCATTAAATTGCCTCCACTCTCTTCCAATCCCTCAATTCATCACCAGCAAATATTCATGGGAACAAGCCAGCCCCCTGGCTCCCAACTCCCCCATCTCCAAGGATCAGTGCAGTGATCATCCCTCTGCAGTGAGTACAAACCCTCCCAGCCCCTGTGTGCTAACCAGGACAAACACTCCTGCTGCCTCTCCCAGTGCAATGAGACCAGGAGAACTGAAAGCCTTGCACAAGTAATTATAACAATCTTTAAAAAGCAGTCAGCCCATCCCGAGTATTTCATGGATGGTATTTTTTAAAAAAGCTCTTTTAAAACCCCTCCCTGCCCCTTGGTGCATGTCAGGGTGCAATTAAGCAGAAAGTATCAGTGCATAAACCTTAAGAAACAAACAGCCATGTGCATCCAGCTCTGCTCTCGCTTCTTCCCTGTGGTTAACACTAATGTGACATCCTAAAGCTGTGTGTGCATGGTACAATCTCCCATCCCAAGACAGGGAAGAGCCAGCTCAACTGCTAGAAAACCTCAAAAGCCTCTGAGTCTCACTCACACAGTACCCAGATTCCTGTCACAAATAGTCCCCCCGATGGTCCCCGCCAAAGCTCACAGGTACTGGAAAGCCTAGAGCATCAAGGCACCCTGCATGAGATCCCACCACAGGGCTCTGCAGAGCTGCTGGTTCATGGTGGTGGCAACCCAGATTTGCCCCCCAGGCCAGCAGATGCACTCATGGTGCCATCCTTGGGCTGCAGACCCAGCTCCCTGCCTGGCTTAGCAGTCTTTTGCACAATTAATAATTATTTTTAATAACAAAAATATCTTAATAGTTTTATCAGCCCTCAGATTGAGATGCTTGTAAAGAAATCTGGTTTAATCCAGAGCACCAGGGAGAAACCAGGTAAGGCATGGAAAAAAAATTCAGGGCTTTTCTTGGCAATGCTGAGGTGAAGGAACAGACCTTCCAAAGGAGGTCACAGACACCTCTCCCTCTCTGACACTCCTTCCTCCAACCTGGTTCTTTCTCAGCTGTTCCAGCCACCCTGTTTAACCACAGCATTTGGGTCAGCTGAAGACAAGAGTCCCCGCTGTCCCTTGCACCTTTCCTGGGCACAGTCTCAACACTGCTGACACTCCTGCATAGGACCTCCCCTGCCAGGAGTACCAGGTTTCTGAAGTAACCTTGGCAGTGAAAACTTGCTTTTCAATTGTGAAAATCCAAGACACTTCACAGGGTCTTAGTGGAAACCCTACTGCAAGCTTGTGGCCACATCACCAGAGCTAGCAACACTGGAGAGGACAGGGAAGATTTTTTTTGGAGCATTTATGCCATACACATTCAGAGAGGAAGAGAAACATCCCTCGGAAACCACAGCAGTTCAAAGATCTGCTCGGTTTAAACACTAAAAATTCATGCACTAAAAATCCACTTAGGCTCAGCCCTGCCTCAGAACTAAATAAAGCCTCTAACCACATCATCCAGCCCCAAGGTTTGCAGGCTCCTCTGGGAGAGGGTTTATGTGCCTACTGGATGCTCAGGCTGAGATCCCTGCCCCCAGCACCACAGCATGCTTCCCCCTCCAAGCTTTTGGGCAGGGCAAGGGTCTTTGCACTGACCTTGCGGTGTTTGGGATCCCAGTTGTGCCTGGCTGCCCTGTCTTGCATTACTTAGAAACTGGCTACACTTCCCTCCATTATCCCAAATTCCTTAGGAAATAACTTCTTTCCTTTTCTCAAAGGAAAAAGGTGAAGAAAAAACAAAACCACCTCATTTTCTAAATACTGTTCTTAGGAAAAATCTTCAGTTTTGCAAATAGCATAGTGGGAAAAAATATCCGAATCCAAACACAGACCAGATGGCTCTCAATCCTTGTATTTTCAGGGAGGACTTTAACCAGAAGGATTGTTCCCAGCAGAATTTTTGTTTAATAGAAGATCACTAAGAATAAATGCACTTAGGGGCTTGCTGTTGAGAAGGTGTTTTGACAGGAAACTGCTATTTCCATGGTCTCTCCACTTGCTCTGTCAGACCTGGGAGCTCTTCTGACTGAGCATCCTTCACACACAGATTTTCCCAGAGTCCCATCCACACAGAGCACCTGTGGGAGTAGGAAGAGACAGATGTCTGGGCTCATTCCTGCTTACTATAAGATGGGAAATGGCAACAAGAAGCTAGAAGTACCTCTCTGCGAAGCTGGAAATGCCTCCCCACCGGCTCCTCTCACGCAGGAGTGTGAGGCAAGGTGAGGACAGGTCCCTTTTTTGCATGCATCAGCTTGAGCCTATGCAGCCTGCTCTTTGCTTTGTGCAAAGAACACAACATAAAAAGGGAAATTACACATCTGAGTGTGAAAGACTATTCTGCCTCACTGTTTTGATTCCCTTTTCTCTGAACCAGGTGTGGGACACTGCCTCTAGGCCATCCCAGGTGAGCCCCTGCACCCTCCCTCAGGTAGAGGTGTTCTTCCCAGTGGCACCACTCCTGCTGAGCAGAGATCCGAGCACACTCCTCCATCTCCTACCTTGGACAACATCCAGTTTCAACAATTACTCTCCCAGCTCCCACAGACAAAAAAATGTTTGAATCATCCTAATATTTTTTTCCATTAGGAAACCAAATTCTGCTCTTCACTGAGAGATTCTCTTCATTCTCTCTCGAGGACTGACACCCCAGGAAATTGCCTCAACCCAGTCAGCTCTGATGTTTGCTGTCTCATGTGTCAGCTGCATCAAGCTGACAACTCACAGATTTCAGCTGAGGATGCGGATGTACAGCACAAGCTGAAACCCGCTCCTGTCTCTTTTAACTGTCCTGGCGAGAGCACTGGGAGGAGGCTGAGCTGGTGGAGAGTGCGTGGGAGCTGTGCAACAGTAATAGAGACATCTCAAAAAACATTACTTTTTGAGGATCCTCTGACCTGCCCTCCCCTGGAAGATGAAACCACTCCTGGCCGGCATTCCCAAGCTGCAGCGTCTGGCTATCCACACTGGAGCACTCCATGAGGGCAGTGTTTGCCCCTTGCTGATGTAAAACAAGTTGGAGCAAACCTACCTAAGCAGAGCCACATGATCCCATCACAAAGCCACTTCTCAAAAGTATCCCCATCCAAATATTAATTTTAGATGCCTCTCCCCCCAGTAAAACACTCCCCTGCGTGGGCATGATGGATTGAACTTTTCTTACATGCCTCAAATACTAGCTGGAACCTGCATTGCCTTACCCCCAGGAGACCTGGGAGGCAGCCTTGGACTAAAGTGGAGGGAAAAGGCATACCTGCCACACTTACAACTATGGAAACCAGTCCAGTCCTGGACTCAGCACTACAGAGACATGTGCGTGTCATGCTCAGTAATACACCAACACACTGAGCGTGTGTGCCACCTACCTGGGTCAGATGAAGGCAGGATGTTGGGGGATTGGATGCCAGAGGCACACTGGGCTTTGGCGTCTCCTCTGCTTTCCACTCATGCACTGTGGGAGAAATTATACTAAAATTAGGGCTTTAAACCAGGCATTTGAGATACAAGCAGAAGAGAAATTAAAAAGCTGTGAATGCTTTTCCCCTCTCCCTCCCAAAACTGAGCTCAGGCAAGCTTAATCTTCATCCAAGCTGATATTTAAAATCAGGTTGCAAGAGACAGAAAAACATAACTACTAAAATTTAGTGACCCTGCTGCTGAAAGGCCCAAAATGAACTGTTTAACAGAGCCATTTTCCCACAGAAATAGAGCAGGTCTGTACTTAGTAGAGCACTGATCTGCTGACAGCTACCAGGACAGATTTGGGCCAGAGCACCTGGGAATTGTTTGCAGTCATCTCTCAAGAAGCACATGCATGCAAAACCCATTGGAAAAGCACTGTTTTAAGAATGCTGTAGCTGCCTACGAGGTCATATAGCCCTCACTGGCCACAGAGGCTTGCACTGCCTTCCACAAGCCTCCCCAAGCAGCTCGGTCCTGGCTGCATCCCTGTGTCCCCATCAAATGCTTTGCACAGGACTGAAGTGCAAAACATCACCAAAACACAGAGCTGCAAAAGGGTCTCACAGCTCCAGGACCCCAGCAATGAGGCACGAGGCTCTGACTGGGGGACACTGCATCCCACTGACCCAGGAGTTTTGAGGGTCCTCCCACAGATGTATTGAGATTTGGAGATTCTGTGCTACAGCATAGCCAGGCCAAAACTCTGCTTGGAGCAAAGCACTGTCATAACTCCATGGGGCCAACAGGCTGGATTCTGAGAGATTCCAGGAGCTCCAGTCCAGTCAAGGGATGAACAGACTGCCAGCACTGGAGTGCCCAAACTGACCACATCCTGACCTCAGGCTCACCTCCCCACTGCTGCCACAGCACAAGTACATGCTGGAAAGGGAGGAACACATGTACCACAGCTGCAACTCTCCTGCCAGGTGTGGAAAGAAGTGTGCCACATTCACATCTTCTCCTGCTAGAACCCATTTTCCAACACAATTTTTGCTGTTCCAGAAGATAAGGTCAAAGCAGGGGCTTGTATTCCTCCTTTCTGGGAATAAAAAGTAATTTCTCTGAATCCTGAGCAGGTCCACAAACCAGGGGCACAGAGGTGCCTCAGGAGGCAGGGATACTGCTGGAGGACCTCCAGTTCCACATGGGACTCTGTCTGTCCTTTCCCAGAACAGGGACACAGCTTTGGACTGGCCAGGAGCCTCTTGCCTACCCACCACTAGCTTTCCTGAAGCAGTTATCCAAGATAACCCCAGAGAAGCAAAAGCAACTCACTTCCAGAGTGCCCTTGGCACTCATTGGCTTCAAATCCAGAGGCTCTCTGTCCCAGGCTTTGGCTAATTCTCACCATCACAGGGTACCCACATCTGCAGCAGAGAAGCCTATGACTTGGCAGACACATGAGACAGAGAAGGCACAGGTAAGGAGGGATGCAGTGCTCACCCCCTCCTGCATGTAGCTCTTGCACAGACAGGATCTATAACACCAATTAATGGTTGAATGCATTTTTGGGGGGGTTTATTCCTATTGCTGACTACAACTCCTTATAAACTCATACATTAGCAAATCTTACAATGATCCCCAAAGTCAACAAAATAAAGTTATCAAAATTTGGAGCACACCAATGCCTGTTTTGAGGGAACAGAATCTGCCTAATCATGCTTCAAAGGACACCTGAAGTCCTAACAAAACTCAAGAGCCTGCAGAAAGCATTGGAAAAATGGGAAATTACTTACTCGGTTTACTTTTTCCTTCCACACATCACTTATTTTAAAAGACTAAAAACATGTTTATGAGTTTAAGATATTTAAATGGATCAAAATCTGTTCAGCAAGGAAGGAAAACAATTCTCCCACCCCAAACTTCTTGTGGGCTGGGACCTGCTTTTCAATCTTCCACCCACAGCAAGTATTTCAAATCCCTTTTTAAACTGAAAGGCTGCTGCTGGAGACAGATCAGGGAGATGACCTGTGGGAGGAGGGCTCTGCCACCTCTCTCCTCCCTCATTGCCACAAGCACCTCTTACCTAGAGTCAATCAGGGGCACCTGCAAGGGGTCACCTGGGAACAGGGGACAATACAGGCATCTGTGTATGGGGAGAGCACCTAGGGAAGATAATATGAGAAGCTTTCCTTCCACCTCCTCCATCAGCAGCTTTCTATGAGGAGGATCAATGCAGCCCAATGTAACTGCACCGTTGTTCCATTTCTAATTAATGAAAGAAAAAACTAATCATTGAATTAAACTTCTCATTACTTCAGCTGAATACCCACTAAGTAAATTTAATTACTGTATGAATTGGGTTTCTCCCTGCCTGTTTCATTAGCTACTGATAAAGATGGAGGGAGGGGCACAGAGGGAGAAATGAAAACAGAAAGAGAATGGAAGATGGGAATACTAAATGCAAACCCAGAGGCACACAATTCAGGAGGTTTGGGGGGCTTCCAGTAAGGGCCTGGGAAAAGACCCTCCCACACCAGGCTGGAGGGATTCCCTGTGGGATAAAACCACAGGGACAAGGTCTCACCACACTCTCCAGCATTGCCAGTCATGGCCACTTGTAAAACAGGCAACAGAGGTTTGGGCACAACCAGCTCCCCTCCAAACAAAGGCAGAGACTGATTTCAGATCTGCAGCAACCCCTGATCTCTTCTAATCTCATGTATTTCTAAACAGCCAATTTTTCCCTCTCCCTCTGCAACAAAGGCAGCAGCCCTACGACGCTTCAGCAGGGAGCTAGTGCTGACAGAAGCATGGGAGCACAGGAGAACAGACAGCAAACACCTGCTGTCCCACCACGCTCCCAGACACCTGCCTGGAACACTGTGTTTGAAGCCTTCCTGCTAAAGTGGGAGTCCTGCACGCCCATGCTGCAGGGAGCCAGGATGTGCCAGCAGCATGCTCCTCCTTGCAAATTAGTGGAGGATGCCTTCCTGCAGCACCCTGTCTTGCCACACAGATTGGTTATAGCATGATTTTGGGGCTCTCCTACTATGATTCAGCCCTCATTCCTCCTTCCTGACAAAGGGCATGAAGCATCACAGAGCAGGTCACCACTCTCCATGCCCAGGAGTCCAGTAGCCCCCACCAAGCCCACCTCCCTTCCAACACATGCAGCCACATCTAGCAGTCCTGTGTGACATCTGGGATAGACTAGAGGTGAAGAGGGTGTAGGAAATGAAAAGCACAGCTTCTTTCTCTAATTAGGTAGTTTCAGCTGAGCTGGGTGGTGGAAGGGTTACCCAGGTGCTCACAGTGGCAAGATGGCAAGTGGCAGTGGCAGGTATGGTCAGATCATCTCCTCTTTGCCAATTACGGGGCCAAGACAAGCCTATGCAGTTTCTTCTGCAGTCCCAGGGGAGGGTCTTGTTCACACTGGCAGCTTGTGGTCCTCACAGTGCCTCACTGTGACTCTTCTGCAAGTTGTGGTGCTCAGGGAGATGGGGTTCTCCCTCATTCCCATCACTTCACTATATCTGACCCCAAACCAAGTTGACACATTTGAACTCTTCATGCTCAGGCCACATAAACCAGCCACCCTTGTCCCTTGCTCCCCTAGTCCTTTCCTGCTCTCCTCCCTCCCCAGAGTGGTTTCTCCTGTGCAAGGAGAGATGGAAAAACCTTCTGGGCACACCAGAAGGTCCCTTCAGTATCATATTTATCTCCTCAAGATGGACTTTCTCAAATACCATATAGAGAAAACAGGTAACAGGCTCAGATGCTGCTCTGCAGGGAGAAGATGGCACTGGGTGGGACCTGCCATGTACCTCTGGCACCCAGCAGCATCCAACACAGTCTAGACACCAGTGGTCGTGAGCACAGCCCTGGAAAGATGCTGGCTCTTGAGTGGGCTCAGCACAGCATGCTCTGCTCTCCTCTCCAGCACAAGCTTTCTGCCATAGCTAAAATTAGCTCCCACAGTCGCCTGCCATCACCAAACTTACTGGTACAAACACGTTCTGCCACTGCAGGCTCTTCCTAAGTTTCCACTCAAAACCCCCCAACACTGTAGTATGTGCCCCACAGCTCCACTCTCTTTCATGCTTGTCTTTTTTTGTCTTTTTTTTTTTTGGTGGCCAAACTGAGAAAGTAATTCAGGGTGACCAAAGTCCTTTTTTCTTTGCCAAAATTTAAAGCCCCAGTAATAATCTGGGGCTGAATGAAACATTTTGTTTGGGCTGAAGTGAAGCTTTAATTTTGTTTGTAGGTGGCTTCTCCCCCCCACACTGAAAAAAAAAAAAACCTAGAAAAAATTCAAAATGAAATGTCATCTTGAAACAGATGGCTGAAAGGTTTCATTTTGAAAATGTCAAAAAATCAAACTTTTCAGTGTTTCACTTTTTTTTTTCCCAACCAAAGCCACTTGCTAAATACAACCTGAATTCGTGAGCAGAGTCTGTTGACTGAAACCTGAGTTTTTTGGTGCAGAAGCTGTTCCCTCCAAGCCCGCGTATGGACCCCGTGCTGTGACCCCACTGCAGCTAGGGACGCAGGTGGAGCTAATGGGAACACAGACTTGGAGCATGCCCTTCTTTGAAGAAGTGTTTTGGAAAAGGAAAGTGAAAGGCAAAGGACTCACCGTGGCAGCAGAGCTCTGCAGCTTTGTCCTGGGTGCTGGAGAGGTGTCCCGGGCAGAGGGGGCAGAGGAGGGTGCTGTGGCCCCAAGTGGGAAGGACAGGGTGGTCCTGCCTGTCTCATGGGACCCGGCACAGAGCAGGAGGGCACCTGGCTCAACCCCAGACACACAGCCCTGCAAGACAGGAGAAAGGAGACAGTGTGAAGAGGTCCTGAGGGACTTGCCCCACTGGAGAGCATTTCTAGAAGTGATTGCTCACTCTTACCCATGGCCATCCATCACTACAACCAGCCCACCTCGTGGCAGAATGAACCAGCAGCCATCCACGAAGGCTTTGCCTATCTGGCCCCTCTTGCTCCAGGAGGGGGGATGTTCATCCCAGAGCTGGTCAAAACCAGATCACAGGGATAAGATCTTACCACCAGCTGGGAACCAGTTTGGAGCTGATCAGATCTTACCGACAGCAAATCCCACAGCCTTTCTAATGGCCTGAGGAGAGGGATCCTGGGTGCTCCTCCCCACCACTGCCTTGTGACAGGACCACTGCCAGGTAACTCCATCCCTACACACAGGTGGGCAAGGGGACAATGTAATGCTGGAGGGCAACAAGCCTGCTGAACTACAAACACAAGGCTCCCACTTTCAGCAAGCAGGAATCAGGTTTTGATTTCCAAGTTCACAGTCTAAGAGTTTTCAAGTACAAGCAAAGTCCAGCAGCTCTAAATTCTGCCTTGAATTTGAGACCTCAATATACAGGAAGGGAAATATTTTAAATGTGGTTTATATTTGCTATTGCTTCCCAAAGAGTGACAGGATTCCCAGACCACTCTGGCAGAAGAAAAGCAGGCCAGATTCAGGAGGGTGCTCTCAAAAAAACACTCCAAAATTTAAATCTAACACAAAATCACAGTTATAAAAATCTGGTTTATGCTTCATAGAAAGCTGGGCAAGAAAATCATATGCCACAGAGCCCTGTGATAGCAAGAGTTGACACCTAGACCCAAAATCCACCCGTCAGGCACAGTGTTCCGGGTTCATTTTCTTTTCCTTTTCACCTCTGATTCAGCTCAGGGGCAGCAGTACAGAGATGTCACAGAGCAACAGGACCATGACCATTCCAGCATGATCACAAACCACAAAATGCTGAGGCTGGTGTCAGAAAACCTGTTTGTGTGAGATCACTAGCCTGATTGCTCACTGAAAGAGGATTAGATGAAGCTTAGACTAAGCATCTCAACAGTATCAACCCATAAGAAGATGCTCAGCCATTTCCACTGCTAAGGTAACGTGGAAATAGATTTATCCACTGAGAGAAAATCTTACTTCCAAGGACCTTCATGGAGAGGGGTATTTGCCAGGTCCTTGGCTCAGTGTCTGCAGGGGTAGGGCAGGCAGGAGCCTGCCGGATGGACTCACATGGAACAAGAGGCAGACTGGCTCCAAACTCAAACCTCCTCCCAAGTTCAGGGGGCGGCAATCGGAAATTAAGCCCATCTGTTCCTAAAAGAGCACTAGCAGAGAGGTGAGGATGCTGAGAATCTAAGCTCCAAAGAAATTAAAAGCATAAAGAGACAGAGCTGCCTGTCAGTGGAGGGATGCTCTGACTCAGACTCACCACTGCAATGAGTTTGGAGATCTCGGCCCAGACCTCTACTAACCCTCTTGAGCAGGAAGGTGCTGCAGCCCATGGGTCCCCTGCACTAGCCCATCCTGGTAAAGGGTGAGATGAGGCAGCTGGAGAGTCCCAAAACTCACGGATAAACTGCAGACAAGGGAAGATCAGATTACACATTGGGAATAAATTCTTCGCTGTGCAGATGGTGAGGCCCTGGCACAGGCTGCACAGAGAAGTTGTGGCTGCCCCATCTCTGGAAGTGTTCAAGGCCAGTTTAGACAGGGTTTGGGGCAACCTGGTCTAGGGGAAGTTCCATCCCTCATGGCAGGGGGTTGGAACAAGATGGTCTTCAAAGTCCCTTCCAACACCAAACATTCTGTGATTCTATGAAGGGAAACTGAGGCAAGCCAGGGCAGTGAGGAGCTACCACAGCCTAAAACTCACCAGTAGTGACCCCACCCTGGCAAAGTGGCCTTGTCACATGGAACAGTGCTTCATAAAAGAGTATTACGTGATCAGACAGCAGCAAAGCAGTCAGTTTTTATGTATTTAAAATAAACATTTCCTTTTTCTCCTCCAAGCCCACTTTTCATTTTAAGAGTCTCCTCATTTCTTTTTTATCCCCAGTCTAAACCAACTCTGCTGTCAAGACCAAATGCTCACCTTGCATTTCTGCCACCATTCACCCAAATAATTTCAAACCAGGTCTCCACATTTTCACCTTCTTCCTTGAAGGAATGACACTAAACCAGATAGCTAAACAAGGACATCAATTTTTTTGCCCAGTTCCTTCTAAAAACCAGGACAGCAGGGTGTTGGCTGGGAGCAGAGGCATGAGAAGTAGCAGCCAGGTGGGAATTGGAAGTGCTGCTTCCAACGCACCTCTTGGTTCCAGGACATTCAAAAAAGCAATTTTGTACACATCCTTTATCCATGAGAGATGGAAATAACAAGGGAGCAGAATGGGAACAGGCATGGGGAGACAGAGGGATATTTAAGAACAGGTCCTGAGCACCACTCAAGTTACCTGAGGTCAGGGCAGCAAAGGAGGCAAGTGATGATTCCTCCAGCATCAGAAACAGGTCAGGAGTACCTGGTCCCTCATGTTTGCAAGTAGTAGAAACTCAGATTTAGGAAGGAGTATGAGTATTGAGGGGAAAAAAAGCCATGCCACAGGGCTTTCTTGTGGCTGGCAGCTGAGCAGAATAAATCTATCCACTCAGTATAAATTGTTTAAGCAAAAAATCCCTCTCGACTGGAATTTTTTGTAAGAGAAATAGTAACAAAAAGGGAAGCAGAACTCTAAACCCTCATAATTTCTCTCCTCAAGGTCAGAGCTGTTCTTCTGTTCTCTGAAGGAGAAACAAAACCACCTTTCACCAGGAAGTTTAGCCAAAAGAATTGAAACATTTAGAATGTGAGTGCATTACTGCCTGGACTGACTTGCCCAGCTGGACTAGACTAAATCATTCTATTTTACAGGGAGCTATCTTTCAAAAGCAAGAGGGGAGAAGGCTGAGGCACCTAGGATAAAGGAGACATCAGCCACCAGGACTACAGCAGTCAAGGAGAGTGGCTGTGTGTCAGAGCTCAGGATGTAGAGCCTCTCCAGTTATTATGCAGAGGCTGTGCTAAGGTTGCTGCTTTAGTGCACTGCAGGCACTAAATTAAGGGGACATTTACAACCCACAATGCAGAGAAGCAGCTTCTAAAGGTGGCCATGGTGAGTGACTTCACCTCTAGGCGAAAGGCTCTGTGAAAGAAATCTCAGATATAAGGGATCAAGATAGGGAAACAAGTCCTTCCTTCCACCCACTGCCCTGCCAGGACATCTCTGGACGCCTGGGGCAAGTGGGGACCAGTAGCAGCCCCCTCCACTCAGTACCATCCAGGGTCTGAGACTGCTGTGTTTGGAGGTGATGCAAATCCCACAAGATACTGAAGCCTTCAGGCAACAAACTGCATCACCTCATCCAGGACAGCACTTCAAGGGATCTGCTCCCCAAAAACAAAGCTCCCCCAGACCAAACCTTGCCCAGACTCTGCATGACACAGACCAATAAAGCAGTTGTCTACAGCATCAAGCAGTTCCTGGTGGCAAAACAAGCCTTGGTGCCTGCTTGGCCTTTTTTGCTGAACTTCACCAAGCAGGCTGCAGCTGCCAAAAAAGGGGTAACATATAGACAGCTCAGGTGGCTCCTCCTAGGATCAGCCAGCACTGCTCCCTTCCTCCTTCCACTCCCATGCCAAGCCCAGCTCACCACAGCTTTACACCCAGCATTGTTCCTTCCTCCTCCTTCTCCATGCTCAGCAGGAACAGCCAATTTCAGCACAGGCCAAAACCCAGCATGCCTACACAGGATCAGCCAGCCCTGCCCCGTGCTTCCCCCACTTCCCCAGTTCTATGGCAGTGCCCAGCTTGTTTCCTGATGGAAGTCACCAGCTTTTCATTGCAGGTCCAGGGATGTACTGTACTGTGCTCAGCCATGCAGGGAAGGGAATGGTTCTTGCTAGAAGCTGGCACAGACCTATGCCTACCCAAGGCACAGCGCCCAAGGCAGTCACCTCCTGAAAGTGGCCAAGGGAACCAGAATCACAGAATCATAGAATCGATTGGGTTGGAAAAGACCTCCAAGATCATCGAGTCCAACCCTTGGTCCAACTCCAGTCCCTTTACCAGATCATGGCACTCAGCACCACGTCCAATCTGCGTTTAAAAATCTCTAGGGATGGTGAATCCCCCCCCTCTCTGGGCAGCCCATTCCAATGCCTGAGCACTCTCCCTGGAAAGAATTTTTTTCTGATATCCAACTTAAATTTCCCCTGGCAGAGCTTGAGCCCATCGTGCCCCCTTGTCCTACTGCTGAGTGCCTGGGAGAAGAGACCAACCCCCACCTGGCTATAACTTCCCTTCAGGTAGTTATAGACAGTGATGAGGTCACCTCTGAGCCTCCTCTTCTCCAGGCTAAACAACCCCCAGCTCCCTCAGCCTCTCCCCATAGGGCTTGTGCTCCAGTCCCTTCTCCAGCCTTGTTGCTCTTCTCTGGCCCCGCTCCAGCCCCTCAATATCCTTTCTGAACTGAGGGGCCCAGAACTGAACACAGCACTCAAGGTGTGGCCTCACCAAGGCAGAGTCCAGGGGAAGGGTCACTGCCCTGGGCCTGCTGGCCACGCTCTTTTTGATCCAGGCCAGGATCCCATTGGCCTTCTTGGCCACCTGGGCACACTGTTGGCTCATGTTGAGCTTCCTGTCAATTAGTACCCCAAGGTCCCTTTCTGCCTGGCTGTTCTCCAGCCACTCTGTGCCCAGCCTGTAGCACTGCAGGGGGTTGTTGTGGCCAAAGGGCAGGACCTGCACTTGGCCTTGTTAAACCTCATCCCATTGGAATCAGCCCATCTCTCAAGTCTATCCAGATCCCTCTGCAGAGCCCTCCTGCCTTCCAGCAGATCAACACTCCCTCCCAGCTTGGGGTCATCAGCAAATTTGCTGATGATGGACTCAATCCCCTCATCTAAATCATCAATAAAGATGTTAAACAGGACTGGACCCAACACAGACCCCGGGGAACACCACTGGTGACCGGCCACCAGCTGGATGCAGCTCCGTTCACCAGCACTCTCTGGGCCCGACCCTCCAGCCAGCTCTTAATCCAGGAGAGGGTACACTTGTCCAGGCCATGGGCTACCAGCTTTTCCAGGAGTATATTATGGGAGACAGTGTCAAAGGCCTTGCTGAAGTCCAGATAGACACATCCAGAGCCTTCCCCTCATCCACCAGGTGGGCACCTGATCGTAAAAAGAGATCAGGTTGGTCAGACAGGACCTGCCCCTCCTAAACCCCTGCTGGCTGGGTCTAATCCCTTGTCCATCCTGAAGGTGCTGTGTGATTGCACTCAGGATGAACTCAGGATGAAGCAGAGGAAGACAAGGTGACAGCACAGATGCTTCAACTAACATGAAGGCGAGATAAGGAAAGCATTAACTCTACTCCAGGAGAGTGCACTGGGAGTGGATCTCAAGGTCACAACACACTGTGCCAACCAGGACACACCTTGGCTTGAGTCAAGAATTCCATGTGATGCATTGTGAGCTCAGCTGTGCAGGAGCTGTGACTGGGAGTATGCTTCTACCCAAGCAGAGGGAGAAGCAGCAACGAGTGGGAGTGCACCCCTGAACATGACAACAGTACTGCAGGGTTCTGGGCTCCAGGGAGACCAGCCCACTGGAAAGCATAACATGCAGACATCCCTGAAGCTCAGAGATCCTTTTAAGAAAGTTAACTCAGTGAATTTATACCTAATTCCCACTGAACCCAGTGTGTTTCCTGTCTGGAGGAATTTACAGCCATTATAACTACCTCCTGTTTGCCTGGAGCTACCATGTGTTAGAGAGGTCCGAACATTCAGTCACTGGGACCAGCCCATGCAGTGTTCATGATACCTCATGCAAAGAGACACCACATGTGACACCCCACACAGACCCAGGCACTCCAGGGGCACCCTTACTCAAAGGATTGCTTCAAACATCCCAGCTAGGAACAGATGGGAGCCTTGTAGAGACCTCTACTGCCTGCCAGCCGAGCTAAGACCCTCAGCACCCATGTCTTTGGGAGCTACACATCTGAGTGCATCCAGAGTTGCTGCACTTGACAAAATAATCAGGCAAGGACGAGTTCTGCCCTCTGCTGCAGAGCAGGTCAGAGCAGTGAATCATAAATCTACTCTTTTGGCCTTTAAACATGGAACAGGTGGAACTCACAGGTCTTGAACTTCCCTGATGGATCAGCCCTGAGCCTGGAGGGCTGCCCAGAGGAAGGAATCCTGCCATGTCAACCCAAAGCCTCCAGGTGAGCACTTCACAGGGTGAGGATCTGCTGAGCCACAGGAAAGCCAAAGTCACAGCCAATGCCAGTTACACGATTAGAATTGGCTCAGACTGAGCAAATGTAACTTTCCATCACTTTGCAATCAGCCATCCATCTCAGAGGCCAGCTGGCTGCCATGTCAGAGCACCTCCCATCCATTTCAACTGTCCTGAGAACACCAATGCTTCACAAGACTAGCTCAAGAAGGCTTGGGAGAATTATTATCCAAAGCCAGGTGGCTGGACTTGACCCAAATCTTAGGCAAGTGATTAGAATGATTGGCATTTTTTTGGAAAGCCAACTCCTGTGCTGTACCTGCCATCCATCCTTAGAATACTATTAACTGCACAATCACCAAACATACCTGTAAGGCTAAACAACTGCTTGCAGACTGATAAAGCTCATCCTCACCTGCTACTCTGGGACCAGCCACCCCTGCAGGCTCTAAAAATGGAGTGCTTTGACCAAGATGCTCTTCTTGCATGCCCAGACAGCTCTCACTGCAGAATAAGGGTTGGGGATGAGTGTTGAATTGCTGGACTGGGATGACTTTCACTCTGTGGGTGATGTGATGACTATTTTGGCTGGGAACAGATCGTCACAAAACCGCCTTTGCTGAAGTTCTGGAGTCAGGTCCTATCCAGACCCATCTGCTCTGATGGGACACAGTAACACCACCAGCCAGAAAGGTATCACTCTTCCCCTTGGACCACATGCACCAAAAATATTCTATTTTCTTTCAAAGCAAAGGACACTAAAGGCAGCACCATTTCCAGGTGAGCAGAGCACAAGAGCAACTACTTAATGACACCAACCATATTCCAGCCTCTGCACAGGACAAATCCCAACCCCACATCCCCAACCAATGCAAGACCAGGAGCATGGGATGGTGCTCCCAGGCACACTGGGATCTCAGCTCAACTTTCCTGCATGCCAGGGCAGAAAAACACCCTTCTCTTCTAGATTCAAAACCCAAATCCCAAACGCAGCTGTTTCAGATTTGAAACCTGAACTCAACCCCAAAATTATAGATTAAGGGAGTGAGAAGGTCAAGCCCTGTTTGATGAACCAGAACAAACCCAGCAAGCCCACACCTACTTGCTGCAGTTTGACCACATCAACCCAAGGACTGGCAACCCTGGATTTACAGACTGAGGACCTTGTGTGGACTCAGCATTATTCTGCATGTCCTTGTCTCTGGAGAGTCCCTTATCCAAAACCTCCAAGCAACTGAGGGAGGTCATACAGTTTTATGTCCTGCACATCACCAATCTGTGCCAAATGCTCAGCTGAGGCACCAGCACAGGAACTGCCAAACTTGCAGCACCAAGAATTTGAACTGTGCTTAGATGGGGATCCCAAGCAGGGTAAAATCTGCATTTAATACCTATTATCCTAACATCTCCCCATCTGTCCACTTCCCTCACATGCCTGTAACTGCAGTATGCCAGGGCTGACTGATATCAATGGCACTTTAATTTCATCATTCCCAACTTATTTAGAGCAATTAAGAGGCAATGAGCACATGCTGGGGGCCAGGATGCACTTGAATAGCATCCAAGGGTTACTGCAATATCACAGGAGACCTTCAGATGGAATTATCAGTCTGCAAAAAACCCTTAAATAAAAAGGAAGGTGGTCCCCAGAGGGAGGATAAGGTTCTCTTTTGTCCTGTAGGTACCTTTTTAATTTGAAATCAACTGACAATTATAAAGAGACGACATTCCTCATTTACTTAGTGAAGAGACAGAATCTCAGGTTGGTAGACAGAGATGGATGCTTTGCCTGGCCATCTGGCTGGAGAAAGGATCAGGGGAGCAAGGCAGGGATTCCTGTGAGGGCAATTGCCTAATTCCACTTCAAGCAAGCAGGTTTTGCTTTGTTGACTTGTCTGGATCAAGAGGCAAAAACCTGAGCCATTTCGGAAACCTTAGCTAGAAAGGCAGAGCAAAAAGTGAGCTGCTTCTCCCTAGTGACTTTTGATGGGTGGTAGGATAAGCACACAAAGCCAGTGCCACCAAGCAAGTTACCAAGAAAAGCCAGGCAGCCTGTAGCCTGGCTTCCCAACATCCCCACTTCATAGAAGGCAGGTGAGGTGCCAAAGGAGGGGATGGCTCCTCACTTCTGATTTAGCCACATGCCCACACTCCTCCCGCACAGGCTCTTTAAATGCCTCCTGCGTGAGGAAAGCAATGGCCTATTTTTTTTGAGCAGCTCAGTACAGCCTCCACCATGGAGCACAGCACACACAGGTCTTATTTAGGATGCTTCAGACACATCCGGAGGGACTTCGGGAACAGTCTGTGGAAAGAGTGGGCAACCTGAGTCACTTCATTGCTTACAGAAGTGTACACGAGCGTCTTCCATTTGAACAAAACTCAGCACAGCTCCATTGGCTCTGGGGACCAGAGGAAAGCGAATTTCTCCAGCACACTCCACCAATGCAGAATGACCGCACACCACCTTTCTCATCCAGGCTTACAAAAAGAGGGATGATCCCCCACAGCTAGGATCCAAACCTCTGATCCTGGCAATTCCTGTACGGCACTGGAGGAGCTGGGAGCTGCTCTTATCTGCTCTGATGGGTGAGGGCTGCAGAGGAGATGAGCTTCCTTGCAAGGAGGAGAAAGCAGAACAAGACATGTGAGGGAAGAGGTGTGTGCACATGCCCTGGGGAGATATTATTACAGTTGGCTGCAAAACTCAGCTCTCAACTCCTTGCCAAAGAGTCTGACTCACACAGACGAATCAACCCAGCACCATCCACCACACATGGGGAGGAGATAAGCACAAGAGTAACTGGAGTCCCCAGTCCAGAGACAAAACACACAGCCTTTACCTCGAGTCCTGTCCCCAAGGAAGTTGCTTTAAGCTGAGTTTAACCAAGGGCCTGTGCAAAGATTTCCATACACTGGGACTGAGAAGGATTGCAGTGAGCCAAAGCCATGCCCTGCTGGGGAAGGGGCTCCCATTACTTTTCTTCATCAATGCTGGTAAAAGGTGCTGTCTCAACCCTGAAAGCTCAAAGCTCTACTCATCTACACAGAAGCACAGCTCAGGTCACACAGCTATGCTCTGTCCTTCCAGTGAACCTCTGTCCTCATCCAGGACAAGAGAGCAGCTGTTGACTCTCTTTGCCCTCCCCTATTTCACTTTTGTCACAACAGCATCACACAACATCACCTCTGTGGTGTCTGCCTGCTTGGACACCCTGAGTCAGCTCAGAAAGAAGCCCTGCTCATCAGAACTGCAAGATGGTAAAAGCTCCTGGCCCTGCCCCATCAACAGCACTCCAACCTTTGTCTATCAGGGCATTAATTTCCCACAGGACAGAGCCACAAAGTAACATCCAGCACAGGCAATGTTCTCTCACAGGACTTTTGATATTGTCAGAAACCACATGCACAGCAGCTCCCTGGGGCAGCACAGAGCGGGGCTCATGGGAATCTATGGAAAGTGCTAAAATATGAACTGCTAATAAGATGTATTTTCAAATATCACTACATTATGATCTATTGATCTCACACCAGAAACTTGACTTTTGCTGTATAATATTAATTTATGGTCACATGTTCTGGGAGCAGCAGATTGAATTACACTAAAATTAGGTATTCCAGTTAAGTGCCAGGGGCCCAACTCATGGTGCTGAGGAGCCAATTCAGAATAACAGCAGCTCAACAACCAGCAAGGAGGACCCATTCACATGCAAGCTCAAGCACCTCAGTGCTGTCATGTGTGACAAGGGCCCAGGGCTCACCACAGAACAGGCTCTGCTCTCAGGGTGGTACCCCTGCCCAGAACAGCCTGGAAGAAGCAGATTTGGCCACAGGTAGGAACATGAGACAAGTCCTGCCCTGAATTAGGGGACTGCCAGACAAGAGAGTCTTTCCAACTCCATCCAACATACCACTAAGGCCTGATGACACCTCCTAGACTGGCTAAAGCCCAAAAGACCACCTGCATCTCCTCACAGAGGTGACGCCAAACCCAAGAGCCTGATCCTGGCAGAAGCTGTGGAAACTAATTGTCTAACAAAAAGTTTTCACAAAAGCTCAAAATACTCCAATGGGACTTTGGCCAAATATTTTTGCTCCCTTTTAAAACAGGGCCAATCCACAGTTACTTCTAATGATCCCATTACTTGTTTTTCACTGAGCGCTAAGAAAGACAAGTTCTCTCCTTTAGACCACTATATCATGACTGAGAGCATCAACTGGGGGAAGATGATGGAGGCTTGGAGAAGAACATCCTTCCTTTGCTCTATTTCAGCTGCTGACAGGCATGCCAGAGCTCTTTGAATAGCATTACATTAGTGCTGTATAAAAGCAGTAAAGCCCTAAACCACCCCATTACATATTTACAGAACTACACGTCACATAGACTGTCCCCAGGACACCACATGAACACTTGAAATAGCAAAGGCATGGGCTGTAAAAAGCACCAGGCCACGTGGACATCCACAGTGCCCACAGCTGTGGTCAGGGCACACGCCAGAGCTGGGCACACGGGAACACAGCTGTGGAGAACCCACAGAATAATCCAACCATGACATTCAACCAAAGGAAGCAGCATGAAGCACTGTTTCTCATTCCAGAAACTTGAGCAAAGCCCAATTGCTGAGCACAGAGTTTGCAGCACAATCAGAATCCAGATGAGGAACAGAGTGTCCAGGGTAAGACCTGCTGCTGTGCCAGTGCACAGCCCTGACTGCTGCCCACCTGGCACCAACATGCACAATGACCCCCCTCCACCCCTGTTCCTCTGGTTTTGTTTCCAGAACTCAAATTTTCACTGTTAAGCTCAATAAATTGTTATTTCCAAATGTCTCCTGCCCACAGGAAAGGCAGCTGCACAAAGTGCTGTTTGATGTTTCCCAATAACCAGCAGAGCTGTCATGGACCTTTCAGTGGTACACTGTCATGACCGTTTTCATGGGGTGAAATGGTGTGATGGGTTCTAAAAGACCTTCTTCTCCCTCTGCTCCCAGCACCTGGCAGGCCTACAGCATGCTTCCATAGCCAGGCATATGGTGAGATCACTGGGCCCTGCTCTGCCGCCACAAAGGTGCAGATGCAAAGATGCACCTCGTCTGGAGAGGTGAGATCCCCACCAGCTGGTGGCCTGTGACAGGTGAGCTGACAGATGTGCTGGGACAGACATGAGAACTAGAAGGGGGGAGGGGTGGTGTCTCTTCCCTCTGTGCTAACAGTGGAGAAACAGAGTTAGTTTGGGAACTTTTGGATGCAGGTTTCCCCCTGCCCCCATAAGGGACAGGTTTAATAAATCAGCATAGCTTTGCATGACGGCTTTGGCCTTGAGGCTTTTCTGTGCCTTTCCTGCTTGCTAACATCTGACTTGGAGTGCAGCCCCAGCTCCTGGCAATTATGGAGGCACCAGAGCCCTTGGACTCAAGCAGGACCAAGTACGCCCCAGAAGGTCTGTTGTCCCTGCCTGTCACTGCTGTGACACCTGGGGGACAGATCCAGAGCAAGACACAAGCAATCTCAGCTGGATCCCTACTGGCCCAGCTCCCTGCTGCTGGGATCCTGGCAGGAACCTGCTAGCAATGCCTGACCACAGACTCATCTCTCTCTCCACACAGATGAAAGCAAACCCATGTTCTGAAGGCTCCTTCTGGAGAGGGATTTCTCCAACATGACTGTGCCAAACCACAGAGGTATTGGCACACCTGCAAAGCTCACCCCTGCCTCGAGAGCACGTGCAATCCAGTCATCACCAAACTGCAAGCCCACAGTGCCTGCACCTGGGCACATACACAGGGTCTGGCAGCCAGAGATGCATTGCCCGAGAAGTTTTGTAAGTTAGTGTCCCACCAAACAGCTGTGACCTTTTCAATATTCCATATTTTTATTGGCTGCCCATTTCCCCTCAGTCCCCACAGGCTCATTAGACAGTGAGCAGCTCTGACAGCAGCTCTGCAGCCAATGCTGTCGCACAACACTGAAAAGGTCAGAGACGTTGAGGCTGAGCAGAGC
Organism: Pithys albifrons albifrons; assembly: GCF_047495875.1. Classification (NCBI taxonomy): domain Eukaryota; kingdom Metazoa; phylum Chordata; class Aves; order Passeriformes; family Thamnophilidae; genus Pithys; species Pithys albifrons. The sequence goes on from NC_092470.1 coordinate 2,068,901, forward strand.
CCTCTCCAGAGGGTGGTTAAAGCTGGGTGGGAACATTCCTCAGCCAACACAGGCTGCAGACCAGGACCTGCTCCCAGGGACAACTTCCAACAGAGTCCTGCACCACAGCCATTCTTGCTCCCAAAGAGACTAGCTGGTGCTGCCCGCCCTGCTATAGATCCTGCAATAAAAACTCCACATCCCAAGAAAGGACAAGCCAAGGCTGTGCTCCTACACCACAGAAGCCAGGGCAGAGAGGAGGCTGCAGAAATGGCCCTTACTGGTGTCCAAGAGAGCTCTGAGGCTGCTACTCAGGTAGGGGAGAGGACCAAGAAAATTTTCCAGATTATCTGGTGCACTGGGATAGAGAAGACAACTACCCAAGGTGATTATCACTATCTTTAGTAGATCTAACAGGAGCAGAGTAGACTGAGTCCAGACCTCCCCTGAGCCATCCAGGGGTTGAAAGGAAAATTCAGCCCTGCTAGCAGGCTGCAGAGCAGACAGGAAAGCACAGCATGCAGGAGCAGGGAAAGCACAGCCTTTTCAACAACTCCAAGCTGGCCAAGCCATCTTACATGAAATAAAGCATGACTCCCACTCCTTATAATGCTGGCACTCCCTCTGCTTGCTCCAGAGCACAGCAAGGCATGGGGAGCCCCAGGAAATAACCTGTCTCCCAAACACAGGTTTCAATACCAGAAGCTCTCTTACTATGGCAGCAAAACTCACTGGGTGGCTTTAGAAACACATCTCCTGGCCCACAAGGGTGCAGTGATGGCCCACTGCCCTTTCAAGGAAGGCAGGCCAGAAGGAGAAGGTACCTGCCCTGATGGGGCACACAGCCATGGCTCCAAAAAGAGCTGGAAGAGGTGGGTATTGCAGCCAGGTCCATCCACAGCAACAAATCAGGTCCAGAAGTCCACAGGCTGGAGCATGAGGAAACATCCATGCCAGAGCTCAGAAAAAAAAGAAGGAAGGGACCAGCCCTGAGCTTAAACATGGCTCTGAGCAGTGGTGGGAAGGTTGCGGGCAGGTGCTGGTGATTAGGGCAATAAAGACTATAACCAATTAGTTTGGCTCAAGGCAGCTGGGCCCCAGTGTCCACCCTCTTTCCTGAGCTTCTTTGTCAATAGGAAAACACATCCAAAAAAGACCTCAACGCAGAGCCAGAAACAAAAAACAAATCAGAAATAAAGAAGCAACGGCCAGAAACGCCCCAGGAGAGAGCAGGAGGGAAGGGGCAGAGCCACCTGGTAGGGCAAGGGTGAGGGAGCCCCTCAGGATGAACACCAAGGTTAACACTTCAACACAGCTCCAGCTACACAGACTCAGATTTTTCTAAAATAATGTAAGATTTTTATTTTTTTCTTTAAAAAAACTGGATATGTGCAAAGGAGTGCCTTGACATTAGTGACAGATGGGATGCAAAAATTTTCGTTTGGAAAAAAAAAATTTCATATGAGTCACGTGCATGCAGAAAGGAAAAAATTTAACCCTGCAGGTCCCCTTAAGGGAGGAGCTGTACCACAGCAGCAAAGAGACAAATCCTGGCAGACTGTAGGGATGGACCCCTGCCCTTCTGGTCAGCAGAGGCCACAACTGGAAGGAGCAGGGACAGGGGTTTGCCCTATAAAAAGGGTGGTTTAATTCCTCACTGGAAGGCAGTGCAGGCAAACTGGCATTCAGACTTTCCTGTTACATCAGATGGCTTTGCTTGGGAAAGGTGTCACCCCACAGCTGTGGCAGTGGCATGTCCCAGGAACCACATCATCACCTCCCTGGCTCCACTTGGCCAAACCCAGCCCTCAGTGCAGGGACTCAGTGACCCTCAAGCAACATCCACCACATGTTATCTATGCAGGGCTGGGCTCTGCAAGAGATTTGCTCAGACTGCAGAGACCAGGAGCATCAGAGATGAGTCCTGGGGGAGATGAGCAGAGCCACATGAGGAGCTGTGTTTGCCCAGTGAAGGTGTGGAGCAGGGAGGAGTGAAAGGCAGGAGGAGGGCTGGAATGAGGAGCAACACAGGGGAGGGAATTACAAAGTGTTTGCCCTTGTGGCAAAACTGGCTGGAGATGATCTCCCACAGCTCCTGTTTTGACAGCCCAAACGCACTTGCTCACACAATATCTCAGTCTCGTTAAAGGTAATTACAGTTCTTCCTGTGTAATGAGATGGTTTTTAAAGGCCATTCAAAAGAAATTTTCTATAATGAGGTTAAGGGTTTTATGGTGTTATACATCAAGGGAGCTGGTAATTGGTCGGATCCAGGCAGCATCCTGAAGCAGGGAGATAGGAGGTTCTATGGATAATGGGCTAGCACAGAGTGCAGAGTCTCCAAAATGTTTTGGTTCTGCAGAGGAGGGAGAATAAAAGTGAAAGAAGGAGTGAAAAAAGGAGAAAGGAAAAGAGAGTCACATGCTTCCAGCTCCTGCAGGAGTATGGTGCATTCTTCCATCTTGCTTTGGGTGGGTTTTGAGGAGCTTCATGAGAGAGGAAGGACCAGTGTGTGTTTCCTGGGTGGGAAATGATGCTCTGGTGCTTAGTGCAGGGTGGCAGCCAGCTTGATCCCAGGCAGGCAGCATGGAGAGAGGGGAGGAAAGGACTGCCTGCAGGACATGGCATGGCTGAGAGATCTGGCTGATCCAGACTTGCAGCCACTCCCACCTGGTTCATCTAGAGAGAAGAAGAGCAGAAGGCTTTGCCGTTGCAGGGATGTCTGCGCTGCTCACGGAACATGGCTGCAGGATGCCATGTGACTGAGGTGTAGCTCCTGCCTCTTACTTCCCCCAACAAATCCAGGTCCCTCTCTCAATCTGCACAGGAAAAGCCCCAGCAGACCTGTCACCCAGCCCTCAGATTGAAACCCTTACCCGCTGGATTGTTCCTTGGTTATTATTGCTGGTGGTGCTGCTTCCGCTCCCTCCTCTTGCCTCTGCTCTTCCAGGGCCTCCTAGCAGCAGGATCATTATTCCAGAGCATTTAGCGGCAGTTCCCCGGCGTTGCTGCCGAAGGCCTGCAGCATTTCTCCATATTTAGAAGCAGCTGATCGTGGCTCAGACACTGCTGTGGGTGAACAACAGGGAGGCGAGCTGGAAGAGTGGCTATTTTTGTGCCACCCCAGCCCACAAGCCTCAGGCGCTAGCGACTCCATAGCAAAGCTTCTTCCCTTGGGATCTCCAGCCCACTTGTTCATGCTGGAGTAGCATTGGAGAGACAAGTACCTGAACTCTGGGCAGTTTAAGTGCTCCTCTGATTGAAAAATCAGCCTGTAAACATGTGGAGGTTCACCCACCACTCGTGCTGGCGACACTGGAGGAGTTGGACAAGTGTGCTGGAGATGACAGGAGGATGCTCTTCACATCACTGCTACCTCCCCTGTGAGGAGGGAGGAATGGTTAGGGGGAATGACTGAACCCCAGCTTACCCAAAACCCTAAATTTTCCCTCAGCACACCAGTTCTACTTCCTGTGAACTTCAAAGGATATTTGAGTAGAGGGGGGTTTTGTTTGTTTTAGTTTTCCCAAGGATTATCTGCCCATATACCTGCTTCAGAGTCCATAACTTGCTCATAGCCAGGCCCAAGCTCTGGATCGTGATCTTGTGTCTCAGTGGGGCAGCAGAATTGGCACAGACTGACTCCAGGACATGTGGTGCTGGAGCTGCAGTTGCTTAAAAACCTGGCACAGCTGGAGGTGGGAATTTGTGGGCAAATTCTGCAAAATCCTGTGCAGATGCAATTTCGTACTGGTGCACTGTGGCTGGAGGAACTGCCCTCAGACCCCTAATGTGGCTCCATAGCCTTATTCCCATTTGAACTTCCCAGTGCTTTTTGCCCCTCTCTACTACTGTAATGGAACAAAAACTGCTGGACTCTCAGGAAGCAGCTTTCAATGGCTGGAACTCCCAGGCCCTTCTTGGGTGAAGGCACCAGCAGCAACTGGAGCAGGAGAACCTCTGATGACCTCGTTAGCAGATGCAGTGGAGGGTATGTAACAAGGGCCCACATGTCATTTCCAAAATGAAAATCCTATGTTTGAGCACATATAAACTCTGTCTGAGAAACAAGAGTAAGAAATATCTCCCAAACCTTGGTTTCAAACCCCACTAAATGCATTTTGCAAATGCCACCAGTCACTGGGTAACATACAGTACTCACCTTATTCTGCCTGATGAGCTGCATTTAATATTCTGCCTATTTATGTTTTCTAAAGACCAATTAGATATTAAATGCACTTATCAAGGTTTAACTCTGCAATGAGGCCAACAGCACAGATGCCAGTGATGCCAGTACCTGTGGTTTGAGTGGGAAGGTGCCCTGTCTGGTGCAGAGCACAGTGGGCACATGGGTGACCCAGGGAACTCAGGGCAGGGGACACTGGCACCCTTTCCAGCTCCAGATCTCTGCACAGAGAGCTGAGAAAGTCCAAGAGGTGCCAGTTCTCGGCATGTGACCCCACCCAGGGTGTGAAAGCTCCTTGTCATGTAACAAAATCTTGCACTATTCTGCTCTGGAAACCTGAAATCACAAACACAGCCTGAATAGAGCTGGTTTGGGAGTTTGTCAGCTCACTGTGTTTTCAGCAGTAAATACCAGTTTGTTGAAACTCAAAGACTCCCACAAAAGGATATCCACTGTGACAAACTACCCACTTCACAAAAATCCTGGAAAAAGGCTCAGAAGGTCCAAATGTCCCATTTTTGACACATTTGAAATGAAAGAAAATCAATTTTTAGGTTAATAAATATAAGGTCATTTATACTCTGCAAAAAAAGAACTAGAAATGAAAAGCAACTATCAAAATGAAAATATAGAAGAAAACCTTATTCGGTGCAAACAAAAGGCAGTTTTTTGAGATTTTTTTTTCTTTTACTGCTGTGGAATTTTACATCTTTATTCCTGTTGCTGGCAGGAACTTACTTCTTTTTTACCTTAGGAATTGCAGTGTGTGGTAGTTTTGGCTGTAGGCCTCAGCTAGGCCTACATTTAGCAGTCCCAAAGGATGTGACATAGGTCAGAAGGGACAAGCATCACCTGACTTAAGCAACCAAAGAGGTATTTCATATCATCTGACATCATCAAGAAGTGTGAAGAAGTATAAAAAGAGAGAGAGAAAGAGCTTCTCTCTCTTTTGCCCTTCGCCTTGGACCTGTAAAGACACACTGGCTGCCTCTGCCAAGATTAGGCCTTGCTGCCATCCTCACTGTTGTTATCTAAGGAAGGGAACATTTTCTTGCTAATTTTTCTCCTCTCTTGCTGGGACTTTTCTGTGGAAGAGGTGTTGAGAAGTTTTGTGGGGTTTAGGTGGTTAGAATCTGAATTTAGTTGGGTAACAGTAGTTATTGTTGTTAGTCTGGTTTTCTTTTCTCACATTTGTATATATATGTATTATATCATATTCTATTTTTAATTTTCTTTTGTGTAATATAAGAAGCTTGCTACTTCGGGTTTTAGGGGGTTTTTCTCTTCCTCCTTTCCCCTTGGTTTTGGGAGAAAGACCCTTTCTCTCTGTGTTGAGCAGTTGGTATTTTGGCAGCTCAACCCAAGACACAGTGACAGGGAGATGCTTTCTGAGCCAGTCTCGTCTCTCTCACAGGACCTCAGATGGATTATTGCTGTTACTGCCATTACCACACATGCCAAAGGCCTCTGCTAAGCTCCGCTGCCCAGAAGGCTCTGGGTGAGCCTCTCTGCAGACATCAGACCTCTCCTGTTTTGAGTGCCAGCCCTGCCACAGTGGGGGAGCGAGGAAGACCCACCGGATCAGGTGGCACCATTGGAACATGCGGATGGCACAACGCAGGGCAGGATGCCGGTTAGAGCCACAGGCAGGCTCCACGAGGAAGGTCCCATGGAGCACTGGCTGTTCCCATACTCCCCATGCAGCAGGCAGATGGACAGGCAGCAAGCCTTTGGAAGCAGAGGAGGTGATGGGGCTGAGAAGGGAGCTGATAAGGGGAATTGCTTCCTTGCTCTCCCTGTCCCACTCAGCCTGGTTAGGTGCTGTGTCCCCCCAGATCTGCAGCATCAGACACTGGTATCCCCACATACAGGCCTGGAAAAAGGGTATCCTGGTCAATATGTCATCCCTCTGTCACCATTTGGCATGAATGGCTTCCTCGTGGCTGTCCCACTAAGGGCCTTGGGCCACCAGTGGTGTCGCTTTGCTTTGCGGTGGGCTCTGCAGGTGGGCAGTTGCTTTGCAATAGACATCTGTACAGAGATAAAGGCAGCAGAAAGGGAAAATAGGCTGATGGAAATAAAGGAAGCTGAGATAATGAAGCAACAGCCATTTCCTGCGATGAGTAATAGACAGCCAGATCAAACAGGCACCCTATTAGGGTGAAAGAGGGAGCCAGCCCATCCCTCCCTTTCCCTGCATGTTTCTTTCCCCTCTCTCTCTCCCACTCCTCCCTTGCACTGCTCCCCCTGCATAAATCTTTCAACCAGAATAACATCTCTCTTCATACGGAGAGAAAGAATTAAATATTTCACAAGACTGCAGTCAATCTTGCAGGGCCCTTCTGTTGACATTTCAAACATATATTTGACATTGCTTTCTCATTCCCTCCTAGTGGAGTGAAATGTTCTGCAGAAAACCCTCTGCAGGGAGGGGACACTGTGGGCTCTTCCATCCACACTAATGGGCAACGAGATGAAGAAAGGAACTCTCTGCCACTCTCAATCCCCTCCTTTTATCTCTCCTCCCTTTCGTTCTCCCTCCCTCTCTCTCCAGTTTCCCCAGAGCATGGGCAGTCCCTGTCCTCTGTTTTGTCCCTTTCTCCAGCAAAAGTTGAACTGCCTCCTAGTTGTGCCCAAGGCAGGACCAAAGCTTCCAGCTGAGCAGTGCTGAGGGTTTGATAAAGCTCCATCCTGGAAGAATCCCAGCCCCCCTGCTATGTGGCACCCATAACAGCTCTTCAGCTCTTCCCTCCTAGGGACAAGGCAGAAGTCACATGGCGAAGAGGATGCAGGCTGTGGTTTCATTCTGCTGCCACTCTCTGTGTGCCAGGTGGACATTGAAATCTGGAAAGAGGGTGATAAAATCTCCATCCTCTACCATCAGACAGAAGAAAGTTTGGGCAGCATAAAGACAGTGTTAAGCAGCAGCATTAGCTACAGGGTCTCCTTGCTCCATGAGAGGAGCCAAGCCAGCCCGCTGGGAAACCACCAGGAGAGCCCTGGACCTGGAGAGGAAAAGGGAAGGGACATCCCTTTTTCAGCACCAGCATATCCAAATGCCTCTAAAATATGCAAGCCATCTTCAATAGCTTCCCAGGTGCCAGAAACCCTGGCTGCTCTCTGAGCCGCTTCCAAATCTCCACTGTCCTTCTCATATCCAGGAGACAAAAACCTGCAGCACACCAAGTGTTTGGAGTGGGACTGGATAGGGCTGGGTGGCATGTTCCCACTAGCAGGGTGCAAGAATGCTGCATCCAGGCTGTCATCCCATTAGTGTTTCTCCGGCAACTGCCCCCAATCCCTGCAGTCCCGTGGTGTCCTCTCCCAGCTTGCTCAAGAGAGAGGGTAAAACAGCAACAGTATCACAGTGGCTCTTCTGTGGCACCTCAAAACAAGGAGATAAGGACAAGAAGCCACTTTGCAGCAGAGACACGAGGTAATGTTTCCAGAGCAGAAGGAAGATCACATCTCATTCCCAGTCCCACCTCTGACCTAAGGCCTTCACTGCTCTTCCCAATCCTTCCATAACATGAGCCTCACAGTGACCCCATTTCCTGGGGAAACTGGGAGAATCAGAAGTAATTACAAGGAGGGACTCTGACTGACTTTATATCCCACATCACATCCCCAGGGTCCCAGGATGAGGCTCGATGGCTCACAGTGGCTCACAGGCAGGTTACTGCTCTATGGACACAGCAGCAAATCACTGCAGACCAGAGGAAGAAGGGAAGTTTGAAGTTCTTGGAAAGCTGGATGGATTTGCAGAGCCTTCTTCTATCTAATGAGGTTTTACAAATAGAAAGTTTCTAAGGTCCTTAGAACCTTAGAAACTTCTCCGATGCATCAGTTGAACGAATTCCTTTCTTCTTTTCAAGTTCTGTATTTAAAGATACATTTAATCTCCCTGTTAAAATATTTCTCAATCCCTAGTAAAATTACAGAACTAAGATTTTCATCTAGTTCTACTGCTATGACTCAAACTCTTCCTGTAACCTTCTTCAGATCAGCAGATTGATGATTGCAGATCAAAAGGAAAGATTTATGATCACCAGTGTTTCCCCTAGAAACACCCATGACCCTCACAAGCTCACATAATGAGATCCAGTGACTTTAAGACAAAGCCAGGCAATTCTAGGGTGGAAAAAAGAGACCATTTGTTAAGAGCAAAGGACATTGAGTAACAGAGCTGTTGACTGAAGAGCATGATCTGCCCCACAGGATCTTTCAGTCCAATGCAGAGTTGCTGAAAACAAAGCCCTTAGATTCTGCAGAGACCCTGGGTAGAAGAGCAGCATGGGGATCCCCAGCCCAGCTGCTGGGGCCAGTGGGGCCAGCACAGAGCCTGGGCCAAGGCCTGGGGTGAGCACCGTGCAGGAGGGGGAGCTGAGACACAGCATTGATTTCTGCTGGCAGTAGAGCTCCAGGAAGAGAAAAATGCCTTACGCTGCAAGGAAGTATTCTGCAGTGAGGCGTTTATGTGCCAGTTCTCTTCCCTGCTAATTTTTGCTTTGTCAAAACCACTGGAAGGTATTTCTTATGACTGACAAAGCAATGGGATTTATGAATAGGCAAATTAAGACTAAAGAGGGAAGAAATAAGTCTGTTGATAAAAAAGCTGAATAATTCCGTTGAGGATCAGTTACTTGAGTCGATTCCCTCAGAATCTGAATGAAATAATTTTTACTTAAAGTAAGTTTATCTTTTGGTTTGAAACCCTGCAAGCTGGAAAGTAACATATTTGCATTTTGCTTTCCAATACATAAACTGAGGCTTCATTTTGTAGGCTTCCTTATTGAATAATCTGCTCTAATTTAATTGGAATTTGAATCCTATAAAAAGCATTTTCTACTTAGTTTTCTACTGATCTTGGGTATTGAGATTTTTTGACTTGAAAGCAATATATCTGTGTGTGCTGATGATTATCGTCCTCAGAGGAGCTTCATTGTTTTCGCATTTTCTGCTGAATAATCTGTTGAATCTAAAATGCAGTTTTGACTTAGCTCCTTATTGATATTTTTATTTTGAAATGTTATAATATGAAGAGCAATTTGTTTGCATTTTCTGCTGGGAAGTGTTTTCTGTTGAGGAATAGGAGGGCTGATTCTGTCAATGTTTACAGGAATAACTAAGACAACAGAATTACTCACACAATTAGCTTTACTTGGCCCTAATGGCCAATACTGTGACATTTAAAATGCAGGTGGGTGTCTATGAAGCAAGTGAAGAGGGTGTAGACACCTCACCTTCCTCTGCTTCTCTCTCCATCTTTAGGTGTCAAAGTACCTAAGATAATTGGATTCAATGACACTTGGAGATCCCTTCCAACTCAGGATACTTGTGATGATCTATGATACCTTTATAACTCTAGCCCAGAGTCCTTAATTCTAAAAAAATGGACAGGTTGGAAAAAATAAGCAAAGTCAAGTTTGATTCTGTTTCTGGATGCCCACACAAAGCCACCTGGCCTGGAGCAAACAATCCCGGGGCATGGGGGCATTGAGCTCAAGGCCAGGACTCAGACACAGCATAACAGGAACCAAGGAAATGCAGGCACCAAAATCCCTCTGTATGTCTGGGACAAAGACCTGCATGGGAAAACCTGTCCTGTCTCATCTATCAGCCTGACTGAGCTAGACCCTGTGTTACCTCTGCCATGGCTTGTAATGCCTAATCACTACCAGACTACATATAACCTGGCACACCCTTTAATCACAGCAGCAACCATAAGGAATTAAAATAAATTTATAAATGTAATAATCACTCAGCCCCGAGTTATCAATAATACAAGAGCAGCTTGGGAGAGAGCAGGCAGCTGAATGAATCTGTACCCCATTCCTGCTCTACGGATCAGAATTCCCAGCAGCAGGCAGGCCCTGCTGCCCAAGCAGTGGCAGCTTGCTGCCTGGAAACAAAGTGCACAGCAAGGAGGGCTGGGGGGAATATAGCATTTCATTCCATGCATCAAGAGGAAGGGATTAATATAAAACACAGGTCCTCTGAGCAATGGCTGAGTAAAATATCATCACGAGGACAGGAAAGCTACATTGACCATGAAATAACTCCAAAGGGCAATATCATAATTTTGGTATCCCTTCTGTCCCCTGGGTGTTATTTCACCACTGCTGTCATCAAAACAATGCTACAGACCAAATTTGCTGCCCTGGAGACTTGCAGACTGATTCTCATAGCCAGGCTGTCACACTGATGGGTGTCCAGCAGGTCCCTGCTGCTCCCATGTGGGCTGGATACCAAGGTGGAGTCACCACGGCCTCAGAGGGCACCGGAGATGTGCAGGTCTGTGTGTGGATGAAGGGCACCGGCTGGATTAGCCAGATGGTGAGGGCACTGTGGCACAACCTTCAGCTGGAAAGAAAAGATTTGGCTCTCTTACAGGAAGCCACAAATCCCCCTGACCATTCTGCAGGGCACAATCTCATTTCCAGAGTTTAGGAGTTCAATGCCAACTGTTCATACATGAATAATCCCCGACTTAACTACAGGCGACCATGTGGTGGCGTGGCTCGGAGGGAGCCCAGGATGCACGTGGGCCTCATCGGATACGAGTTCATGGAAGGTCTGTGCTGAGCCCTCTGATGTGCACCTTGTTGGTGCTGTGGCAGTGAAATCCCTCTCCAAAGCCATTCTGAGAGCCCCTAAGCTCATGGGGCTGCTTGTTTGCCTCATGTTTGCTTTTCTATCACCTGCTTTGCAAACCAGGGCTGTGAGTTCCAGGGTGGGAGGGGAGGAGACCCTCCTCCTGCACTCCCAGTGCCTGTCATCTCCAGCCACCATGCCATGGCCCATCCTGACATAACCCAACAACACCCCAAGGACTCTCTAAGTGTGAATAACCAACCCCTGGCCATAAGTAATCGTGCTGGCAGCATACATTCAGTGTGCATCCCTGCCACACGTGTGTGCACACCCATCTCTGTAAGACACAGTAGCAGAAAGCCTGTGCTCCAGACTGCAGTCAATAAGCAGGTGGCTCCCCAGCACTATCATTTTACAACATTACAGCTTCTGCTCTGTTCATGCAGTAAACATTTTCTGGCTCACTGCACGAAAAAAGGTGGCTACCCTGGCTTTGCAAAAGTCTGTATTTTCTACATTATGTGCTTACCAAATGCTTTTGGAATGGAGGAAGGGTAGAGCACTCCTATTTTTGATGTAAATCCTGCAGGACACAAATTTTGCCCTGGATCCCACTGGGGTTTTGCTTCTTGTTTGCCTCCTTCCAGATTGTTATAGCTCTGTCACTTTTTGTGGGGAACCAGGAGATGTAAGGCTGTTATGCAAACATCAAGGAGTTGCAATTGTTTGCAGGTAAACACGAGACCAAGAGGGATTTCTGGTCATATTAGAAACCACAAGATATCTGCAGATATAAGTGTTCTGGAGGCAGTAGGTCTAGCTGTCAGTAGATCACTTAAATCTAGTGTTATTCACAGCCCTGCCATGCCCCACGAGTCACTGCAAGGGAGGGGATGGCACCTGTGTCCCACCCTCCTGATGGTGGCAGCTCCATGGCACATGTGGGTCCCTGTATCCCACCCTCCAGACAAGCCACTGCTTACTTCCACCTGGGCCTTATAAACTGGGGAAAGGGGGAAGGAAATTATCTGGAGGATATGGCACAGTGTCTTGCTTTACATGTACTGCAATTAACATGTTGGCATTTTCCCTGTGTTCGAAATAAAAATGTCAATAAGAACAAGTTATTAAATCAGAAAGAGGGTGGAAATGGCAAGAGCTCATGCAGGCTCAAGGGCCTGGGCATTACTGCAAACACAGCCCGTTCCTGCAGTCCCTGAGCTCTGGGGTACAGGGACGGGGCTTGCAGCTCCAGTCCTCCCTCTGTGGCTATGGCTAAGGCTGATCCCTCTCTTCTGCACCATGGGATGAACCCACCTGGGGCTCCCCAGTCCAACAAGGCACTGGAATACTGCAGCAAGGAGCCCAAGGGATGGTCAGGGACTGGAGTACACAGTGTACAAGAAGTTGGGTTGTCAGCCTTTAGGCAGATCTTCCTGCCCACTCTGCTCCTCCTGCAATCCTAAGGCTGCCCCAGTAAATGAAAATGTATTCTTCTCTTTTAATGAAACCTTTCTGTCCTTTTTACTTGCCTTTTCCTTTCCAAGCCTTTCCTTGGTTCCCTGCTGAGCTTTCTGCCTCCACCAGCGCTTCCAGAGACCTCACCAGGGAATGACATTTCCAAAGGAAGCAATGCAATTCCATACTGTTGTTCAGCCTCAGGGTTACTGCATCCAGCAGAGGTCTTGGCAAAGGGCACCCCAGCACTGTGAATGCCAGAGGAGACCCAACCATGCCACAGGGTGCAGGAGGAGGGTAAGGGGAGAGGGTTGCTCACAGCCAGAAGTGGGTATGTTTCCTAGCATGGAGCTCAGGAGGCTGGATGAAGGCTGAGGGGCAGGAATCTGGGTGGCCACAGCTGCTGGCAGCAACTATAGCCCAGTCCCAGGAGCCAGAACAAGCAGGGCACCCATGGCACCCTCCGGACTGTGAATGGTGAAATGGTTTCGAATGCAACTCAGCTCTCCTGCCCAACAGTGCCTTCCCATCCTTGTTTTAAATTATCAAAACAAAACAACACACACACAGAGGAAAATAAAATAATAAAAAACAATTTAAAAAGAAAACCCCACAACCATCAAAGAAAAAGTAATTAATTAGTGATTCATATTGGAGCCTTGGCAAAACTCGCTCTGCAGAAGTTCAAAGAAGGAACAATAAGTATTTGGCAAACAGGAGTCAGTGGGCTTGTGCTTGGCAGCGTATGGTGCAGAGTGCTGGCAGAATCACTTCCATCACGATGCCTGACGCTGCAGGGGCCACAAGAATGGCACCACTGAGCTGCTCCAAGCCAACTGTCACATCCTGCCCCAGGGATCAGCCACAACCCAACTGTGAATAAACATGGACAGAGGCTTGGGAGGAACAAACCACAACTGCCAGTGGTGGCTGTGTATGCCCTGCCTGCCTTGAATGTGATGCACCTTGAATGTGAGGCCCCCGTGCTCATACACGTGTGCCCTCCTGAAAACCTGGGCCTGAGCCACTCCAGCTCTGCATCTGGGAGAATTAGGATAATGAGAGATCTTTAATGCAATTAATAGATGTCATGGGACATGGTCTTGTGAGTCTGAGAAAATGAGGCTTGGATAATTGGTGTTGAAACACATATATCAGGGAGATGATTTTTTCACCCCCGCCAGAGCTGGAGACTGGAACATGCTGTCGACTGATCCTGTACAAATGTGTTTGGCTATTTGCTAGCAGCAGCTTCCAAAGTTCTTGTGTGGAGCCTCAGCCAGGCAGGCTCGCAATCCTAGCAGCAAACAAGCTGTTATTTGAATGTTAAAAGAACTGCCTGGAAAGTGGCTTTATCCCTACATGCATGCACGAACACCCACAGACATGCTCACGTGCATGCAAGTCCCCAAAAGGCCTTGGTGGCAGCAGCGTTCCCGCAGCCCTGACCTCTGCCTGCAGCTCCACTTTCTGTCTGCTCAAGTGAGAGTTCACTGGGGGTGCAAAAGTCACTCTGACTTGTGGCACCCCCACCTCCGTTAGGATTGAAGCAGCAGCAGAACGGTCTGACTGCCCCACAACAGACAAGAGGGATGGACCACATGGCATCCTACCAGAGGGATCTGCCATCTCCAGCACAGTCCCCAGCAACTGACCCACACCAGTACAGAACATGGCTCTCCACAGACACCTCCATGCCTCTGTGATCAGGTCAAAGCCATAAATAAATCTATCTCTATTGTCTCAGCAGCACCTCCAAATACCAAACTAGGACATGCTACTTGCCCAGACAGCCAAACCTGCTGCGGGGCACTTGCTGGACACATGTAATCAAAAAGCCATGAATTTTCAGAAACTGGAATATCTGGGCTGTGCAAGTTCCTAAATTAAAAATTTTGTTTTGCACTGAACTCAGTGAGTCAAAATCACCTGCAGAACAGGACTCAGGAAAAACCCAAGCCCTTGCATTTTTCTGGGAAATATTCAGGAATTTTGCCGCAGTAAGAGAACAAGTATTTAATTTCTGAAGCACGAACCATAATAAAATGTTAAATACAACCTGGATATTAAATTAAAACATAAAAGTCAAAACACATCAAATCAAAGAGACACATTTGAATTTCCTGGACACTGTCAACAGATGGAAGCCAGAATGATTTGCTTCAATACTCTCCCACCTGAATGTTGGTTTCATGGCTACATGCCGATTCTGATAACACAGTCTGATAGAAAATGTATTTTCCAATGGGAAATTTTATCCCTGATACCCTCTGCCTCCATTTCCAGAGCATGTGATGGATGATGCAGCGGATGGAGATGGTGTCCCTCCAAGGCAAGTTCACAGTAGAGAGGGACCAGCCTTGAAATGCTGCCCTACACTTGACTTGTGCAGGACCAGGGGAAATTTGATCCAGCCTGTGTCCCTTAAAGAATGGAAAAGCACTCCCATGGATCATTAAGAATTTGTGTATGGGTTTGAAAACCATAACCATGTCACCATAACATAATTATGGATGAAAACAAGGCAGGCCATTGTAGCGCAACAGAGCATGAGGCTGGAAGAAGGTTGCTGTTCCCTTTTCCATCCTCTCCCAGCACTCAATGGGAATGATGAAGATGGCAATGGCCAGCCTGAGCCATCAACTGTGCACTGGAGCAGCTCTGCCAACCAGCCCTGGGCAGTCCTAGATTGCCAAAACCAAGCTGGGGACCAGGCTGTGCCAAGGCAGGCACTGTGAGGGCTCCCTAGGGACAAATCACTTTTGACAGCAAAAGCGGGATTCAAACTCTGGCTGAGCCCACTCCTGGTTCTTATCAGGCACCTGCAGCACAGCCCCAGCCCCTGCAGATGTATTTGTGGAGCTCCAGCACCCAGAATCAAACCCACAGCATCAGCAAAACATCTGTTTAAACAGCAAAGGTGGGAAATAGCATGGCCATGGTTATGGCTTATTGCTATGCAGCCCTGTGTTTCTGTGGCAGAGAAAGGGCACCAGGAGATGTGCCTGGCTCACAGAGCATTTAATGAAGGTTCAGCAATTCATTAGGCAGCCATGGAGTCCTGTGAAACCCCACTCCCCCTCTGGGGCAGAAGTGCCAAGGGCACCAGGCTGGTGCCTGAGTGCAGAGTGTTTCTGCCACCACTGGTGGAGGAGCAGGGCATGGGGGTCCAAGACCTCCTGCCTTGCAGGGCTCACCACGTGACACTGGCATGTTCAGCCTCCACGTGCTGCTGGCCCAGGGATCCCCCTGCCTGGCCTGCCTGCACCCCAGCCCACCGTACAGCAGCAGAGTAGCACAGCTGCCCGCAGGGAGCAGAGACCAGGGCTGGCTGCTTTCTGCAAGGCCAGGCCTTCCCCAGGGCACTGGGAATCCCATGTTAGTGCAGCCCATGGACACTGCCTGCCTCCAGATGCAGAGCAGATGAGGCTAATGCATGCAACATCTTCAAGTCAGAAGTTAAAGAGCAGCTGAGAGGCAGCTCGGTGGCCATCTGCCAGATGATGCAAGCAGCACTTTCATAATTCCACAAGCAATAAAAGTATTAGAGCAAGGTAAGCCCAACAGCCTGTCTCAGGAAAGGTATCTTTAGAGCAGGGGAGCACCTGAAACCTCAAACTCCCAGGTAGGTATGTGCAGAGGAAAAGCACAATGCCCTGCAAGCAACCTTGCAGAACTCACTGCAGGACTGGGTAAAAGCAGGTGCTTCTTTAACAGGTTAGATGGTATTGAGATGAATGAGAACAAGAAATACGGTTGGACTCATGAGGGCAGCAATGTGGAAAGTCCTCAGCCCTTTGGGGCTAGGCTGAATAGCTGGAAAGAAGATTTACCTAAGATCTGCCACTCTCTGTTAGACTCGTAGTGCAGAGCACGAATTCCTGCGCTGGGAATTCATCAGCTCCAGCTGCCAGTGAAAGGGAGATGGGATGCCTTCCTGAGGGGTTCCTCCAGTTCCTCCCCAAGCTGTCAGGTTCCAGAGCACTTGTGCAAGCAGCAGGGAAGGGGCTTTGTCCAGATGTCATTCCTGCAAAGCACAACTAGAGGTCCTGGATTTTGCGGCATCACAAAACCACAAAGCACTTGGATGTCCCAGCCTGGGGAGGCTGGTTCTCACTGGGTGCTTTGCCAGACCCATCCACCATGCTCCCCAATTCTCTACAGGCTGCCTAGCTAATCTCTAGCTCTGCTGACCCAACGGGATGCTGGGACCAGTGGTGACAGAAGGCGAAAGAAGGTGGCAGCTGGAAACCATCACTTAAGATATATCCAGAATATACAGCCCAGCAAAGGAACCCCAAAGCCTGACATTCCTCAGCAAAAGGATGGTCAGAGCAGGCACAGGCAGTTCTCCTGCCTGAGGAGATGGGAAGCACCGGGATACCCAGGCAGCCCAAGGGAGGGTTAACTTGCAGCCATGGGAGCAGAAAATAAGGTTCCAGTTATTAGCTGATTTATTGGTCTGTCCTCAATTGGCACTCAGGACTCAGAAGAAAATGTTCCACTCCAAAGCATTAAGCATCTTCAAAGAGCAGAAGCATTAAAAATTGAAATCATAAAATAGACATGTAAATATAGCAGAGGTAAACAGGGCAACGAGGAGAAGAGCCAGCCCCAGCGGAGCCTGCAGCGCAGGGAAAGGGCTGTGCCAGGGGGCTGGAGCCATGCTAGGGTGGCTGGGGCCCCCCAGGTTGGGGGATAACCTGTGGGGAATCTCTGGATGGCTTCCCTGAGTGACTGCCCTGCTTGCTGAGCTCTGCAGGGTGCAACCACACAGGAGAACAGAGCTGACATGATGCATGCATGTGGGACCCTCACCCCCCATGGCCCCTCACCACTCTCCACTGGCCTGAAGGGGTTTATACTCTCCTTCTCCCCTGTGAATACTTCCCAGAACACTTCAAACGTGGCAAGAGAGGAGGTGCAGGGCTGCTTGCCAGCAGCTCAGCCAGGTGAAGCGAACCCAGTGAAGTTACCCAGCCGCCCTGCTCTATGTCAGGAGTCACAGCTGGATGGCAAACTAATGCTGTCACCTCTTTGGGCAAGGGCAGTTTGTCACATGAACTATTTCACAGAGGCAGGGACAAGCACTCACTTTTCTCCTCTTCTGCAAGAGCAGGACAGGATAGACCCAAAGTCCTCTGAACCCCTATGACCAGCTGTCATGATGGTGCCACCCTTCCCAAAGCACTTGCCAAAGGAGAGAGCTCAGCAGCAATACACAAGCATGGGCATGGGCTGCTGGAGATGCTGGTCCCTTTGTGGGCATAGAGGAAGGGATGGGACGTGCTATAAATCACTACCCCTATGCAAGAGCCCCTTGTTGGGCCTGGGAGGTTTAAGTGGGACCTGAGAACCACTTCACATGCTGCTCCAGCGTCTGCCCCAGTGTAAGTCACCATCTTCCAGCAGTGATGGCAAGCCAAGGGAAAAACATGGAAAAAGGAAAATGGAGGGAGGGGAGGACACAAAACCTCCTTGTCACAGTGGGAACATGCATTTTGCTGGGGGGACTGGCATTTGGGGACAAGTGTGTGGCATTCCCATTCTCCTCAAGGAGCAGCAAGTGATGCACCAGGCTGCCTGTTGACTGTATCTTCAAGTGCTACCTGCAGAGATACCAAGCCCTTGCCACCACTTCACAGGAGAGTGGTAAATGCTCAGGCCCTTTCCAAACCCACATCAGACTGTGCTCAGGGGGTCTGCACCTCCACATGCAAGTAAACCCCTACAGGAACCAGCAAATCAGCCAAGAAACAAACCACAGGCAACCAAACACCAGTGGTCATATGAGTTCCTAACCTTTCAAACCTCTAGAAGCACAACCATCTTCTTGGTAAAGGTCTCTGGTGAGGAGCTAAGAAATCACCATGTCTTTAAGAGCCCTGAAGTCCTTGAAGGGCCCCACCCCACATGTGGTCAGCAAGAGGGACCACCACTGCCCCTGACCACGCTCTGGCACAAACTCAGCTCTCTTGGCATCCATACCTGTTTTTCCTCTACACACAATTTTTTCTTAATTGGGAGCTTGTTAATTATCCCAATACTTTGCAGAGGAAATAAACAGCAATTAGAGAAATAAGTGGTATTTTTATTCCCTGGCACTCTTGCAGAGCTCCCTGACGCCTCCCATCCATGGCTCCCACATGGGCACATGTTGCTGCCTGCTCCGGCGTCACTGCCCGACTGCTCTCCTCCGTCTGTTCCCCGCGAGCAGGGCACTGCGGTGGTGGGCTGCCTTCTTCTCCCCCGGGGAGGAAGCGTTACTGTGTGAAAGCAGCAGGCTGTCCCACTGTAATCTGTTCTAAAAGTCATAAATTGCTGAGAAAAGCCAGTTTTCCTGCACAACAGAAGGTTAGCGTGTTTAAAGAGAGCACTGAAACTGTTTTTATTAATCAGAACTGCTATAAAGAAAGCATTTTAATTAACATAATTAACCCGTTTGAGAGAAGCAGCCTGTACCTCACAGATTCTTTTCAAACTAAAGATGTGGGCTGTCACAGTCAGTCATAATTAAGCAAAAAGAACTGGTTTTCCTTGCTCCATGTCTGCCTCCTCCCAGCCACACATTTCTCCTTTCCTACAAGGCGAGTGGAGACAACATCATGCCATGGGGGTGGCAGGGTAGGTCCCCATCCCTGCCTCCAGCATGGACCAGTTGGGGTTAAGCTCCATCCTAGCCAGCAGTCCCAACTCTGGGCATGGACTGAGCTGCAAACAGTCAACCTGGAAGATGGAGGTAACTATAAAAACCCCACAAGATCTGTATGACTTTGTTTGCAGCACAGTCTCACAGTCAACAGATAAAAGATTTATTCTTGCTGAAAAAGACAAAAAGAAAAAGCATAAAAAGCCTGGCACTGGGCCACCCGCCAGCACAGAGAGAGGAGTGTGTAAAGGGAATAAAAGCTGGCATGGGCAGGCAGCTGTGTAAGGCATCACACAGGTTTCTCTGAGCATCCCAGACACAAGCCGGATCCTGGAGGGCAGCGAGTTAGCCCGAAGCTGCAGCCTTCATCAGCAGCCCTCCTCCTCCTCCTCCCTGCTTCTGCCTGAAGCACGAGGTTCCACCACATAGCTGAGACAGTGTCTTTCATGCTTTCTTCTGACACAGTAACAGGCTCAGTAGCTCCCTTGGCATGTGTCGGCCGGCTCTTTGCCACTGACACTGATGTTCCCCTTCTAAAGGGCAAGATGGGGCACATCAGCTACACAAAACTATCAGGCATCACCTCCAACCCTGACATTCACCGCTTCAGCCGAGACCTCCTGTACCATCAAGGTGTCCTGGAGCAGGACACAGACCTGGGCTGAAGGCAGCACCTTCAGCAATCAGCCAAAGGCCCTTCATGGCAGTACCACTGAGTATTTTAACAGGTATTTTAAAGGATATTCTGCTATTTTGCAGAATGCACAGTATAATAGACTGTTAATGATCAGTGATTTTTAATAAAATCTCCTTTATTTGTAAAAGATGACTCTGAGTTGATGGGTCTCCCCTGAAATCGCACAACACTTTGGGAGATGCTCAATGCCATGTCTTTAATTCACACCCAGTGTCACCTCAAAAGGACCAAAGTCATTGCACCAAGCTCTAAGCCTTGTGTCCTCATGGACTGCAGGGACAAGAGCACCCATCCTGCCCATAGGGCATTCAGTGCTGGGTGTCATCATCCAAGGGCAGCCTCTGCTCCCTCACCAACAGTCAACTGCTATCTGCAGGAAGAGCAAGCAAAAAAATTGAAAAGAGGTACTTTTAGATTTTTTTCCTTTCCTTTTTTTCCCATGGTTTCCTTAAGAAAACAAGTCTTGTGCCATCATGTGCTCCAAGTGTTGTCTGTCTCTCCTAATTACTCTCCAACTCAGCAGTCAAATTCAATAGCATGTGAATGACAGCTGGAAATCTCAAAGTTATTAAATTCCTGGAGGTGTCATGGAAATAGGCAGGCGGATGGAGCAGAGAGGCCTTCCTCAGCTCGGCTGAGCCAGGCTGCAGCAGGAGCCTGGGTCTGCCCAGGTGCCACAGGCCCCACACTGGAGAAAAGCAAAGCACAAAAGCCCCCATGATGCAGGGAAAAGGCTGCATCAGAGGATCTAGTGTGCTAGATATTGAAATCAGTCAATCTTCAGGTATTAGCCCCTGGAAAAGCAGCCTTCTGTAGTGCTGAGTGGCATGTTAACAACCTGTTTTCAAACAGGAAACACAATTTCCATAGGAAATTCAGGTTTTCTTGGTGGAAGAATTAAAATATTCTGAAAAAAAAATCATCAAAGACATTTTCTCCTTTGGTTCAACACAGACTGACACATTTCAGGTGACTAAAAAGACATTTGGGACCCATCGTGGAAAATCTAGAAGCATCTTCAGCAAGCAAACTTTGCTTGGCTGGGGTCAGAATTCATGACAGCCTGCACCAGGTGTCCCCAGGAGAGTCAGACAGGGCCACGGACAAAAGAAGAGCACAGGGTAAGAGGCAGCAGGCAAAGCCTTGGGCTTGCTGCTGTGAAGGGCTTTGTGTGGCACATAGGAGGGTTTTATCACAAGCTATGAAGCACCTGCTTAGAGATGTCTCAAGGCCTACTTGTAAGATCAAATAAAAATACCTCTCCTGGTTCTGAATTGTGGGAGCTGGGAAGGAGTGTTCCAAAATTGGGTTCTCTCCCTGCCCACACAGAGGATGGGGTTGTGACACCACAAAGAAGCTGTTTGTAGGTCTCTGTTTGCAGACTACTTAGACAGGCAGCCTCACCCTCCCTCAACCAGGGCATCTGCCTCCCCCAGGTCCCAATGCCCAGTACAAATAGGACTTCCCGATGGTGGTGTTGGAGCTGGTGGAATTGCATGGCACTGCACAGCATTGCATGCCATGGCACAGCAGCTCTTCCAGATGCAAGCCCTCCCTCTGTGGCCCCATTGCCAGCCAGGCAACCACCCATAGCCCTCAGGGAGCCTTGCTGCCTGCATGTTCCTCTCATCACAAGCCAAAGCTGCAGCAAGATGAAGTGATGTTCATAAACTCCTTAGAAGGAAAATGTTAATAAGCACTGAGTAGAGGGTGAGGAAAGCCCTTAGTTGTATTAGCTCCACTGCCAGAGCCATCGAACATCCTGAGCCACAAAGCCCCATTCAGGCACATGACATGTCGAGAGAGCTGGACACACAGCTTGGAGCAGGGAGGGACAACATCCCTCAAAGCCTCACTGATCTGATCCCTTGATTAACCTCAGAAAACCACCTCCTGCCAAGTGATGGGGCATATGCCAAGGGGCTCTGGAATCATGTGTCTTGCCAGGATGGGATGCTCTGCCTGAGAAGGAGCAGGAGGCCATGCCATGCCTGCCCACATCCTCCAGGAGTTTATGCTTTGGTCGCATAAGTAAGTCACACACCAGGTTTTATACTGGGAACTCAGTTCTGAGCTTGTGTAACTCTGATTTATTTTTTTTATGTAGCCAGGAAATTGCCATATAAAGTATTTGTATGAAAATAATGATTTTGCTCAGCTAACCAGCCACGTGAGCAGCGCGGATTGCACCGCCCTGCCCCTCGATCCCTGTGTGACACAACGAGACATTTTTTACAGTGACAGCCTGCTGCACCCCCTTGGGCAAACTGTGGTTTAATTTTTAGTATAACCTTAAAAAGGAGACTAGCAAAGCAGCTCTCCCATAAATTTTGTAAGTGACATTTATTTTTCGGGACATTATCACTAGTGATGGACAAATGTGGAACTCAGGGGTTTGGTTCAGAAGGGCAAACATGTTCTCCTGCCAGCTCCAGTGAGATGAGGTGGTTGTATTTAGGCACACCTCAGGCACTGCCTGGAAAATCTCCAGATGCTGAGCCCTCTTCTCCCTTCAAGACTTCAGCAGAGAATGTAGTCCCTATGTGCCTTAGGGGGCTATGGGCACTCCTTTGGTGTCTGGAGACCCGATCTCTAAGGAAGCTCCCACTTCCCTGCCCATGGGTGGGTATCAGCAGTAACACAGCAAAGTTTCCCACCCCATCTCACCAGCTCAGCCCATAAAAGCATCTCTGGCATGCTCAGATCCCTGCCCATCCTGGACAAGGCAAGATGGAGTTGGCTTTAAGAACACAATAGATCTTCCTGGTTGTGGGGGGTGACAGTGAGTGCATCCCTTAAGGAAAGCAGGTTACAGTTCTCCCTTAAAGAGAACAGAGCTACCTGGAGTGTGTGTGGTGGCTTGTAGCCAGTGAGAGGCTGTGGTGTATGTAAGGTGAATTGGTTAACCAATTATGTCATGGCATGTTGGATGTGAAAGGGCATAAAAGGTGTGGATGTTACTACATGAGGATTAGATGATATAATAGGAACTTCTAGGAAGTACTTCTTCTACTACTTCTACTACTATTATGAGCTATGAGGAACTACCTGTTAACTATCTTGAATAAAGTCTTATAAGCCTTCTGATCAAGCCTTCTGATGTCTGTTGTGCCTGAGCTCTTCTGACCACCACCCACTGCGCACCCCTGCCCGGGACTAAGGGGCTACCCCTATACCTGGTCACCAAGGCAAGCTCCCTGTTATCCAAGCCTGTCAAATCTCAATTTGAATACATACGAAAGATCTGAACAGCTGGGTTTTACTTACAGGGACTAAAAATCAGGCTTTATGGAGTAACACCAGGTTGCTTCAGCTCCCTGGAGCTGGCTTCGGAGCATGTCAGGACCAGTCCCCCTGGGGGAGGTTGAAGTTCCCAGCTCTGTCAGAAAGCACAGTGGCTCAAGCAAACACAAACCATTCCAAAACCCCCCACAAACCGTGCTGAACCCCTTTCAAACCATGCCAAATCCCCCAAAGGCTGACCTCAGAGGAGAACAGATGGGTGCTTCACAGCACAGTCCTCTCCAAAACATGGGTGCAGGGATTTTGAACTGCTGGGTGCCAGGGTGAAATACTATTATTTGTGCCTGGCCAGAGGAAAATGCAACATGCCACTAAATCTATTACATCCATATGGATTCTGCAAGAGACAGAGGGACAAGAGATGCCCGATTTACTAATCTGGGGCTGACTAGCCCTAAAGAAACACTTTCAGTTCCTTGGCACTGATAAAAGATTGAAGGAGAAGAGAACAGAGTCTGTTAATGAATGGTGAAGTCTGGTGTAATTTGTGGCACAGTTATTTGTACCTAGGAAAAAGCAGGCAGCAAATTCACCGGTGTCAGCCCTGCCATGACAAGTCCTGGCTTCTGGTACACAGGGATCTGCAGAGAGAGTTCATTTGAATCTGAAGGAAGCAAGTGGCGTCAGAAACTGAACTCTGAGTCCCAAAAGACTTGGGCACCTTCACAGCAATGTGCTTCAAAGGGCAAAAGAGGGCAAAAGAACTGTAGCCCATAAGTTGGCAGGGCTGGTTAGGAGGGCTTTAAACTAGGTTTGAAGGGGGAAGGGATGGCAACTGGGCTCTCCAGAGATAAGCCTAAGGGTGTAGAGCCCGAGTTGAGAATGAAATCAATGGCCCAGCTGAAGTGCATGTACACCAATGCACGCAGTATGGGAAACAAACAAGAGGAGCTGGAAGCCACAGTGCAGCAGGAAAACTATGACATAGTTGCTTTCACAGAAACATGTTGGGATGACTCACATGACTGGAGTGCTGCTATGGGTGGCTACAAGCTCTTCAGAAAGGACAGGCAGGGAAGGAGAGGTGGAGGGGTGGCTTTATATGTTAGAGAGTCTCTTGACTTTGTTGAACTTGAGGTCAGCAGTGACAAGGTTGAGTGCCTGTGAGCCAGAATCAGGAGCAAGGTCAACAAGGCTGACACCCTTGTGGGAGTCTGTTACAGACTGCCCAACCAGGATGATGAAGGAGATGAATTGTTCTACAAGCAGCTGGCAGATGTCTCAAAATCTCCAGCCCTTGCTCTTGTGGGTGACTTTAACCCACCAGATATCTGCTGGGAGCTTCATACTGCAGAGAAGAGGCAGTCAAGGAGGTTCCTGGAGTGCATATAGGACAATTTCCTTCATCAACTGGTAAATGAGCCTACCAGGGGTAAGGCCCTGCTAGACCTACTGTTTACAAACAGAGAGGGGCTGGTGGGAGATGTAGTGGTTGGAGGCCGCATGGGGCACAGTGACCATGAAATAATAGAATTTTCAGTCCTCAGGGATGTAAGGAGAGCCACCATTAAAACCTCTACTTTGGACTTCCAGAGAGCAGATTTTGGCCTATTTAAAAAACTGATTCAGAGCATACCCTGGGAAACAACCCTTAAAGGCAAGGGGGTCCAGGAGGGATGGACATGTTTTAAGAAGGAAATTTTGAGTGCACAGCAACAGGCTGTCCCAGTATGCCCAAAGGCCAGCCGGAGGGGAAGAATGGCCAGCTTGGTTAAATAGGGAGATTCTGAAAGAAATCAGGGATAAAAAGAAAGTTTACAGACTATGGAAAAAAAGGGCTGGCTACTTATGAAGAATTTACAGATAGAGCTAGGTCATGCAGGAAAAAATTTAGGGAAAGAAAAGTGGAATTTGAAGTAAATTTGGCTATTTCAGTTAGGGATAACAAAAAGTCCTTCTATAAATACATTAATAACAAAAGGAGGGGCAAGGAAAACCTCCATTCTCTGTTGGACTTGGAGGGAAATATAGTTAAGGAAGATGAGGAGAAGGCTGAGGTACTTAACACCTACTTTGCCTCAGTTTTCACCAGTAAGACAGGTGGCCCTCAAGACAACTGGCCTCTGGAGCTGGTAGACAGGGAGAGGGAGCTGAATACCCCTCCTGTATTCCAGAAGGAAATAGTTACTGACTTACTGAGCCAGCTGAATCCTCACAAGTCTATGGGACCAGACGGGATCCATCCCAGGGTGATGAGGGAGCTGGTGGAAGAGCTTGCCAAGCCACTCTCCATCATCTTTCAACAGTCCTGGCTCTCTGGGGAGGTCCCAGATGATTGGAAGTTGGCGAATGTCACCCCAATCCACAAAAAGGGCTGCAAGCAGGACCCTGGCAACTACAGGCCTGTCAGCCTGACCTCCGTGCCTGGCAGGGTTATGGAGCAGTTCATCCTGAGTGCAATCACACAGCACCTTCAGAGTGGACAAGGGATTAGACCCAGCCAGCAGGGGTTTAGGAGGGGCAGGTCCTGTCTGACCAAACTGATCTCTTTTACGATCAGGTGACCCACCTGGTGGATGAGGGGAAGGCTGTGGATGTGTCTGTCTGGACTTCAGCAAGGCCTTTGACACTGTCTCCCATAATATACTCCTGGAAAAGCTGGTAGCCCATGGCCTGGACAAGTGTACCCTCTGCTGGGTCAGGAGTGGCTGGAGGGCCAGGCCCAGAGAGTGCTGGTGAATGGAGCTGCATCCAGCTGGTGGCCGGTCACCAGTGGTGTCCCCAGGGGTCAGTGTTGGGTCCAGTCCTGTTTAACATCTTTATTGATGATTTAGATGAGGGGATTGAGTCCATCATCAGCAAATTTGCTGATGACACCAAGTTGGGAGGGAGTGTCGACCTGCTGGAAGGCAGGAAGGCTCTGCAGAGGGATCTGGAGAGACTTGAGAGATGGGCTGATTCCAATGGGATGAAGTTCAACAAGGCCAAGTGCTGGGTCCTGCACTTTGGCCACAACAACCCCCTGCAGCGCTCCAGGCTGGGCACAGAGTGGCTGGAGAGCAGCCAGGCAGAAAGGGACCTTGGAGTACTAATTGACAGGAAGCTCAACAGGAGCCAACACTGTGCCCAGGTGGCCAAGAAGGCCAATGGGATCCTGGCCTGGATCAAAAAGAGCGTGGCCAGCAGGACCAGGGAAGTGACCCTTCCCCTGGACTCTGCCTTGGAGAGGCCACACCTTGAGTACTGTGTTCAGTTCTGGGTCCCTCAGTTCAGAAAGGATATTGAGGGGCTGGAGCGAGTCCAGAGAAGAGCAACAAGGCTGGAGAAGGGACTGGAGCACAAGCCCTATGGGGAGAGGCTGAGGGAGCTGGGGGTGTTTAGCCTGGAGAAGAGCAGGCTCAGAGGTGACCTCATCACTGTCTAGAACTACCTGAAAGAAGTTATAGCCAGGTGGGGTCTGGTCTCTTCTCCCAGGCACTCAGCAATAGGACAAGGGGGCACGATGGGCTCAGGCTCTGCCAGGGGAAATTTAAGTTGGAGATCAGAAAAAAATTCTTTACAGAGAGAGTGCTCAGGGATTGGAATGGGCTGCCCAGAGAGGTGGTGGATTCACCATCCCTAGAGATTTTTAAACACAGATTGGACGTGGCGCTGAGTGCCATGATCTGGTAAAGGGACTGGAGTTGGACCAAGGGTTGGACTTGATGATCTCGGAGGTCTTTTCCAACCCAATCGATTCTATGATTCAAAATAGCCACAACTGGCTTTCCCAAATTCCTGACAGAGGCTGGAGACTGGAATAGCCTTTGGATTGGGCAGACAAGCATTTCCCTCTGCTGAGGTGGCTCAGCATCCCTGGAGCATCCCATGTGCTCCTGTGGATACCTCTCTCCCATTCCTGGAGCAGTGCTTGGGCTCCCTCCCAGCCAAGCAGCTGTAAATACTGAGCAGAGCCAGCAACAGCTGCCCAGGCCTGACTCTGGCAGTAAATGCTGCCCTGTCCCAGCACTAGCAGGAGCCCAGACATCTCTGTGAGACCAAGGACTGATCCTCACTCCTCCTCCTCCTCCTCCTTCTCATATAACCCAAGCCAAAGACATCACTTGGAGTTACCCAACATTGCTGCTCTCTGTTGCCAGACTCCCAAGAAGTGCTGCCTACCGCCCTCTCAACAGGCACTTTGGCAACCTGAGCTGTTATTTCCCAGGCTGTTGAATTAGTTCTTGCACTGACATCACCACACGCTTCTGAATTCCCACATCATAACTCAGTTGCTCCCCAGTTTCTCCCTGGCATCTCCACTCAACAGAGGGCATAAGCCAGTCATGTTTTGGCAAAGGGGTTCATACAAAGCCCCAGCTGTAGCCCTGACTAAAAAAAAAAAATAAGAGCATAGGAAAAGAATAAGGCAGGCTGGGGAAGTAGGCAGCCTCAACAAGGCTGAGCAATGCTGACCACTGGAACCCATCACCAGGGTTAGGGGTGGCACCCATGGAAGCACCTTCCTCCACAGCAGCGGCTCGCTCTGAACATGCAACTCAGACTACAGAACAGTAAATCTTTTTTTTTTTTTTTGTTGACTGAAGGGTGCATCACACCCCACAGACCTTGGGGGACTTGAAATAAGGATGAACATCAGGTCAGGCATGTTTCCCGCTCTCAGTCATGCACAAATCTGCCTCTCCCAAGAGTTTGGAGTCACACGCACAGCCCCAAAATCCATTCTAACACATGTGGGTGAGGAGGGAGCAAAACCCACAGGTCAGTCCAGCAGACTGCAGGGTCTGAGGAGGAGGGTCAAAGATGCTCAGACTGAGCTTTCCATACTCTCTTGCTCAGCTGCCCACAACTGCTGGTGCCTGATGGCCAAAGACCCCAAGGTGTCCTCACAGGCACATGTTGAAGGAGACCAAAACACCCTTTCTCCCTCCCCAAAATGCCATGTTTTTCTGAACATCAGCTTACAGCAGACCTAAGGGAGCCCATTCCCTTGTGAATTAAAATTTTAAGTTTTAAAAAAAGCAATTCACTGTTTTTGTCTGGGCAAGCTGCTGGGAGCATCAGAACTCAATTTTTATTGATAATACACTTTTCTCTCTAAAAACATGGGACCACAAAACATGGTCAACACAGAGCCTCAGACTGCAAAGGACAACAGTTTTCCTGCATTTCTGATGAGCCACAAGACAAAAACCCACATCTGACAACATCTGCAAAGACAGTTGGTCTGAAACCCTCAGAGACCAGCGGGCAGAGCAGGTTTCCAGCCTCCCCAACCAGCTGGGAGCACAGTGAAGGATGCCATCAGTCACTGTATGGGGCATCTATGCTGTGCTTTGCTTTGCTGTCCATTATTTTGCATCCCCAGGAAACACCTACCATTTTGTCAGCAGCCCCTTGCAAGTTCAATGAGAGCAGCCCCAGCAGACCAAGGTGCTCCCATGGACTACAGGGGGACAAAGCAACCAGGGAGCAGATGAACGAACACATGGCTTTCCCACTGTGGATGGACTGCTGGGATTTGTTGGAAGGCATCCAATTAGTTTATGAGCTCAGTCTGGTCTGGAATCAGCAATTAATTACCACAAGGCAAGCAGGAGTGAATATATTGCAGAAACTTGTGTCTGTCCTAGGGATGGACCTAGAAGAAGAGGGGGTGCCCAGCAAACCCATACTGAAATGGAGAGGAGCAGCTGGCAACAAGCAACCAGGATGATGTGGATCCCAAAAAGATGCACAACACCAGGAGGGAACACCACAACTGGTCCACATCCCAGATGTCCTCTACCAAGCACTGGCACAGCTTACAGCTGGCCCTGGCCCTGGCCCTGGAGCTGGTCTTCCACAACGATCCCAGCCCGGTGCAGGCAAGCACATGTGCTGTGGGCACACAGACAGTGAACATTTTGTTTCTGATGAGCAGTGATGGAGTAATTAGGTGAACAAGACACATCAGCTTGGCTGGGTGCTTCCTGCTTCCACTGTCCACGAACACCATGATTTTGGAAATCCTGGAATAATTCCCTCATATTCATTTTCCTTGCTAGTCTTCTGCTCCAAGTTCCTGAGCATGCTCCAGTGCAGGAGGACACATCAGCTCCCAAGTCCAACGTGGCTCGGAGGAGCCAGGCTATCGCCAGCAGCATCAGCCACATGGACACAAGGCTCCCACCAGGTTCTCCTCATTGAAAATCAATGGCTGAGCTTTGGGAAGAAGAATACCTCCTCCCAAGGCATTTGCTCCCAGGCCTTGCAGTTCCTCGTTACCATCTGCCTCTTCAGAGCATGTCCCCATGTGGCAGGAGCTGTGGAGCAGCTCTGCATGCAGCCCCTGTGATAAATTAGCCAGGGATTTGGGCATTTCGGCACAGCTGCCTCATCCTCTGCCAGCATGACAATGTGATTAATTCTGGGTGCAGATGAAACTCATTTATCAGACGCACGTGGTGGCTGCTCAAGCTGCAGGGCTGTGCAGGGAGCCCCCGGGTATGGGGCAGACTGGGAGCAGAGGCAAAAAGCAGGAGGCAGGGAGGGAGAGTGAGGAGCCAAGCCTGGGGCATCTCTCAGGAAGGCTGTTTGCCACACTGGCTCATGATTAAGCATGCTGGGGAAGAAGAGCCTGCGTGGGAAGAGAGCTTTTATCTCTGCTCACACACATGGCTGCATCTGGGGAGAGATGTGCAATGGGAAGGGTGTAAGAGGATTGGGGAGAAGCAGCCAGGAGCCGACTACTGTGCTTCAGGAGAGGCAATTCTACCACCACAGCCACTTCTCCCACCGCTGCCCCCTCATCCAGGTCATCTTCCACTTTCTCCTCTTTTCTGAGGACTGATAGGCCTTGTTCTGCCTGTCCCCACTCTACAGCCACAGACACTTGCTCTTTGCTGCTGGCAGGAGCATGGCCACAGCTCCTGCAGGAAGTGTCTGAGAAAACAGGTACGTTCAATTCTCAATGGAACATGGTCCTGACAGAAAAACTTGGTTGGTTCATCCACCTACTGGCTGAAGGTTCTCCATGTGCTGGAGTAGCGCCCAACAGAGCAGTGCTGCTTGCTCTACATGGCACAATTCTCCTGAGGGCCTGAGCTGTTTCCAGCTGAGGCTGCCAAGGTCATGAGCAAAGCATCATGGATCTATGCACAGTTTTAGAGTCAGGAATAGCTTTTGTGGTGAGCTAATGCCACATCAGATGCCCTCCAGTGAGATGGATGCACAAGGAGAGGACATCAGGGCATTTCTCCAGGCACCAGGATTCACAAACCTGCACTTGTCCCTTGCCATGGCTAGACATGCCCCATACAGTCATGTCCCCAATCCCAGAACAGCTCTGTCTCAGAGCAAGGTCATGCCAGAAGCACCCAAACCCCTGAGATCACCATAACAACCCTCGCACTGAGAATTTTAGGCCTCAGCTAGTGAACCATTTGCTGTTAAAGAAAAGAAAATCCCTCAAGTTCAACAGGGCCATGCAATGTGGGACAGTGGCAGCAAGTCCTTGAGCACATGACAGTTGTCAATGCCTTTCATGGGACTGAATTATCAATCCAACAGGTAGTGTCAAACAGAAAAGCTGCTTTTTTGATAAAAACATATTTTATAAAGAGAACACGTAGAGAGGACAAAGGTGAAGATGACACAATACATGGCAGCTGCGCTGATTGCAAGACAGTCCTACTAATTTATCCCAGCACAGAAGCAGGACCCTTTCTGCAGGGTTAAAGGTAAGGATAGAAAACCCATGGGGATCTTAGAAGTGTGAAAACACCAAACACTGAATGACATGGGGACTGAAGCCTGAGAAAGACCAAAAATTTTATTTTTCAACCCACTGAGTCCCCCAGGAGAAAGTCGGATGTACTGCTGGTGGCAGAGCAGGTGGCCTGAGAGGAGCCCATTCCTGGAAAGACTACAGGTAACAACATTAGTTTGCAGCCAGGACTGCAACCTCTGACTTTCACATTTCTTCCAGGCCCTAAACACTCCTCTAAACCTACCTCCTCTGAAAGGTCCCAGGGCAGGCTGTGCTCTCCTTCCACCCATCACTTCACCTTCTCATTGTTCCAAAGGTCCCTCAAGTCCCACCCAGTGGCAGAGCCCTCCCAGCTTTCATTGCAATCATCATGCCAATCACTCAATTGAAGTTTTCAATTCCCATCCAACAAAGTTTACCCAAGAAGGATTAAAGATGCCCACACAGTTTCTCTTTGTGGATTACGGAAAGGCAGTGATAAATGTATTTTAGCCTATTTTTACCAAGTGGGAAAATAATTCATGCTGGAGTGAAGTGCACTGGGAACTGGCTCCTTAAGAAAGGCACACTCAAGGCTCTGACACCTGCCTGGGGAGCAGTGATGGTGCCTGGCCTGGCTGCTCCACCAGCACCACACAAGGCTTTCAGAGGGGCACACACTCAGCAAGGAGAAAATGTGGTTGCACTTACCAGGGCTGAAATCTTACAGGGACCTGCTGGCAAGGCAAGGAACCTGAAAAGGAGGAGAAAGAGAGATATGGTTCAAAGGGTTGGTTGTGGACAGCAGTGGGTGGTTTAGGAGTGTGACCAGGGAGTGTTGGTGGGGCCCAGCCCTGTAGGGGTGGGATGGGGCAGGTTGCCCCATGGCAGCACCCTCAGACAGGGCTGTGGCACTGTGAATGGGAAGGAAGTGACCTGCAGTTGCATTGCATCAGGACCATGTCAATTGATCAGGGTCGCCTAAATTCACCTAGCTCTGCTCACTGGTCTCTCCAGGTGCTCAGCTGGCACTGGTAGGGCCACAACCTGCTGCACACAGTGGGAATTCACCACGGGATTAAGGAGCCATTCACTGCTCCCATCCTGGTATGAACATAGGGCTGCCCCATCAGTGTTCTCCTCTGGAGCACACCATGCAAATCTGTGCTAAGGAGTCACAACAACGCACCTGGGAGACCATAAACATCTGTGAAAAATCTCCCCATAAATCCACATGAAGGGGAATTTATGGCGCTTTCTTTGGAGATTTCTCCGGGTGTTCCCTATTAAGCCATTGTGCTTGTTTGCATAATATTCCTCAGACAGTAAAGTCTTCTCTGCCATCAGTTATCAGCTCTGCAAACAGGAGCAGCACCAGACATGGGACATAAAAACACCCATCTGTAAAGATGAGGGACTGGCTCCTCATCTTGAAAAGAAATAAAGGATATTAATTACTTAGCGTAAACCACAGCACACTCCCAGCAAAGACAGGGTGAACTGGTAGCCCTAACATGTACAGAAGGTCTGGGAAAAGGGACACAAGCAAAAAAACTCTCAGCATGCTCTCAGGGTATGCCATACAATGGCAATGCTATGGAAGGAACAAGAATTTTTCACGTCATTGAGGGGAAAAGTATCAAATGGAGAAGAAATACACAACTACTAGAATCAGCCCAGCTACCCAAAGAAATTGCTGTAATACTTTGTCCAGTCCATACCAAGCCCACTACAGAAATTAGAGAAGGAAATACTTTAGCAGCAACAAGTACACTTCCTGGTGATAATACATCAGTTATCAGTCTGGCTAAAAGCCTCCACAACAAGAAAGGTTGACACAGGGCCTTATTAAGGAGGTAATATCCAGTTAAGATACCTGCTGGTCTCATCTGATGATTGGTTGACCCAATACATCTCATATATGCAGAAGGGAGTTGAAAATAAGAGAAATATGCTCAATGGTATCAGACCACACCTCTGGAAATACAGATAGGCAACCTGGAGATGCAATTTTAAATTCACGTGTTCTGATGAAAATTCAAACTAGGACCTAAGTGGGAAGGGCTTAATACCATGTTACTGCATTCCTGTTTTGCTGTTAAAATTTTAGGAAAAGAAAGGTGGATATACCGTTCTCACATCAAGCAGGTGGTAACTGGTCAACCAGCTGATTAATGACTGACTCTTGGAAAAACTCTCACATCAACCAAGAATGAAGTGGGACATTTCACTACTCTTGGTATTACTGACTCTGTTATTGCTACAGCATGGCTAAGGATAAAAATGATGGATAGATCAGGATTAGTGGAAAGTTAAAAAAATCCAAAACGAAGACAGTTTTCCTAGATTATACAGCAACAGGGTTTGCAGTTCCTGAAACAACCAACAGGAAGGCTGTCGCTTTCTGCTGTCAATCAGATAAGATTTATATTTAGACTTCACACAGGTAAGCAGTAGGGACAGGTCTCATTGCCTCAATAATACCAGTTGTTGCTCAACAGTTAATACCAGTTGTTGCTTGATGACAGGTAATAGTTTAAGAAGTAATAGTGTACAAGTTAATGTCAATTGTGGAAGTGTTGACCCAGGACTCACTACCCTTTTTCTGCTTTGCCCCCTTCAAAGCAAACAAAAAAGGATGCAACTGGCGTTAACAGGGACAGGATTGGGAGTCCTAAATGATATAGATGTTGAAATACTCATAAATAAACTAAGTAAAACAACAAGTGATTTAAGCAAATTAAAACACCCACTGCGATCCTCTCTCTTAGCACTGCGGACTAATCAATGGCTCTTATCTAATACATTGTCTCAGTGGGAGAAAACTAATAAGAGAGCCCACCAGCTGATTGTAGAGGTACTTGGAATGGTCCAGGGCAATCTTTCACCCACTCTTTGCTGCATCCACACTCAACTGTGGATGCACTCTCCAGTGGCAGCAATTATGAGGGTAGGTGAAGAAGGCACCTTACCCACAGAGGTTTGAAAAGCAATTTGGGACAACACAGCTCAGTCTGAAAGAGAATTTCAGTCCTGGTGGTATTTGGCCAGTTGTGACTCTGTAACAAGAAGGTCACAGTTTCTGTGTTAATAACACAATACTTCAGTATACACCATATACCCAATCATTGCACTAAATCACAACAGGACTGTACTCTTTCCAACAGAACATAAAACATGGATAACACAAAGCAGACACATATGGCCAACAGTTGATGTTGATGGGAACAACAAGGATTCATTTGTAAAAGTAACACCATTAAAGCCTAAGATACCTTGACACTGAGCGAACTATTTGTCATTTTGAAACACATGCCAATGAAACCCCTAAAACTGCACTTACCTATATTGGAAAAGGATGTATTTTCTTTGTGGTTTTATATTTGTAGGTCATGTTATTGTAGATACGAGTAATCATTCAAATATTTGCATTTGTAACTTTACTAGAATTATAGGGTATGATTTTAATTATACAGCTCCTGTTACATCCCACCAGTTGTTACAGGCTAATTATACACTAGTTAAAGACTTGTTACCTACTTTGACTGGAATTAATGCTGGTAAGGAAATTATCACAACATGATGACTTACATAAACTAGTAAAACGTATATGAATTGATGGGAAAAATTCTAATCTCTGTATGCCATAATGTGGCAAAATATGGTACATGTTTGAAAGAGGAAAGAGATGGAGAACACTGGTGGGAAACTCTCCTAGGGTGGTCATCTACAGCCACGGGAATTTATAACCTGCTCCACCCAGTGGTAATCGTACTAGCTTTAAGTCTATTAGGTTTGGTGCTTGTAATCATTTTGTATATACGATTATGGAAGCTGATCATGCTTTTTGAAAGGCTTTGTAAGCTTTGCTAAATGTATTAAGCAGGGATGCTTAGTAAAAACAAGGGGAGCACTGTAAAGTGGCTAGATGTGCTGGAGCTTTAGGCCCCACTTTCATCAGAGTTCACCCCACGTAGCTCCTGCAAGGCTGCCTGGAGAGCATGTTGTATTTCAGCTATGACATTTTTCTGCATGTTTAACATATCCCTATCATGGCTTCCACGTACTTCTGCAGAGATGGGTGGGAGACAGGAGAAAACGAGTAACACATTTCCTTCCAGGATTAAATTGTGAGCGTGTCGTCCACTGAGTGAAAGTTCACTGTGTGTGACTCCTGCAGGCTGGCTAATACTGCTGTGGATACTGGAGATTAAGGGATTTGGGGCTGTAAAGTCCCTTTCATCCATCCAGGCCTGAGCAAGGGAACGTGAGCAGGGAAAAGGTCTTGCAGAAACCGCTGGACGAAGCAGGGTCTGGCCTGCAGGTGACCACCCCACCACGTTCCCTTGCTTCTGGGGACCACCCCCAGGCAGGTCTCAGCTTTGCACAGCAGGGGCATGAAGAACAGTGAATGCAGATGCCAGGGCCAAAACAGCTGCAGTCACATCTCCAGGGCTGATCCCTCACCCAAACTCAGCATGCCACCATCAGGATGCTCCTGACCCTATACCAAGCACTGCTGTCACATTCCTGGCGCACTGAGCCCTCCCCAGTGTGGCATGGCAGGGACACAGTGGGCACAATGAAGGGCTTAAACGGTCACGGTGCTGCTGCTGCGAGTGCTCTCCAGGCACAGGAGAAGAGCTGTTATCTCTGAGTTGGAGAGCTAATAACAACACTGGAAAATTTCTGCTTTGGCTGAGGCAATGGTCTCTCTCTGCCCCATGGAAAGGAAAGCTAAAATGTTTCCCACTGGGCTGGACTGTGCCTCCAGCCCTCAGCCCTGCTGAAGCCTGACTCCTCCTCAGGGACTTGCCCTCAGGGTGCAGGCTGAACTGATGGGGGGAATACCATGCCCCAGAGCTAGGTATTTGCTGGGTAGCCAACTTCTTTGAAGACCTCACATCTAAGAAAGCCTCAAAAATAATTTTCCTATGGAGTCAGCATCGTTCCCAGTTCAGAGCAGGCACAGCCCAATGCTGGCCATCATTTCTGCCCAGAGGGGAAGCCATGGCAATCTCCCTCCAGCTCCTCCAAGCCACTGTAATATAAAGCAGAGCAAATACTGGGTTGTTCTGACAGCATTGAGGAGTGAAGCAGAGCAACGAGATGGCTTTAAGTACTAAAAGTAGCCCTTATATTATGAGTTCAGACATAGCCTTATACATCCCCAAGCAGCAGAGGATCCATCTCCACTTTGATCCAGGTTTGATTCAAAATGGAGCATCTCCCTCAGCATCACCAGCAGGGCAGCAGTGAAGCAACCTCATTTTCCTCTGTTTCATCCCTTTTGCCAACCAATGTGTGCCCGAGGTCTCAGGGCCACAAACTCTGGCTCCCTGCACTCCTTGGTCATGATGTGCTGGGGCAGCCCCCATCTGTGGGTTCATCCCCCACCCTAGGCACCCCTGAAGCTGGTAGTGCCTGCCCACCCTGCCCAGCACAGCACAGAGCAGCAGTGGCAAAGGGGGATGCTCCTTCCCCACACTAGGGTGGGGATGAGCCAGCACAGAGACAAGGAAATGAGAACCTGCTGGGGCATAATGCCAATCTACTGCCCATTAACTTCCAACAAATCCTCCACTCCACAGCCTTATTTTCCTCTGCCCTTGCTCCCACTCCTCCTCATCCCAGGCTAATGGTCTTTTTGGATGCGAAGACAAACTGCGTAGGTACCCTTGGCTGGGCTTGGGATCCCTTCAGTGGTGCTGTCTCTGGGAAGGTCTGATAGGAGACATCCCCAGCACCCCTTGGGCACCCTCCCAGCACTCATGGGAGATGGGACTGCCCCACAAAGCACAGCTCATTGCCAAATGCTCTCCTGCTCTTCTGGATTGGTCTCTGAACATTAACTTTTACGGTGTAATATATCCAGTACCAACCCACACTGCCAAGAGACACCCCAAAGCTACCAACACAGCTAGATGCAAATGATTGTTTAAACACCCCACACAGTCCTGTGCATACAGGATAGATTTACTGTCACTTCTTGTAAAATTAGGAAAGGATAAAACCGAACAGCTGAGCAGCAATGTCTGCTGGGCAGAGGTGGAGCAACACCAGCATGGCTCAAGGGCTTCAGCTAAAAAGTGAGCTCCAGAATAAACACCAGCAAAGCTCACCATAAGGCATCTTTGCTTACAGCTCCTGCATGAAGAGCAGATTTGACCTGCAAGCCCTCCAGACCCATTGCAGCCCGGAAGAGCATCAGCTAAGTTTGAATCAGCACTTTGTGCAAGCAGCCACATTTCAGTGGTCCTTCGCTGCAGGGCAGGAGGGGCACGCAGCTCCTCTGGGAGATTCAGTCAAGTTCCTAAGATCAAGAACAGATGAAAAGCACTGACAGTGGAGCTCAGCCTGGGCTGCCCTCCTTGCCAAGGCACTCGCTGCACTGTCAGCCCTGCAGGAATTCAGTGCCCATCTGCAACACAGAGGCAACAGTAACCCTAAAACTACCCAAAAACACCCTCAGATCATTCCATGCCCCCTCGTCCCCTCAACCCAAGCTGTTCCCTCCCCCCCGGCAGCTACATCCGTGAGTTCACAGCACTGGCTTTCCAGAGGAGAAAGTTCACCTCTTCAGCAGAGACCACATATTTTACATGACAAATTAAGCTTGGCCCAAACCTTACTTTTCCACCAGAAACTTTGCACAATGAATTTGCATCCAGTCCTTTCCATAAAGAAGCACAGCTTCCTACATGAGACAGGGGTCTAGGATACAGAGCATTCCTCAAGGCAGCAGATAAATGCTAGACCAGAGTTAGTGGGTGAAGGCTGAACCTAGATAAACTGAAACTAAAATAAGGCCCAATTGTTGGACAGTCACAAGGACTATTTAAGCTGCTGGGTTAAGAGGAATACTCAACTTTCAGCTATCTCAAGGGGAAGAGAGGCTGTTCCTCCAAAGAAGGTGCCACAAGGATGTACACAAGCAACATCCAAGAGTTACAAGTGGAGTACAAGTGGAGGGGCTGGTTTCCACCAGTGCTAGAGCTGCAACATGATGCTCTGGAATGGCACCAGCCTCCACCACCAGCCTTTGCTCCAGCAGTGCTGAGGTTTGTAAAGTGGGGGAGGAAAAGCATTCCTAAACCCATCTAACCTGCCTGTGAGAGCTCACAGCATCATCACATCAGTAACCATAAACCCTGCAGCATCTCCCAGCCCTCACAAAATTCCCCTTCGTTGCAGCTCCCACCTTTTATCTTTAAAAACCACAACAGCCAAGGTTAAAAAAAAACATGACAAATAATCCAAGGAAAAGAATACAACAGCCTTTGAAACACCATCCTACAGCTGAAAGGGAGGGATGGAGGCAAGGCAAGAAAGCCGGTGTAAAGCCTCATTACCATCAGAAATCCTCTCTCCCTGCCCTTACCTCTCTGCTTATTTCCATATCACAGGGGACACAATGTCTTTCTTCTCTTGAAAAACATCCCATTTTTGCAGAGACCAGCTGTCCCCACTCCCTGCACTGGCTTATGGAGCTGGGGAACAAAAGCAGGGCTCACACCTGCCCTGACAGGCGGTGCCTGTGTGTGAGTCTCCAAGCCCTTATCAGCCTCACGGGAGCAGTTTTTACCATTATTATTATTAGTCTACTTTTTTTTCCTTAGCTTCAAGATCCTTTAGTCAGTCAAATTATACTTAGAGTAGCAGAAGTAGCTGAAAATAAAGCATTATAAGGGGTTCAGGAAGTTATTTTCATCTCAAGGAGCATGTAAGAAAGGTTGACAAGTCTTTATTCTGCTCTTACTGAATAATCTGTAGGTTCCTAGAAAATATGGGGGGGGGGGGGGGGGAAATGCATTGGAAGAAATTACAGAAAAAAGTAAAACTCAGGTCTCTGCATAAATTGAAGTAATGTGCAGCTTGGCTGACAGAGGAAGGCAATGGCGAGTGAAATGTCAATGCTGGGAGGGAAAGGGGTGGCCGCAGTGTCTGGGCAGGGCTGGGCAAAGGGTGCTGGGTGCAGGGTAGAAGGGTCACTCAGCCTCCTCCAGACTCCAGCAAGTCTTTCCTCTAGCTAAGTGGACCTGTCACATCTTTCCAGTCCAGGGCATCATCAAGAGAGGCACCAAGAAGAGAGGGGAAGCAAAGCAGTTCAGAGATCAGTCAACATCCTCCATACCGCCGCAGATCACTGGGTTTGTCCTGCTGCTGTCTAGATGCTCCAATAAAAGCTAAAAGCATCAAGTCAGGCACAGCAAAATTCTGCCAAGACTTCAAGCTCTCACATTGACACACATAATGTGGGACCCTGGGAGCTCCCAGCATCCACTCCCAAACCAGGAGCAGAGCCAGGGTGCTGAGGAAGGGGCCAGGACCGCAGGGCGATGCACAGAGGGTAGAGGAGGAACCATCTTCTCCCGTTGTCACCCTACGGGGATTAGAGATGGATACAGGCAATCCTGGATGGCCAAGGGAAGCAGGTACCAGCAGCAGGCAGGCACAAAGCAGTGGGGTTCTGAGTAGCACAAAAAAAGATGTATGAAGGCATTTGCAGCATGAGACAGCCTTTCTCTCAGTGGTTCTGCGAAGAGCAAGGGACTGGGATCCCCCTCTCCACAGCAAGGGCACGGAGGTCCGAGGCAGCGCCCTCCCAGTGTGGCAGGGCAGCCAGCCCCATGCCCCTCCAGCTGTTCGGCAACTGAGCCACGTGGTGCCGAGGCGGTGCTGCCACCCGTGATTGATGGCATGGTTCAGGAGGAAATAAATTCCCAGGCTTTCGCAGGAGGTGAACTGGGGGGTGTATCTATCTTCAAGATGCTTAATGAATGTGCCACAGCCCGCGGAGTGGCAGCAGATACATCTCTGCAGCCAGCACTCCCCACGCTGTTCCTTGCAAGATTCAGGCACAATTTAACAGCTTCTTATTGATTTTATTTATGTTTCCCAGGCCCTGGCAGTGTCTAGATTGCCCCAGTCCAACAGGAGCCCCATAGTCACAGAGAGGAACCTGCACATCACCTCCCCATCCTGCTCCTCGTCCCTGGAAGGGGCAATGCAACATCATCTGCCCCAGAGCAACCCTGGGGACAAAACCTGGTGTTTGCCAGAAAAGATGCAGTGTTAGGCTCTTTGAAACATATTAAGGCTCACATGGGCTTCAGCTGCAAGAAAGAACATGATGTGGTATTACTAGAGCAATGGTGAGCACTGGCACAGTACTGGGGCAAATGCTGCTCCACACTGCCCTAGCACCGTGCTCGGGGTTGTACCTTGGGAACTCAAAGCAAAATAAGGACCTTACCTTGCAAGATGGACTTTGGAAAGTCCTAGCTTTTATGTAGCATAGCAGACCTTAATTTTCAAGGCAAGAAAAATGGCAATCAGCAGTTCTGGCATGTGGCTTGGCTTTGTTTTTCCCTCTTTCCCTTAGGGGGGAAAAAAAAGGAAAAAGAAAGAAAAGCAGCAAAGAACAGCAGAGACCCAGCTGACCTTTCTGGCTAAGAGACCTTGTCTGAATCACTGGATGGTAACAATGAATGAAATGCCAGTGCCCTGCCTTATAAATACCAGCTTCCTCTTGGGGTGAAATGCCAGCTTTCAAACATGGAAAAGCTGCAAAGAAAATGTCACCCTCGCCAAAGTGTGAAATGCCAGCCTGCTGCAAGATCCTGGCCTCACCCACAGGGAGACAGGCAGGCTAATGTCTGCTGCCAGGTCCCTAACCTCCTCCCGTTGGGGGTCTTCTCCAAAGCTCCATAGCATGAAAGGGACAGGACTTCAGTGTGGGACAGCCAGAGCATCAGTCCTCCAGCATTACCTTCAGCATCACAGCAGTGAGCTACTCAGGAAAGCTTCCTTGGGGATTTGGGGTTTTTGTCCCTTTTCCAGTGGCTATGAGTTAGTGTGGTCAGTGAGACAAACAAATCATGTGTAAAGAATGGTTCAGACAAGCCAAAGCAGTTATTTCCAGTTTTCCCAGTGAAATGAAAACCCAATTAAGCATAAAGAGATTTTACCATCTAAAAAGTTTCTCACAACCAAAACTCCTAGCTCCTAGTGAGCGCTGTTGTTGCTGGGTTTAATCCTATTTATTAAACACGGGAAGCCATCCAATATACTGTCCTTGTGTGAAGAAATGCTTCCCCTGAAGCTGGTGATATTTGCAACACCTTCTCTACCCTTCCCAGGGCCAAGTTTGGCTTAATCCAAAGCTGTGTTCTCCAGAAGCTCATCCTTACGGTTCCCTCCACTTGGCATCCTCCTACCCCAGCTTCCTGGTACCAAAGCCCCAACACCAAACCTGTGCCAGGTCAGGGCAGCACAGCAGGAGGGACAACTTGGGTACCCTGGGACCATCACTGGGAACTGTAAGGCTGCAGAAATGTAACCAAACCTACCTACCTGATAAAATTACATCAGGAAATGAATGAAGTTGCTTTTTGTCATCTGGGAATTGGAGCTGTTCTCTTTCCCCACACCCACGCGTTCTTTTTTCTTTTTTTTTTTTCCCGTAAATGTGTGAAATAATTTTACCACCTTACTTTTTTTTTCTTTCGGTTACTCCTTCTCCCCTCAGATCTCACCCTTCCTAGCATTTGAAAATAGCTCATGAAAAGGAGGAGGAAGGAGGGGAATGAAAGGAAGTGTGTGGGGATACAAGATGGAAGGGAAGAGAAGAGAAAAATACATGAGGAGTGAAAAATACATGTTTTTCAAAGCAAATCAGAATGGCTGCTTCAACTCCAGCACCCATTCTGGGAACGGGCTACTAATCAGCAAGCTTTTTAGCATTATTTGCATACTGTCATTTGTTAGCAACACCTAGGAAGAAAGTGGCACAGCATGGCTGCTGGTACCTGCCTGTACCTCATGTACAGGCAGTCACCCCAGCTGGGTGCTGGACTGCAGCAGGAAAATGTGACCTTCCAGGGACCCACATTCATTTATTAGAGCTGCTCAGGAACCCTCTAAGCGGGTTTTTTGCCTTGCAAAACACTTACAGCTGGAACTGAAATGCTTGGAAAAATCACCTCGGGTTTGATAACCTGCCAGCAGAGAAGCAGCTTGACCCCAGGCTCAGCCCCACAAAACCTGATGGCACGGCAAAGGGAAGAGTCTCAGCTGCCTTGGGCCTTGAAGGTGATGGGGGCTGAAGGGTTTCTTTCTCCAGCTGGCACCACGTGGTGACCAGGCTGCTCCCGGCTTGACAGCAAGGCAAGCGTTAGCACTGGAGCAGCTCCAGGGGTGGGTATGAGCCTGACCCTTCTCCCTGCCTGCCGAGTGGGAGATCTCCACAGGAAATGGTTTTAATGTATCAGCCTCCATGTGCATCACATCGAGGACTTTCCCCCAAGTGCTTCTCTGCAATGGATTTAATCCTTGACCTGGAGTGCTGCTGCCCTCACAGAGGTCCCCAAGGAATCAGAATTCTGGTTCCTCCACAGCTTTCCTGCCAGGGAAAGGCAGCCAAGGGTGGGCATCCCCAGCACCATTGCACCCTGCAAAGCTTCTTTAGCCTTGGCAGTGGTAGGGCTGCCAGCACAGGAGGACAGATGCTCATTGCTAGGGGAGGCATCCAGGACAATGTTCCCCCTCTCCCATCCCTTGTGTCTGTTTGATATTTCCTCTTTCCCTGCATGGTACCTTCCCCTCCTTCCTGCTCCTGTTCTTTGGGCAGCAGTTCTGGGGCCAAAGAGATGCTTTCCAGCTTTTTTCTTTGAAAAGCCCTAACAACACGACTCATTGCAAAGCAACCATTTCATGTCTGACATGGAAGGGACTTGGGGATTTATGTTAGCAGCAGCACAGAGGGGGAATCTGTGGCTGAAGCAGCAGCAGGAAGGTTGGCAGCCACAGGCATTGCCAGCACGGCTGCTGTCAGAGCCCTGGGGAGCCACTCCCCAAGCAGCACAGCTCTGCATGGATGCACAGATACAGTGCCAAGTCCAAAGGATGCTTCCCATGCCAACCAGGAGCATGGCAAGCAATCCTAGCCTTGACAGCATCAGAAGCCAAGAAGGGAACTACACCTCATTCTGTGCCATACCTGCGCCAGGAAAGCTGGCTTGGGATGAGCCTCAGAGAAGTGGCAACACATCAAGGAGAGCCTGGCTGCTCTGGGCCGAGCTCAGGCCAAGAAGGACCATCCCCACACCTCCCAAGAGTGAAGGCAGGGTTCTCTGCCACTGCCTGCAGCTCCTTCGGGAGCCTGGGGGTAGGAGTTCACCAAGCCAAATAGACAGTGATGCTCTAAGCCCAACAGTATGAGGGCCCACATTGAGATGACACTGGGATCCTGAACATTGCTCCAGCTGAACACCCAAGACCAGCAATCTGCTTCTTTTCCTCAGGAGATACCACCCTGCAGTGCTCTTTCTTCCCAGCCTCCCACAAGGACACTCATTTTTTCCAGCTGAGCTGAGGGACAAAAAAAATCATCACCCACTCCAAGCAGGTGGGTTGGCAGAGACCAAGGAAAAGATGCACCATGTTTGGCGATGGTCCACAGAGCTAACTCAACAAAGACAGATGATAGGCAGTGAAACCACCCTTTCCAATAATGTCACTGCATGGAATATGGATCACTCTTCCTCCAGAGATCTCCAAGGGCCTAGTGCAAACTTCAAAGTATCCCTGTTTCCAGCACACAGGAATGCTACTTGTAAAGCTAATCACTTTCTAGGGGGTCCTCATTAGCTTTTAAACATTTTGCTTCTGGCCTCCTGCATCCCCACCAGAGGCCCTGGGCCACATCCTGCTCTCATGTACAGCAGTGTAAACATGTGTATCCATACCTGGATGTTAACTCTTGTACAATCATGTTCTCAGATGCATCACCTCCTTCACCTCCAAGGTGACAAGCCTGCAAGACACACGGCCCACCTCACCAATGTAACTTGGGTCTGACACAGTTCTACCTCCACAACCCCACTTTTTAGCTCCAGCAATCTGCATAAATCCCTCCTCTCCTGAGCTCAACATGAGGCATTTTAACTACTCAGCCTCAAAATCAGATGCAGCACCTTTCAACAGCACCTCCCTTCATGCCATGAACCAAGAGGCAAACACTGAAATACACCTTAATCCTTGCTTGCACAAGAGCCTCTTTCCAGAGCAGCAAAATTATTTTATTATAGGAGAAGTCCAACCAGGGACAATGCAGAAAGCCCTTACAAGCCATGTGCAAATAACCATGTTAACAGCCAGGCAGGTGACGGAGCAGGGCAGAGCAACATGGATTTCAACCAAAGACACCAGCCCTGCCCAAGGCATGGCCAGCACTGGGCTTTCCAAGGGTCCAGAGCCCCCCATCCTCCTTCCTGCTCCCCAGCACATGCCAGTGGGGTCCCTTCATGTTTTATCTTGCCCTGGGGCTCTTCACAGGGTCAACTCTGCCCTAATCCAGCCTGGAGATTCACACTCCTTTGCCCACATGTGAGAGATCAAAAACCTCCTCAGTTTTCAATATAGAGTCCCACCAATATAGAGTCCCAATATAGAGTCTGGTTTAGCTTGGCCAAACCAGATTTTTCCCAGAAAATGATGTTTTGAGGGACATTTTCCAGCCAACTAGAAAGGCTCGCAGTGCCT
The DNA here is from genome assembly GCF_047495875.1 of Pithys albifrons albifrons. NCBI lineage: Eukaryota > Metazoa > Chordata > Aves > Passeriformes > Thamnophilidae > Pithys > Pithys albifrons. Next base: position 2,112,981 of record NC_092470.1, read on the forward strand.
GGCAGCACTTGCACTGCTTGAGTGTTCCCCAGGGGTCAGGACCAGACCTGGCACAAGCATAAAGCAGTATCTACACTGGCTGGGAGGTGACCAGCTGCAAAGCTGGCAGTTCAGTCTTACAAAGCTAGGCCAGACACAGGGTTTCCACACTCCATAGCTCCCAGCCCTTCCACATCTCTCACTTGGGATGTAAGGAGGCAGTGAAGCACAACAGCCCTGGATGAGCCCAGCTCTCCCACTGCCACCAGGCTTGAATGTGGGACTGATTAGAGGGATTAAAAACCAGCTCAGTAGCAGGCAGCAGGAGGGATGTGCTGGCAGGGGCCAGGCTCACTGGTCTGCGGGATGCTATGGGGGGATCTTGAAAGGAAAGAAAGATCTGAGTGGGCATTGCTGCTCATCTCCCTCTCTAACGAGGGACAGGAACAACCTGCGGATAGCAAAGAGCTTCCACATGAAAGCTGTTCCATTCCTGGGATCTTATTATTATTTCAAAGATGTTTCTCACATACCTCTTTCTTTATTGTTATTTTTGTAAGGTCATTCACTGCTTTGGATAAATGGGGCCTCTGTGTCGGCAGGAAAGGCAAGACAGCTCCTGGAGGCTGCCCATGGCACTGGCAGGGCCAGCAGTGCCCAAACACACAAACTCCACCTCTGGGAATGCTAAAATGTACTAAGCAGCAGATTTTCACAGCAAATATCCTGCACAGAACCTCAGGGGCCACAAACCCAGCCCCTTCGCCTCCTTGCTAGCAGGATGGGCTTTTCAGTGGCTAGTTTCTCTGGAAATTGCTAAGAAATCCCAGTGTGAAAAGCACTAGCAAAGAGCAAACTGTTGTGACCCAGCCTTTACCTCCAGACAGGATTGCCATAAGACAGACTGAGGAGATCCTGCTTGGTCTTCCCCAAATCTGGCAGAAAAAAAAATTCTCCCTCCTTGAAAAGCTAAAGCTACTAAATGGCAGCCAGCCACAGCTCTGTCTGTCTTTGCAAAGCCCTGAGCAGGATGGCCTCAGCCAGGGTCACTGGGCAAGGGGACCATACAGGGATGGGTAGCCCTCTTTCTCTAAGCTGGGCTCTCAGCCTGGTCCTTGGCCTCTCCCAAATCATTACTGAGCTTTTCCAACATTAGCACAACAGCTAAGTGACACAAGAAGACTGAAAGGGGGAAAGGATTAAAAATAGATTCCAGTTTTGTTTCAAATATTGTAAAATAAAAGGTCCTGCAGCAACCATTGCAAAACCAAAAAGCATGCCCACATCTCGGGCTGCAAAGCAGCTCAACAGAAGATGTATTTTTCATTAAAAGACTATTTAATATTGCAGATTCCTGCTGAAGACCTGTTTTCTCAATTCTGGCTGATGGCCAGGGAGCAATCACTTTCCCTTCCCTTTCCTGGCAGAGCAGGGCTTTGCTCCCACAGCCCCAAGCATCCTCTTCTGCACAGTGTCCCTGCACAGTGTCCCTCCCCAAGAGCATCTCTGTCCCCCACCAGCATCCCCATGTACACGCTTAGCACTGGTGAGGAAGCCCCACATCCACGTCAGGCAAGAGGTACAGTGTCATTCACCTGGCAATCCAAGGTAAATAAGAAACAAATTATCAGGCATTAATAAAAAAGAACACATGAAGAGCAAGAGCAGTCCCAGCTGCAGAAGCCCAATGGCTGGCAGTAAAGGGAACTCATTTCCCCCTAAAGAAAGACAACTACACTTCGTTAACTGAAACTTTCTCATTTATCCCCTTGGGTGCCCACCCTGGGTGCTGCGGGTGCTGGCGCCCAGCAGGGCTGCACTGGACCACCTGGTCCTGCCAGCACCTGGTTGTAGTATTTGTGGGCTCCAAAAAGCAGCACAGGAGCCACCAACAGCATCTCAGGAGCAGGGGGTCCAAGCAGGAGATACCCTCTCTCAGTTCCCCTTGTGTTGGCTTTGGTGTCCCCCATGTTTCCCCAACACGCTGCATTTGATTGGAATCGTATGCAAAGAGCTGGGTCTGCCTCCCACGCAGCTGTTGATTGTGCAGCAGAGCTCTGTGAGATTTGTTTTGCAAGAGGGAATGAGGGAGCAGCAGGCAGCTCTGTGAGGGGCTACGTGGCTGGATCCTGCCATTTTTTTAAATTAAAGGAATTGCAATGAATTAGTTCTTAATTAATTAACAGAGACTTCAACACTGAGAGATGCAGAATCACATTTTTTTCTGCTAGAAAAGCTTTTTACGAGATTAAAAAATTCATGTTCAGACGATTTTGCAGGAGGCATGTAGAGCTGTCTGGAGCCCAAGTGATGCCTCACCCATGGGTGCTGCCATGGGTGCAGCCCCCAGCCTGCCTGCTCCTGGTCCTCCAGTTCAGCCCACCCCTCGCAAAGGGTCCTTGCCTGTGATCAAAGGCCACTCACAGAGGTCCCAAAGGCTTGCACTCTTGCTGGGAGAGGACATATCAAACCTGTCTGGAAATCAAACAGGAGAATCGGAACAGAGGGAAGAAAAGAAAGAAACACAGGAAACAAAACCTAAGCTGACACCCTTTGTAAATGAAAACCCCCAATGGGGACAATCACTGCTGAGAGGCACGCAGTGGAAATCCAAAATGACTCCAACCCTGGAGCAGCTTCCCCAGGCACTGCCAGCCATAGGAGAGGGCCTGAGATGATGACTGCCACTGCTCTCAGCTGCAGGATCCTGGCAACAAGCTCTGAGGCGTGCAGATGTAGCGTGAGTGATTAAAATCCTGTTTGCTGGGGACATGAAGGACATCAAGCTCGTGCCAGGAGGAGCGGAGCTGGCAGCCTATGCTGCCACCAGCAGTAGTGGAGCAAAAACCTCCCTGGGGAAAAAAAGTCTGACCACCGACAGCAATCTTCCCTATGGGTACCAAAAAAAGCCCCGATGGAGCCCAAACCTCATGTTTCAGTCTTACAATGCTGTCTTCTCTGCCACCTGGCTCGCAGCAATGAGCAACCACCCAGGAAACCGCACAGTTCCCGAGCAGCCACCAGCTATACATGGAGGAAAACCATCCAAAAACCCTGAGGATGCACATTACATGCCTCACTATTACCTCATTTGAAAACGTTATATTATCCTGAACTTTAATAAAAGCCATGGGAAAAAAAAATAATAATAGGTGTTCAAATGGGAAACAGGATGCCATTTCTCTGCTCATCGCTGCACTGATCTCGTGCTGATCTCCAAGCTGAAGCCATACTTTAAAAATATTCACATGCACCCAGCACTGTAGAAGAAAGACCACTGGCAATTCACCATAAAAATTCATTCAGGAACTGGAAATCACAGGCAACAGAATGCATTTGCAATCCAACTGGGAAGGCCAAGGCAGGTAGAAACAGAAAGAAAGGAAAGAGAGGACTGGGCACATGCTGGATTGCTTGCATCCCCAAAGGCTCCCCTGCCCCAATCTGGCCAGACTGGGGCAGGCACTTCTGGAGCAGAGCAATGTGGCATCCCTGGAGTACACACAGAGCACCAACAGGGACCTCCCAAAGGTTTCTCAAGCCCTCAAAGGAAAAGGATGGGAGTTTTCACCCACGACGTTTTTCACCCTGACCTGCTCTCAACATGCACCTGGAGGGTTTGCTTTGAGGCTGGACCCAAGTGCAAGGAGATGGTTGCAAGGGAGGCATTCTCAGCCACAGTCCCCAAGCCACCACCACTGTTCCCAAGCCACCAGCACAGCTTCATTCCCCCACATCCACAACCACCACTGCAGCGTGGGCAAGGATGGGAGATGCACTGCAAGCGGGCAGCCATGGGAGCTGGCGCCTCATCCTCTCTACCCAACTCCATCCCAAGAAAGACAGTGGAATTAAGCGCAAGTTATAATTAAGACTGGATGTTTGAAGAGAAACATAATCTCCGTTCCGTGGGATTCGCCGGCACAACAGTAATTAACGTCTCATTAACATTCGCCTAATTAAGCAGTTTATGAAAGTGGATAGATTTGCATACTGCTCCACTTCAGCTTCTGTGCATCCAGCTACATGCAGGCACCAGAGTTAACCCTTCCAGGGTATTCCCAACCAAATTCCCAACCCTGCAAGACTTCCCAGCCTCTCCCTCTCATGACACAAGCTGCTGTGGCTGCACATCTCTGCACAGTGTTACCCAGAAAGGGATAAAACATCTTTCCATTGCCTCTCTTCTAGCCAAACATCTCATCTCCATTACCTCTTTTCCAGAAAAACCCATCCTAAGCCTTTCCAACTTTCTCCATTGGTTATCTGTTTTTAAAACCCTCAGCTGCTTTCAGTGCTTTCCTCTAGATTCTCAACACATTCATCAGGAAGCAAAAAAGGATGTGTAAGAGTTTCTGAAGATTGGGGGGAAATGTCTCCTAAAACATTTTGTGCTATACTCATTCCCAAACGTTCTTTAATGTTTAAAAACAATGATTTCAAGATTAAAAAAACACTTCACATTCTGAACACCAGTTTAATAGCAGGATGCAACAGGATCTCAGCAGCCTCCAAAAGGGTTTTGCTATAGAGACTATGTTCCCTCTCTTTTAGAGTCTTCCCCTTGTTGGAAGGAAAGGCAAACCAGGAAATACAGTGACAACACTTAGCTGATGCCCTGTCCTACCAGGGACAGCAGGACACCATTCCCAGATGGATCCTTTAGCAGCCCATCAAATAAGATGCATCACACATGCATCCCCTTCCCGATAAGTCACTTGAAGTGCTGGACATAACATTTTCTGCTGCTAATACCAGCTTTCTCTTCTGGTGTTGGATTAGTAAAGCTGCTGCATCTATCACATACTTAAAAAGACCATGTGCAAACCTGCCTGCCCCTCAGGGCATCTCCTGAGGGGGAAAAATGAGCTCTCTAGTTAGTGGTTAGCTTGGAGATGAGATGCAACTTTGCAGCAAATACAGTGGGAGAGAAAAATTCATGACACAGCCTTTCATTGAAAATCAATAAAGCCCAGACCTGCCTGTGATGTACACACTAAATTTATTCCCTGCTTGGCTCACTGCGTCTTCACCACCAGCCCTCTTGGATCAGACCAGGTCCTTGCTGGAGGACGCAGTGTCCCTACCCACCTCTACACTCTGGGTTATGGCCCTGATGCCACCACTAGCATGGGATTCTCACCTCCCTGAGGCTGTCAGTCCCTTGCCCTGGCTGTAGCAAGCTATGCTCCTGTATCTGTGACCCAGCCCCATGGCATCCTTCCCCACATGATGGCTGGGAGCAGAACCCCAGCCATGTTCTGTGGCAAAGACCATTGCAAAGTTTCCTTCCATCTCACAACAGGTTCCTACAGTTACAACGAAGTGCTGTGCCGGGGAAACACTCCAGACTTGCATTTAGAACATCTCTATCTTGAAGGAATATCTTAGTTTTCCCCTGTTTCTAGCAGCCATGAAACCTTCCTGGAAGTGGCGATGGACTGAGCCATCCTCCTGAGCCAAGCTGGGGCCTCCTCCAGTGCCATCTGAGTCCTACCCACAGGATTCCCATCATTCATCCTGTACTGTCCCTGCTTCCTCTCTAAGGCAGGCTTTGAGAGCCCTGTGAGGCACCCAAAATCCCTGTAGATTTAGGTGTTAAACTCTGCCTTTAACCATTTTTTCTTCCTCCCCAAATCACCCTGGTGATGCAGAAAACACTCCCAGAAGGAGGAGGGGGGCACATGTGGGCTGTCCCTGAGCTTTGCCCACCCCTGACTAATGGGAGACCCCAAAATTCTGGGAAGATGGAGAAATGGCTGCTTCCTCTGGATGCTGGAGTTGCATCCTAGAGCATCCCTCCTGCACCCAAATCCACACCTGAGCCAGGAGGTCGGTGGAGGGATGCAGGCAGGAAGCAGACAGGGGAGGTGCAGCATAGCATCTCCTCCTGCTCTGTCCTCCCTCCAGCTCTGCCTCTCTCACTTCACGGATCCCACACTGCCACCCTCACCCAGAGAGGCAAAGAGCCCAGACACAAGGGAGGGGGGCTGATGCCAACCCAGCCCTGCAGTGGCTTCCTCTGGCATGGGGCTGGCTGCGCCTGGCTGTGAGCAGAGCAGCTGAGGGGGGATTTGGGGAGAGGTGGGTGCCCTGCTGTGCTGGGGGCTCATGCCGGGCTCTGCAGCACAGCCTGACCTACTTTCTCCAACAGCACAGTCGGCACCAGCCGCAGCGCCAGCACAGGGTTTCTTCTCTACCACATACAGATGTCTTCTTACAAACTGGCAGCAGGATCATGGCAGGGTCCATTCTGTACCACCACCTCACAGCACTGGCTGTCCTCTTCCTCACCTCCGGCCAGTCTTGCTGCCTTTGAATGGGTGCCCTCCTTTCACTACCCTTCCCTGAAAAATTCACGGCACATCTCAGCCAAGAGGAGGATTTATTGATTGTCTTATCTCTGTCTAATCTCAGCCAGAGCGCTGTGATAAACGAAGATGGCTAAATAAAATGCTTTCCTGCAAGCTCTCTGTGTTGAAAGCATCTTGTTGCTAATGGGGTGAAAAGTGGAGAGCAGACCCCCAGGACCCCCAGACCCACCTGCTCAGGGAAGAGCAGTCCATGACGGCAAAGGCATTGACAGAAGGAATAATGTGCTGTGCTGTGAACACCCATCTGAAGCTGAAGGCAGGGGTGGGGGACAAACCAAACCCCAACCACTCCATCTAATCGATGGTAAGCAGTTTAAATGCTGTTTCACTGCAGTTCAGGGAGCCCTAATTCCAGGCATGACCTGAATCTCTTTAAAAAGAGAAAGGAGGGGAGGAAGGCAGGCAGAGAGCAGGGGGAAGCCAGAAATGCCAGGGATGCTAATTTGTTCCTGTTTCCTCTCTGCAGAACAGTATCTAGGAGGAAAAGGACCTGCTAAAGAGAAGGCACACCCACAGAGCACAGATCCAGAGGTGCATGCTCACAGAAATCCCTATTACCCAGTCCGGAGTGAAAATGCTCAGTGCAAGAGTGGGCAGGATGATGGATGCTGCTGTCCTTGCAGGAAGAATTTGGGGTGCAACAGGCCCCCTCCTCAGCACAGACAAGTCCACCCCAACATGAGGAGGGAGCAGGGCAGCTCAGCTCAGACACGGCATGGCCGTATCCAGGTCAGGTGGTGAGCCTGCTGGAAAGCACGGAGTCGGGCTATTAAAAGCACTAGGATGCTGGGAGCATCTTAAGAGTGGTAAGGAAGAGGGTGGGATGGCCCTGACCTCTATGTGAGCAGTGCCGGGGTGGCGATGGGCTGCATATGATCGTAGCAGCCACAAAGGACTGTGAGAAAGTGTCCTTCTCCCTGGAATTTCCAAAGTAATGGTGCATGAGACCACACTGATTAAGAGTTACTGCTGGTTTTCCAAAGGGAGATGGGGTGTGGAGGAAGGGGGACTGAGATTGGGCAGGGCGGGCAGCTGGAGAGATGCAGTTCAGCACCTGCAGCCCTGACTGAGGAGGTGAAGAAGGAAGAATCACCACCTCCTGCACCCCACTGGTTTGTGGTACCAAGTGGCAGTGTTCCTTCAGCAGGGAGGTGCCACAGGGAGCACCAGCCTGGGACCCTGCTCTGCATGGAAACAGACATCCTGGGTGCACTGGAATGGCGACAAGTCAACTCACCTGACAATTCTGTCGCCTCTGTCAGTCTATTCCTGTACAAGGCACATGAATGTGGCCAAGAGCCTTTCCCCCAGTTCAGCACAGCCCCAAATTCACTACAGCCAATGGAGAGAGGCAGGGTTACACCGGGCTTTGATCCCAAGCTGTTCCCACACTGCTGTCCTCCTGCCAACCTGTGTCATGGCGTTCCCTTTATTCTCCTAAGGAAAATCACAAGTCTGCCTGCAAGCCCTCCTTGGAGGTCTGAGCTTTGCCAGACCCCATGCCAAGCACCACAGAGCAGACTTAATGGGTGATGAGGGGGAAAAGACTGTTCCCCACTGCCCACCCTGTGCCCCCTGATGGGACCTGTGCAGGCAGCAGTTACTACAGCCCTCCCCACTCAGCCCTGATTTAGGTAGAGCCTGGCAGAGTGCACAGGGAGTTGTCAGGCCTCATCATGACTCATACAGTCACTTCTCCCTTCAAGCCAGAAAAAGAAAAGAAATGAAAAAAAAAAAAAAAGAAAACTGGCCAACATTTGAAAAACTGGAGATAAACAGAGGAAAGAAGAGATGGAGGCAGCTAATGAGGTCCCTGGCCCCAATGCAAGGTGCAAGGAGAGCACGGATGCTTCTTGGCCATCAGCAATCCCACCCATGAGGCACAAGAAACACAAAGGGACAGCACTGCCTGGCAAAGCCACTGCTGGCAGGGACCCACAGGGAAGCTTCAGGGGGCTATCCCCAGTGCAGTAGAGCAGTCAGCCTTGGGGCCAGGACTCCCAGCAGCCCTTAGGCACTGTCTGTACAGCCACGGTAGCACAGGGATGACAGGATACCCTGGCCCCACAGAAACCTCAATGAGCTGCAATGGGAAGAATGGGATCACTCCCAGATTTATTTTTCTCTCCTAGCTCTATGAAATACTCATGAGCTTAGAAATACTCAGCCACAAGAAGACAGAAACCCCTAGCCTGATGCCATGCAACCCCCATGGCTTAGGCACCCCCTGCCTTAAGGACTGAAAAAGGAAAGAAGCCAAAAAAATTTGATTTAGTTAAAACCAAATGTGTCACCTCAGTAACAAATTGGCCTGCCTGCCTGGCAGAAATAGCTCTGTTAAAATATACATCCATATTATTCTTTTTGAGTTGCCTTTCCCAAATGAGTTCAAGAACGGGGAGGTTTTAATGTCCCCATGGACAATGAGTCTTTCTGCTCCCTTCCCTGCACCCAGTGAGGTAATTATCTGCCAAGAGCTGGGCTGTGCCATGGCTAACTACACTGCTAATTAGTCAGTTCCCCGGGGCACCCTGGGTCCATCGCCATCCCTCTCTGCCTTCCTCCTCCTCCTCGCCCCAGGGCACACAGCAGAGCATCTTGTGTTTAGCACCACAGCCAGGAGGGCCCTGTCCTCCTCCCTTGGGTGCCAGAGGTGCAAAAATACTCCTGTCTACCCAAAGGACAAGGGACAGAAGGATTCCAGAAACTTATCCATTGCCAAGAGGATGCTCCTTGCCATGAGGCTATCAGGTGGATGAGGACATGATGGAGAGCATTACTTCTGCTGGTACCAAGAGACTTACAAAGTACATCATTTAGAATCTGGTTCAGCCTCTTCTGGAAGGATGCCTAGGAAGTGGAGGTTTCCCGAGAAGTCTTCTCTTCCCAAAAGGAAAGGAAAAAAGCTCTGAGCTTGAGGGTATTTACCCCTCCACACACGGATTTCTCTACATTTTGCTCCTCACAAGTTTCCTTGTCTCCTCACCATCAGCTGCTGCCACCAGACAAAAGTCACATTTAAATAAGCCATCAGCTTTGTTAGAGCAGAAGGGCACAGCACGAAACGCCCAATGCCAGGGTGACCATCTGCTGAGCAGCATGGGAGGCAGCCACAGTGGGAGCGCTGGGACAATGCCCCTCTTGCACGTGACGTGCCAGGAGGAGCATCCCTCAGTGCCTGGCCCAGCAAGATGGGAGGGAGCAGTCACAGCCCAGTCACTCTACAAGGATGACACCACCATCCTCCTCACCAGCAGCTCTCAATGGACCATGCAGGTGGGTGTGTCCCCCATCCTTGTATCACAGAGAACAGACCAGCTCAGCAATTTGAGCAGTGCAGAAGGCAGCTCAGGCTCTCTAGATTTACACTCATTCCTTCCTGATGCTCCAGTGCAAGACCTCTGAGGACTCACATCACCAGGAGCAGAAACCTTGGATCTCAAGCAAGCAGCAGCAGCAAGAGCCAGGGCTATTTACAGCATGTAAGCTGGGCACTCAGCACCAAAATCTCCTGATCTTCACAGCCTGAAGCTACTTGTCCAAAGCTATACCAGGACTCAGAAATGAACCCTAGAATCTAAGATTTCACTAGACTGTATACACAGGCTATCCTCCATCCCCCAGAGGTTCCCCTCTTGGTCTGGATATCTCACACTGCTCCAGAGAGCCCAGAGTAGGGCTAAAATAGCCTTCAGCCACCCTGTGCATGCCCAGAGCTTGCACGTTCCCAGTGTCAATCCCTGCCTGCTGCCTGCTTGTTTCAGCTTCCCCAGGAGATGCAGGAGATGAGGCTGGTTCTGCATACAAGGGCTGCCCCAGAGAAAGAAATCAATGGGTCACCTCCTGCTATTTATGAGCAGGATCCCAGGCAGCTCCTGAAAACAGCAAAGGTGGGATGAGCACAGGACTCATTCCCATCACCATAAGGAAGACAGCTCTATCCACCCCCCATTTAACCCCCATCTTACTACAAGGCTCTGGGGCCCCCAGACGTTGGGAACTCCTCAGAGGCTGCACCACCCCAGATGGACAGGAGGAAGAGGCACTCACCCGGGCACCATTCCTGGGTAACTTAAGCTCCTCTTCCCATTCCCCCCACTCAACAAAGAGCAAGATCATCTTGCAAGCAGCCGCGAGGCAAGTCAGCACCCACTGCTCCACGCTCACCTGTGCTCTGCCCCTCCAGAGAGCGGCTTGGAGCTGTTCAGCCTTTGCAACAAACTCCCTTCTGCAGTAAGAAATCAGCCTTTAGGTGCTGCCTGCCCCTTCCACGCACTGGCTGCTCTGCCTGCCTTTGGGATTATTTTTCCTTCTTTCCCCCCTACCCTGGAGCATTTTGAACGTGCAGATGCCCCTGCTTCTTAAAATTCAGCCTGGGGGCGTGGGAAGTGTTTTGGAACATGCCCAAGCTGTCTGCTCCGTGCGTGCGTGCTGCTAAAAACGATCCACCTACTGCCCCCATCTCCTGCACTGCTTGTCAGCACCACCGTGCCTTTCCAAAGATGAGCAAGCTTACACACACAGCCAGGGAGCAAAGCCCCGGGAGCACTCCCAGCAGGGCGGGGGGAGAAACTTCTCTGCTCAAGCACCAGGCAAACTTTTCACGTAGCAACTGAGAAGGAGCAGGGCGCCATATTGGGTGGGGCCCCAAGCAACCTGGTGTAGTGGAAGGTGTCCCTCTCCATGGTAGGGTGAGTGAAACAAGATGTTCTTTAAGGTCTTTTCAACACAAACCATTCCATATTTCTGTGATGGACAGCCCTGGGAACAATGTCCTTCAGCTAGCGCTGCCTCCATCCCCTCTGCATTACAGCAAGGATGGAGCATGGCCCAGTGAGAAAATATGAATAAAACCGCATTCACTTCCTATCAAAGGATGCAGCATCAGGATTTGAGGTGAACACAGACCCCCTGATTATAATGGGGGTGTCATGGCGATGGGCTGAGCTATGACCACGTGTTTAGGGTACCCAGCTCGGCAGCCTGCCCAAGAGCTGAGCATCCATGTGGTAGCACAGTCCAAGGGAGCGTAGCAACACATCTCCTCCCAAGCAATTCCCAAGGGCTCCACCAACAAATAATCAAGCTACAGAGATTTGACAAATTAACCTGTAAAACACTGCCAGCAAAGCCCAGCTTGTCTAAGATACTAGCTGGCAACTCCCAGTGGGGCACCCAACCCAGGTAACAGTCCAACACACATCACTTCAGAATCCGGCTCCAGTAGCAATGTTAAAACAAAAACGGTGTATAAACCACTGAGTTTGAGACCTGGTCAATCCAGGTGGGCTGAGCCCTCCTGTCACGTGCATGGTGTACAATGAAGGCTCCAGGTCCCTGAGGGACAAGGACAGCAGGGCCGGCTCCAGCCCAACAGCCTGGCTCTGGATTCAAACACAAGCTGCTCAAAATTAGTGACAAGGTTGCTTTTCCTTTTGCTTTTAAATCCCTTTGGCAATCTGGCCTTCAAGTGCTCATCAATCCATTCAGGGCCACCTCCCCCCTGCCACATCACTACTCTACAAATTTGAGTGAAATTGATATTTTCCTATCAGAAACATGAAATTTCAAACACACAGAACACTGGATTTGAAAGCTGACTTTTGTTGGGAAGGTGCCTGTCTCTCTGTTCACAAAAGGACTCATTTTTCCTGGAAAAGGGCCCAGATTTTGAGTGAAAGATCAATAACATCCAGAAAACAGGTACTTTTATTTCATTTTGCCATGATACCAGAAAGAAAAGAAAGAATTCAAGGCTCAGATTGAATGACTTCAAAATATTTTGCATTTATTTATCCCAGTGCAATGATGGAGCATCTATTCAAAGGAGCTCAGTAGGAAGGATGCAGCCTTTGGGGCTGCCTTAGAGCATCCCTTTTATCACCTGCTGGTATCCCACTGGGGACAGCATCCCCAGCACCACTCCAGCCCAAATCAAGTCCTTTTTTGAGGGAATCATTAGAGAGTTAACTTCTGCCTTCTTTGCCCTGCCTTGTCCAAGAAGCTTCCTCACCAAAATGTTCAAGGACAACCCTCTGCACAGAATAACTATGGGGAAGGGAGAATCAAACTTTTATTGCAATTACAGCCCGGACGGGGGGAATAAAGGAAAAAAAACCCACCACAAAGACACAGCATTCACGATGCATGCAACAGTCATGACATGCTGCATCCTCCCCGATCCATATGGGGGAAAACTAACACTTTGGCAAATTTATGAAGATGTGTGAAAGTGATTACATTCCTGAAAATATCTCAAGTGGAATGGCCTACCTGGCATATTTTGTTAGTCATGAAACACGTTCTTCCACCGACTGTAGTTTGTGGCTTCCCATCTGCTTAAATACTTTAAATACTGAAACTTTCTTCTTTCTTTTTTTCAAGCTGAAATAGCATGCCAACAACATCGTGCTGACTCAGGGCCACGGGATGAGGAGATGCTCGCCACCAGTGAAGGGGCACAGAAGATGCCACACCACAAGGGCAAGAGAGCAGGGGATTCACCACGTGGGTGATAAGTCTTGCCCCTGGGCAAGAAATGCAAGAGGTCAGCCTGTCTTAATTAATTAACTGAACTAATTGAATTAGTGTCCAGCAAGGGAGCACCAAGTGCAAACCAAAAGAATACTATTCTGGGTGAAGCGTGGATGTGAAAGAGGAAAATTTAACGGAAAGAAATGGCTCTGGTTGACCATTTAAATTTAATTTGGCCAGAAATAAAAAGCAACAATTGTAAAGCTTACAAGCTGCCACTGCCAAGCCCAAATTTTAGCAAGGTAGGGTTGCATTTGTTCCAGGGCAGTCACCAAGCTGATTCCAGCACTTCCTGCATCCATGGGGAGTGACTCCCCCTTTTGTCTTGGAGAGGTGAAGAGAAGGCTACAAGGCACTAGGGCTTACTAAATGTGGAGATTCCGCCGGCATCCTTGCAGGGGAACCTGGGGCTGCTTTGCTCCTCCCCGTTCCTGCTCTTCAGTTAATTTTAAAGCCCTGGCTGGAGTTTCTCTGGCTGCAGTGGTTGCAAGTGGGGCGAGCATGCATAGGGATGCAGCCAGAGCTCAGCACTGGTGCAAAGTAGGTGCAAAGAAAACCGAGTGAAGGCTCACAAACTCAGAGGAGATGGCCAAGAGGGAGCCACTGCAGCAGAGAAACATCCCCCAAATACAGCTGTGTGCAAGCCCATTCCCACCAGGGAGATGCCCTTAGATGTGCTTGAGGGGGCTGAGGCACTGGCACAGGGTGCCCAGAGAAGCTGTGGATGCCCTATCCCTGGAAGTGTTCAAGCCAGGTTGGATGGAACTGTGAGCAACCTGGTCTAGTGGAAGAAGTCCCTGCCCATGGTAGGGGGTTGGACTAGATGAGCTTTGAGGTCCCTTTCAACCCAAACTGCTCTGTAATTTTATGATCATGTTCCAGGATCATAAGATCTTGTACCCTGGGGAAACTTCAGATATCAACATCAACCAAAGATTTACCCACAAAGGGATCATTCTGAGTCATGGAAACAGTTATCTACTGGTTGCACGAGAGAATGGCAACTGTGTCCTCGGAGCAACAGTACACGGTACTCACAGTGTAACTACAGTGCAATTACTCTTTGCCTGATTATGGAGAATGATCAAAGTACATGGGAGCATCTCGGCAGAGTCGCCTCCTCCCCGGGGCAGATGGGCTGTGCTATAGAAATGCCAGCTACAGATACACATAAAGTGGAGCAGAGACCAGTGGAACATGATGAATGTTTTCCCAAATGGCAGGGCAAAGCTGAATATTAGGTGATTTATGGCAGATTTCCTCTGAGTGAAAATCTCTCCTACCGTGGTGGTGGGTTTTCACAGCTCATTTGGCTTTTCATTTGCTGAACGGCTTTGTGCTGTTTTCCCTTGCAGGATGAGGCCTCATCATTTGTGTTTTCTAACAGGTTTTTTTCCTCCTAGAAGAGAACCATCTCTCCTTCTGCTCTCTGTGAGCCTAATTCCACATCTCCAGCTGCTGTACAAGAATTTGGGAGCTACTCTCACTTTTCAGGGGGATAAATCACCTTGGAGGGCAGGGGCTTTTTCTCAAGGTCCAATACCTGGAGGAGGAGTTTCTCCTTCCACATACAGAGAGTCCCTGAGAGAAATAATCCCACTAGAAATAATCGAGTGCAAAGAGGGTTTATTGCATCTTTTTAGAGGCTCTTCCTTACTGACAATTGATGAGTTCATAGCTACCAATATCCATTAGAGGTTTTATTTTATTTCTTGTTAGAAAATAAAAAGGCAGAGGCTGAGAAGAGTAAAACCAGCCACAGAGACTGAAGACTGACAAGAGCTGCATGGCAGACAGTGAGTGAAAATGCTCTGACAAGATGAAATGTTTTTTCTTTCATTGAAATCACTCCCTTTCCGAATGACTAATATGCAGCTATCACACCATGGATATTTCCAGAGTGATGAGATGTTTTTAAAATATCTCACTGTGCCTCAAAATATCTCACTCTGGCTCAATAGATCATCCAAAACACCACCCACAGAAATCATAAATAAATAGATACTATAGTGCTGTAAAAGACCAGACTGGCCAGGGCCAGGGCAGCATCCTTCATTGGCAAGTCAACAAGGCCATTGAACCTCTCCCCTTGGCATGTGGCTCCTGCAGCCAGGCTTTTTGGAGATGGAGGCACCAATCCTTGCAACCGGAGCCGGACACCTCCTACTCTCCCAGCACCTTTGTAAAGCAATCCTGTCCTTGATGACACAGATCTCTCCTTAAATGAGCAAATTGGATATAGGAGGTACAGTGGACTCCAAGGTACCAGCAACCACCTGCACTCACCAGGGCAGTGGCCACCAAGAAGGCCCATAGGGCATCCCTGGAAATCCACCTGCCCCCTTGAGTACCCCCCCTTGCCTACACAACAGCTTCAAACCTCAAGTAGCACCAACAAGAAACATTCCATCCTACTTCCTGCCCCTAAACACATCACTCCCTGTTGGCAAGCCAAGAAGGTGGGGAAAGGGACTCCCACACCCTGGGAACAGCCGGCACTGGGTGACGCGCTGGCAGGAGTGCCAGTCCAACAGTCCCCACATCACCTCACCCTGGGCAGCAGGGCCCAGCTTGGCATGCAGCACTCACTTCAGAGCCAGGAAGCTCCTGCTGTCATGACAAAGACCCCAAGGGATTTCAACTGAGTGGTTGCAACACTGCCCCTAGACAGCTGATTTTTTATACATTTCAATGCACTTGCTCCAGGCTCATAGAGAAAAACAAGCAGCAAAATGGCAAGAAAGAAATCACTGAGCAGAGCTGACTTGACTTGCATATGCTCCAATCCCTCTGCGTGGGGAGAGGACTCATGCCAGAGCCTTGTGCAGTTCTCCTCCCTGCAGGGAAGAGACCAGAGTCCCATTCCAGGCATGGATCTTGGTGCAAGGACAACTCTGCTTGGTAACACAAGCAAAACTCCCCGAGAGTCAGAGGGCAGACATATTTTAAAGCTGCCATAATTCTGATACCCACAGCTTAGAACCAGCCCAAAAAGAGCTGTGACACCCAAAACCTCAGCCCAATCAAGCCCCAGCTCACTTTGCAGGAACTGAGTCTAACTTGTTCTCTTCCCCAGGAATGAGGCAACACTCTTTGTTTGATGATTGATGGGAAAGAGAGCAAATCATTTTGAGGAACTGAAAATGGGCTCCTTTGCTTTTCTCAGCAAGAAAAACAATGGTTCAGATCACCCAGGCTGTGTTGTTCCCAAGTTGTTTCCTCTTTAGAGGCATTTACTGAACTGAATTTTGAAACTTTGGGAGATGAAGCAGCTTTTCAGAACAGGAGTCAAAATACATCCTTTGGAAACCATAGACAGGCTGATGCTTGTCTTTTTTACAAAAGCTTCTTGTCCAGCACAGCAGGAATTAGTGGTTTCCCGGGGTTCAGGAAAGGAAAACACCTTGCCATAGAAATTCAATCCTGCTGCTGAGGGACATGGGGAATCCACCAGCAGGATGCTGCAGTGATGGGCCATTGACACTCAACATCCTTTGCAAAGGTCTGCCAGCTCTAGTCCTTCCTGGCAATGTCTGCCTGGCTTTTCCCTACAAGTTCCCTTCTTCCCACTAGGAACAGGCAGCACTGAGGGGCTGGAGAAAGATAATAGAGATGCTGCAAAGGCAGGAGAGAGAAAAACAAGGCCCTGCATTTCCAATGAAGACAGCTCCAACATCTGTCCTCGGCCACAAATGTATTCACCCACACAGACATACTCATCAGATGAGGCTCTAAAATATTTACTGCCCAAATATCAATCCTCATAAAGCGAGGCAGCCATTTGGGTTCGGGGAGGGGGAAGGAGACAGGGCGGGTTGTCAATAATGTCATAACCACGGGCAATTTTATGTATCTCTGGAAATGGCCGAGGAACACGCAGCTTGACAGATGTGCAAACGGGTAATGCAGGCTTCCTAGTTATGAGCATGAGGATGTCAAGAGGAATAGATGAGCAGTAATTCAAAGTATATTGGGCTTAGAGAAGTACATGGGCATTGTAATGAATGCAGCAGGCACCATGGTGGAGGAAGGGCTAAAGGAGGGTGAGGAGGAAGTGGCATGCTGGCCTGGGAATGCACCCCCAGTGATGGAGTGACTGTGGGGACAGGGAATCAGGGTGGATATTTGGTGGGCAGAGACACACTGCCACGGAGTGCTACTGCACTAAGGGATGTGTCAGCCTGCCTGTTGCTTCCTGATGCTTGACCAGCCTCCAGGCTACTTCTTTCTCACTCCCAGCTACATCTATACACAAGCCTGTCCCACTATTGTGCCATCTTTCCTTTCCCTTGCTGTGAAACTCAAAGTTTTGGCCAAATACTTGTCTTTGTCACCAAGAACAGTCAAAGAAACCTCAACAAGAAACCAAATTAAGTTTCAAGTTTAGTCTCAGCAGAACTACAGCATTTTTTTTGCCTTCATCTCCAAACTAAAAAACAACCCTGATACCGCAGCAAGGGCCACCACCGCCCCCGCTGCTGCCTCCGAGGCACAGACACTGCTCACACCTCTGACTAGTGCCTAGCCCGGCATTTCCCCAGCCCACCTCGCCTGGTTTTAAAAAGCAGCATCACACAGCCACACACTAAGCCCTCAGCCACACGCTGCCACCTCCTGCACGCACTCCCGCCCCAAACCCGTGAATCGCAGCCACACGACAGACCACGGAGGCTGGCCAGCTCCCAGCATGAGGGGCTAGATATAAATTAAAACCAAAACAACTAGGAATGAACAATGTTGGGACACGCTTCTCCTTGGGCGTTCACTTTGCTGGAGGAGTGCTGCAGCACATTGCAAAAAGGAGCATTGGCTGGTCTCAATCGACCTCACTTTGCCAGCCTAGTACAGCACGCACAGACATCTCAGCTCTGCTCACTTTTCCTTATGATTCGCCTCCTTCAGCATTTCTGGCAGTGAAATTCCCACTCTCCCACGTCCTGTGAAGCTCTTCAAAAGGACATAGTCATTGGCTGCAGTGGTAGAGCCAAGCACACCCTTCCTCCCTTTTAGTTCCTGCAGAGAAGTTCATCGTTTTTCCACACGCCGGTGCATTCGGAGCGGGGGGAATTACTCATGACACCAAGCAGGCACCTCGCACACCAGCAATCGCCATAAAGGTGATTTTTCCTGTGGAAAACTCCATGAATCACTGTAAAAGTCAGTCTGGCTCAAACCAAGACATACTGCTCACCATTGTTTATTAAAAAGAATTAATCACCAATCTTTTTCCTGGCTGATTTTATGAAATATGACCTTTCCCAACCACTCACTACTAAGACATTGGAACTGGAAACATCCCCTGTGTGTGTTCTGGGAGCCTTCCCCATGGCTCAGGGAGTGCCAAAGGGTTTTGTTAGGTCAAATGACCAATGACTGAATAAGCTTGAATCTTGAAGAAATATTTCCTACAAGTCTCAGGCTGCAGGTTTTCAGTCCCGGGAGACACTTCTGGCACTGTTCCTGCAGATGAGTTGCACCATGAATAATCTCAATGGAGCTGGGGAGCCCCAGGATGTTGAAGCCCTGGGCAAGGGGTGACACCAGAAGGAGGCAGGAGCATGGGCAGAGTAGCACAGCACAGCTCCTCTGTCTTCCACAACAAACAGTCACAGCCACAATCCTAACCAAGCCATGTGCAGGTAGGTGCCAGGAAGGGTAGGCAGGGGCTGGCATCACTCTGCATGGGTGCAGCTACTCTGACCCAGTGAGACAACCAAGCAGGAACAACACCATAATGAAAAAAATTTCTCTTTCCAAAAAACATCCCTGCTATAATTTAACATCTTTGTCCTGGCAACACAATCCTGTGCACAAAAGCTCAGCCATGACACAGTGGAAGAGCAGCAAACTTCAATGCCCACAGTAGCGACAGCAGAAAACAAAGATAATTACACTTCTTACAGCAGCAGTAACTTATCTTGGGGAAACTTTTCCTATTGATGAGGCTGTTACATTCAGTGAGAGTTGAGAGGGCTAGTGCTGCTGCCAGCCCATGGTGGATGTAGGCAGAGGGCAGGCAGGTGTAGGAAAAGCATCCCAGGAAACCACCACTGTGGTCCCAACCTCACCACTTTGCAGCTTACTGGAGTTCATTTTTCCAGTGCTAGCACTGTACCTGTAAGCTGACTTTAATTTATTTCTCCTCAAAACAAAAACCAAAAACAAAATCCCACTACATCAGCTATTGTCTCCTCTGCCTCCTCTTGCCTTTGGCTACATGGTGATTTCAAGGCAGCTCCCAGTGGAGCTGCACCTGCCATCCAATCCTAGGCCTTTGCAAAGGATTTTCTGGATCAGTGCCCACAAATTTATAGGTCCTGGGGAGCCAGTGGCTGGCACTGCTGGGGGCAATTGGGGACAAGCCTCTGTGTTGATGAGTGCCAGCTGCTGAGAGGATGCCTGGGCTGTGGCTGCTGTAGGCAGAGGTAGAGAGCATGCTCACCTGGAAAGGCAGACATTCTCCCATCTCTTGCAGAGATGCTGAGAAAGGAGTTCCCAACTTTCTTCCTTGGACTTTAACACCACCACATACCTTGGTCCATTGGTCCAGACAATCCCACAGCAGAGGCAGAAGTGAGCCAGCACTGTGGGAGAACCAGCTTCCAGGGAAAATGCTTGGAAGGTGGCAGTTGCAGCCATATGGGACTCCATCTCCCCTTCTGCAGAAACCCATGGGTCAGTGCCTGCAGTGCATGCTCTGGCACAGCCCAATGTCCAGCACATCCCAGGCAGAGCCACCGCACCCCAGCACCAGCCGTGCTCCTCATCAGCGTGCCAGACACATCCATGCCAGCGGCACAGGGCTCCTCTACCTGAATGCAATCCATGTACCCAAGTGATGACAGCAGGAAGGCTTGGAAGAGCAGAGCAAGACTAGAGAAAGGGTCAGAGAGAGGGATGCCCAAAGCCACAGCTGAGCATAGCATGGCACCTCAGTCTTCAAAGCCAAGACTGGCATCATCATTCCAGTTACCCAGTTGACCTTGAGAGCCCTGGACAAGCTGCAGGGAGGAAAGGGAAAATCTCCAGTGGCAGCTCGGCGTGCTGCTGGGAACAGGGCAAGTCAGGCAGGGGATAGTGGGGTGGGTGCCATTTGGGATGTGCCATCTCAGCAATGGAGGTCTCCAGACAGACCAGGCTGTTTCTACCTCTGTCTCAGCCCCTAAAAACACAGCTCACAACCCCAACAGCTTTGGACAACATTTTAGTGGGTCTTGGGTTTTATTCCCATAGGAGCAGGTGTGTATAAAGAGGTGAATGCTCCATGACACTCCTCTTGGACCCAGCAGCTCTGACACAGGGCAGCAGGAGGGAGCGTGGGTTCAGCCTGTGTTCCCCAGAGGGAAGGCAGCCAGCCCCACTCTGCCATGCAGGAGACACTGCCAGCACACAGGCAAGCTCCCAAGACTACAGCATGTGCATCCTGAGAGCTCAGAATAAATATTTAAAGGTGGAGGGAAAAAAAACCTGCTCATCTCTGCGAGCAAGTTCTCTGTCTTTGCTCTGGGATTTGAGACAGACAGAAAAATTACAAAGAACACACAGGTTTCAGCAAATCATGGGTGCATCAGAAGTGATGGCTTTCAGATGCTGGCTTTGGTGCAAGACAAATTCTCTCCTAGTCATATGCCTGACAATCCGAACAGCCCCCAGGGACTGCAGGTCTGCTTTCCCTGCAGACACATAAGGCTGCAGAGAGCCCACCTCCTTACACCCATCCATCCTAGACCATGATTGGAGCCAGGGTGTTACCCAAACCCCTTTCTAAGCCACTTAAAGCTGGTTCTGCCCCATGGGAACATGTGATCCCTCCTTGCTCTGTCCTCCCAGCATGTACAAGGCGATGGGCTCTGCATAAGGGTGTTGGACAAATGTTCACAAATCCCTGTCACCACAGTAGGGCTATGCCAGAGGAGCAAACCATGGCCCAAGTTTTACCCATGCCTCACATGAGTGATAGCTGTG
Organism: Pithys albifrons albifrons; assembly: GCF_047495875.1. Taxonomy (NCBI): domain Eukaryota; kingdom Metazoa; phylum Chordata; class Aves; order Passeriformes; family Thamnophilidae; genus Pithys; species Pithys albifrons. The sequence continues at coordinate 2,133,833 of NC_092470.1, forward strand.
GGGAAGGAGAGGATGTGACAGCTTCATTCAGCTAGCTCCCAACAGTCCAGTGCTGGGCCATCACTCAGAGGTGGTGGCCAGAGCAGCCACAGAGAACGGGATGCTCTGTATCACAAGGCTGTCCTTAGGATGCTTTTATTTCCAGAGAGAGCTCATTAGCTCTGGTTGTGCAGGAGTTCAGGGGGTTTTTCCCTGTTACCAAGAGCTGGAAAACTCAACTGAATAACATCTCTGAGCATGGGTGGAACAAAGACAGGGCACAACAGGGAGAGCAGTAACTAAACCAGAGATAATGAAAGCTGCTGCTGCAGCATCACATCACTTACCATCTCCATCTCATTTGGATTTCCCAGCCAGAGTGGTTTCTGCTCCCTAAGCCCCGCTGACCATAGTGCCAGGGTTGCAGGGCTTGGCTCTACTCTGCTCCAAGGAGGAAGGAGCTGCAGGGGAGAGTTTGAAGCAGCAGGGAACTGGACACAAGGCAGCCTGCTGGACTGGATGGGATCCAGGAGCTGAAGGGACTTCCATATTCCCTAGGCAAGGAGGAAGGCTCTGACCCTGGCACTGCCACAGAAGGGGTTTGATACAGGCATATACTACCCAGATGGGTGTTCAGGGATGCTCCAGCAGTGACACTTTGCCAGGATCGGTCTGGAGCAGCCACATGATGCTCCTCTCCAATCGCTGCATGCACTGCAGGAGATGCAGCCAAGAAATCACATACCATCACAGGAGATAAGCCACCCTTCCAGATAGGATCACAAGCCCCATTATCTTCTTAACGCTTATGCATTCACTTATCCATCCCAGATCTATTCCTCCTTATCTAAATTCTCTTTCTGGGTTTCCTGTCTCTCACCATGGTCGGTCTCAGAGCATCAGGGTCTCTTCAGAAGCAAGGGAGGCAGTGGGAGAGCCTGATACCCTGGGCAGCCACTCACCACAGCTAATGGGATAGACTTCAATTGACTGGCCCCAGCGATTTAAAGTTAATAAAATGTTAAAAGCAGCCTCATAAATCACCCATGCAGGAAGTGACCTGGACAGGAAGCCTAACGAGTAACCAGAGGTTTTATTTAAGAGCCATTTGTCTGAGAAGTGCAACACAAAGAGTCAAATAACTCTTAGGAAAACAGTAGTGATGGAGCTACTGGGAGGATTAGAGCTGGCTGGATATTTACAGCCAAGGATGTCAGTCTTCCCAGTCCTAACTGGCCCTTGCTTTCCAGCTGGAGCATCCCAGCTGATCCCAGCTCCAGAGCTGCAGGTAGAGAGCTCTCAAAGGAAATTAGGACAAGTCAGATCACAACTCTGACTTACATTTTTGACTTGCTGAGTCCATTGTGACCTTCTCATAGAACTCTCAAAATAGAAGTCTCATGTCCACTATGGGGACATCCTCATCTTCCTCCAGCCCCAGCTCCCCTGCACCATGGATCACACACAGAGAAGCCGCCATTCTCATATGCTACTGCACAGAGCTGACACCTCTGCTTGCAGAGAAGCTTGAAAACAAGTGGTGTCAAAAATCTCAAAATCCAAAACCATCCCAGAAATCAGGTTCTTGGTTTCTAAACCCAATTTCCACTCTTCAGCCATGCATAATGCTTTTGCATGCGTCAGGAGGGCAGTCAGCCCTGGCATCAGCCCCAGCCCCTGTTCAATCCCCACAAGCTGAGCTCTATCACTTTAACCTTAACAAAACTCCTACTGCCAAGTGCAAGTAGCAGGCAAGGATGTTTTACTGACAGAGGGACTCAGCTTCCTACCAAACACCATTCCCCAGCCTCCCCTTGCTTTGCCTCCACAGGAAGCCTCCAAAATACCCCCAATACAGTGGGAGAAAAGGCACCAAGTGTTTGGGAAGCCTCCACAGCACCATTAAGAGGCAAATTATAGACAATTATCCTTGAAGTACATCAGGGAAGCAGAGACAGTCACAAGGCACCAGTCCCACCCAAGCCAAGCTCCTTGCAGCCGTGTAGGAATTTCTAAAACTACAGGCAGATTCACATGGGATACAGTCTGCAAGCAACAAGTTTCACCAGGAGCTATCCCCACCTTCAAAATTACTTCTTAACTGCAAGAGAAGGGCAGATGAGGAAAAGAGGAGCAGTTAAGAGATGCAACAGACAAAAGAAACAACCTGATTTCACTTGTATTTGCCAACCCCTTGCTTTTCACAGACATCCTTACCTTGAGAGGGGTGTGGGAGGCTGGGTCCGAGTGCAGCTGGGTCTCCTCGTCAACAACGGGCACCTTCCAGGGAAACAGGGAAGCCTAACAGTGCCAGGGCGCTGTGGCCAGGAGGCTGCTCCAGTGGGTTGGTGGGTGCTGAGGGCAGCTCATGGCTCCCAGGCACAGCGGGCTGCGGATGAGAAGGCAGAGAAGATGTCAAGCTGGGAACTCATGGCCTTGAGCACACACCAAGCAAACTCAACCAGACAGCAAGTTTGACTTGATAGTTAGAAAGACAAAGAACTTTATATATTAATATTTTTCCTATATTGCTCTTATTTCCCCTCCTCCCCATCATCAAGGAAAGAAGAAGAGTCCAGTGGGATCTGCTTATATATGGACACTAAGCCGATGTGGATATTTGAAGAGACCCATCACCTCCTGAGGGGTCCTGCCAGGCACAGGGTGATTTTTGGGAGCAGTTCCCAGAGGGTGTTACTGTGCTTCCAGTATCACTGGTGGGGAGGAAGAGAAGGCACAAGTTTGCCTGGGCAAGCAGCCTCCTGCCCACACTGATGTACACAGCCATGAACGCACAAGGGCAGGATCTTCCAGCCAAATCAGCCCAGCCAGGGGTCTCACAAGGCCAGGAGAGCTCTCTTGACTGCTCACAAGTCACTGGCACCTCAGAAATGCTAAGAGAAAGCAGGTCCTTGACCTGCTGATCTGCAATCACTCCTCCTGACTTCAACACTGAAAGAGAAGCGAGACCCTTTCCTGATGGAGGAGGTGCCACCTTCACCTTCGCATGGAACACTCAACTCTCCAGCACAGGTTTGACTTAATACATTTATTTAGCAGTGAGGTCCCCAAGGCAGAGCTCACATCCTTTTTTTGCGTCTCAAACAGTTTTGAGCAGTCAGTGTTTAACAAATGAATAATAAAGTGGCGGTGCCTTGAAAAATAGACTCTCCTGTCCTTGGAAAAGGGGCCATGTCTCCCAATTACTCCAAAGGGCACCACTTCAGACCTCGCTGAGCAAATGGCATTTAGGCGCAGCCACCTTTTAATGGGGATGATGTGATCCTGCTATAGCTGCAGTCAAGTGTATCACATCTTCAGCTATCCTCATGCTGCACAGTGAGAGGGCAGAGTAAAGGACAGATGGAAGCAAGTTAAAGAATATCTGTTAGCTCAAGTATTTTTTAGCAGCAATCCCCAACCGGAGGTCTGCCATCCTATCCAAAGTTGCCAGCTATGCTCAGCATCTCTCAGTCATGAAAAGTATTCACTAGGTTTGCAGTGGAGCCTGGCAAATATTTGCCAAGGATTCTTCCAAATCTCCAAGCCCACCATGAGCTCGCTGCAAATTTGTTTGCTGATTGTGCTCCTTGAGCTAATTTGAAAACGGAGAGCAAAGAATAAGGCTGCTGTACAATGTAGGGGAAGGTGAGCAAGGATGATCCTGTTCGGCAGGGAAGACAACTCCATGGACCTTAATGAGGGTTTGGCAATTAACAGCTGCAGCGCTGGAGTGCAGCGGGTTCTAACACCCAGCTTCTGACGTTGATTGTGGCTGAGGGAAGTAATCTCTCAGCAAAGGCAACACCAGAGAATGGAAGGATGCTGCTGGGGATGGCAATAGCAACACCTCTGAGGTATACAGGTAGTGACGTTCCTAGTCCACTATCTCTATGCACCATGTTGTCAACTGGTGGTATGAAGGTATCCTCTCCCCTTCCCTGCTCCCTCCCCAAAGACGTTCTGATCACAGTTTCTCCCATGGTTTCTCCCTTGATTTTGGCATCTTACCAAGTTCTAGCCCAGGCCAAGCACACTGCTAATTAGTTGCACTAATTAATCACAGTTTTCATTGTTTATTCTTTTGTTCTCCCACAAACACCCACGCTGCCTGGTGTGGGAAGCTGCTATGGTGTTCATGGAGTACCAGCACAGCTGGTGGAACTGACCCTGGAGAATGGGGAGCACCAAGTGCTGAGCTCCAAACAAAGCCCAGACAGAACCCACCCCTAGTCCTGCCAGAAAGCGAGTTAAAAGCCAAAGCCATCAATTCTGGGACGAATCAGTGCAAGATTCACTAACCCACTCACTCCTCCAGCCTGGAATTGCTCATGCCAGCATGGCTCAAACCATGTATTTGAAACTCCCGGGTGGCTGGGAGCTGCTGGTGGGTAATTTAGTCCTTTCCCTCTTTGGGAACTGGAATTTCCTGTCCCTAAAACACATTCAGTGGCTGCGATCAAACCTGGCCTCCAACATCTCCAGCAAAACGAATTCTGCAGCCTTCCTTGGCAGAATATTGCGGGGTATGGATCAGGCTGAAGCACACGGGCCACCACCCTCAGCCCCTCCTGCAGCCGCCAGTGCCACAGCCCAGTATCCCTCTCTCCAGCCACGGGGACGGTCACTCCAGCAGCCTCTCCTCAGGGAGATACCCCACGCCTGCCCCCAGGACTGTGCACAGCAGTCGGAGCTGGCTCACGGCCCCGGCACAGCAGCAGCGATCCGGCTCCGCTCCTCCCCCTCCCGGCTAATCCTGCTGCGCACCGAAATCCTGCCTTTGTGCTCCTCAGATCCACCGCCTGAGCATTAGGCACCCGCCGATCCCAAGCTAATCTCCGGAAAGCTCCCTCACTCACCCGAGGGTTTCCCATTCCCTGGGGCAACCCAGATACCCCAGTGGCATAGAGGACAGGAGGACACCCCGGCTGTGAGTCCTTGCCAGCGCTGGGAATGTGCCGGGGATGAACCCAACAGACTGCTCCGCCTGCTCCCTCTTGTTAAGGATTTTTTTAACCAGGTATTTTTTGCAAAAAAAAAGAAAAAAGAAAAAAGACACCAAGGGGAGATAAAAGAAGTGTTAGTCCAAGGGAGCCAGTGTTGTTAAATACAGAGAAATCCAACTCTGGAGTCCAACAGAGGCCAAGGTTTCCGGGCTTTGACACAGCTGACAAGCTGGAGCACAATGAGAAAATACGCACACAGAAATAGCCAGGCAGGATAAAGGATTTACTGCTCCTTTCACTGAAAACAAAAGAATAGGCTTAAATATTCCACTTATTAGTGGTTAAAAAAAAATAACAAGCAGATCTGAAGGAAGAATATTTGAGTATAGGATTACCAAGAGGTGAAGAAAAACCAGATCCTGCCTGTCCTTAGTGCAGTGGGGCAGCAGCATCCCCAGGGAGCTTCTCCCCAGACCCAACAGCATCCTGCAGCAAGCACAAACAGAAAATGCCAGGTCTGACCTCAGAGTCACCCAACTAGTCCCCTTCTGCCCTGCCCTGGGTCAGGGCATCCCATCACAGCCCACATCCTGGCATAGCCAGCTGCCACTCATCTACACACTCTGCCTCTGCAGCATTTCTTCTGGGCTGATTCTGGCAGTGGGATCATCCTCTTCACTCAAATTCCCCTCCTGGGTCCACTACCCCAGTTCCAAACACCCCAGCTGATGAGGCTGGAGCTCCCTGCCTTTCAGACATGCTTTTCCATGATGGGAAGACGCCAGGCTTTTGGCTGCCATCCCTTTCATGAGGAAGCCATCCCAGAGCACCCCTTGGGACCTCAGCTGGGGAGGCCTGATGGAAGGAGTGCTAGGGCTGGTAGGGGCTTTGGAAAAAGCTCCCTCTCATCATCTCTCCAGGTTTGTCCTCACTGAAGAGGGAAGTTCGCAGTTCCCTCTAAGTTTCCTCCAACTTATGATGAAAGAGAAACTCTTTGGAGAACAGACAGGAACCCAGTTTCCCTGATGAAAGTACTGCAGTGGTATTTTTGGGGTTTATTTTCTTTTGAGCAGCACCTGCCGGAACAGAGCTTTGCAACCAGGCAGGCAGAAGGTTTTACCCTTTCCATGGCAGGAGAGCAAGTCTCTCAGCTGGAAACCAGGACAGAACCCACTCCTGATCCTGCCAGAAAGCAAGTTAAAAGCCAATGCCATCAATTCTGGGCCAAAACAGTGCAAGATTCACAAACCCACTCACTCCTCCAGCCTGGAATTGCTCATGCCAGAGCAGCTCAGGCTGTTTCTGAAACTTCCATGTGACCAGGAGCTGCTGGTGGGTCATTTACTCCAATCCCTCTTTGGGAACTGGGGTTTACTGTGCCTAAAGCATGCCCAATGGCTACAGACAAGCCTAGCCTCCAGTATCTCCAGCAAAGCCAATTCTACAACCTTCCTTGGCAGCTGATGTGCTGTTTTAATTGCCCTGATAGTTATTCACTGAGGGGGTTTTTGCAAAAAGCAGATGATTTCTCAGCAGCAACAAATACTTGGGAAAGCTTTCTCTCTGGCAAACTCTCTCTATTGTTCATCTCTTTCAAATAAAATGTTTCTAATGAAGAGGGAAAGCAGGATCTTGGCTTCTTTCAAAACAATCTGAAATATTATATTAAAAATATGCACTGAGTGTTGACATATTTAGTGCGTTGCTTTATAAAGCAAATTGCCTGAGCTCATTCAGAGCTTGACACCATTAACACAGGACAGAACTACGTGACTGGGAGGATACTGCTGCAAGAAGTCCCACTTTGGGGAAGTATGAAGCACCCTGGAGCAGCCAGACAGCCCTGACTCCATCTTAGTGGGAACTGGAAGCCTCTAGCATCATCCCCAAAAAGCGGGGTGCACAAGCACCACTCAACATGCTAATGTGACAACCACAGCAGGTTTCAGACTCATGAATCCTCCCTGCCCAAACCGTCAGCTTCTCAACTAGACATCTCCAAAGATCGAAGACTGGGAGGACATGGTATGTACCATGCCAGGCTCTCACAGTGATGGGCATCCATGCCATGGAAGCAAAGCTCGTCATCTCCCTCAACACACCAAGCCAAATTCCTTGGAAATGGGAAGCTGGCTGTGGTGGCCCAGCCAGGTTTCTCTCCCCACCTGACACAGGCATCCACCCTCTCCCGCAGCATCTTTGAAGTGCTTTGAGCTCTGCTGCAAGAGAATTTTCCAGATATTAAACTGATGTTCAGAAAACAGACATAGAAAAGGCTTCATTGCAAGGCTGGTTCATGTCCAAGAGGAGCCCAGGAGCCAGCTAAGATAGGCAACGGCCTCTTGCCAGAGGCTGGTGTGAGGTATGGCTCTCTGGACTCATGATCCATGCCAGCTCCACATTCACTTTGCAGGAGCAGGGGCAGGAGAAACAAGCAGGTTTTATGGCACATTGGCTCTCCTCCAGGGACCAAAAGCTTTGATGCTGACAAAGCAGCTGCACCCTCTCCTATTGTGCCCAGACAAGACATTTTTAGGTGCTTCTGGAAATGCTGTTGACCTGAGTAGGGACATCACAAGGGGGATGACCAGCATCCTCCCTCCCTGGTGTTTGTGAGGATGGTGGTCCTTTGTGGGGATCAGACGTTCCCCTCCAAGCAAAAGGCCAACACCTTATGGAGTCTCAGCACAGGGCAAGGAATACTGCAACATGAGCACAGAGCACATTCAGCTGCATTGAGTTGTGACCTAACCCCATCTGCAGGATGGGTGGTGGACACAAGGGCCTGGTTCCTCAGGACAGGTTGGTGCAGAACCAAAGGTAACTGCTGCCCCACACCAGAATGCAACTAAAGTCCACCCAAGCAGGACACAGACCTTCAGAAGACCTGGTGCTCCTCAGTCTTCTTTAACTTGGGACCCCAAGACCTCCAAGGAGGTCCAGCAACACCTCATCACCTCATCATCTCCAGATCCCCTTGGATTTATCAGCACCAGTTAGTGGACAGACTCCCTTGCAGTGAGATCCACCAGGTGCAGTGCATCACAACAGACCACAGAGACCTGGGACTCCTCCTCATTTATATTCCACTCCAGCCACAGCCTTCAACATGGCTGAGGAAGGCAAGGCAAGACAAGGCCTACAGAGAATACCTAAATTCTTTCAGATTCCAATTTATTTTCCATCATTAGTGCTTTTGCAGGCCAAACACATCCTGCAAACAGAAAGAGCATGTTAAATATGTGGGTGGCAGAGCTGCAAAACCACAGTAAGTGTATGCCTGGAACAGATACCCATCTCACCAGGCTGATATGGCACCAGCACGGACAAGGGAAGGGCTTTGGTGCCAGCAAGCATCACCCTTGCTCAGCACAAGCTGTGGTTAAAGCCAGTTATCCTCCACAGGGAGGTCCCTACTGTGAGCCACTTGAGCCCTGGAAAAGCAAGAGCATCATTCCAGAAGGCAGAGGTACCACAAGCCTGGTGCTGAGCATCGCACAGTGGCAGAGAGAATGCAGGGCTGGGGGAGAGTGACTTGCATGAAGGATGAGAAGAGCTGGAGTCTTCCGTAATGGAGAGAAAATTGCTTTCGCCAGCTATCTGCAGTTTTAAAGCAATTACATTTGGGGGGAAGCCGAGAGCATGTCTGAGTGCTGTACACGTGGCAGGCACATTCTGAAATGCAAGAACCCAGTAAGGAAAAAACAGAAAAAGAAAATGCCCTTTAAAAAAATATTTCATGCAGTAGGTACTGAGAGGATAAAGTATTTATAACTCAGGGAGGGGACAGATATTGGAGGCAGCCAAACACGATTTCTTCTCTGTGGTGATCAGTGACAGAACCCAACAGAATGTCCTGAATTTGTGTCAGGGGAGGTTTAGGTTAGATATTAGAAAAAGGTTCTTCCTCCAGAGGGTGCTGAAACAGGCTCCATAGGCAAGTGGTCACAGCACCAAGGCTGAGAGAGTTCAAGAAGCATTTGGATGACACTCTCAGTCACGTGGTGTGACTCTTGCGGATGGTCCTGTGCAGTGCCCGGAGTTGGACTCAATGATCCTTCTGGGTTTCTTCCAACTCAACATATTCTGTGATCCAAGCAATGGGACAACTGAGAGGAGTTGGGGCAGCACGCTCCCACCAGTGGTCCCCTTCCCCTTGAACATGGGACCGCCATGGGGTCAGGCCTACATGAGCTGAAACACCCTTAGGAACATGCTGCCTGCCCTCAGCCAAAATACAGAGCTGCCTTAATACTTCCACTTACAGACCTGCAGGCTGACTCAAAACCCAGTAGGCACCCCAGCACTTACCAGTTAAAGCTTTTCCAGGATCAGATTCAGACGGGGAGCCAACAGCTCGATTTGGCTACAGATGAGAAGCTCCTTCAAGCCATAAGAAATACTCCTTATCTCCTTCCCAGCAAGCCAACATCCTTTACCACCATCCTTCCCCTCTAATCTGCTGGAATTAGGAAGGATCCCAGGCCATAAGCACATCTTTTCCAATGACCAAGGTGGCAGGGGCTGAGCTGCACTGATCCCCAAAGCTTCTGCACTGACTGCTGACGGCACTGCTCAGACATCCAATTTATCAGGCAGATGCCCCTTTTGCTTTCTGGCCACGCTTCTTCCCCTTGTCTTTATCTGCTCTGGGGACAAGTGTGGGAAGCAGAGAAGTGGCATCCAGGGCTGCTGGTGACAGAGTCCCTTTTCAAAGGATGCTGTTCCACTGTTATTACTGACTCTCACCAAGTGGAATTGAGACATGAAGTAGATTTGTGCCCAAGATAATGGCGTTTATTAGACAAGCTATTGAAGAGAAAACAAAAGCTAACAGTGGAGAGCCACTAAGAGCAACGTCCAAAGAGAATCCATCACGAATACAAAGAGAAGCAGCGCTAATAGTTGGTGCTTCCCATCAATAATTTGAAATCTCAAGCAATTCCTTAATGGCTTTGGGAAAGTGAAGGTTAGTGTCACCCAGTAAGAGGTGACAAACAGCACCAAGGTGTCCATGCCCTCAAACAAAGCAGCATTCAACACGTTCTGCTATGGTCAGATATGACTAAGCATCTCTGCCCCAGGGTGGCAGCTCCCAGCTCACCCATGACTCTTCTCCTCACCTTTATCAGCATCACACAATACCTGTATGACACAATACCTATACTATATGCACACAAGGATGGTTCAGAGCAAGGATCTCAGGAGGACTGCTCTGGCCCCAGTCACTGCACCCCATATCCTGACCACAGCAGGATGGGTGGAAGGAGAATTTCATCTCTGCACCTTCCTGGAATAACTAGGGCCCTTTTGATAAAGCCCCATAGGGAATGCCTTAAAAATCATGGATCTATCTAGATTTTCCTATTGGAGACCATCTCCTTCTAACCTCACCAAAAGAGACACACTCCTCCAGAATCTTACAATAAAAAATGCATTTTGTATGGGAATAAAAGTCTTCCATAGGATCTTCACTTGCATGTTGGTTCACTCCTAGCCACTGGTGAGATTAGCTGGAGCCTGGCACAGTGCACAGCAAGGCACAGCAGAAATCTTTGGGAAAACATAACAGAGATCACAGCTGCTAAACAGCAGCTTGTCTGGGTCCTGGGCAATTTCTTCTTTCCAATTTCCAGCCCAGACAAACAATATAGAAAGCCCTCAAATCCCCAGCCTTGAGACCAGCCCAAAGGACAGCTGCTTTCACACCCAGAGCTCTTCATCCTGCCCCTCTCCTTTGCTGGGAGGATGCTCAAGGACCAGGGCTGGGGCAAGAGACAGAAGCCGAGGGTGACAAGGAGGGTGAGCCAGACAGGCGCATGAGGGCATCCACCAGCCCAGAAGCCCCTGAGAAATTTATTGCTTGTGACACACTGTCAAAGTGAGGCACATCTCATTAGTCAGAACTGAAGCAAATGAAAGGGTTCCTCAGCCAATTAAAAAATAAATAAATAAAACAAAGATGCTACATGGGGCTCACCACCTCCCCATCGGCCCTGCCGGCAAGCGGGAAACCAAGGCAATATGTAACACAGATGTGAGTCACAGCTTCTCTCCTGCCCAAGATGGTGAATCTCTCACTTCCAGCGAGCAGCAGCAGCCAGCGACAACCACACAGCCAGATGGAAAAACAATGAGCTTGAGGAACCACACCTGACACTCAGGGAGTTGGGAAAGGAAAGATTTCCTTTCACAGCCCCTGGAGCATTTTTTTCCCCAGGTCTTGAAACAGAGCTCATTGACTCTCCTGAGTGGCATTCTCAGCTAAAAAAGTCTATTTTTTATAGCTTTTCTTTTTAAAATGACATGATTTTCGTTTGTGGGTTAAGCTGAGCTAGCACATGACTTTTTTGTTGTTTTGTTTTTTTTTCTCCAAGATTTATCAGCCATTGGTGCAGAGGGCACTACAACTCTTCTTCAGCCTGGCAGCAGTGCCTCCTCTCCAAAATTTTACACTGCCCTCCCCCACCGAGGTTAACCTCCTTGCAGCATCAAGGAGGGGGAAAGCCTATCCCAGACCCTCCAAACATAGATGAAGGGACCATTTTGAGCAGGCACCTGTGGGCAAAGCTCAGTTCCACCATTACAAGACAGCTTGAAATTTTACAAGAGCACAGAGGTGCCTCTTAACAGCAAACATCCCAGCTCACCACAGACACCAGAGGAAGCTGGGAGCTGCAGATGGAGCCATGGATGTTGAAGGGATTGGTCAGGGCATCTGAGCAGAAAATAGGTCTCACTTCACAGAGGAAGCACCCCAAGAAAAGCCCTCTCTACTCCATCCACACAGCATTCAGTGAGGGAGGGAGAAACAACAGGCCCAAAGGGTGACATTGCCAAGGAGATACTCCTGCCCAGGGCAGACAAAGAAACCGCTCCTCCCAAACACTCCCTTAAAAAACACCATGGATGAACCATGAGCCCAGTCCAGAACCATTTCCCAAATCAAAAAATAAACAAGGAGCCAATGCAGGTTTCCCTTACACTGCAGCTCTTGATTAATCCTCACAGTAAACACAAAGGAAAAAACCTACCCTAAGCAGGATGCTATCTATTTAAAGGCACAAAGTAGTCAAAGGAGCCCAAGCAGAGGCATGGCAGGTTTGGGAGCAGAATGGGAGTGGAGAGAAGCCGATGGGCTCCAGTGACAGAGGGAAGAAGAGCAGGACTTGTGCCAGCCACGCCCAAGAGCCTCTAACCCACTGGAGCCTTCCTGACTCCTTTGCAGGGTCTGTCACCCCAGCAGAAGTGGCACCCCCTCACCACCCCAGATACACCGCAGCAGCCAGAACAAGCTCTTCTCTCCTAGTGGACTCTGAGACCAGGTGGATTGGTTGGGGTGCAGGACACAGGGTCTCTGGGGGAATGGAAAGGCAGCAAAACCACAATTCCTCATATAGAAAAGGGCCAGAACACTGGAACCCCCTGCACCCAGGGACTAATGCTGCACAAAGCTGATTTAATGAGAAAGGGACATTTGAGGCTTAACAGCTCTTGCTAGCAGATTCCCCCCTCTCTTCCCACTGATGCCATTTCCCATACAGTGCACCTAGCTAATTAATTAGAGAGCACAATGCAATCAGTCAGGCCATCCTATTGCAGTTAAGGGTGTATAAGAGATAATGCCATGAAACTCCAGATGGACTGGCCTGACCCCAGACTCTGACACCACTGAGGTTCTTGGGAGATGCTGCTGCTCCAGCTGATATTCATGATCCAGACATGCTGAAAGAAACCTTCAGATTCGCAGTGCTCCCCGTGGGCTGGGTTTCTGAGTCTCTGCTGAGTTCACCAAGAGATGTGCTGTCTTGGTCCACTGGCACAGCCTGGACTTGCTGCTGCCCACAGAGTACACAGCAACATGGTTCAACACAAGCACAGGTGAGGGAGACACACCACCTGCCCTGCTTCTGCTGGCACTAAGTTTGCTCTCTGGGTGGCAGAAGGACAGATCTGAAGGCCAGATGCCAGCCCATATTCTCCCCACTGCTGCTGACACATGCCCCACATACAGTGAGCTTTAGCCTCAACGTGTCCTGCACCACTGATGCTGATTTGCCAGGACAGACTGATCCCTTCACATCTCGCCATACAACTCCACTCCACCTCTACACTGCTCCCCCAGATATGAAGAGAAGATGGCCTCTGCTCACCAGCAGAAGGGACTGGCCTCACAGGAGATGGGCTTTGGTGGCAAGTGGATGTAGGGGTGTGGCTAAAGCAATGGGATGCTGTACAACCAGCCCCTTCATGGTTACTGCTGGCATTGATGGGCTGATCTCCAGATGGGATGTTCTTAGCTTTGCAGGGATGGCTTAAGTCTCCTCCCTGTGCTAAAAGTGTGGGAGTTCTCCCCTCTCAGCACTTCAGCGATTGGTTGAAATTATCAGATCCCTTTGACAAACTTGGGGGCTTGCATTAACTCAGCCCATTTGGTCCCGAATCAGCCACTGTCCCTCACATAACTTCAGCAAGGAGTTCTTTTAGTGGGTGTCTTTGGTACCACGAGCAGCCTTTTTTTCTTAATCACACCTATCTGAAGCCCAACCACATATGGCTGGGATCCCTGCTGATTTCCAAGCCATTCATTGCAATGGTATTAAAGGAAAAACCCACGGTGCCAGATCCCCACTGTCTCCACAAGGACTCAGTGTGGTTATGACGCTCCATGCCAGCTGCACTTCCAGCTGCCTCATATGGATGATTCTGTGATTTACTGGTCCTACCCGTGGTTAGTTTTGCCTGCCCAGGAGAGGATAAGCTCTTGGATTTGCAAACATTTTGAGGATTGTGGTTTTATTTTTTTTCCTTATTGCATGTGTTTCAAAAGCTCTATGCCTTGATCCAAAGCTCAAAGTCAAGGTGGGGAATATACATCAAGCCTAAACATGCTCCTGTCACAGGTGGCACCAAAAGACTGTTGCCATTGAAATGAGTGAGGGTTCTGCTTTGACTTGGTCCAGCCCATTTCCTGGATGCTTGACCTCCAAGAAGTGAGAAGGAGCCTCTGCTCCTCAATCATACCTCCAAAATGCCTTTGTCTGACACTCTGGCACAGCTATCTACGACAAGGGACAGAAAGCCTCCTCTCAGAGATGTCCTCCCTCAAGCTACCCCATGCCAGATACCCAGCTCTCCTGCATCAGGACTGGCACTATGCAGGCCACAGCAGTGAGCACCAGGAGCATCCACAAGGTTTACACCCAAACAACAACCTACAAGTTTCACTAATGCAGATTTGCAAAGGAGGGATGTGACTTTGTCAGGACTGGAGCATGGCTACAGGCAAATGGCAGCATTTACCAAGCACAGGTGGGAAGGAGATGGTGACAAAATGACATTTAAAAAACTCACCATCTTACAAAGATGTTTACTGAATGTCCTCTTACAATGTTAGAAAAAGATGCCAGAGATTAGCAGGAGCGGCTAGAAGATGCTCAGGAAAATGAAAGAGGACCAAACCCAGACCTTTAACACCAACTACTGTTTCATGCCAGTAGGAACTGCATGAGGGCTGACTGGTTACACCTAGCACTGAAATGAAGTACAGCTAAGTCATTATCTTAGACCCTAAAACAAGGAATGTAACTACAATAACACAACACTATGACTTCACCCAGAAAAGCAGCGACACCAGGTCCTTGTGCCACATCCCCTCCAACAAGGCAGCAGAGATAGGGGTGCTGTTTCCTTACAACCTACGTCCCATGGTTTCCTGGGAATGAGGACAGAGAAGAGCTCAGCATATCTGGATAAACAAAATAAAATAAAATATTATGTCCTTTTTCCTCCCACAGCAGTGTCCCAGACGAGGATGGTACAGGGTGTGGACACAGAGAGGCCTCATTTTGTGGTAGCAGTACAGTCACGGTGGGATGCCACAGCTGGAGGAGACTCTGCTGTCTGATCCAAATCCAGCTCAAGGGGCCAACCACCATGATGCGGACAGGACAGGAGGTGAGGACACAGATGCCCCATGCATCCCAGCACTGCAGCCCAAGCAGGGTGGGGACAGCCTCTGTGGGAGCCAAACTCCCTTACCACAGCCATTTGGGGAGGGAAGGGGCTTTTCCCTATGGAGTCGGAGAGCTGAAACTCTTCAAATGCTTATCTTGAGACGCCTGTAAACCATTTCAGGGATTTTGGCAGGAAAAAGGAGGAGAAGCTGTTTGATAAGCCCTGAGGCCATCCCACTATATATGCTTAGAAGACAGCTCCAGAGTGCTCTGACTCCGGAGTAATTCCCTCATTCTCAGCTCCCGGATGCCTTGTGAAACAGGGCACGTCTCCTAATGGCCCCACAAGGACTCTCCTGGGAATTGACTGAAAAGCTGAACAGAAACAAAGCAAGACTGAAAACTCATTAGCCCCTCAGAGGACAGCACCGACCTGAGGTTGCGCTACCAGCTCAGAGCACCCACTCTGCTTCAAGCCCCCAAAACAATGCGCCAGAGAAAGTTCTTAGCCCTCGGCATCCATCTTCCCTTCCCACAGCTGCAGCATGAGGATCACTGTTGGAGCCGGCACTATCCCATTTTCTGTACCCTGATATGAACCTTTCCAATTAAACCACTGAACTGTTCCCAGCTCAGCCTCCCATGCATGAAAACGTCCTGTTATTTTGCACCTGCCAAGAGCTGTGTCCCAGCAGATCTATCTCGAACTGACACTTGAGGGTAATTAAACCTCTCTCTCTCCTCTGTTAGCAGCACAGCAGATAAAAGGAGAGCCCTGGGGCCCTCGGGTTGCTGTTGCAGTGGGTTGCAAGTTGAGGAACTGAGATGAGATTCAGTTTCTCAACAGAGAAGAGACTCAGTTTCTCAACAGAGACATGGGCAGGGGAGCAGGGGGGCACCTTGGCAATATCTCCTAATTTAGCAGGGGAGCGGAGCAAGATGTAAGAGGCACACAGGCAGCCTCCCTAGCCAGGCAGATCATCTGGTGAACAAAGAGGTGGAAGCCATGTGTCTAGGATCAAATCAAACCCCTGTTGTTGCCAAACCTGGGGTATCATCCGTCATGGAGCCATCAGTTCCTAGGGATACAGCTGTGGTGTTCCAGGCACCCATCTCCTCTATCTCGAGTCCAAGCAAGCATTGGCTCCCGTTGCTCCCACGGCCACCAGCGGCAGGTGCCCCTCAGCATCAGCCCAAAGTTGGCCAGTTATAGGGAGCAGGTAGCAAGATGGGAACCTGTCACCCCATGCCATGCTCTGCCCATCTCCCACGCCAGCTGCCTGAGGTTACTGGATGCATTCAACCTCAAAGCCGAGCTTCGATCGAGGTGGTTTTGAGGTTGGCACTGAGCATCTGCCAATGCTCAGAGCTGGGCCTTCAGCCCCTCGACAAATGGAGGGGCAGGGGGCTGCCCAGAGTACGGCGACCTTCCTTCGACTTCCACGACTCTGCCTTCCTAGCTCTTTCCTCAAGGAAGTCCTCAGTCCGCGGGGGAACACTTGCCTTATCCCAGCCCCGCTGCGAGGGGATCAAGTGCTACTTGCTGAGTGATGCGCTGCAGAGCCGCAGGTCCCCAGGGACCATGGGATGTCCCCCCTGCCTCCGGGGAGATGGCTATTCTCCCCCTCCCAGCCCCACCCCGGTGCCCCGATCCCCTTCGCCGCCTTTACCTGCGCGGGCTGGGGCGGCGGCCGGGCGGGACATGCCGCGCTGCAGCTGGGCTCGACTCCCCGGGGCTCGGCGCATCCTCCTCCGCTCGGGAGGGCTCGGCCGGGCTCCCTCGTGCCGCTGCCCGCCGCTCTCCGCCTTCCTCCGCGTTTCTCTCCCGCTTCCCCGCATACCCCGGGGCTGGCGGCTGCTGCCGGGCTCCGCTCGCCTCCGCGGCGCCCGGTACCTCCCGCAGCAGCCGCCGCCGTACCGAGGCGCCGCGCCCCCCGCCCGCCTCCGCCTCCTCCCCGTTCTCGGCCCCGGGGTTGCTTTAAAGGGAGAGTGCCTGTATAGCCAGCACGGGGACAGTGTGTTGTTTGACATCCCTTCCAAGATGCACTGCACTCCCGTGGCTCTCCATTAGGGCTCCCTGGGGTGCTGGGTGTGTGATGAGGATGAGCCCCAATAGCTGGACACACTGATGGTCCTTGCCCTCCGGGCAAGCTCCTTTTTAGTGAGCAGTTTCATTCACGCGTCCATGAAATCCTTATCCCACTGGCTGAGTTTGCCTTACCCCTTCCCAGGGCTGCAGGGAGCAGAGCCGTCAAACGCTAGGCACACCAGACCCTGTCCAGGAGAGAACTGTGAGCTCCTTTCCCACGCTGCCACGCTTCTGCTTCAGATATCATCAGCTGTTTTCATTTTCTACTGCCAATATTATCCTCATTCTTATTCAAAAGGGAGCCAAGGCTTACAGGTCTGTGGGTTTTAATCAAAACTGGAATTCTCTTCACATAGTCACTTTATCTCTGTTTGTCTTGTTTGAAAGAAGCAGTGTATTTGGTGAGGTGTTTTAGAGCATCCCCGGTTGTGAGTGCATCCCTGCCCTGAGGAATCTACAGCCGCCACAGAGAGGGCAAGAGAAGGCAGAGGTGCTGGCATCTTGCTCAAGTGTCCAGAACTGGGATCAGCGCTGTGGGTTTAGGCACCACTGCCCAGCCCTGCTCTGCAGCATCCCTCAGTCCTGATGCTTACTTTTTTCCCACTCGGTGTTTTTCATCAGTGAACACCATCTGTAGCAGAGCTGGAGATTGCAATGACCTGTAAGGCTTCATCCAGCGGCTGCTTCCATCAGACGCCTTTGTGTCTTACTACAATCCGAGGCACGCTGCCAAACGTGATGAAGGCAGGGAACGTCTTTCCTCCAGTTTCAGAAAGGACATACATCACCAAAAAAACCTGCCCAGATGTCAGGTTTGGGTCTAGAATTATTCCTGTTCCATTAACACTAGAGATAAATGAGATAGGAAAGCCCACTTGGTTGGAGGATTGTAAAGCAATTAATGCATAATGATCTTCGTATTCCAGCTCTGCTTATTAATACAAGCTTTGCTCGAGTCCACCATGATGTGCTGCATAAAGCAGCTATCTCCTGCATCTGATTTCCTCTTTGGAGATGATCTCTAGCTGAGAAATTATCTGCTCTCAAAAATGATTAGAGTTCTCATCAGCAGATTCTTCCCCCTTCCTTTAGGCAGGCCCTAGAATATAAAGGGAATTGAGAATAATTTCATGTACGAGGTAAAATCCGGAGTTGGTGGCCCAGCCATGTGCCATTCTCAGAGAAAATCCAGAACAAGCAATGATATCAGCAGTTTGCCAGTCCAAATCAAGGTGCTGCGAGCTGCCCTACTGAGGTCAGTGGAAGCTTTTGCTCCTGTGGTACCTTCCAGGCTGGTGGTTGATGCTGGCTACCTTCAGTTAATCGCCCCTTCCACCGCAAGCACTTTGGGGGCTGTCCCAAGTGCTGGGTGCTTGCCAGCTGCTGAGCAGAGGGAGGCTGGTGTTAGCAGGCCCTGCCTGTGGGAACAGAGCTCCCTGCCTTTGCAGACTGAGGACCTCTGGAGATGCCAGCAGCACACCATGCACCCAGCTATCCTGGAAGGAGCCTGAAGTGGCAGGACCCTGCTGGCACCCACTCCATGCCCCTGCAGTTGCAGGCAGCCCATTTTCCACTCCCTTCACATGCTGGTCCAGCTGCATGTGCAAAAGCAATGAGGTATGTTTCCTCCTCTGGTTCCCATGGCTAAAAACTGTCTTGCAGCTCCCATGGTTAAAAACTGTCTCCTAATTTCCAGCCTACATTAGCCAGTTTAAACCTATTTGTTCTTATGCCAGCACAGTCTTTTAGCTTAAAATTTTCTTTTTTGTACCTGGTGTTTACTTGCTTCATATATTTATGGAGAGTAATCATGTTCCCACTTTGCCTTCCTTTGCTGGACTAAACAAGCCAAGTACTTTCAGCCTCACCTTGTGAGACAGGCTCTCCAATCCCCCACCATGCTAATAATTCTTCTACACACCACTTCCAGCACAAATTCATCTTGCTGGAAGATGGGCCACTATGGCTGTGCACGTCTCCCAGTGCTTGGGACTGCCACCAGTACCCTCTCCACCTCCACTGATGCCACTCTGAATGAGGCAACTGCAGCTCCGAGCATGGTGGTGCTGCACATCTGCTGGCCTTTCCAATGCCAGATTGTCATCTGCATGAGGTAACACTGGCAGGAGACCTTGACTTCTGCCTCCAGTCAGCGGCAGGGAGGTCAGGTGCTCCTGAGCACTATGGGGAGCTGGTTTCTCTCCTCTCTGCTGCACTTCAATGGTATACATGTGGAGCTCTCCCATGGGGCATTATAAACTTCTGTAGCCTTAAATGAAACTTAGAGGATGCACAGACTCATCCCACTAAACACAAGAGGGAGATGGTATCCCCATGCTCTGATGGTCACTAATAACTTTACCTCTTCTGTGCTATTCTCAGCAGAGATAAACCTCCAGTGTCTGATGAGCCAGAACAGAAATATCCAATGGTTCTTTGTTCTTTTCTATTTTTGCTGCAAGCTGGTTAACCCTGAAATCCAATTACTGCTCATTATTCAGTGGAACTTACCTTTTATCAAATGGACACAACTGCAGGGCTGCTATGCTGACTCCCAGTGCTAATGGAGCCACAAATTACTCCTGCTGTGCTCACGGACCCATAGGTGTGAGCCCCAGGGTACTGCTCCAGCACCCCCCATGCAACCAGAGCTCTGAGATGCTGACTCCTGCACCCCTTCCTGGCGCTGACCATTGCTGCTCAGCACACTGGCCATTGGTTAATGCAACTAGAGCCAAGCTGCGCGCTTGGCTCCCAAGGTTGGTGAGGCATGTCCTTGCTGGAGCCACTCTGTCCAGACACCCATGGGTGCCAAGGGCCAGTCCTACTCCCTAACACTGAGCTTCTCAGTGGATGCTCAGAGGAGTTGCACGGGCTGAACCAGCAGCAAGCAGCCTTTAAACTCCAAGGGTTATTGCACACAGTGTGAAATGGCAGGGGCTGATTCAGGCATGCCTCGGATTAGCCTGGGAGGCTCAAGGTGCAGGAGTCTGGCTCCCTGCATTAGCACGGGGAAGCAGGCGCGCAGCCAAGACCAAACGCCGCCTAATTCACATTCGGTGCTGAATTCAGCAGGTGGGGAAAGCAACAACAACAACAAAAAAAAAGCCTTTGCAGTTTTCTTGGCTGATTAAAGTCATGGCACAGCAAGTTTCACCTACATTTGTTAGCAAGAGGGAAGGAAGGGGGATGTTCCCAGCAGCAGCTGCTGCAACGCTCCCCATGCTCCCCCCACATGGAAGAGGCAGTGGGCACAGATCAAAACTCTTGTCTGTGACCCCTGCTGCATGGGCTGGATGCAGCCCTAGGGCACTGCATCCATCTTCCTCTCACTGGCATTAGCCTACACTGCCATGATGGCCTCGGGTACAGTTTGTCAGGTCAGCCTGTCTTAAATAAGCTCCACAATAGTCTCTCTTTCTTTCAGATCATCAATCAGTCCTTCTAAGAAACACCGTAAACTAATCCCCCTCAGAGACAGGTAATGGGAGTGGCCAAGGAAACTCCCAGTGAGGCAACCTGATGTCACTGGACATGCCTAAAGTAAGAAATGTCGGTTTTTGAGCTCCCCAGGTTCCGGCGCGAGAATCAAAGACGTAACCTCCATAGGAGTATTGGTCAGTGTTCTGATTTATTGTTTACATTACACACACACATATCACATATTCTCTCAGGCTACGAATAGTACAGGAATATCATTGGTCAATGGCTAGGGCGTGCTACCAGCTGGATTGGTACTTTTCTCAAAACTATGCCCTTCTCTATCAGTGTGTTTACCTCCTTCTCCTGGCAGCTGCCGCATTCTTTCTATTGTTTACTGCTCTTCTTGAAGCAGGCTCAGGGATAAAGGGGCCCCGTTTCCCTCTCCATGGCCTGGGCTGTGCACAAAAACTTCTAAGTTCAAATTTCTTCCAACACATGCCTGCCACACTTTCTGGTACTCACTGCTTGCATCATCATCAGGTTGCTGGTGAGCCCTGACAAGCCCTGTCTGCTGCTCCTTCCCTTCCTTCCTCCCTCCCTCCCTCTCTCCACACTTCCCACTGCCTGCAATATCCACCCTTGAGTTTCTCTTCAACTGGACCAGCAGACAATCTGATGGGGATCCAGACCAGCCATGGGAACATGGCTGCATCACAGCCTGATTAAGGGGTGACACAAAGCCCAGGATCTGTGATCATTCTCACTGTGGAGCTGCTGCTGTCAGCTCTGCCCTGCTTTCCCGGGATGCAGCAGCCTTTTATTCATTGCACTGGCCTCCTGTCCCCTTTAGAGAGGTGCTCATGTGAAGTGCCATCCACTCGCACCTGAGGCTTTGCAGCTGCTGGCAGGAGGACAGGAGCAGTGTGATGGATGCTTGGGCAGGATCATCCCTAGCCAATTTTCAGCTTCTCCACCCAGTCTTTTGCTTACGCGTCCTGCTGCCTTGTCAGCTCCAATTGTCCTGATTAGAGCTGATTAATTCCCCAGGCCACCCTCCCAATTGGTTAAAGTGATTAGCACCCTAGGAACAGCAGCAGGGATACCCAGTGGTGGTCTTCTTTCCATTCCAGGGAATTCGATTCGCACCTGCCTCCAGACCATCCACAAGAACATGCAAGATGCCACCCTGGGTTCCTGTGAGACCCAACAGCTCCTCCTAGTCCAGGTCTGGTCCACACTCTCTAGCCCTGACTTAGCTTCCTTCTGCTCCTGCCAAAGGAAGGGCATCTCAGGGACCTGCCAAAGGAGGGAAGGTCAGAAAGAAACCAGTTCAAATCCAGTAAATGAAAGATTAAATATAATGCCAAGTAAATTAATATACAAGAAGAGAAGGCAGGTTTTAAATTAACTTATTGCACTGCTTGGCTTTCCAACCCATTTATTTATCCCATAGGTCCTGCAGCTTCATATGGAAAATGGCTTCCGCTTGACTGCTATCACAGCCCAAACGCAGCGCGATGTGACTGCACAGCGGCCGCCAGAGGCTGGCAGGCGACACCTGAGTGTGCCCACGGATATGTGCAGGGACGGGTAATTGCACATGCAAAACGCTCGGCTGTGACAGCAAACAGGACGATTGAGCAGAGAAATGGGAATCTATTTCCATGCACAATTACCTGGGGAGGGGTAAACTGTGGCTACAGGAGGCAACAGGGACGGGTGCCCCCATCTCCCCCTCCGAGAGTACTGGATGTGCCGTGGGATAGCTGGAGCCTCTCCGTGCCTGCCTGTTTCCTTGGGGAGCAGGGTATTTCCATCCTCCCAGGAACCGGAGAGGTGTGTCGAGCTGGGTGAGCTCGGTGTT
This sequence comes from Pithys albifrons albifrons, assembly GCF_047495875.1. Lineage (NCBI taxonomy): Eukaryota > Metazoa > Chordata > Aves > Passeriformes > Thamnophilidae > Pithys > Pithys albifrons. The sequence continues at coordinate 2,156,090 of NC_092470.1, forward strand.
TATTACTGCATTATTGTGATTACGGAGCAGATGGCTTATTGAACAAGCTGTTCTTCGGGGGAGATTTTCTGAGAAAAGGGGCAGGGAAGGAAGTGGACAGTTTGAGCCCCTTTGTTTGGGAAGCGGCTGCGATCAGGCAAGCCTTTTCTACAGCATCTCCATTATTCAGAAATTGCTGTTCCCAGGTCTTACGGATGAGCTGGATCTGGTTCATAATAGAGGATAATAAACAAAAGGTCAAGGGGGAAAAAGAAAACGCCCAGACTTCATTCTCTTCCCAGTGACTCCCCTTGAGCTGGCGCACAAAAGCCAAGCTGCATGGCAGGATGCTGAGAGCTGTGAGAGGCGGCAGGGTTGGTATCGGCGGCAGATGCAGGTTCCTCGGGGACTCTGCATGTGGCGGACAAGGTCTGGTGCTGGCTCTGCAGAAGGGTGCTGCACGGGCCAGGCCAGCAGCCAGCCAGGAGATTGGCTTTGTCTCCACTCCTGCCTGCTGGTTTTACTGCACTACAATTCCCAGCAGCCTGCAGGAGGACCTTTGCCTTAGAAAGCCGGCCGCAAAAAAAGCAGTTTGGGGACAACAGACTCAGTGCTGACTGATGGAGATGGATCCAGGCAGTGAACAGCACCGGGAGTTTTAAGGGCAGGAACAGGGCTTGGGGACACGGTTCCCTCTCAGCGGCACTGCAATGGGCAGGGCAGAACTGAGAGCAGGGTGACGGGGTCACCTCTTGAACGCTCCCACGTCCTCCCAGGATGATGGTAATGCTTTGCTTCACCCTTCAGCAACCAGGATCTGCTGCACTTCTGACTGGGCAGTGTCTTAGTTTGAGGGAAACCGAAATGTTTACCAAAACCAGAGGAGAGGAATCCTCCTCAATAATCACATCACCCCTTATTAAATTTTTAGAAAAACCTTTTAACTAGAAAATTTATATAAGAAGGATAACTGTTCTTAACTACTAGATATAGATATAACTATAAACAGACCAGAGCAAACTACTCCCCGAGCACCAAAAAAAAAACAACCCCCAAAAACTGTAGGTTCCTCCTGGTGAAATCACATTTATGGACAGTGGCAGTGTCACACCTGGACTGGCTGTGAGATGAACTCTGTCTTTTCCCAGCGAGGCAGAGATAAAGGGGAGGGTGCAGGACTCACGTGGCACAGGATGGAGCCTTTCTGTGGGGGAAGAGCAGACTCTCTCTCCTTGTCCTTTGTTCAAAGGAAGGAAATGCTAGGAGTTGAGGAGTGGTGGTAATTCCCAGAAATCTCCTTGCAGTCGAAGTTGGTCCCCAGGAAAAAAGGTCTGCAGTGTGTCCTGAAGCATCTGTGACTCTCCTTTCTCTCTCTCTCTCTCTGAAGCTCAGGGTGCCCAGAGATGGAGGGGTGGGGAGGGAGGTGAAGAACAGAGCCAGAAGGAGCTCTCACCAGCTCAGCAACAGTGGCTCTTTCCCAGCAGCTGCCCAAAACCAAGTGAAGCAGCACCCAGAAAAGAGATTCTCCCCCTCCAAGGTGCTGGGAGTCTGTTTCTCACCTCTGCCTCTCCATTAAGTTGGAATCTAGAGTCGTTAACCACTCCTTTGTCCTGGCATTTCAATTCCCAAAACCTTTGTGTAGATAGGGTGAGATAAATTCCCTGAAGGCCTCCTCCCACCACCATCTTTCTTTGTTTGAACCTTTAACAGCAGGGAGAGGAGATCGTCCTGGATGGTTCAGGAAAAGGCTTCTGCTGACCCAGTTTGGGGGACACAACATGGGGGCCACCTTTGTGTCCAAGCTGAAGCAAACCTATCTCTCCAAGGACTCTGAGGATGATGATCCTGTAGTCCTGGATTCACACGGGAAGTCCTGGAAGGAGGGAGTCTACAAGCCCCCTCCACACGTGCCTCTAATCACACCTTTAGCTTTAGGAGCACCAGCCCTGCTTTCCCCCGTTCATAATTCAGGCTGACACATCCCAGCAAAAATCAATTCACTGTTATAAGAAAGTGCCAAGGCAAATTATTTCCCAAAGCCTTCAACAAGGCTTTCTTCTCTCCCAACAACTGTATCTTTGCTGTTGATTCCTAAACTACAGATTAACCCTTTAAGCTCTTCCAGTTTGCTGGAGAACCCAGCCAGACAGGTGATTAATGTAGCCATCGCAAGAGCACCTTGTCACCTTGTTGTCCATCCATTAGGGGATGGGCTTATCTAGCTGTGAGTCCATCCATTTGTCCTTCCCTAAATCATCCCTCTAGGCACACTATGACCTGTACAACACTCAACCTTGTCAAGGAAGCAAGCCAAGCAAAGGCTGCCTCAATTCCTAGCCAGGCTGTTCAGGCATTTGGGAAGTCCTTCTCTGGAAATCCCGGTCTGGCCTTTCCCAAGGCAGTTTGTACCATCAAAGGACATTTTTCCTTTTCAATGTCTTGGTAAAGTCACCATAGAGGAAAACCCAGCTTAGCATTCCTGCTGCCTTGAAAGTGGCTTCTCAGTGGCAAGATCCAGCCCTGACATGTGCCATGTCCTGCAGCACCCCAGGTGAGATCCCTGGGGGCACCCACCAGCTCCTGGCAGAGCATCTGTCACTGCTGGTGTTTTGATTTGAATACTTTGGCAAAATGCCAAGTATAAACCAAAGTGACAAAGCTCCCTCCTCACCCTGCTGAGAAAAGAGGGGGGGGGGGACCTCCAAAACTTAACTGGTTTAGAGAAAGAGGGAAAATTAAAAGTAAACTACAATATAACACATATATGCAAAGGTAAAAAGAAACAATAGCACCACACCAAGTTGCCCACCCAGTAATACAGATTCCACCACCCCAGCCCACAAAAACACCCCAAAAACCACTTCCCAAGAGACAACCAGCAAGGAAAAGAAAGAGAATAACAATAAAATGTTTACTTCCCCAAACTGAAACAAAATGCGACGTATCAGCAAGGCCCAGCTCATCAGAACAGCAGCAGCATGTCCTGTCTCTGCCTCAGCCATGATGGAAACTGAGCAGGGCACCCCCTACACTGTATTTATACTGAGATGATGTCAGAATATGGTATGGAATACCATTGGCCAGTAGTAGTCAGCTGTCAACTGGCCTGACTCAGCTCAAGTCAGCTGATAATCCAAGGCCTGCACTAAATATCAAAGCCTAAATCTGGGCCTAGCTAAGCCCATAACACCCGGTCTGAGCAGACATGGGAGGAAAATACCAGAATGCTAAAAAGCTTTCAAATCTGCTCAATGAAAAGGTTTTCCTTAACCTTGGACCGCAAATATTGGAAATCAGAGGGAGCCCATCAAAGAGCAAATCTAATAAAGGAGTTTTAATCAAAGCCAAAAAAGAGAGAGGGATGGGGAAACAGATCAGAGTTGTAAACTGGCTGGAAATCAGTCCCTTCATTATCAGAAACATATGATTGGAACTTAATAGTATTTGACTTTTCATTAATTTAAAACAGGAATCTTGGGAATAGAGAGAGAAAAGGAAAGGATATTATTAAAGACCTCCTCCTGGAAGGACTCACATTGAAAAAGAAAAGAAAAATATCAGAAGAAAATTGTTTCTTTATATTTTTCCTCACTTTCCTCCCCTGTCTTTTTTCCTATAGCTTGGAAGAAGTTGATAAGCATGGAAAACTCCAGGCTATGCTTCCCACGCCTTTCCAAGCCCCAAGTGGGGAATGTTCAAAGAGCAGCCCAGTCCTGGGCTACCATGAAGTGGATGCAGGGTGGGATGCAGGATGCACATGGCATAGCCAGGCGTCCCTACAGACACCTGGCTATGAACCAGCAAAAGCCACGTGCTGTTAGTAACTCATGGACAGGTTCTCACAGCCTTGAGAGGTGCCTATAGCTACTGCCCAACAGCATCCATCAGTCCTGCATCCACCAGTGGGAGGGGAGCTGAGGACCAAAATGGCCCTAAATCTAACAGTGCCCTCAATGGCTGTGGGGACCTGGATATCTTCTCCCTGATTTCCTGCCAATGAGGAGATGAAAGTAAAGCTGCCAAAAATAAAACCATTCAGGACATCGTTTCTATTGTAAGGGCAGATAGCTGGTGCTGGGGCTGCACTTGAAAAAGCAGATCTAAAAGGATGGAATTAAAGAGACTTTGGAGAATGAGAGGCTTTCTGCTAAAGCCGATGTGCTGCTCTGCAGATAAGACTCTGCATGTGGAGTGGCAGGCACCCTTTGGATCTAACTGGGAAAGGGAAAAACTCACCTCAGCTGTCCCCAGATGCCTTTGGCAGCAGGAAGGTGGCTTCCCTCGCTCCTCCGGGTCCCACCACCAACTTTTTCAAAAGCACTTCTGCATCTTGCCCTGGTATTTTAAGAGAATTCAGTAATCTTTGGCAATTATTTAAAAGGATTTTTGAAATTGTTCTATTTTTCCCCTTTCAGTGCGGCCGCATATCACAATGCCCAAGAAGCTGCCCGTCTATCTGCAGGGTGGCTAATTTAGCTCCATGGATTTTGACTGCTTTCTCAAGTCTCACTATTGATTTTCTGCTAGGTCCAGCTGAGAATTCAACTTATTATAAAAATCACAACTGGGGCAGAGCTATGCTGCCAATGCTGCCTCTGGAAGAGGCTTCCACCTTCCCTGAGCTTGTGTCCTGCTGCCCTGCAGGTCCTGTGCTTATAGGGCTAATAGGGTGGTGTGAGCCCCTCGACAAAGGAGAGACATTTCCCTGGCTTCCCCAGCGATGCCCAGGTTTTGCTCCATGCTGGCAATTACCTGTTTCTCATTTCATGCCCTGTTTAACAGCATTCACTCTCACCTGATTCCAGCATGGATAATTTTAAGCCCTCACTTTTTCTCTTCAGCTGAGGACTTCATTTGCTGCCAATGAAGCTGGTAGTTTCAAGAGCTGAGCCAGGTAACTTGCCTTAAGGCAGATGTTCTGTGCTACTCAGCCAGATGAAAATGGGGAAATAATAGGAAAAACAATGATTTCCACAGTGAGCCTCTTCTCCCAGCTCCCAACCTCACCATCTCAGTGCTGTACCCAGAGAACACCCTTGTGCCATCAGCTCCCCCCAGCTAATTGGTTTTTACTCATCACTGCTATTCAACATGCTCTGAAAGGGGTAAGGAGGCACCAAAGATGCTGAGGCCACCCCCCAATGGCTTTAGCTTTTATTCCCTTTTTTTGCTGCCTCCTGATAGGCAGAAGGGATATTTATGAGCCCTACCAGCAATGGGGTTGGCTCTGGGCTGTCTTTAAAGCACCTCCATTGTTTTTCAGCTTTAACCACCTCCCAGATATTTACAGCATTTGGCAGCTGGAGACAGAGTCAGACTAAAATGCTCATCTGCTTCCATGAACAACCTGCATCTTGGGGGAAAATTGTCAGGGGATAATGGAGGAGAAGAAAGAAGAGCTCCTGGATGGAAGCATGGCTATTTCTTCACCACAGCAGGTCCCCCTCCAGAAATCCCCACGTGAGCATGGCCTGGAGGAGCTGGGAAAGGACATATACACACATTATACCAGTGTGTTCCCAGTTTGCCCCCCAGGCCCTCACTTCATGTGCAGGGGTTGGGCTGGTTGGGGTTTAGCAGGTCTCCTCCTTGCCTTCCCTTTGCTTCCCATCCCAGCTATGGATCTGCTTTGTTTTTATCCCTCTCTCACACCCCCTTTATCTCTTGTTTATTTTTCTTCACTGCTTTTGCATCTCATTCATCTGTCTCTCTTTCCATCTCATCTCCTCCATGCTGAAAGGCTTGTCAGGAGAAGAAAGAGCCAGCCCAGCTTCTCCCAGCTCTATTTACCAAATAAGGCCTGGAGTCAGGTTTTATTTAACAAAAGGAAAATGAACTGGATGCAAGTAGGCCAGAAGAAGCGCCTGCAAATAAAAAGGATGATGGCAAAAGAGAAGGATGAACACAGAAGAGAGGCAGAGCATCCCCTTGGGGTCCTGGACACAAGCTCATTGCTGGAGCCCAGGTCCAGTGTGGCAGGAGCTGCCGACAACAGCCTCAGTTTTTCTGCTCGTTAGCAGTGCTGGAACAGCGTGACAAATACGGGAATGTCACGGAAGGTTGGGGAGCAAGTCAGGTGGATAATGAGTTGGGTTAGGGCGTCGTTTGTTTGAAGCCAAAGCAGTGGTTTCCTTCCCTCCATTGGCTATAATGCAATTAGAGAAGCAGCAGTTATTGAGAGCAGCAGCAGCAGCAGACTGGGAAGAGTGAGAAGGAGGAGAAAAGCTGTGAAAACCCCTCCTGCCCCACAGCCTTAAGGGAGAGAAACTCTGCAGGTGGAGCTGGGGGTTGCTCTTCTCCATTATGCCGAGAACATGAAGCCACAAGCACACCAGGCAACCTGGGGACAAGTTCCGCTCAGCCCTCACCTGCAGCAAATCTGTTCAGATCCTCTGTCCCTGTATGTCAGCCCTCCCGATGCCTCCCTTCCCAGTCATGGCTCCCTCAGTGCTGGTGTCCTCTCTGCCCCAAGTCAGAACTGGGCACAGTGGGAGCTTTGCCTTGCCTGATGGCAGACTCTTTTCCACACCTCTGGGCTGCAAGGCATCCCCCACCTTCCTCCAGCCTGCCTAGTGCACTAGTCTTCCTCAGTGATCCTGGAAGAGGGCAGGGCTGGGAGCCACTATAGCGCCCATATAGTACTCATGGGGCTCCTTCAAGAGATTCATGGGGAATGTAAGGCCAGTTTCTCATAATCTGCCCCCTCTCCTGCAAGCCCAGGCTTTTGGGATTCCTTTTGCACTTAGTTTGCTTGAGCAGGCTCAAGGCAGCTGAATCAAAATCAACTGAAAATACATTTTTGCAGCCTTTCTGGAAAAACAGACTTTAAAGAGGGGCCTGGCCCCATGCCCAGAGAAGTTAACTTCAATTGACTCGGCTGCAACTTGCTCCAGGCCCTCTCTGGTTTTTCTGGAGTGCCTTGTAATATTGAAGTGCTACTGCAAGGAGATTAGATCCACCACACTTAGCATCAGCATAGCCCCTTACCCCATGCCATGCTCTTATGGAGTCACCAGAGCATCTTCATCATCCCCCACCTGAGCCTGCACTACTGCAAAGACATATTCCACAGCATCTACAGGATCAGGTATCCAGCTCTCGTCCCAGGAATTTGCTGGCTATTCACAGCTGTGATTCCTTGCTGCACATCACTCACTAGCCTTGCTCCTGAGATGGCAGGAAAAGAGATCCACAGCAAAACCACTATTATATAGAGTTTGTACATGATGCATTTTAGCCTCTCCCCATGTGTATCATACATTCCCCCATCAACACGCTGCAGTAGGAGCCTTAGTGCTTCCTTTAAAATAAACCCCAATTTACCCAGATAAGCAGGGTTTGGGTGGAAAGGATACCAAATCCCCACAGCTTGTTGCCATTTCTACTCTTATTCACTGTTCCTGGCCATCGCCAGGTAATTAACAAATGCTGGCTTAATTTTCTGGGACAAAAGCAAGCCCAGGTACCTCATTAAGAAGTTTGAGGTGTGATGCAGCTCCCAGACTGTTGGAGCCATGGGGCTGGGCACATCCCTGGTGGTGGGGGGTCTGGGATGTTCTTGGGGGATGAACACTGACCCACTTGAGCTGCAGCCCCAAAGCCTCACATGAAGGAAGGGGCTGAAGGACCAATGCCCTCTGCTCCCATGGGAACCTCGGACCAACGCTGGCAGCAAGAGAAGCATCTCTGTCACCAAGCCACAGCCACTCTTAGATCATCTTACTGCCTTTCCCACAGCTGGATAAGCTGCCTGGTAAACCCTCTGCCTTGCCTGAAATGTACCATTCCTTAAACCAAAGGCATTCAGCCTTAAATCCCCTTCTCCTCGTGACCAGCTTTGGTCTGGGAGCCAGGTGTGCTCGACAGCAAACCCATGTAAACGGAAAGCACATCAGCTCCTGGTGGGAAAGTGAATTATTGAAGTCAGGGGAAGCTGTGACGAAGCAGTCAGTGTGGACTGCTGTATGCTCCCAGTGAATTATTCAAAGCCTGGTTTTAAAGCAATTCCTAAAATAAAGATGACAAAGAAAGTAGAATGAAGAAAAAACACTGTAAACGTTCACTAGTCCACTGTAAAACTGCCTCCCAGTCTGTCCCCTCTATAGGCTGCTGCTGCCCAGCAGAGATGGGCATGCATATAAAAATGTGCCCTGGATGTATCTTTAATGCTTTTGTATCCTGAAGTCAGACAGTTTGGTCTGGATGGGCTGGTTTAACCCCACTGGCAGGAGAGGCAGGCAAAAAAATGTCTCCGCTTCAGAGGACATCCTGTGAATTTTATTTGATGTCAACAGACCTGAAAGCAGCAGAGCTGGAAGAGATGTGTGGTGCTGGGAGTGGGGAAAACCAGGCTGAACTGCCTTGAAGGCTCCTAAAAAAAAGGCCAAACCATAAAGGGAGACAAGAAGGAAAGAGAAAATAATTTATTACATCTGTTTGAAGTGAGGAAGATACAGGAATGAACAAACACTGAACTGTTTTTCTTCTGCTCACAAATGAACACACTGCTGAGCGTAATGGGATTTTAGATTAAAAGTTTTAAAGAAAAATAACAACCACCTCCACAAATAGAGTTTCATAAGGTTGAATAACAGGTGCAAGAGAGTAAAAACCACTGCCAGTGTTTTGCCTCCTTCTGCTGGGATTCTCCTCCCAGCCTAAGCCCCCATCTTCAGGTGTCCTCCTCTAATTCCTGCCTTTATCCTCGGTAGTCGTGTTTCCTGCTGAGAATGGCTGGGGAAAAATCTGGTATCCTATTTCTGCTGTCTTTTCTAGACAGGGCTTTGCAACAAGTTTGGTTCCTGTGAGCAAAGGCTACCTTTGTGAAGCATCAGGGCTGCAGGCAGAGAGCAGAGACTTGGCCTGGGTGGCAACAGGCATGCTCCACAGGGAAAGGCACTTCCCCAAGGGGTTTCCCATCACTCTTAGGGTTTCTTCAGCAATGTAGGGCTGCAGCCTGCCTCTGCATGTGGTCAGGACATCGCTCCCCAGCGCTCAGTGGGGTTCTGATATGCTCTGACATCCCTTTTGCTGACAGGGAAACATCCATTCCACACACAGCCTGGCCCTTTGCCCAGCTATTTCTACTGGGCATCAAAATGCATGTGTCCCATGACTCAGTTTTGGAGGTATCAGGTACCTTCAGCAAGAACTGACTTCAAGGACATTTTGGGTTTGCAGCACCCTTGAAAAATTAGGCAACTTCTGCATGCCTAAATAGATTCTTAATGACAGACACTTGTGGGTGAGCATGTTGGCAGCAGCCCAGGGCTGGGAACAGGGTGAATCTGGCACTGTAAAGCTGGGTGATGGGCATCATTGCCCCTGTGCACCCAGGTTCCTGCTCAGAGATGGGAACCTGCCATCCAGGAGACATGTGTCCTAGTTCAGCAGGTGGGACCAGTTTATCACTGTGTGGATGTGACCAAAGCTGTGGATTCTAAACCCTCTATGCCATTTCCCAAGAACTGTTAACAATGGCCCATTTGCAGCAGCTGCCCAGGGCACACCTGACCTCTCAGGCCTCAAGCGGGGTGGGAAAGAAGCCTGGGAGAGGAACTGGGAGAACTCCCCTCTGGGGAGTCATTGGCACCTTCACACCCAGCCTCAGGGGGCATCTGCTAATGGGCCATCAACAATTCCAAAATCCCCCCTGACTCACAGAGTCAGATCACCCATTGTGTAATTCTCCGCCCTGGGGGAGGGACTGGGTGCTCCTACCTGGGCCTGAGGGTACATTATCTTGGGGTTTTGAAGACCTCAGGGAACCACTTGTCGGATCCAGAGGAGGACCAGAACCTCAACAGGAGGAGACCACCACTCTCGACCAGACTGCGAACACCACTCCACCAAACTGCAGCCATCATCTGCACTAACAGGTTCTTCAATTCCTTTTGCTTTGGACTCGGAGGAACCACGTGGGGCTCAGCACAGGGGCTACCAAACACCACTGTGTTTGTGCCCCAGAATGCTGGGTTATACGTCTGGGTTTTGTGGGTTAAAACCAATTTCTCTTTGTGCCATTGCATTTATTGTAATATTGTTATTAAATTGTAACTCTGACTTATAATCTCTTTTGTGTTGGGTTCGTTTCTCCTGCCGGTTTACCTGTAAACCAGCACAACATGCTATGCTCCCGATGACATGCTCCATACACTCCCTGCTTCCCTGGTGATGCTGCATGGTGGGAAGGGATGACCTGCACCCACATCTCGTCACTTCTGCAAGCTGTTACCTCTAAGATGCCAAGCACTTTTATGGTGCTGCCAAAGCCAGGTAGCATTAACTCAGTGCTGGAGCTGGTGTGAGGAGGATTATTTCAGCCATTTCACCCTGAAACAGGCCAAAAGTGAGGCAAAGTCCCCTCTGTGATGCCAGATACCAGCCCTGTATCCTTTGTTTGCCCCTGCAACCTCTCCAGTGGTGCCGGGGAACAGGTGGCCACTGATCAGCTCCATTGCAGCCTGTCCAGATTAATAATAGGATTTGATTTTGATATGCTTGCGCCTTTAAGCTCTTGTTTTCCAAGAGCCGCAGGGTGCTCTCACCCTGCTGCACCCTACCATCAGCCCAGCAATGAATCCCATGGGACAGGATGTTCTGCCACCCAGCCATCCCACCTACCCCAGCAGTAAGGATGGGCTTTCCCAGACCACATCCCACAGTCCCAAGGGGAAAGGGTGAGGGTATGAGCATGCAGCATCCTTCTGCAGAGGATGCTCAGGTGACTGCTGGAGAGAATCCACTCCCCAGCACAAGCTGCATGGATTGGCCACCCTGCATGGCTCGTGTTGGGGGAGTGGATCCTTTCCAGCAGTCAAACTAGACCACTGGATGATTGAGAAGCATAGTTGGCCTCTCCAGCGCTCTCAGCCCCCTTTCTCCCCTGCTGATTGCAATCAACGCCTCATTCATACGCCTCTGTTTACCAATTTTCCAGGAGGTATCACGCTAATGAAGGGAGTCAGGCAATCAAGCAACCTTCCAGAAGTGGGGAAAAGGAGGAAATGGAAGGAAGGATGGAAGGAAGGAAGGAAGGAAGGAAGAAAGGAAGGGTTGCTGCCATGAGAAAGAGGAGAATGGGCCAAGCAGGGTTGAGAGAAGGGAGGGGAGAGCCCAATGAAGGGCTCCTGAGGTTTGCTCTGCCCCCCATCAGCCCTTCATCCCTTCCTGATACAGCCATGAGGGCAGAGATGCTGCTACCTGTTGGGCAATGTCTGCATCATCCTTGGCAGAGGTGCTGAGGTAACTGGGTACCACACTGTGGAAGGTGAGGATTCTGGCCACGGCACTGCAAGAAAGGTTTATGTCTTCTGAGGAAGTTCAGGTCAACCTCCAGAGAAGACCTTGCTGAACCTGGGGTCACAGACTGTGCTCTGCAATAATATCTGCCCCAGGAATTATAAAAGTGCTGTACAAGCAAGGCCTCCATGCAGGTAATGGAGTTAAAATTGAGTGCCAAGTCCTTTGGGCTACCCTCTTGGCTGTCTGCAGGTGGGTATCACCAGTGCCTGTGGTGGGTTCCCAGTTCTCCTAAGCTAGCACAATGATGAGGTAGGTAGAATGTTTTGCTCCCTTTTCGTTGTGAGACCCAGAATAAGGGAAATGATGTTTTGCCCAAAACCCTGCTCTGGCAGAAAGCCCAAAGCCCCCAGGCTGCATCCCCATCTAGCACAGAGGATGGAGCTCAGCAGATCCATGCAGGCAGAGCCAGCAGTGGAAGGTGGTTTGATGCTGGATGGAGAGCCCAGCAGAGACAGGCAGGTCTGTGTCACCTTCGTGTCCCTGTGCCTTTGGTTGTCTGATTCATGCAGATCAGGAGTGACAGCCTTGCCAGCTTTGGTGGCTCCAAGCTGGCACCACGTGGAGTGCTTTCCCAGCTCCCAATCTGCTCACCTATCAGTTAGCAGGGAGGATGCACAGACATGAGATGAGTAGGGTGAGGACTGCCCACCCCAGAACCATGGCTCACCAGAGTGCCTTACTCCCACAGGGTTTGTGTTGAGAGGAGCTGGGAGGCTGGAGGATCAGTGTCTCCCTCTTGCCAACACACCAGTCATAAAGGATTGTCCAGCAGGATTTGCAGACCCCAAGCTACCCATAACATGCTGTTGGCAGACACCCCTTCTGCAAGGCTGTGCTCAGCTGACTGCCCTCAGGCAGGGTCTGGTCCTGGTCTTTCCATCACTTCCCGCTGATTCCTGGAGCGAAGCTGCTGTGGGACAGTTACCCATTCCCCTGCCTGCTGGCTCCTTACTGCTGGACTACAGGTTTAGGGATGGTTTTTGAGGCAAGGTCCTATTTTTCAGAGTAGCAAGTCCCTTGGGGCAGGACTTCCAGCACTAGTGGACTGGGATCTCATGTGGGCAGGTGGGACCTGAGGGCAGCACTGGGGCCATGCAGCTGAGGATGAAGAAGGGATGGATTACAGGTGGCAACTGGGCAACAACCAATACAGTAGAAGACAGATGTGATTTCAGCCAGATGGAGAAACAGCAACAATCTGTCTCCAGCAGAGGAAGCCCCGACAGCCCCAGCCACAGAGAGGGGAGCATCCTTGAGAGGAGAAGGGAGCAGAGGCTTTGCCTGGCAACCAGCTGGGTTTGGAGCTACCAGGGCTTTGATACCTCCCTACCCTACTCCAGTCCCAGGGGACCACCACTTTTCCCCCAGGAGCTGGTTTCTGAGGCTCTATGAGTTGCCTGCACTCCCCCCTGCCTGCTAAGCCCCCAGCACAGCTGATTCATGAATGAGCTCTCAATATGATTGATCTCATTGGCAGTATGAAACATGGTGATTACCTGGTGCTGGCAGATTTTCCTAAGTGTAGCTCATGCAGGCACAGGACGTTGGTGCCATTATCATTATTAACTCCATTGTTAACAACTAATCCATGCAAAGATTTGGCCCAGCCTCTTTGAGGCACCCTCTGTGTTCATGTTGGAGATGGACCTTGCAACAGAAAAGGGGATTTTTAGCCATTTAATATTATTTTTAAATTTTTTTTTTTGCTTTGTGGAGACTTTTTATGGAGGTGAGCATCTTCCAGGTATTTCTGCTCACTCCATTGCCCCTCAGCTCTGGGTGCTCAGCATTTCTGTGTGGCAATGACAAGGTATTTTGGGAGCTCTGTCCCATCCACTCCTGTTAAAATCCACCACAGGACTCAGCTTTCCCTCAAAGAAAAACAAGTCCAAACCTCTTCTTAAAATGCTTTCTCCCCAAATATCTACCTTTTGTCAAACCTAAATTTCAGCCCAGAAACTTAACCACACTAAATGATCCTTTTTGTCGCAGATCCCCCTGGAGCACAGTCGGCATTTTCTCCTTTGAAGGCAGCCATCAGCTGAGACTTAATCAACATCTTTCCAAAAAGAGAAGGAAAAAAATGTAAATAAACCTTCCATCAAGGCGTTGTAGCTGATGCTCGAGTCAGGGGTTGATTTATTAAATAGCAAACAGGGAAAACGGAGATTGGGCTAAGGGGGAAGAGGCATGACAAAACAGGAGCAAGGCAAAAATAGCCTAAAAATATGGTAAACAAGAAAATACTGACAGTTGCCATCTCCACAAGGATGAGTTAAAATCCTGGCTGGCGTAACTCAGCGGAGAGCCCGGGAAGCCAATAGAGCTGCAGTAATTCACAATAACTGCTAGTTTGGCTCAATTTAAATAGCTCGGCTTTATGAATACCAGGAATACATGTGCAAAAGAGGAGAAGCAAGTTGGGAAGGTTTTATTTACGCTGCAGCTTAGAAACTGCTTAAACTGATTTGGAAGCAGGTGAATAATTAATTGCATCTTTAAGGAATCGAGCTGTTAATAATACTCCCCACAGTGGCAGTTTATAAATGTTCCTGTCAGGGTGGAATGTGGAGCATCACAGAGGAAAGTGGTAGGGGAGGTAAAAGCCTGGAGGAAACTCTTCCCCCCACTCGCCTAACTGCAAAATGAATTAAAGTTGCCATTTTTTCTGCTGTCCAGCTGTTCTGACACCTGGATGTCAAATCAATATTATAATGACAACACCACAGACAATAAAAAAAGGAAGTTAAAAAATAGTCCTATTATTACACAGAAAATATTTATATTGCCTCCCACTATCCAGGGTATAGCCTGTTAATTGAGCACAAGGGGTAGGATCTGCCTGAAGCCTTCAGAACCCATTAGGGAAGCAGATGATAATGTTGTGATGAAATTGAGAAAACAGGTGCTGCAACGGTAAGTGGGCCCTGAGCAGTCCAGGAATTGACCCCTCCTTCTTCAGGACAGCCCAGGACCTCCTGCTGCCTCCAACCATCCTTCCCTCTCTCCCTTCCTTCTTCTGTTGTTCTGTCCTTCTACCCATCCCTCCCCTCCATCCTGAGGACCCTATCACCAGAAGGTGGTTCCAGAAGTGGGATGCATGAGCAAATAGGTGCATTCACACCACTTTCTCCAGTTAATTTGTCCCAGCCAGGAGAATCTGAAACTGGACCAGCTAGCACAACCAGGGCTACAGGGATTAAACCAGCAAAAATCTCCAGGGCCAGGAATTTTAGGAGGAATCTAAACCTTTACACTACAGGACAGGAATGTGCCTCCAGTAAGAAATTGTGAAGGAAGAGCTGGGGGCAAAGCTGGTTCCTTTAGGGAATCTTTGGCTGAGAGAGGAATTTGGCTGTGCAGAAACCTAAACCCCAGTGCAAGTGGTCACAGCGGGGCAGGGGCTGGCTGGTGGTACTGCTGAGTAACCCCAGCCTCAGGGGTGGCAGCACCCCCACTCTCACCCAGGATGGGGGCAAGAATATCCAGTGTTTTGCTCATGCTCTCTTTGAGTGTTTTTCTGGTCTTTATTCCAGCAAAGACCCATCAGCCCTCACCTCTCCAATCACTCAAGCCACACCCCAGCACCCATGTGAGGGGTAGGGAATGGCAAGGGAACTCCATACTGATGGTCTCAGTCTCTCCTCCTCTCTCAATCCACCTTTGAGGTGGAAAACCAGCACCTGTAGAACCCTGCCTCATTTTCCATGATTAATCATTTTGCTTGAGAGCAGCAGGATTCCCACCCTCATCCATTCCCCCCGACAGCCACGTGTGAAGGCTGACGTTAATCAGATAAATTCCTTTGCAGCAGCACCAACAATTTTTCTAAAGCACAGTCTCCCTGGAGCTACTAATAATTACTCCAGATCCAGACATTAAAGCACTACCAAAAAAATGGTTTTAATTAAAAAATTAATTTTTCTGACAGACCCACTGACACTAGACTTGGAACAGCAAAGCATTCATCAGCAGGGAAAGGAGAGGGATGGCAATGACCTGCTCACAAGCTTCTGCTGGGAAAGGGGTAAGGAGAATTGCATCCTTCAGGGCTTTGGAGGAGCTATCCCATCTCCAGTGTTCTGTAAGGTCCTAGCTCTGTACAACACATCTCAAATGGGGCAGAGTTAAGATGGGGGCCAGCTCAGTGACTGCAATCTCAATTGCACCTTTCCCAAAAAAATACCTCTGTGCTGCTGGCCAAGGGGTTATGGAGCCAGGAAAGAACTGAATCTCCAAATGCCATCTCCCTAAGGCCCTGGGAATGAGATCATAGTAGCAGACACTCCAGCCTCATCAGGTGCAGAATGAAACCTGGAGTCATCTCCTTCCATGGAGTCACCTGAACCCAACAGTTAGGCTGGATTCATTATTCCTGGGCTGGCAGGGAAAAGGAGAGGGGAGAATGGAAATAAAATACATCATCAGTGGAAAAAAATTCCATTATTTCAAAGGGGTTTTGATAGGGAAAAGGGAAAAAAGTGTAGATTCTCTCAGGCTCAGTTTGGGCGGCCAAGCTGAGATGCAGCAACAGTAACACAGTGTCCAGTGATTAAAAAAACTGATATGATGCTCTGTCAAGCTCTCTCACAGTTCCTGGGGTTACAGCCCCAGCTTCTGACTAATCATAGCAATGCTTGAGCATTCTTTCCCTCCAGCTGCCTCTCACCCAGAGGGTTCAGGCTCAAAATATAATGAACCTCTTCCCTTCTCACCAGCACCAAAGTTTGCAGAAGAGAATCACAGAATCATAGAATCAGTTGGGTTGGAAGAGACCTCCGAGATCATCAAGTCCAACCCTTAATCCAACCCCACTTTGATTACCAGATCATGGCACTCAGTGCCACGTCCAGTCTCGTCTTAAAAACCTTCAGGGTCGGAGAATCCACCACCTCCCTGGGCAGCCATTCTAATGCCTGAGCACTCTCTCTGGAAAGAACTTCTTCCTGATATCCAACCTAAACCTCCCCTGGCAGAGCTTAAGCCCATGCCCTCTTGTCCTACTGTTGGTTGCCTGAGAGAAGAGACCAATCCCCACTTGGCTACAACATCCTTTCAGGTAGTTGTGAAGAGTGATAAGGTGTTCCCTGAGCCTCCTCTTCTCCAGGCTGAACACCCCCAGCTCCCTCAGCCTCTCCCCACAGCACTTGTGCTCAAGTGCTTTCACCAGCCTTGTTGCTCTTCTCTGGACCTGCTCCAGCCCCTCAATCTCTTTCCTGAACTGAGGGGCCCAGAACTGAACACAATACTCAAGGTGTGGCCTCACCAACGCAGAGTCCAGGGGAAGGGTCACTGCCCTGGGCCTGCTGGCCATGCTATTTTTGATACAGGCCAGAATCCCATTGGCCTTCTTGGCCACCTGGGCACACTGGTGGCTCCTGTTGAGCTTCCTGTCAAACAGTCCCTTTCTGCCTGGCTGCTTTCCAGCCACTCTGTGCCCAGCCTGGAGCGCTGCAGGGGGTTGGGGTGGCCAAAGAGCAGGACCTGCACTTGGCCTTGTTAAACCTCATCCCATTGGAATCAGCCCATCTCTCAAGTCTATCCAGATCCCTCTGCAGAGCCCTCCTGCCTTCCAGCAGGTTGACACTCCCTCCCAACTTGGTGCCATCAGCAAACTTGCTAATGATGGACTCAATCCCCTCATCTAAATCATCAGTAAAGATGTTAAACAGGACTGGACCCAACACTGACCCCTGGGGAACACCACTGGTGACCGGCCGCCAGCTGGACACAGCCCCGTTCACCAGCACTCTCTGGGCCCGACCCTCCAGCCACTCCTGACCCAGCAGAGGGTACACCTGTCCAAGCCATGGGCTACCAGCTTTTCCAGGAGTATATTATGGGAGACAGTGTCAAAGGCCTTGCTGAAGTCCAGATAGACACATCCACAGCCTTACCCTCATCCACCAGGTGGGTCACCTGATCATAAAAGGAGGTCAGATTGGTCAGACAGGACCTGCCCCTCCTAAACCCCTGCTGGCTGGATCTAATCCCTTGTCCACCCTGAAGGTGCTGTGTGATTGCACTCAGGATGATCTGCTCCATAACCCTGCCAGGCACTGAGGTCAGGCTGACAGGCCTGTAATTACCAGGGTCAGCCTTGCAGCCCTTTCTGTGGATTGGGGTGACATTTGCCAACTTCCAGTTATCTGGGACCTCCCCAGAGAGCCAGGACTGTTGGAAGATGATGGAGAGTGGCTTGGCAAGCTCTTCCACCAGCTCCCTCATCACCCTGGGATGGATCCCGTCTGGTCCCATAGACTTGTGAGGATCCAAGTGTTTTAATAAATCACTAACTGTATCCTCCTGGAATTTAGGGGGGGCTATTCGGCTTGCTGTCATTGTCTATCAGCTCCAAAGGCCAGTTGTCCTGAGGGCCACCTGTCTTGCTGGTAAAAACTGAGTCAAAGTAGGTGTTAAGTACCTCAGCCTTCTCCTCATCCTGATTAACTATGTTCCCCCTTGAGTCCAGCAAAGAATGGAGGTTTTCCTTGCCCCTCCTTTTGTTATTGATGTATTTATAGAACTGTTTTTGTTGTCGCTCACAGAAGTAGCCAAATTCATTTCAAATTGCACTTTTGTCTCTCTAATTTTCTTCCTACAAGACCTAAGTCCCTAAACTCTGCATGAGTAACCAGCCTTTTCTTCAACAGTTGGTAAGCTCTTATTTTTTCCTTGATTTCCTTCAGAATCTCCTTGTTCAACCAATCTGGTCGTCTTCCCTGCCGGCTTGCCTTTCAGCACACAGGGACAGCCTGTTCCTGTGCACTCAAGACTTTCTTCTTGAAGTACATCCATCCCTCCTGTACCCCCTTATTTTCAAGGGTTGTTTTCCAGGGTATGCTCCAAACCAGTCTTCTGAATAGGCCAAAATCTGCCCTCTGGAAGTCCAGAGTAGAAGGTTTATTGATGGCCCTCCTTGCATCCCTGAGTATTGAAAATTCTATTATGTCATGGTCACTGTGCCCCAGACAGCCTCCAACTACAACATCTCCCACCAGCCCCTCTCTGTTTGTAAACAGCAGATCTAGCGGAGCCCCACCCCTGGTAGGTTCATTTACCAGCTGAAGCAGGAAATTATCCTCTATACACTTCAGGAATCTCCTTGCTGTGTTGAGCTCCCAGCAGATATCTGGCAAGTTAAAGTCACAAGAACAAGGGCAGCTGATCTTGAGACCGTCTGCCAGCTGCTTGTAGTATAATTCATCCCTTCATCATCCTGGTTGGGTGGCCTATAACAGACTCCCACCAGGATGTCAGCCTTGTTGGCCTTCCCCCTGATTCTGGTCCACAGGCACTCAACTTTATTGTTGATGACCTCAAGTTCTACAGAGTCAACAAACTCTCTAATATATAGAGCCACCCCTCCACTTCTCCTACTCTGCCTGTCCTTTCTGAAGAAGAGCTTGTAGCCCCCCATAGCAGCACTCCAGTCATGTGAGTCATCCCACCACGTTTCTGTGACAGCAACTACGTCATAGTTTTCCTGCTGCACTGTGGCTTCCAGCTCCTCTTGTTTGTTTCCCATACTGTGTGCATTGGTGTACATGCACTTCAGCTGGGCCATTGATTTTACAGAATCCCAGACTATTCTGAGCTGGAAGGGACCCACAAGGATCATCGAGTCCAACTCTTAAGTCAATGGCCCATACAGGGGATTGAACCCATGACGTTGGCATTATTACAACCAAGTTTGAACCAACTGAGCTAATCTCAGGTAGGTATTTACTCTCAACTCGGGCTCTACACCCTTAGGCTTATCTCTGGAGAGCCCGGTTTCAGTCCCTTCCCCCTTCAAACCCAGTTTAAAGCCCTCCTAACCAGCCCTGCCAACTTACGGGCTACAGTCCTTTTGCCATTCCTAGATAGATGAAGCCCATCTGGTTTGAGGAGAAGAGGCAACATGGAGTTTACCCCATGATCAAAAAAACCAAAATTTTGATGGTAGCACCAGTCCCTAAGCTGGGCTTTCCTAAACCTCTCCTCATTTATCTCCTCATTCATCCCAGCTAGCACAGGAACTGAGGCCCTTACTACCTGTGCTCCTGTCCCATGATGTGATCGGGCCAGTGCCTAAAAATCTTTTTTAATTACTGTGCTCATTTTGGCTTTAGTTTCAGTTTAGGCCTTATTTAGGCCTCAGTTTTAGCAGGCCTCAAAGGATGTGACTTCGATAAGAAGGGAGAAACATCATCTGACTTCAGCAACCAAAGAGGTATTTCACATCATTTGACATCATCAAGAAGTGTCAAGGAATATAAAAAGAGAGAGAGGAGGAGTTTCTGTCTCTTTCGGTCTCTGCCCCAGCCCCAGGAAGATGTGCTGCTCTAATCCTGAGATTAGGCCTTACTACCGTCCTTGCTGTTGTTTATCTAGGGAGGTGAACATTTTCTTGTTAATTTCTCTTTTCTCTTGCTGGGAGGTTTCTTGGGAAGAGTTCTTGGGAGGTTTTCTGGGGTTTAAGTGGTTAGAATCTGTATTATTAACTCAGGTGACTCAGTGGAAGTGTTATTATTTCTTTTCACATTCATATATATATATATGTTATATCATATTCTGTTTTAAATTTCCTTTTCCTCTGTGTAAATATAAAAACCTTACCATATCAAAGCTTTATTTCTAGAGTTTTTTTCCTCACTCCCTTTCCCTGGGAAGGGACCCTTTGACTCAGTATTGGGCAGTTGGCACTTTGCCAGCTCAAACCATAACAATTACCCTGGTGCTTCTTTCGTTGATGTCATCACTTCCAGCCTGGACAACCAACAGTGGGTAATAGTCTGAGGGTTGAATTAGCTTAGGAAGTCTCTTAGTAATATCCCTCATCCTGGCCCTGGGAAGGTAGCAAACCTCCCTGTGGGATGGGTCTGGCTGACATATAGGGCACTCAGTTCCCCTCAAAAGGGAGTCACCAATTACAACAACCCTTCTCTTCTTCCTTGTATCTGTAGTTGCAATCCATCTGGCAGACCGGGGGTAACCAGAAGACCTTGTAGACAGATCTTCCTCCTGACTGTCCTCCATCAGGCTTTCTGAGTCCAGGGCCATATACCTGTTTTTTAAGGGCAGGGTAGTGAACATCCCTGTCTCGTAGGTTCTGAGGGTGTTTTACCCAAGCCTGATGGAGAAACACGTCCCGTGGTGAGCTGCTAACAAAAGCACTTTATTGCAGGAGGATGAAAGGCAGGATGGATTGAGGCAGGGGCTGGATTAATTGCATACGGGAAAATACCTAAATATATACATGGGGAGAGAAGCACTGGGGTGCTCCTGCAGGATTGCATTCAGGAAAAGCCAAACTGATGGGCTTAGGTAAATATTCTGAGAGCTGATTCCTCAGTTGCCAGTGGTGCTTCCAGCCTTCTGCAAAACAGGCAGAGACATAAAAGCCCCCAGAACTGCTGGAAACATCCTCTGCACCTTCTCGATGGGCCCCAAGGCATCAAAAGAGGGGAGGAATATTCATCTCCAATAATGAGCCTGGGACTCAGGCAGGACCTTCCCTCTTCCTGGCCTGAGCCTGCTAATGAACTCAGTGAAGATAGTCCAGGAGATCTGGGAAATACAAAGGGTTGAATGAATTTGAGTTGCTTAACCCAGAGAAGAGGTTGTCAAGGGCAAAACTGAGTCTGCAAGCACAGAAGGTGATGGCTGCAAAGTGGGAGAAAAAAACTGTTTCTGCATCCAGTGTGTGGAGGAGAAGGGACAGGTTAGATATTAGGAGCCCCCTTTCTAGTAGCATTGGAGAGGATCTGGGCAGCCCAGGTCCCATAAGTGCATAGTTTTTAACAAGGAGAGCTGAATTTTTTTACAGCTACAACTAGAAGACCATTTCCCAGGACAGGTGGATTGCTGGTATGATGTAAATAATTACACCAGAGTGTCTTCCCACTGCTCCCTGCAACATCACACACCCAAACACAGTGGATTGGCCTCTGGCAGAGCAGAAATGGGAATGTGACTTGATTTTCCATTTTTCACTCATCACACAGGTGAGCCAACAACCTTCAGAATCATTATCCTTCACATACAGTGAACAGAGATTAACAGGGATTTATCTCAGGAATCCTCTTGGTAAGCACCCCTCTGCCCAGGTTGGAGGGATGCTGAGTGTATGGGGTAAAGGGAGCAAGAAAAACATCTATGGGACCTTTAGAACCACAATTCATTGCTTTTCATCTCCCTTTGAGGATAATTCAGTGGCTAGAGCTCTTCTGGAAACTTTGGATCCACCAGGGCCTTCCCATGCCTCACTTCTGCATTATTATGATGCATTTTCCCTCTTTTTAAAAAACAAACTAAAAAAAAAGGCAAAAAAAGAACAACCCCAACCCTTCAGCTTTTCTGTGATGAGGGAAGAGTATTTCTGCTCACCTGAAAGCCTTCAAAATCAATATATAACCTACCTGTAATAATCCCACACTTCAGGAAATTGCTTCAAATCACGTCTGTTTGGGGGAGACAGCAATTTAGGCTGGCTTCCCACAGGAATTTCTCTTCTGTATGTGTGTGGATCAGTCCTGGGAGCAGCAGGTTGATGGAGCAGGTACATAAATACTCTCAGATAGAAGCCTGGCCCTGCCTCTCACCCACCTCACAGCTGGCCATGCCTCTCCTGGCTCCAGCCCCAGATGATTTCCAGGCCTCCATCACTTCTTAACACACTCTTTTTTTCCTGAACTCTTGAAATTAAATGCTGTTAATTTATTTTGCAGAAAACTCCGCAATCTGCTGATACTTCTCTGCCAGCTGTGACCTCATCCCCCAGTGACTGGATTTGAGAGTAAATTAATAGAACCAGTTAATTAATTAATTGCAACTAACTTGTGCGGTGAACTGGACCCATCTCTCATGTTCATGGACTGCCCAGGAACTGCTCCAGATTCCTGCTCAGAAAGCACTTCCTATGTTTTAATTTAAGCTGAATGGTTTGGATGAACACTTCCAGTGTTCCAGCTGTTACCAAACAGCAAAGCTTTGATTACTCCCCATTCAGCTCCTATATCTGACTCCCAAAATAAAGGGAAAACCCTGAAAACAGCATTCCCAGCCATCAAAACTTCTATAGCCAAGGATAATGCTGAGCATCTTGCATGCTCTTACACCCTGGTATAGACAGAAGCCAGCAGCAAGCAAATGCTCCAGTGAAATCTCTAAACACTGCACATATATTCTGGGTTTATTCACTGGGCTTACCACTGAATCTTATTTGCTGGCATGGTTTGAGGTTTTTTTCTTGCCTTCCTTCTGCCTGAAAGAACGTAATAAATCTTTTAAATCATCAAAAAGAAATGCAGCTTCAACACTTAGAAAGCACAGTTAAGTTACTTCCCAGCAATATAAACTAAGGCTGTAAAGTCAAACATTTCCATGTCATAAATGAGGGTTTGGGAGGAGAGGGAGCAGGAAAGGCCTTGCCTTAGCTGTCCCATTGCTCTGGGCCAAACAAGCCTAAAAAGCCTGCTGCTGGCTGGTGGTGGGTATGGGGATGTCACTCCCCCTCCTGCTACATGGAGCAATAACAGCTCTTCTCATTACAGTGGTTGTCTCTGCGTGACCCCACTCAGAGGCAGACGCCAGCTTGATGAAGTGCAACAACACCGAGGCACGGGCACTGGCAGCTGCAATAAGGGACCAGCAGAGACAGATTGACTAGCCTGGGGGTGCCCAGCTTCTCTCTCTTTTCATCTGTTAGTAATGGTTTGTCCACTGCTAGAGAGATAGGAGAACCTCCTTCAAGCCCCAAGAGAGGAGTCTGGTGGCAGTCATTGGCTGCAGGATCAGGGAGAGAGGCAGGTAGGGCCAGGCGTGGAGGCAAGCAGGACACAGCCAGACCAGGCTAGGATTGATTCAGACAGGACCAGGGCAGGATGGAGACAGGCAGGACGAGGATGAGAATAAGATGCTGGAAGGACCAGGGCAGGATCAAAGTGGGATGCAGGCAGGACCAGGGATGGATATGGCAGAACCACAGTACGATGCAGGCAGGCAGGACCAGGAATGGCCACAGGCAGGGCCATGGCAGGATGCATACAGTAACAGGGAGAGATACAGGCAGGACCATGGATGTATGCAGGCAGCATTGCCATGGCAACGCAACAAAAAGCAGCACGACCACTGTTCCTAGAGAAGAAAGGGGTCAGCAGAAACTTTGATGCTGGAGAGGACATAGGTCCTCCAACACCAGGCAGAAGTTGGGGTTCCCATCGCAGCATATGACACCCACAAAACCCCTGTACCCTGGCAGCTTGGGGTGCCATGAAGACCTCAGATGTGGGTCCTGGTAGTGGGGTCCCTCACCCTTCCCCAGTGCCAGGGAGCTGTGGGTAATTGCAATGCAGAGAGCCAAGTCTGTGCTGTGCCCTTGATTTACTCTCTCCAGCCTCCTGCTTTCTAAATCTCGCTTTATTAGTATTACTGCACAGCAGAGTGCAATTAGCAGTATATTAACAATAAAAAAGCAGCCAGAGCCAGAAGCACCACAGGTTATGGTTTTAAATCCTGTATCTGACAGGATGACTGCGGACACACACTCTCCCTGTAACCCTCAGCCCAGGCTGCAGTGTCACCCATCCCCATGGCCAAGGGGGACTCAAGCAGCTAATCCAACCCCCCCCCACCTCTGTCCAGAGCTTTTATGGGTGCTGCAGCAGAGCTGACACTAGTCCCGGCCACATTTAACCATTTATATTGATTACCTTGTCTGCTCATTTGAATAATTAAAACCAGATGGAGTCCTTTTAAGTGTTTAAGGGAACAGCACCAGGAGCATCCCCAGAGCTGTGTGGTTTCAGCAGAAGGGTTCAGAGGAAGCAAGGCAGCTTTTGCTGTCAAATCTTCCTCCCAGTGACATTTGCCATCTTGTGCAGTACCTCCCGTGTCCTCACTGCCAGGGATGGGGTGGTGGTATCAGCACAGTTCTGCCTCCGGGGCACATTGGTAGGAATAATTGTTCTTCTACACTGCTGCCATTCCTTATATAAACAGTATTAAAGCTGCCAGCCAGCCACAAGCCTGATAAATAGCAGCAAATAAATGAATCCTGTGCCATTATTCCAGTGTGTGTAGGGATGGGGGGGCCCAACATCCTGTCCCACCTTAGCATCGTGACCCTCAGCTCCTGCTTCAAATCTCACCCACCTGCAAGGCAAAGCAAATCTCTTACATCAGGTCTCTTACCAGGGACCTCTGGCTTCTTGAAATGGATGGGTAATTCCAGCTCAGCTCTGGTTACTTGTTATTCCATGATCTTTTCAAAGGGAGTAAAATATTCCAGGCGTGGCACTAGTTATGCACTCCTGCCATCACACAAGGATGAGTTATCTTTACAGAAAGAAGCATAGATTAACATGTCAGATGAAAATGAACTATCGGCAGAATAAGATGAAAATGCAATGGCCAGCGACAAAGAAAAAAGAAAACAAAGCCTCTTGGGAGGACAGAAACATTAAAATTTGGAGAATTGATCAGTGCTGGTGAAGTGGATGGAGTCTGAACACCCTTCTCTGGGCAGGGATCTTCTTCTCCTGCCCAGAGCAGAGCACCACAGCTTCAGCATAGCTGGGGTTTGTCCTTGAGGCTTCATCCCACCATCCCCACAACAGCCTACAGGAAAAGGCTCCCCAGGGGCAGGTGAGCATCTGGTGGGACCTTGGTGTGCTTGGAGCAGCTCTCCCCTTGCAACGGTTTTGGTTTGAAACCTTGGCAAAATGCCATTATGCAGCTCCAAGGGACAAGGAAAAAACCCCAAAACTTAAAACAGAACTGGTTTATATATTTCCACAGAGGGAAAAAAAAGCAAAATGCAATATAACACACATATATACAAAGGTAGGAAAAAACCTCAACAATAACTCCCCACTAACACAAATTCCAAATCACCACTGCTCCAGACCCACAAAGAACCCCAAAAGACACCTCCCAAGAGACACTTGGCAAGAGAGGAGAAAAACTAACAATAAAAGGTTTCCTTCCTAACATAGCAGTGGGGCGGCAGTGAGGCCTAATCTTCCCAGAACAGTAGCAGCATGTCCTGCTACTACCATGGCCATGATCAGAAAGACCAAGCACCTCCTCCTTCACTGTATTTATATCTGTGATGACATCAGAATATGGTATGGAATTTCATTGTCCAGTAGAAGTCAGCTGGCCTGACCCAGCTCGAGTCAGCTGATAATCCAAGGCCTGCTCTGAAAACCAAAGCCTAAATTTAGGCCTAACTAAACCCAGGACAGCAGCACACCACCCCTGACACTGGTTCTGTTTAAAATCTCGTACCCCAGGCTGCTTTGAAGGTTCTGGACCAGCTACAGAAGGTGCTGGCAGCAGGACATTTAGTGGGTCTCCATCTCAGTGGCAGCACATGCTCCCCTTTCCCCAGAACCACCAGTGCCCTTCTCCATGCTCTTGGCACCCCATCTGTCTCTAACCACAGGATCCAGCCCTACTTTACTTTCCCAGCCCCAGAGCCAACCACCAGAAATAAATATTACTCCAAAATATATTTCCAAGCAGGAATGGATGTGCTCCAGCTGTGTGCCACAGACACCCCACAGTTCACAGGTGTTTATTATCTGGGATGAGCAGTCAAGCCAAGTAGGTTTTATTTAGACATATTTCCAGTGCCTGCAAATAGCTATTTACACTGTCCCAGTGCTTTGACATGACCAGGTGCCTGGATTTTGATGGCTCAAGCCCGTGAGCAGCAGGCTGGCAGGTTTCTGTTTCCTTTCTCCCAGCAGATTCCCTGTCCTAGTTCAGCAGGTGGGACCAGTTTATCACTGTGTGGGTGTGACCAAAGCTGTGCATTCTACACCCTCTATGGCATTTCCCAAGAACTGTTACCAATGGCCCATTTGCAGCAGCTGCCCAGGGCACACCTGACTCCTCAGGCTGGGAGCTGGCTGGGAAAGAAGCCTGGGAGAGGAGCTGGGAGAACTCCCCTCTGGGGAGTCATTGGCACCTCCACACCCACCTGAGGGGTCATGTCTGCTCATGGGCCATCAATGATCTCCAAATCCCCCCTGACTCACAGAGTGAGATCACCTATTGTGGAACTCCCTGCCCTGTGGGAGGTACTGGGTGGTCCCACCTGGACTTGAAGGGATATAATCTTGGGGGTTTGGGATTTGAGGGACCACTCGGTGGTTCCAGAAGAGGACCAGAACCTCGACAGGAGGAGACCACCACTCTTGACCAGACTGTGACCGACATCTGCACCAACAGGTTTTTCACCTCCTTTTACTTTGGACTCAAGGGAACCACGTGGGGCTCAGCAGAGGAGCCAACAAACCCCATTGTGTTTGTGCCCCAGGTTGCTGGGTTACACTTCTGGGGTTTGTGGGTTAAACAGTTTTCTCTTTGAGCTGTTGCATTTATTGTAATATTTTTATTAAATTGTAACTCTGACTTATAATCTCTCTTGTGGTGCGTTTGTTTCTCCTGCCGGTTTACCTTTAAACCGGCACAGTGCCATGCTCAGGCACCAGGATGAGGCTGCAGAGCCCCAGTGCTGGGCAGGGTCCTGCAGCCTCTCCTGCCCTCCCACTCTTCAGCATGGAAAAGAGGCCAAAAAGATCCTTTTCCCTGCCTGCTGCTCGCTTCCTCTTGGAGATAAGAATTAATTAAATTTGCCTGCCTTTGTAACTGCCTGGGGAATTTATCAGCTCCCTTCACCACAGGGTCCATCTGATTTAAGTGGGGGGATATGGATATACCCTGTTACGTGTGTCCTAATATTGCAGATGGGATGTCATCCCTGAGCACTGAACAAATTGCAGCAGGAATATTTGCAGAGTTGCTTCTTCATTTCCCAGTCCCTGGGGTGCCACAGCACCATCCAGCAATGCCAGAGCAGGCAGGGGCCAGCCTGATGCCCAGAGGAGCCACTGAACCTACCCATACTGTGAATCCCATGGACCTCCCACCACCACAGCCAGGGTTATGGCAAGGGAGGAGCTTACACAGCAGAATAAGGGATTGCTCCCTCCAAAAGTCCATCATTAATTTGGCCTCCCCCTATTCTTGGACTTTCAGAACTGACAGGACCCTTTCAGGGCCAGAGAGGTTGGCTCATCCACACCACAGTGCCAGGAACAAGAAACAGAGGCTGCTGTCAGCCAGAGGATGATGACCAGACTGTCACATCCTCATGGTACACCTGATGCCACTCAGAGCCACCCTGCTCTGTCCCCACATCCCTGCCCACCCTGCTTGAGAGTTTCAGCACTTTGAGACATGATCCCTGAGCAAGCACCACCCTCGTGACTTGACACTGCCCACCCCTTGTCCTCCACTCTGTCCTTGCCTGCCCAGGGGTGGCAGGGCTGTTAAAGCCTTTGGCAGAGGGACTTTCCATGAATCACTTTGAATTTACAGCTGAGCTTTGGGAAAGGGAATTCTATACATCTCAGGAGACAGGCTGGCACCGACCAAGCATCCATCAAGCACAATTTCTAGATTATTTATTGTGGTTGGATCTTGCCAAGAGAAACACCCGCTGTACCGGACAGTCTGCAAACAGATTCACCAGTGGGGACCCATTCAGCAAATGGAAAGTCTCTGTCTTGCTTGTCAGAAGAAACTGGGCTGTTCTTTCCCTTCTTTGTCCCCAGGATAAGTGTCAGCAGAGAATGGGTCTCAGCACTTGGCACAATCCCATCTGGATTCCAGATCCTGGAACCACAGTAGTCTGGCAGCAGTACCAAGCAACTCTTTTATGAGCAGCACTTAATTATTTGCCCTTTTAAAACGTTTTGCATCATAAACCTGGAATGGAGCAGAAGAAGGTGATTATTCTGCCATTCATTCTCCCTTGCTGGAGGCCAGTGGTGTGTGCAGGGCACAGTGGCCAGTCTGGGGATCCCGTCTAAGCCAGCACCCAGCGTTGTTGACACCTACAGTATCACTTTGTGCTGAATTAAGACTTAGGGAATTAAGATTTAGGGAGGCAATACATACCTCAGACAGATACCACAGGCAGGAGGATCCACCATCAAACCATTGTGTCCTCAATGCCAACAGCCTTAAATCAAGGCAATGAGAAGAAAAGGAGATGCTCTCCAGAGCTCAGCCTGGGTGGCCTCAGGGGTCCCTGTGATATACAGGCACCATCTTCCCCAGACACAGCCTGTATTCTGCTCACCCAAAGTTCTGGCCATGCCAAACTGTTGATCCTACCCTTTGGGAATATCAGTTGTCTCCTTGGCTCCATAGCAGCTGATTTAGGAGCACACCAGTAGGATGGACCAAGAGCCAAACAAAACTTTAGTTGCATAAATGACCCTCTAATTTTGCCCTGCTACACCTCTTAGACTTAAGGACACGTGGAAATGTTTCCTCAACTAGGGAGGGACTTGAGCTTTTCTTTTAAGGTGAGATTTGACAAACCCTTGAAAACCTGAGTAACCCAGTCTAGTGAAAGGTTGCCTGCCCATGGCAGCAGGATTGGAAATGGATGATCTCTAAGGTCCCTTCTAACCCAAACCACTCTGGGATTCTGTGATCTGAGCCATCACAACAAGCTTCCCAAACTCTTCAGCCCTTGCAGAGAGAGAAATGGATTTGATCTGCCCAAATGCTGACTTTTTAGGAGGGATTTTGGATTCACTCTCAACCTGGAGACTTTATGTTGGTTCTCTGCTGGTTTCCTTAAATTGGCAGTAAAAATTGAGGGAGACTAAAAGTCTGTGATTTGTACTTTGCACATGGGAAGCGGAACAATCTTTTGTTCATTTACTGTGACAACTGCAGTTCAGATTTAATTATTTATGATAATGTTCCAAGGCACATTAGGGAATGTTCTCTTAGTTCATAAAAAATAATGCTGCCTTGGTACTGAGTGGCATCTAGCTACAGGCTCTGCTACTGCACTGGTGTATGCATGTGCAGCTCTGAGAGTGGTGCAGACTCCAGTTGTCATATCTCTTCTGTCCAGTGGCTCAGGGGCTTTGCCCAGCACAGCCCCCCAGAACCATCCCAGCCATCCCGAGCAAACTGGCACACATGCCCATCCTCACCATCCAGCCTCCAAGACAGGGTCCCCACAGCCAGAACAGAGGGGACAAGGGTGGAGACATCAGCAAGGTCACTGATGAGCACCCTAAGTTGCTGCAACTTCTGCATGAGTAGCCAGTGCTCCTCCCCAACAGCCAGCTCTGCTGGCTAGTTAATAGATGTATTTTTATTCTCTTCTCCTGAAATACAGCTGGAAGTCCCATTCCATCCTGGAACTGCCCTCAGCCCCTGGTTCATCTTTTCTTCTTGTCCTTGTATAAGCACTGCCCCATCTCGGTATGTCTTCCAGCACTTTTTACTATGTCCTTCTCCTATCACAAGAATTTGGAAAGACAGTTGGTATTTCATCATTAAATGTCTCACATCCAAAATTGATTGTTATTCTCCACTGATTAGCAGCTCTGATTCCATCAGTCCAGAACAGTTTTGGATTTTTTGCCTCCCCATCTTCAGGGAGTAGCACAGTTTCTCCTAAGATCTGTTATAACCAAAGGGCTAGAGCTCTGGAAATGGCCTTTGCATATGCAGGAAGGTTTTTTCTTGTTCTCTCTCTTTTGGAGTGAGCATGCTTTGAAACCTTGGCTCCCAACTCCACAATACCAGCTGAGCCTGACCTGGTTTAATTTTAGTCTTGCCCGAATCTGCCACCAACTCACTTAGCTGCAGCACTGAGAGCTCTCTACGGAGTTGCCCACAGGTCAGCTCACATACTTTTATTACAATTGCAGAGTATACACATATTCCACAGCTCTGACCTGGCTCCTGGATGCTGGACACCTTCCCTTTCAGGGCTGCAAACTCCCTCTCCTCCAACCAACTGGCATTGCTATGATGGGAGACAGGAGCTGCACCACAGACATAGCTCTTCTTCTATCACAGCACAAATGTCAACATCAGAATTTGCAGCATATCCACAACTTCACAGGCTGCTGAGAAACTGAGAGGTGGATATAGTCTTTGGGGATATTTCTGGCATCTATGACATGGCAAGTGATGCCCCAGAAAGAGGTGACACAGCTGCCCAGTTACAGCCACAATGGGCCAAGTGAGAAGTAAGAGCATGAAAATGCCAATAAATATTCCCAAGGCTCAGTATTATTTTCACTCTGCACACTAAGCACATTGTTATTGCAAAGAGAAAGCTGCACAGCCAGATAAAAATGGGTTTGGCGTTCTCTCACCCAAGCAGGAAGATTTAAAGACCCTCAGCATCTTGCTGCCCTGCACCTCTTGCACCACATGTGCTGAAGGACCATCTTCCCCCCAGCTGCAGCCAGAACTGGAGCAGCAGGTCTCACCTGCCTCAGAGGAGCAGTTCCATTTCAATTTGCATTTTTCCAGAGGTATGGAAAAAGCCCACTCTGAAAATAGCCACGTAAATACTGTCAATGGGCATTCAATTCAATTAGTTTTGTTGTCCTCAAGAGGCAAGACTTTAGCTGAGTCTCACAAGTCATGAAGAACATGGCACCATAATTAGCCAATGAAGTCCGAAGCAGTGATTTCCAACTGGAGACAGATTCCACCAAATAGACCCAACCACTCAAGCTCCTCCCTGACTGATTCTCTGGCTTTTCACCACAGGATGTCACCTCTCCTTACAGCAGACCCCAGTTTGGCCCACTCCACTGATATCCTTTCCATCCATTCCCATTCCTCATGTCTTGCCATTCTTTCCACATTGTAATTGGGATGATGGCCACATTCGTGGACGTGTTTGTCATCAAGCTAATCTTTCTGTGCACTCCATAACACATGACCCACACCTTTGGATGCATTCCTCATCACTACGTGCTGCTCTGGCACTAATATCATCTTGAGTGGGGCTGGATTGCCTGAGAGTTCTCACTTTAGTGGCTCCTCTAATATTTGTAACTTGTTCCACTTCTGGTTCTCTCCTATTCCACATCTCTAACTGGGGCGTGGTGTGTGGGTTCAGCCAGCTGATCACCAATCACTCTGTCAGCCAAGCCCTAAGAGCAGCAACCTGGGGACCAATTCACTTCAGTGACATCTCAGACAGCTCTGTACAGTCCCAGGAGCAGGGATGAGGATGGGGAGGGAGAAATGAGGACTAGGAGGTGACCCCACAGCCAACACAGATCTCTGCATTTGCATCCTGGGGCTCCAAGAAGCAAAGATGACATGAAGAATTGGAGCTGAGCAATTTTAGGAATAAGCAGATAAGCTTCAGAAAAGCAGGCAGCTTCTGCCTGATATCACAAAGTTTTGGATTTCTACCTCCTCTAAATCAGTCCTGAAAACCAATTCCTTCCATGCTCAGGGTCAGCTGCTGCCTGGCCTTATTAATTCCCATAAGCTCCTGACTTTCCATCTATAAATTTGGGAAGCAGCACCCTGTGCTCCGTGAGTTAAAGACACCTCATGTTATTTGGGATAGTGATTGGGCCTCTCCATCCCATGCCAGCAGGAAGGTGGCTAGTGGCTGCCCCAGCTGTTCTCACATTCCATTGGCACCAGTATGAACCAGCACTGAAAAAACAATCCCCAGCCAGGAGGAGAAGGGGCTGCAGCTGAGCAAGGATGCTGAAGCTCTTTCCCCATTCTGCTCTGTGTGCAGAGGCTTGTTCCACTCCAGGCTCAGAGGGTATTTCAGCCGTCTCAGTGCTTCTAATCTCTTTGGGAACATTGCTGAGAAACACAATTTCAAGCCTCCCAAGATGTGACATGACTTGTAATTTGAGGCAGAGGTGAGAGCCTACCACTCGAGGGACAGAAAATAAACAGCCTGTGCATAATTCTGCTCCCCTCCTTACTTCCCATGATGCTCTCCTTTCAAATCCTAGCCCCAAAACCTGGGACTGGAGTCCCTGGGCAGCCCCCTCTGGCAGGAGAGGACATTTGGCCTTGTGTCCTTGCAGCCATCACCTCAGGAAAGCAAATCACAGACTGGGGAAGAACCTGGTTTAGGAGTGAGAGATGTGGAACACAGCAGCTGCAAGCAGTAAGGAGGGTGGAGGGCAGGGTCAAAGGGGTGTCCTGGGCCACAGCAATCAGCCCAGCGAAGTCAGGGAAGTCACTTCAGAGCAGCTTCTGCAAAGCAAGAGACTGTGTGGTACAATCGGGAGTGCCACCTGCTGGCACCTTGCCGTTCTCCCCACCCTACCAGGATCCCCCTAAAACCAGTCAGGGTGCTGGTCCCCCAGACCAGGATCCCTCTGTAGGGACCAAAGCAGCCTCAAACCCCATTACACTGCAAAATCCTACCTGCAGATAAGCTCCAACCCCCACCCGTATCAAATCAGCTCCCACAGCTCCACTTTGATTTCTCTGTGTAAAAAGAGCTGTAGGATCATATCAACATCCTGACTCTCAGCCATGGTCTCCAGCTAAGCAGCTTCAAATTAAGCTGCCCCAGGGCAAGGGCTACCCACACCACACCAGGTGGTGATGCTGACACACACCACCCAGTTCCCCAGCACTGTGGTGGGCAACGTTGAAACAAGAGGAGAAATAATGCTGGCAAATAGCCTTGACATTTCTGGGACCAAAACAAGGGGGAGACAGAGGAGTCAAAAACAAATTAGAGACATTAAATCTCGGTATGAGGCAAAGCCAGTTAAGCATCCCAAATTTCATTCCTTAAAAAAAAAAAAATCCATCATTGATTTTACTAGAGAACACGGGGGTTATTTGCTTTGTGTCCACAAGCCCTCCGTAAGGGTCAGCCTGACTGGTAGAGGCGTGGAAGGGGCATGAGTGGAAGGAGCTGGCCATGCTGCACGTGTGCCTTAGTTTCACATTGGAGAAGGAGATAATAACCACCTGTGTCCTGTAAATTTTGATTCCCACTGCAGCATTACAAACAATGCTTTGTTCACAGCTCAGATGTTAATTCAGAGATTCCTCCTCATTTGTGAATGTAGCAGCTTCCCAGCTTCTTGGCTGGGTGATGATTATGAAATCCCAAATATCCCAATATTGTAATTCCCAAATAATCCCACATGCCTGTGGCCCATTCCAAGTGAGCAGCAAAATCCAATTTAGGATCCCGTTCTCTCGGACTGTGTAACCAGAGCCTACTTCATTCAGGAACAAAAATCCAATTCAGCTTCTTTGCCTCTCAACAGCTGCCCCTGTAAGACTTTTCCAGATGAAAAAAACAAAAGGAAAAAAATCCACCACACAAAAGCCAAGTTCAGAGGTGAGGCAAGCCAATCTGGGAAGGCTGGCACTTGAGGAAGCTGTGGGGCTGCAGGCAGCTCTACTTCTGCATCCTTGCCCTGCTCCCAGAGCTCTTGCAGTATGTTCTCAACAGGCAGGTCCTCTCTCAAACCATTCCCCAGTGCCATTCCCCATCCATTCCTGTATCCAGCTCCATCCCATATCAGGAACCATTCCCCCAGACACTTTCTAGATAACACTTCCCACTGTAACGCTTATTCCTAAGGCAGTTTAGTCCTCTTAGGCTTCTCTACCATTCTTATTTAATTTTCATTAATCTCTATTAGCCACACAACATTCACAAGTCACTCCAGCACAAAATATTTAAAGATGTTCCAAATTTAGTGACTTACCCTGTGCCAGTACCCAGCGTTTCTGCCTGAGGATGCTTCCTGTGCCCCAGGACTGGAGCCATGCTGGAAAATCAGCAACAGGGAGTCAATGACAGCATCCCCCAAACCAGAATTTGAACAAGACACAGTGAACTTTCAATATCATTTCATTCCCAGTTTTCTGAATACCCTTTTCAGGTTTCATGACTGTATTTCAGCCACTTTCTTGCTAAAGGTGGTAGGAAATGGCCCTGTCATCCAAAAGAGCTTTTGATTTTGGGGAGTCAGACTGCAAGGACACAGAGATAGTCAGGAAGGGCTGCAAAGAAAGGATGGGAGGCCAACCCATCCCACGAGAAATCCTGACTGGATTCAGTCATTATGGTTTGCTTCATTTATTTGTCTTTAGATGTTGTGCTGCAAACTCACATTTCTCCAGCAAAGAAATACTTTAAACCAACTCTCCCACAATTTGGCCACTCACAAATCACCAAAATGGGACATTCCGGAGCACTTCTGAACATCTGCTTTCAAACTGGGGAGATTTACCCAGCCTGACCTTCCCCACACACACTTTGTTTGACAAAGGAGCAGTTTCCAACAAATACAGTGCAAGGCTACTCCAAAAATCCTTCCTCACAGCTGCAACCCAGCCTGCTCTCCTGTCCTTTCTTCCTGGCTGGCTCATGCTTTCCTCCTCCTGACTTACTCTTCATCCTCTAACTTGACTTCTTCCTCTTGTGGTTAATCCCCCAGGCTCTGGGTTGCCTGGGGATCATCTGCATTCAGAAACTTGATTTCTTGATCTTTCTACACACATGCTGGCAGCATTGGCTTTCACATGAAAGTCTTCTGGGATGTACCTGGCCCTTATAACAAGATAGAAAATAAAAATAATGATTATCCATACAAGAATTAAATTTCATGTGCCTCCCTGAGAGTATGTGGAACAAGCAAAATCTGTAATAGGGAACTTTCATCCATTTAAGGAGACAGCATGAGGAAAGGGATGCATGATTTTGCAGAAACAGGTGCAGCTCCTGAACTGGGGTCCCTGATGGAACCTGCATGGGGAGGTGGACCCATGTGTGCAAGGCCAGCTGGAGAGATGAGCATGTAGGAACAGACGGAGTTGAGGGACATTGGCTGGAGAGGGC
This sequence comes from Pithys albifrons albifrons, assembly GCF_047495875.1. Taxonomy (NCBI): domain Eukaryota; kingdom Metazoa; phylum Chordata; class Aves; order Passeriformes; family Thamnophilidae; genus Pithys; species Pithys albifrons. The sequence goes on from NC_092470.1 coordinate 2,191,059, forward strand.
TGAAGCCACCCCATCCCTCAGGGGTTCTTCTCTCACCCAAAACATATTTGCCCCATTTCCTTCTCCAGCTAGTCCATCTTTTGTGGCTATTGTCCCATTTCTATAATTTCTGCTTCCCATCAGCAGTCTGACCTACGTGCACACCTGAATTCACTCAGCCAGGGGTTTTGCCAAGCAGCAGCAACACATCTGAGGCTTTTTCAGAGAAACAGCTCTACTTGTGCCATGTCAGAGATGACAGTTTTCCAAGGGCTTGATGGAGCTGCTGGTGGACTGTAGAAAGATAGCAAGATGCAAGCCTGATCCTGGGCTGCTGAGCTGCCACTCTCCCTGACATTTTTTATATGCCCAGAAAGCAGCTCTCCTATATCTCAATGGGCATCACTGGTGGTTTCAGTGAGGCTCCATGCACCCTTATTGGGTGCTCCAGTCCTGCCAGCACCTCCTCACACACAGCACATACATGGTTTCACCAGAATTTAAAGCCTGAAGAGGCTCAAGATGCCTCAAGAGTATTTTTCATGGGTAAATAGACCCTCTTGCATCTACATCAGTGGCTCAGCTCCAGCCCAGGGTCAATAGAGACAAAGTCATTGCCAGCTGATTAATTCCTGCAGGGAACAAAGCACTGGTCTTACTCTAGTTATGAGAAGACAGATGTCCACATTGCAGCTCCTCTTGTCATACTACAGTTAACCAACATCTCCCAAGGCAAGATGATTTCCTTCCCACCAGAACAAAGCTAAGTATTTCTGGGAGCATCTTCTCCACTGCCTTGTACCTTCACAGAAAAAAGCCAGCAGCTTGTTCCTTCCAAACAGCACATGACCAGGATCCTCCACATCATCAGTTTCTATTGGCAATCAGCCCTGGCTGGTAGGGCAGGGGGTATTCAGAGAAGCCCTGCGTGGTTTAGGGAGAAACCTATCTCCAGGACCTTCTCTCTGGCTTTCCACAGGTATTATATTCACAGAAAAATGTCACATGCTGGGCTCCACAGCTGGCCATCACCCCTCATTTGTGCCATTTAGAAACCTCTGCATGTCTTTGTAGACCAACACAGCTCATGGAAATTCCAAAATTTCACACTCCAGAAGGAAAAGTCAACGATCTGAGCAGAAATCAGCCTGCAACCATCTCCCTCTTGTGCTGGTGGAGTGTGGACACCAGAGATTCCCCACATACTAGTGAAGACACAGTTGCTGCCACAAAAGTCCCAGCTTTACCCTGGATATATGGGGCCTTCTTACTGCAAGACTTGGGTCCTCCTCCTAGCCCCAGTCCAGGTGTGCTCTGTGGGCACTGCAGTGAAGAGGAGGAAGGGGGCACAGAGAGGAGCCAGAAAAGAAGCCAGCAGGTAAGGGACAAGGTGAGGCTGGTGTCACAAAGAGGAAGAGGACAAAGAAAGAATGTCCTCAAGGACCCATCATAGGCAGCATTGCTCCATGGAGGAGATGGCCCTGCTCGGTCACACAGCCAAGGGGGACAGATCCTGCCAGAAATAAGGTCCTTGTTACTATGGTGATTAGTATTGTCTGGTTGTGACAGTGGTGGTCAAGCAGACAATCAAGAGATTGTCCCAGCTGCCCTAAGCCCTCCACAATGGGGATGGTGCAGAGGAGAGCCCTGGGAGCAACCCTCCTCCAGCCCCTGGTGACACAGCTCAGAGGCTCTAGCTGACAAGCAGGTTTAATTGAATATTTCTCTCTTTATGTTTCTCTTTCCAGAAAATAAAACCAGAGCAAGATAAAAATATATGATGCTTAAAGGGGACACTGCCAAGGAATTTTTATTGGTTTTAATTTGTGCTTTACTCTTCATTTGTTTGCAGCACTTGGGCTGCAAAATAGCATTTTTAAATTTTCCTTCCCTTTCCTGTGTTTTGTCATGTTGCCAGTTGATAACTAGTGACTGAGACCCCTTGTCCCACTGCTGTCCCCTGGACTGCTCCCACGCACACAGAGAGAGGTGTGGGTAACCCTGCAAACCACAACAGAGTGATGTGGTTTGTCTCATCTTGTGGCAAACCTGAAGGTTTCATTTATACACTGGCTTCTGGAATTAAGAGCTGGAAGGCAGGTATTAGCTTTTGGATAAAACCCCAAGGCTGGAGAGGTCCCAGCTATTCTGCCCCATAAGTTTTTATAGAATTTATTGCTCTCAGCTGCATCAGGACCCAAAGGTAGAAATCCAAGGCACTGGTTTCCTTCACAGGATAAATAAAAGCCAAGCTAGAAATAGTCTAGAATTGCCCACAATCTCTACTTAGAACACCAGGACAAGCCCAGTTTCCCTCCACCCTGCTTGGGTCGTGCTAATTTCCCCAGCCACAGTGATAAATGGCTGTGCCAGCAAAGTGACATCTTTCTAATCTGCTCCAAGACATTGTTTCCGCTGCCAGGAGAGAAATCCCCTGATGAAGCCTGACTGGGAAACCACAGCACTGGAAGCTGGGGCAATGGGAAAGGGGGGGCCATCACATCTTTATCTGCTTACTCATCCACACATCAGATGTGGATGAATAAGCTTTGGGGGCTTCAGGCACCATGAGCCTGGCTGACGATGGAGAGATGGATCACAAGCATCTCTGCCAGCTCAGTACACCTGGAAAAACCACCACACCCCCAGGCAAAGAAGGCATCTCCATCTTTCTCTGAGAAACTGGATGGGGAACAGCAGGTGAAGCAGCCGCCAGGGCTTTCCAGGGTCAGGGCTTTATGCTGCTGCTGTTCCAGTGTGTGCACCTGGCAACCTGAACATGTGCTTGGGAGGGAAGGACCTTGCAGGTGCATACCTGCCCAGTCTGGTAACACCAGAAACAGACAACAAGGGGCCAAACTGCAGCAAGGCTGTTTGGGAGGAAGAACAGCACATGAGCTTTTTGTGTCCATCCAAATCCCTATTTTTGCTCTCATGTCTCTCATTTTTGGCTGGTCTTTCATGGGAAAAGCTGCCACCAATGCCTGCAAGGTATAGGAGCCATGAGGGCATCCACATTAAGAACAGAGACAGAACAGACCCTGAGGACTCCGAGTCTGTGTGTCACCCACTCTGGGAGTCACCACAGGGCCTGGTAATGGGCTGGCCTCAGACCTGGCCACCTGTCCCACCTGGGTCCATCCCAATTATTTCTTCCTGTCACAGTTTCTCCCCTTTATCCTTGCAATCACCTTAGTTTTCCACTGAGTACCTTCCTTCCAATAGACATGTCCCCACAACATCCTCAGCACTCACCCCTGCATGACTCAGCTCTGAAGAAAGGACATCTCACCCCTCACCAGGATGCTGTTGTGGCTGGAATGGGCTGCAGGACAGGAATATGCAGTATTCCATCAGGCCAATTCTTCCCTTTCCCATTTGGTGCAGCCCTACATCCCCATCTCATACACAGGAGCATGTCTGACCTTTACCATCAGCCAGCAGCTACTGAATGACCAGCCCAGTCAGATAAGCCCTCCACCCCACACACAAGGACTTCCAAATCTAAATTACCCTCCAGTTTCCCTCCTGCCTAATGCAGAGGTGGACTGGAGCCCAGGCATCCTCTGCTTGCTCCAGAGACAGAGAGCAACAGAGCATCAGGAGCTCTGGGCTTCCAGAGTCCCTCCCCAGGGCAGGCTGAAGCAGCGAGACCTCTTCCCATTCCCATTTTTCAGGGTGGATTGCTGCAGGGTGGAAGCTCATCCGCACCAGGTGTGCTCCAAACCCTCCACCCACACCAGCTTCGAGGAAAAACCTTCCCAAATTAGCACGGTTGCCAGACTAGGAGCAGGAAGACCAGTCCCCAAGGTTGGCCCTCTGCTTAGCCCTGGGAGAGACAACGGCCCGGGTTGGCAGCGGGCTTGAATGGCCTCTGCCCATCGCAAAGCCGCCCGAGCATCCATACCTTCCTCTCCGGGAGCATCCTCCCGTTCCCGGCCGGGCCGGGCGAGCGCGAAGCGCTGGTGCCACCTCCTGGACTGCGGCTGCTACCAGTGGCTCCCGAGCCCTTCCTGCACTCCTGCCCACCACAGGAGGGTTCCCACAGCCCCTGCGAAACCGGGGCACCACGAACACATATTCAGTGTTGCATCCAGCCGAGCCGATCTGCCCCAGACACCCTCCCACACCTGTACTGCCTGCATCTTCCTCACCTCCCAGAACACTGCCAACTCAAGCTACTCAGAGTCTGCCATGGCCTTGGGCTGCTTTTAGTGGCCTTTAGGTCTAGTTTGGTGAGGAAGAACATTTCCTCAAGCAAACGCTATGCTTGTAGCATAGAATGACAGGACAAGGGGGAATGGCTTCAAACTGACAGGGCAAGGTTAGATTGGATAGTAGGGAAAAATTCCTCCCTGTGAGGGTAGTGAGGCTCTAGCACAGGCTGTCCAGAGAAATTGTGACTACTCCATGAAGTCTCCAAAGGTTAGAATGGTCTAGTGAAAAGTTTCCAGGTTCCCATCCCCATCACAGGGTGGTTGGATTTGTATGACCTTTAAAGTCCCTTCCAACCCAAACCCTATCTACTATTACAAAGTCCCCAAGACCAAGCCCAGCTCTGCCACAGTCCAATTAGATCTCAAGACATCACTGGATACCCAGAATCAGCCTGAGCAGTCAGCTCAGATAACCACTGCTCCCCTTGATGCTCCAAGCCCTCCCCACACCCTCAGAGAAGTCCCCACTCACATGGCAGGGAACTTGCTCCCTGAGAACACATCCATCAATATTTATCTAGTGTTAAAAGCTGGTTCCTCTGTCTGACAAGTCCTGAAGAATCCAATGAGCCTGCTGGCTGCAAATCACAGCTCAGTTCCTCTTCCAAAGCACCCTAAAGCCAAGCTAAAAATAAATTGGCTTTATTGATTGCCTTTTTCAAACTAATGCTGGGGAGTGATGTGTTCTGTGCTCAAGGAAGAGCAAAGGGTATTAACCACAGGGAAGTACAGTCACAGCCCTTCCAAACTCCCCCGATGTAAATAAAGCCCATCTCACGTGAAACCCCTTGCACAAGGCCTGGGGAATCAGCAGCAGAGCTGCGGGGCTGGTCCACAGGGGTTGTCTCATGGTCCAGCACAGCTCCAAAGCCTCAGCACAGCTCCAATGCCCCCCAGCAGGTGACTTTTTGAGGACTTAAAACCTCACCCTAGCGTAGAGGCTGCATGTGATATACTCAGGTGAGAACACCCCAAGGTAGGATCAAGTGAACAAAGTGGAGATGTTTTCCCACCATTCTGGGGACACATCCCCATCCTGGTCCTCCGAGGGCAAGGGACACCTTCAAACTGAGCAAGAAGTGCAGCCCCTCTGCCCAGGCAAAGCATCCAACCAGCACCAGAGCACAGCTCTGGTGAGGAGGAGCAAGGCTTGAACTTGCACCTGAACTAAAATGCAGCACAATGGGGGATGTGGAGGGGGGAGAGGGGAGAGGAGAAGGGAGGGGGGCCAGGGCGGCAGGGGTGAGAGCCCAGATGCAGCTTGTCAGGACAATCAGCACTTAGGGCCGAGAGCTGTTTGTCTCCTTAAATTAACAGCACCACAAGTACCTGCTATACAGAGACTGGTTTGTTGGTGGTTGCAAAGACTTGAGTCAGGCTCGGGAGGATATGGGATTGTGCTTCTCCTGCTAATGTAGAGGCAGGCAGCAACCCCAACTTTCCCCCAGTACCCCCAACAGGCCCCAACATCCCTGGCTCCCTGCAGCAATCCCAGATGCCCACAGCTCCCCCAACTTCCTAAAGCATCCTCAACTCCCCACAGCACACACTTCCTCCTTGACCTCATCCCCAAGACAGGGCACACCAGAAATACCGAACAAACCCTGCGACATCCCCCTCTACCACCCTGGGTGAGCTCAGCATGTCTGCCCAGCTGTTTTGAACCACAGACACAAGGTTCACATCGCTTTTGTCCCAAGCACATAAGAGGGAAAAGCCCTGCTCCTGGGAGAGTGGGTGCGTGGCCAAGGCTGGGGACCTGCCACACCAGGCCAGATCCACCCAGGACTTCAGCCAGGTCAGATCCAAAGGCCTTGCTTTGTTTCCTTTTAAAATCCCTCCAGCGCATGGGAAGACAGATGCTGAGAAGTTAAATCCCAACAGCATTCATGAATGTGTTCTCTCCTGCCAGCACCGGATGGGATATTGCTTCCAGGCACTCGCGGCAAGCTCCAAGCACGTTTGCAGCTCTCCTCCCTCGAACAGACCTGCTTCCCCAGCTGCAGCCTCTCACAGCCATTGGGACCCCCATCCTCACTCTTTGGGAGGCCGACCCCCTCCTCTGCCAGTGCTGGATGGCAGGGTGGGGGCTGGCACACATCTCAGTCAGGGCACAGGGCTTGGTTTGGGGGGGAAAGCCAAGCAGAGAAGCTGAGCTCTATTTATTAAAGGATGCACACAGTGCCTCTTCCCCATAAGTGAACATCATCACTCTAGGGAAATAGATGCCAGGGACAGCTTTCTCCATGCCAAACAAACAGGGCACATTGCTCTCCATGGGAAGGGCTCCCAGCTCGGCCAGCCCACACAGGGCTCAGATGCAGCAGATGAAGTGGGGTTTCCATGAGAAATGGGGTGGCTGATAGGTGTCCAAACAGGCATGGCAGAGCTCTGGGTGGAGGGCTGCAGCAGTGGAGCCCCTAGGCAGCCTCCACACCTCCCTCCATACCAGCTGCCCTGGAAACATATCCTAAATAAAGCTGGGATTGGATAAATAAATGTGCCTGGAGGCCAGCGAGTCAGCCAGCACTGAGAAGAGGAGGAGGGGAGCAGTCCTGCACGAGGAGGGATGGGGACTATGGCTGCCTCAAACAGCAGCCACTGGGCTGTGAGGGAAGGAAAGAATTTAATTTTTCTTATTTTTTCTCTTCCTCCAAAGGCCCTGCAAGCCCCCAGCCCCCCGTGGTGGCCACTTACCGAAGGGCCTGCAAATGGAGCTGTGGGCACCCTGTGCTGAAGCTGCCTTTGGGGAAGAGCAAGTGTCCCTCCCCAGCAGCACTGGATTTGGTGCAGAACCAGGCTGCCAGCCCTGCCCAGAGAGCAAAGGCACTGCTCTGTGTTGGCTCTGTCCCTCCACCACTCAGCCAGATGTTAGCTGGGAAAGGGAAAAACAAATCCCCTGCTGCTGCCAGGGCCTGGCTGAGGAATGGGAAATGTGCTGGCCAGATGTGGGGCACAGGGCTGTGATCAGGGCTCCAGCAAGGGGGTTAACTGAAACTGCCTGTGGCAGGAGCACCTGGGCTGCCACGATGTTCCTCTGGATAACACTTGAGGTTTCAGCCAGAGGTTGTGCTTTCCTTGTTGGAGAGGGGGAAAATAAGAATAATTTAAAAAGTGGGGGAGGTTTTCCTCTGTCCTCGCTGTGGCCAGGTTTGTTTCAGATATTTTCCTGCCAGCCTCCTGCCTGCAGAGTCAGGAGCAGACCCTGAGCATCCCTGAGGTGGAGGATGCTCATGTTGCTTAGAATCATTTCCTTGCTCAAGCCGTACTTGTTGCCCTCATCCAAGGCTGATGATCCCCTAGGAAACAGTGGCTCATTCCCAGTGCCCCAGTGAGCAAAGCAGACCTGGGGTTGGAGAGCCAGAAGCAAAGCTTGTTGGTGGGTTAGGGGTGGTCCTGGTGGGTTGGACATGGTCCTAGTAGGTTGGAGAGGACTGCACGTGTTCAGTCCACCGTTACCCATGAATTATGATGGAGATAGTAAAGATCAACCTCCACCCTGAAGGCCCAAGCCCTGCACCTCTCTGTTCCTCCATTAGCCCTTAAAAAGGCAAGGAGAGGGGACTCCTGAGGACTCTAGGAGGCTTTTCTCTCTGTCCTCAGCAGACCCCAAGATGAAGAGCAGGAAAGGCAAAATTGAATCTGTACAAATCAGCCAGTCTAATATTTAACCCCCAGACTAAACAGAATTAGCTAATGAACTTACCAAGCCCCTGGCAATTACTCAGGAAAAGTTACTGAGAAAACAGCAGGTTTATTTAATGTCTTTATTAATGATCTGAAAGCAAGAGTAAACAACAAATTAATTATGTTTGTAGACGACTGTAAGCTGGAAGGTGTTGCAAATGCTGCCAAAGATGGCAAAGTCACACTGAGGGCCCTAAAGGCGTTAGAAATAACCTGGCAGGAAAGAAGCCACACGTAATCCATCAGCAAAATACAGCATGGGGGGAAAAGGACCTGAACTTCACACACCTGGGAGGAGGGAGGGGTGTCCTGCACAAGAGCCAAGGAGGAGGAAGGGGGGACCTTTGGAGGGGGATGAAAGATGGGATATGAGCAAAGAGATCGCTGGAATGCAGCAAGGAGCAGCCAGTCAGGCTGGTTGGGATGCTGTCTCTAAAGGGTTGTGACCTGGCCTGAGCACATGTGGAACCGGCCCTGCACCAGCGGGAGAAGCTGGAAAGCTGTTTCCCCAGTGTTGTGCTAACAACCCTGAAGGCTGAGGGCCATCCTGAATGCCCGCTGAGAGGTGCGAGGTTTGGAGAGCCACTTTGGGAATACGGCTAGGGATGGAAAACGGTGACTTTGGGACTGAGCCACTCGCCTGGGTCTGTGTGGACAGCATGAGTGACTTTGATCCCAAGAAGTGCCTAGTGCCAGGGGTTCCCTGGACGTCCTACTTGGCCCGGAGCAGGCGATGCCTCCGGAGCCGCCCCTCATCGGGCTCCTTCCCTGCTCCTCCCTCTCCTCGCCCGGCACGAACAAGGCGGTTTTCAGGAGCGTGTGGGTGGGTGGCGAGGGCCTCTAGCCCTTTAAGAGAGAAATTTGACGTTGTAATGTGAGCCAATTTCTCCTTTCTGACAGGCGGGAGAAGTTACAGGTCCCTCCCTCGGTCAGTTTTATTAAATATAGTAGTAGTAGCAGCCCTTGCCTGGAAGCAGGCGCCGGCGGAGGCTGTGCTGTCCCAGAGCCCTCGCCGCTGCTCCAGCCCCGGGGGACACCATGGGGACCCGAGGTGGCCCCGCGACGCTGCTGCTCCTGCTGCTGCTGGCCGAGCACTCCCAGCTGGGCACGGGACTCCCCGACGGAGGTAAGCCCCATCCCATCAGCCCACCCGAGGGATGGAGCGGTAGGAAACCCTGGGGCAGGCGGCTCCTGGGAGGGCTGAGGAACGAGTACGGAGCGGTGTAGACATCCATGAGTGTCGCCAAGTTTGGAGGAGCACAGAGAGAGGCAGCTGCCTGTCCTGGGGCCGGGTTTTGGGGAAAGCCGAGGGCGGGAGTGGGCTGCTGGCCCACCGTGGCTCTCAGGGTGCTGGGTACCTCGCTGTGTCCTTTCCCAAGGGGCACGCGGGGTTGTGCTGCTGTGTAGGATGGGGCTTGGAGGAGCCTCAGGGCTTTGGTTGGCGCCATGGGTAGTCGGTGAGAGAAAGGCACCGTCCCTGCTCCACTAAGCCCTGCAGCGAGAGGAGGGAGCACACGCCAACCCTCCCTGCCCGTGTTTGGTCTCGCCACAGCAGCTGTCTGTGAGGGCAACCCCTCTTCATCCCAGAACTGCGAGCTTGGTGGGAGGAAGGGAGCTAGAGCATTTGCCAGTGTGTGTCACCTCCTGGCTCTTCTCTGTCCATCTGTCCTGTGCACTGGAGTGGCTGGTGGTATGGGGTAAAGGGTGAGAGGCTCACCTCTCCCACCAGCACAGCCCCAGAGGTGTGCAGGATCATCCGAGAGTGACAGGGTACCGCAGACCAGCGGGGGGGATGAGGGTCACCCCCATGGTGCTACAGAGCAGGCTGATCCCAGGGACCTGAGAGGACGGGGGACACTGGCTGCTGCATGGGGGCAGAGCTATGCAGATGGGTTATGTCAGGACAGAGTGGGGGATTTATATCCAGTTTTCTAAAAGAAACAGCCAGGTTTGCCAGTGCAGTTCTTGGCATGCCTGTGTGCCCTGCCTCAGCATTCTGACGGCCATCCCACAGCCCTGCTTCCTCCCTGCTCCCTCCCCTACTCCAGGATGCTCAGAGCTGCCATGGTCCAAGCCTTAGTGGGCTCTGCAGATCTGGACATGGATCTCATCCTGCTGGAATGGGCCTGTTCCTTAACCTGACCTTCCAAGTGCTGCCTGAGATATCTGACTGACCATTGCAGTGCGTCAGCAGCATCTGCAGCTTCAAAAGTTAAGGGAATTTAAAAAGCACTTTTATTTCCCTAACTCACCCCAAAAATAATATATCATCTCACTGAGCAGTTTCTCTTCTCCATACCTCCTTCTGGGTATCAGGGCTCTGACCAGCGGGCAGGAGCTTGCTCCTAGCATTTCCCAAAGAAATTACTGACCACCTCTAGTCTTCTGCTCCCCAACCATCTTCTGCATTCCAGCCTGTATCAGTGCAAGGAGGACAATGAGGATGATCCTGGAGCCCAGCCTTGTGGCCCTCAGCACCTGCAAGGTTCCTATAAGTCCCTTGTGGTCCTTGTTTCGTCCAGGAAGTAGGTGGCCACTGGGACATGCTTCTCTCCTTACTTCAGGCCTTGTTTTTTCTATTTTTTTCCATGCACCAAAACAGGAGGGTGCCTGGCAAGCTGAGTGGAAAAAAATCCCTTTTGTTAATGAACAGAGTGGTCTCCTTCCTTCCAGCCTTGAACTTTCCATCCTGGGCAGGGGTCGTCCCACGTGGAACCACTGCTTACCTGGTGTCCAGGATGGGTCCCAGGGCTTCCCTAACACTCCCAAACTCTTTCACAGTGAGTGGGCTGGAGCAACCCTAAAAATGTGCACATGGCCTTCACTGGCCCATGTCAAGCCTCCCAGACGCCCCCCAAGTAGCACCAGCCATGGCTGGGACACAGCTCCAGGGATCAATGGGCATCTGTGAGTCTGGGGAAGGAAAGAGGTTTTACACTCATTTTCAGTGCCCTGGAGTGAAACAGATGTGCCAGCTGTGACTTTGGGTCTGGGCATCAGCTTCCCACAAGCCCCATCCAGTTGAGAAGATCCCCGCTGAGATCAGCAGCACTCATTCCAGGTGTTCCCATGGACTGCCCACCGTGGGATATCCCCTCTTTCTCTGTCAGAGAGAGCCACAGACTTGCCAGGCAAGGGCTGGGGACAGACTGGTTTTTGGGGGTGAAGCCTGTGTTTTGCATTCCCTCCAAGCCCAGGTTCAAGGACCTGGGGCTTCCTGCCCAGCCTGGAATGGGAAGAGTCATCATGTACTTCAAATATAGGATTATATCAAAAAGAAAAAACACTCATAAAACTTACCCTGTTGACATCAGAGTGTAATGCTTTAGTAAACTGTTTTTAGACAGCCTGGCTCCTCTCTGGTTCCCAGTGAGGTCACCCACAGGCTGTCCTCCCTGTTCCCCAAAATCACTCTTACTGGAGGTTTGGAATGAGGGGAGAAGAGGCAATTGGATGTGTAGGTTCCCCATGAGCAGCGGTCACCCCATGATTTCAGCAAGTGGGTGCCAAAAATGTGACTTCCCCCGAGGCTTGGGTGGACCCTCAGAAGTGGTGATGGGGGTCCTGGGGAGTCAAGTGGGACAGTGGCTTGTCCAGGGTGCCTGCCTATGGATAGGGAGCAGTAAATGGCCTGGGGTACCCATACAGGACATCTCCTGTCTTCTCCAGGTTTATCAACTCCATGGACCCTCCTCAGCTCTTCCGTTCCTCCACTTTTGGAAATCTCACTGATTTATTCAAACTTTCTTTTTTATGGTCCCACCACATGTTTTAAGGTCATAGCTCAAAGCAGCTGGAAGAGTTTCCAGCTGATGGGAAAGAACAGGAAAAATGCTGAAAAGGGGGGAGAATGGTAAACTGGTATCGTGGGAATCAGGGAGGAATATTCTTGTCTCACTCTTATATTTAGCAACAGAGGGCTGTGGGCAAACATAAAATATGTACATTCCTGCAGGATCACAGGACAGGGTTAAGCTCACCCCAAGGAGCTCATGTCAGGTTGAAGGCTGGGCAGGAACAGGGTTTGGGAGGCAGGAGGCTAACAGTCTGTATAGCTAAAAAAAGCTCAAAGCACAGACTGTTCACAACAGGCATTGGCCCAGCCCAGCCCTGGCTCCCCAGGGCTGCTCCCTTGGCCCTTTCCAGGTGCCGGGCTCCAGCTTGTCTCCTTTTTGGGAGGCCAGCTTCCCTGAGCATTAGCATCACCCCCAGCCTTCAGCTGGGAAACTCCTGTGAACTCCTCACTCATATCTGTCCACTTCCCAGGCCTCACCTGGGCATCCCAAGCCTGGTTTGCTACCAGACCCTTCACCACATCCTATCTCCAAGCCTCCTGGAGACATGGAGCAAGGAGAGTGCCCATTGAAGTGCTCTCATTCCCAGATCAGTCCTTCCCTGAGCTGTCTTTGTCATGCCCATTGCTTAGTCAGATATTGCCATGCTGCACAGGGGTGGAACATCCCTCAGTTTTTTCCTGGGGTAAATAGAACAGAAAAAGGGAACTCAAGTTTTTATGTTATATTGACCAATATAGCAAAATATTGTTATATATTGTCATATGAGAATATTTTATATTATTTTATGTTGATAGAATATTAGTATATTTCATAAAGTATATTCTAAATATGTTCTATAAAGTCAGAGAACTCACTTTGCCCTTTTGTAAAGCCTTTGCTTTGCAAAGCTAAGCCCGAAGCGAGGGCAGCTTTGAATTCTGCAAAGCCAGGCTTAAATCCAGAGGAGTGGAACTATGGTGGCTCTTCCCAACCCCAGGATGAGGAGGATGCAGGTTTGCCACCTGGTTTGTCACCCATTAGCTGTTACTCATCCTCAGGACAGACCAAACAGGGCCTCCCAACCAACATCAAGGTGGGATGGGAGATGTTTATGCCCCAAGCTGAGGATAAATTCCCATTTTCCATCCTCCCTCCCCAGGGTGTGTCATCCATTGTGCCAGTTGCACATCGCTCCAAGCAGTACCTCTGGGAGCTGCCTGGTGCCCAACGGCTGCACTTGGCTGCCTGACAGCTGGACAGACAGCCAGTGGCAGACAGAAAGCATCCTAGGGAAGGGAGGGTGCTCTCAAAAATTGCTGTGAGTGGAGAAAGTCATGGGGCAAACAGCATGGTTTGGAGGTGGCTGAGCCCATCATGTGCCTCCCAGACAAGGAGAAAGAAAAGCAACATTCATCCATAACTGTGACTCACTGGCTGTGGAAGGGGCTGTTGTGAGCTGTGAGTCAGCTCAGGATGGCCCTGTGAATCCCTGCTGCTTCTTTTGCCCAAATCTTAGCTTTCTGGTAGTTGTTCTTCCTCTTTGCTGTAGGCAGGCAAGGGAGGGAGGATCTGGAGTCACCAACTGCTTGTGGTGCCATCCCCAGCCATGTTAAAGCATGCTCCCCACCCATTTTCATGCCATAACCCCTATGCAGTGCTGCCCAGTGCAGTGGCAGAAAGAGTGAGGGGCACAAGGAATTTCCCATTCTCTTTCCCAGCCTCTGCCTGGACTTCAGCAGGGCTTCAAGATTTTCATCATCCCATCCCACAGAAATTTCTGAGCCCACCAGGGTCATTTCCTCTGGGAGCTGGGGAGAAGAGAGGGAAGTCTTGGCCCAAGGTAGATGTGGCTGAGAAAAGCCTCCTGTCTTGCCCTGCAGCCCTGGGAGGGGATGTGAACACACACTTCCACACCCCCACAGCCCCCACGCCAGCCATGTGTTCCCCCTGCACTAGAAATAGAACAGGCATTTATTTTCTCTATAAACATCACTCTGCCGGGTGTTTCTCATAGATGGAAAAGTCAGAGGATAACAGCAGTGGGGAGGGGGAGGAAGGGCAGGGAGGGGGACCTCTGGAAGGATGGAGGGGAAGGGGAGGAGAGGAGAGGAGATATTTCATCTCTAGAAAGGAGAGAAAAAAGAAAATACTCATTTTCTTTGCAGACAGTTTAGTATGTTGACCCCAGATGATGTCTTTCCCCCTCCACACTGTGAAAGCCCCTCCCTGTCTGTGGAGACACTTTTCTCTGCCCCTCACAGCACCCAGCATTGCCAAAAGCCAACCCTGGCCATGGCCCTTGTAGCCCCGTGGGGTAGAGTTCTGTGGGTGCTGTGGGTGTTGCCCTACCAGCACAACTAAAGCCAGATCACTCCAATTTACACATTTTGCACCCCAAGTGCACGTTTTAACATCCCTGTCCCTGGGCACTGGATGCTGCTGTTAAGGCCAGCAGGTAGCTCCTGGAAGGGCTTCAGCACCCCCACTTGTGCCTGTTCTTCTGCCACAATTTTGGCTGATAACTCCCACCATCTTGGCATGGCAGGAGCCGTTTGACACCAACGAGGCTGGGAAACATCAGAGCCCGGGCTCCTGGAGATGTGCTCCTCTCTCTCTAGCGGCGGCTGAGCTGTTTGTTGACAGCAGGAGAGGATCACTCCGGTAACAACGAGCTATTTCGGCGAGGCTTTGTCAGTCCCCCCGACAGCTTCTGGAAAGGCTCCTGCCCCTTGCTGGGGCTGGGGATGGGCTTGGGAACAGGCACTGCTGGGCAGGCAGGAATGGGATTCAGGGATCTGCAGGTGGGATGTGCACCCAGGGTGTCCTGCTCCCCAGTAACCAAGCCTCCAGCACAGGCTTTCCCCAAGGTCCTCCTGCTCCTCCAGCACTGGACTGGCTGGGGTTGTCCCCTCATATGCCACCACATGCCCTCCTGCAGCTCTGCAAGCCCCTCCCTCAGTGGCTGGGAAGCAGCTGGGGTAGGAAAAGCTGGGAGAGTGGGTGCCAGGATGCAGAGCTGGAAAACCTGCCAGCCAGTGAGACAGGGGAAGGGGGCTTGGGAGAGAGAAGAAGAAAGAAAAAATAGAACAAAACCGGTCTTGGGATGGTTTGGAAATCACGTCCTCTGGGGCTGATAAAATATTTCCAGACCAACTTCTCCTGGCAGCAGGAGCCTGAGTGAGACTGAGTCACACTGCAGGGGACGGCACAAAACTCTCATTGAGCCTCCTGTTTCCCCAGGTCCTCCCACTTCCCCCCCCCTCCCCCCATTTCACTTCTCAGGGCAAACACTCCAAACATTGCTTCCAGTTTGGGCTTATTCCTTAAGTCCCTTTGGAGCCATTAAGCCACCTGTCATTAAAAGCTCTTCATCCCTGCTCCTGCTTACACGAGGCTTTGGGGGTGCTCGCCTGGCGGTGCATCCCCTCCAGCTCTTCCCAAAAGCACTGTGACCTTTGTGGGGGGTTGCAGGCTGGCTCCCAGCTCCTTGTCCTCCCTTCCGTGGCTCTGCATCTGGCTGAGCAGGAGAGCTCAGGAAATACCATCAGCTTTCAGGCTGCTTGAATCATCATAAAACCACGCTGGATAAATGATGGAGCTCCAGAGCCAAGCCTCCTGGACCCCGCCTTACAGCCTCCAGCTATCATAGCTCCTAATGCTGCTCCATAAGGATGGGGAAAGCAGGCAGAGGCAGGCCACAGGCACCGGGCAGGGGACTGGGGGCTGGCAGGACACAGGAGGCAGGACACAGCCAGCCCCCTCCCAGACAGCACAGAATTAGCAGGGGGCATGTTGTAATGTTTTCCCCTGACCTCAAAGTGCACAGGCTATAAAAAGGCTGTTTTTCCCTCAAAGCTGTCAGGCAGGAGGCAGGGGAAGGTGAATAGAGACCAGCTGGGCAGGGGAACTGGGAGAGTGACTGAATGCATAAACACAGGGGGAGGCATTCAAAGCAGCATGGTGCAGCCAGAGGTAGGGGCCAGCAGGGTGGGATGGGGGCAAAGCAGAGTACCCCAGCCCAGGACTCTCCTACTGCACCCAAAACAAGGGTAATGGCCACTTCTGGCGGTCAGCAGTCCTGTGAGGGTAATTGCCCATGGCTTTGCTGGCCGTTTCTTGGTTGCTGCTTTCCAGCAATCTCTGCTGGCCAGCACTCTTGGAAAGCACCAGCACCAGCCCCCAGGAGCCCTGCTGTGAGGGAGGGCCAGGTGGAGAGTGGGAGGCAAGAACCAGAGCACTCATTCCTGTATAGTCAGGGTTGGAACAGCACCCTGAGCCCTGGCTCAGTATGTGAGAGCAACAATCACTGTCTGGAGTCACTGGGAGTGGAGATAAAGATTAAAACTCCTCCTCTGCTGACAGCTATCACAGCAGGGATGGATCTGTGCCCATGACATCCCCTCCTGTAAATCTTGAGGCAGAACCCCAGGAACAGAAAAGCAGGGAGAGGCTTTCCTGGTGCAGGCATGAGGGAACCATGATGTGTCCATGACGTCCCCATTGGGCTTGAATGCCATTGCTGCAGACCAAGTCCAGCTCATCTCCATTGCACTGGGATTTCCTCACTATGGAGACCTGGATGGGTGCTCAGCTTGGGTCTGAGGGCATCTCTGAAGGCAGAAGCTCCCCAGTTGTGCCCCCCGGCACCTCCTCCTCCCATCAAAGCCCCAGCCCTTTAAAGCAGAGGGCTGCTGTGTTTGCCTTTAGCCTCCTTGCAAGCTGCTCATTTCCTCTCCCGACCATAAATAAAATCACACCATAAAATGAAGGGAATGTGGAACATAATGAAGCCTTTCTCCAAAAGCCCATCAGATTCCTTCCTGCCCTGGCCTCTCCGCCCTGCGTGGGGACAGGGACAGAGCCCTGGGAGGCTGCAGGTCTCATTGGGCATCGTAGAGCCAGGCTGGGGACAAGGGAGCTTGAGCCCCAGGACCACCCACAATGCAGGAAGGAGGGCTGATTCTGCCCACCCTGCCTGTGCTGGGAGTGTTCCATTCATACACACACTGCAGTGGGAACAGGCGCGGTTCAAACTGCTGAGCAGCAAAACCAGGGCTGGGCAGCTGCCCCTGAGACCCTCTGGTGTTCACATCCTGCTGAGCCCCTCCAGTGTTGGCATTCCCCTAGAACTCTTCCAGTGTTTTCATGCCCCCTGAACCCCTCTGGTGTTCACATTCTCCTGAACCCTGCCAGTGTTCACATCCCCTCAGCCTGTCCAGTGTTTGCATCTCCCCAAATCCTTCTAGTGTTTGCATTCCCCTGAGTCCCTTCCATGTTCACATCCCTCCAGCCCCTCAGGTGTTTGCAAAGTGTGTGGGTGCAGCACAATGTGGCTGGCAACAGGTGACCCAGCTACCTTATAAAGTCATTTAAATTTGAAAAAAAACAAGCCCAAACTACTCAGAGGGCCTCAAAATCAGCTCCTGAGACTGCGGAGAAGTGCAGCAGGCTGGCCATGGGCTGTCCCAGCAGCATCCCAGCACCGGGCACACTGCCGACACAGAGGCCAGTTGTTGGCATGGGACAGCAGGAAGGAAGGAGGGCAGCCCGTGGGCTGGGCTGCACCAGCGGCCGCACAAGCCCAGGGCTGTTCAGGCAACAAGGAGCCTTCACTCCCCAGCTGTTTTTGCACCGTTGGAAAATCGGTGTGGCCGGGGCGGGAAGCGGCTGCAAACACAGGGTGTCTTTCAAGGGGGCGGGTGTGTCAGCACGGGGCTCTCCTGGTTATTAAAGAGCTGCTTTAATGAATTCCAGTCCCCTCCCTGCAAACACAGCTGGCCATCATCTCTGGCCCCCACCGGCCCCTCGCCATAGCCTGAATGGAGCCTTGTTTAGCATCCAGCACCTCCCCTGCTCAACATTCCTATTCCCAGGTAGGGTTTGCCTTGCTCCTTCCTCCTCAGCCTTAGTATCCTCCTCCAGGCAAAGGGATGGGAGTTTGTACAGCCCCTCAAGGTGTTGTACCCCCAACACGCTGAAGCATCTCCTCCTACACGCCCCAAAATGCAGCTGGCTGTCCTGTGGAAGGGCTGGGGATCCCCTATGCTGGGGTAGGAGCAGGCAGGCAGGGAAGCATCCATCCACCGGCTCATGTCCTCCTGCACACCCAGGGGATATCTCCTCACTCTGAAAAGCTTTCCTGTTTGGTGCTGGTTCTCTTTGCAAACCCTAGCACTGAGCTTTCCAAGTACTTCCCCTTGCCTGGGCTGGGAACTGGCTCCTTCATCCTCCTACGTGCTGGAGAGGAGGTGGGAGAAGTTTGTGTGCTAAGATGTTAAAACATGGAAGAGAGCCCAAACTGGCCTTGCTAAACCCCAAACACTCTGGGAGGCCCCAGCTCAGAGCCCCCTGGGATGGTTATCGCTTCCCCATTGCAGTGCTGCACAGCCCCAGGCTCTGCTCCCCTATGTCAAAAAACTCCCTGAACACCATAAAAACAGAAACAGGAGAGGCCAAACCCTCAGTCTTTTCAACTGGAGGAGAGGGGAAGAGGGCCAAAGCATGCCAGGGCCAGCATGTGGCTGGCGGCTGAGGCGGATGCCGGGACAGCGCCGGCTCACACAGAGCCCTTGCTTGTTCACCAGCCCCGGAAGGAGCCAAGCACACCCGAGGCCTCACTCCCAAACCCCTCTTTAGAGCTTTTGGCTCATCTCCTTGTTTTTTTCAATGCAAAAAAAAAAACCCAACTCCAAATGACACTGCAGTCTATAATCTGCTGGCTGCTGGCTGGCTGCTCGGAAACTGTGACAGAGGCTCCTCTTGCCTCGTCAACGCCTTTCCATCGGCTTGGCAAGGCAGGGACGGTGATTTCCTGCGGGACACAGCAAACTGGGAACATCAGTTATTTTTATCCAGGGCAAGTGGGATGTCCAGGGTGCCCACTTGAAGCCATGGCTAGGACATGGGGTCATGTTGCTCCCCGTAACAGGAGAGGAAGGGCCAGCTTGGGCTTCTCCATCCAGGGATGAGAGTCAGCTTGGGGCACAACACCACCTATGGCATCCTTAGATCACTGGGAAAGGTCCTTTTGCGGCACAGGAGTTAACCC
This sequence comes from Pithys albifrons albifrons, assembly GCF_047495875.1. Lineage (NCBI taxonomy): Eukaryota > Metazoa > Chordata > Aves > Passeriformes > Thamnophilidae > Pithys > Pithys albifrons. Next base: position 2,209,766 of record NC_092470.1, read on the forward strand.
TCATGGGGCGATCCCAGGATGCTCAAATGAGCCTAGCCATAGATGGGAATGAGTGCCTGGATGTCCCAAGTGATGGACTGGGATGGGGCACCCTGTGCCATGAAGGCTTCTCCAGGGTGAAATGCGTTAGAAAAAAAACCAAACAAACTGTGTTTTCTGTGTCTTTTCCCACGCGAAGGGCAAGGAAGAGGGAAGATGGGAGTGAGAAGCTGCTGGTCCTTTGCACAAGTGAAATGTCACAGGCCAAGCTGTGTTCACATCCTGGCTAGGCTGTTGAGCAAGGTGGAGAGTGGCCCTGAAATAAAGCAGGAATTTGGGAAGACAAACAGCAGTAACTCACTTGGCTCTGCTGCCACAGAAAAATCCCAGAACCTCCTGGATCTGGGCAAGGGTCCCTCCTCCTCCCCAATAAACAGCACCACTCCCCTGGCATCTGCACATCAAGGAGCTTTTTATTAATAGTACTTTATGAGAGAAGGAGAAGAAAAACATTCTGGCATCTTCAGGAGAGTGGAGGCAGGACAAAAAGATGCTGAATGGAGGAGCTGATGCCCCTTGGCACACTGGAAAACAAGCTGGCCATGCTGGAGCAGCCTCAAACCATCATCCCCACCAACCACAGTGAGACACTGCCAAGCCCCTGGTCTGGCACAGAAGTTGCTGGTGGGTCCAGTCCAGTCCAGCCAAGTTTTCCCTCCTCATGAGAGAAGCTGCTCAGTATCCCTCTGCAAACAAGTTTTTTGAATTAGGGGAAGCCACAAAACTGAAATGTAGCAAAATCTCAGTGGGAGCTGGAGCACAGAGCATGCACGCACAGGGAACCTTCCCAGGAGCTGCCAGGACATAATGTCCATGGACGTCTCCAGGGACCCCGTGTGCATACATGTGTGCCTGCGGCTCTCCAAGGAGGGAGAGCCCCTTTTCCGCTGGGCCACGTCAGTCTTGCTCACCAAACCCCAAGACAAGGCAATGATGAGAGCCCCAACACCCACCACCCTTGGCCACTGGGCAAGGCTGATTTTGACAGGACCAACTCCCAACTCCCTCCTTTCCCACTCCCAGGGAAGGAGGGAGTGGGTCAGGGGAGGACAGAGTCCTGCAAAGAATAGCACAGCTCCTGTGAGTCACTGGCTGGGCTGAAGAGGACAAGGAAGCCAAAGTGCCCCATGCCAGCAGCAGGCATGAGGGCCAGAGAATGAGCAAACACCCTGATAGCCCTGCCCTGGGCTGAGCAAAGGGCTCAGTGTTACAGCAAAGGCCAGATATTTCCATGGTGCTATTTCCTCCCTGCCCAGAGCGGGTGCAGTGACAGTCCTTGAGACACTCACGTCATCCTTCCAGACCCCAGGGGAAAGCTGAGGCACTTTTTCAGCTGCCAGTGGCAGGAAATGATTTTTTGTTGTCTCCAGGGCAAGGAGATCTCCCTATTCCCAAAGGTGTCAGAAGAGCATCCCCTACACCAGGCACCAAAGAGCTCAACTCCAAAGAAAATGTGATAAGCGAAAGCAGAGTGCTCTACCTCTGTCCCTGTCAGACTACCCCTTGCCATCACCTTTACAGATGGGCTCTTTCCAAACCCTCAGTGACAAGGGCTGTGTCTTGCTGGCCTGGGTTTTCACCAGCCTGTGAGCAAAGCCTGCATTGCCTGTTCCCACCGCTGTCATCAGCACAGAAAGTTGGGCAAGAGGAAAATGCAACCGAGGGAAGCAGCTGGAAGGGCAAACATGAGTGTTTACACCCAGACCTCACTGTGCAGTAGGCTGTTTTCACCCTGGTACCCGACCTGCACCCCTGCCTCCTCCAAATAGGGAATGGACTTAAAGCCAAATGCCAGTCTCATTGTCCCGTGGAACGTCAGCAAAGCAAATCTGGGACCCCAAACTCAAGTATGTGTCAGTAGCAGGGTGGACTTGTTAAGTGCTCTAGTGAAGCATAGCAAGAAAGCTTCACACATATAAACCCCAGCAGAGCCTGTGACTGAAAAATGGACCAAAAAATGTGCATTTCTCCTTTCTCCCTGACATATCTTCCCAAAACATTTCCAGCTTCCAGGGCTAGAGTGCTTAAGCATAGAGTTTTGCTGCAGGCTGAGCTGGAGCCAAGCAGGATGGGTGGCTGCATGTCCCACCCACATGCACTTAACATGTGTGCAATGCACATGCATGCATTGAATTGGCTAAAACCTATAAGCAGTCAAAAATTAAGCCTCGTTGCTCCCTGTGCTCTTAATCCTGTCCTCTCCCGCCTCTGCCCTGTTACACAGTCTGCCATTTCATGACTGCATGCCATTGTGCTGAGTCCCTCCAGGGCTGATATATACTGGGTGTTGAACACGGTCCAACTGCATCTCCAGGCGCCTGCTTTGAGCCAAAGTTTCTGTACCATCTCACATCCACATATGGATCACTGGGACTCACGTTTATTCCTCCAGCACTGAGGAGAAACAGAATTTACTTAAAAGGTGGTATGGCACTGTCACAGGTTGCCCAGAGAAGCTGCGGCTGCTCCATCCCAAAGAGTGTTCAAGATCAGGCTGGATGGGGTTTGGAGCCACCTGGTTTAGTGGAAGATGTTCCTGCCCATGGCAGGGGGAGTTGGACTAAATGAGCTTTACTGTTATTTCTAGCCCAAACCATTCTGTGATTCCTCTAGGAAAATCAGAAAAACAGACTTCACATGGATCTTTCTGTCCAGGCTCCTTGGCTCCAACACCCTGTCACAGGGAAAACAGAGGAGGGCTGATGGGTTTGCAAGAGGTGTGACCTTCTTTTTCCTTTTTCTCCTCAGCCTCTTTCTTCGGGGACAGCTTTGTGGAAATGCCACTGGCGGATGCCTCACGCACGGTGCGCCTCCACCTGCAGCTGTACACCAGCCAGGGGAGTGGGCTGCTCTTCCTGGCCGCTGGGCAGCCTGACCACCTCCTGCTCCAGCTGAGAGCCGGTAGCCTGCAGGTCAGCACCCCAGCTCCCTAATGCCCCGTACATGATGGGGTCTGTTGGTCAGTTTGTGGGTCATCCAGTGCAAGAATGAAGGGGCAGCCCAGCTGCCAGGACCCCTGCCAGGGGATGCTAAGAGTACAAGAGAAGAGTGGACAGTCTTGGGAGAACTGGTTAAATACAGAGAAACAGGCTTCATCTAGGGAAGCTCCTTACCCACTGCCTGGTGATGCTGGGGGAGATCACAGGGACACTGAGACACTGGCACCCCATGTGCATTGCATGGTCAGATGCGGTGCACAGCATCTTTGGTTGCAAGAGATTAGTGAGAAGAGGTAAGAGATAAGAGGATCCAGAGAAAGAATAGTCTCCCTTCTCCCAGTAGGGACATGGGAAGCAATCAAGACAGAGAAACAAAATTCCCTGTCGTGGTTATGGTGTTGGCATCCATCATGAAGGAAAAGAGCAGGGAGTATCCAAAGCCCACATCCTGCCTCTCCTGCAGCTTGGTCTGGGCCACCAACCACATTAAAGCAAAGCAGGAGAGCTAGCAAGTCACTGGCCGAAGGTGTCCCTAATGCAGACCATGTGGCCCACAAGCTAACCTTCTATTTAGGCAGGCTCCAGGCTGCTGCCTGCTGGGAGCAAAGCCTACTATTTCCCCTGTCAGTTCCTAGGCAAAGAGCTGGAAGCAGCCCAGGTTGCAGAGATGGATGGCAGTGGGCAGGATGGAGCAGGGAAGGAGGAGCCAGCATCTGGCAGGGCTGCTCTAGTTGGGGGGAGAGGAAAAGCCTGACTAGGGGACTGGGAGATGGAGGATCCCAGCCCTGACTCTTGGGTTTTCTGAGAATGAGTGAAAAAGGAGAAAAATTCAGACAGCGGGACAAAGAGGGAATGTCCATGGAGGGGGATGAGGGAGCAGCACATCCAGAGGTGGGGAAGTGAACTGAGAGACCAAAACCCTTGTGAGCCCGCTGGCTGTGGGTCCATGCTTCAGCAGGTAATTCTGGCGGCTGGAGAGGTGTCACCTGAAAAGCACTTTGTGTCTTTTCCTGCAGGCCAAGCTGCAGCTGGGCTCAGAGGAGGTGACCTTGCAGTCCCCAGCAGGGCTGCAGCTTAATAACCTGGCAGTGCATGATGTGGAGCTGCTGGTGGAAGATGGCAGGATGACACTGACCATCGACGGCCTCTTCAACAGCTCCACAGACATTGCAGGGCCAACAAGGGAGCTGGACATTCAGTATGGCCTCTATGCTGGTGGGACAGGCAGCCTGGACATGCCATACCTTGCTAAGGCCAGCTCTCCCTTCAGGGGATGCCTCCATTTGGTGACATTCAACGGCCTGGATGTCCTCTCCCCTCAGTCTGCTGATGGCAGCTCCAAGATCTTCCACCACGTTCAGGAAGGGTGCAGCCCACAGTTCTCTGCAGAGCCCGAGGACCCATTCGGGTTCCCAGGGCCACTCTCCTACATCGCATTTCCCACGTGGGATGCCAGGAAGGAAGCGACCATCGAGTTTGTGATAACAACGAGCATCACCCAGGCACCCCTGATCTACCATGCAGGGCTGGAGAATGACTTCTTCTACCTAGAGATCTCCAACGGCCGCCTGCGAGGGTTTGTGGAGAAGGGGAATGGCATCATTGTCCTTCACAACAACGTTTTCATCAGTGATGAGCAGCAGCACTACGTCAAAGTCTACACAGACATCCACAAGTTTGAGATACTGATAGATTACTATGCTTCATCCACATCCAACCGGGGCATTAACAACTACCTGGACCTTCAGGGAAACCTCTTCATTGGAGGTATGAATGAAAAAGCTTTGCAAAGGCTGAGGGAGCATCACCTTGCTTTCATCTCAGTGTGGACCATGACCAACCACTCATTTGTTGGCTGTTTGGAGGACCTGCGGATAAACCTGCAGAGAAGGAGCCTTCAAGACGCTGTGATCACAAAGGACATCACAACAGGCTGTGGGAAGCAGGACCACTACTGGGACTATGAAGAGGTGTATGAACAGGATGAGGCACCTACCTCCCCAACCCCAAACGTCTGGTCAGGAGCACCAGGCCTGGTGGTGGAGCCGTGCCGACCTGACAGCAGCTTCCCACCTGCCTTTGCCAACATCAGCAGCCTGCTACATGTCAGCCCCCTTATCGTCTCTGAAGGGGGCATGGCCTATCTGGAGTGGAAACACGCACAACCAACAGTAGACTTGAGCCTGGCAAACATCCGTCAGTCCCAAATCCTCTTCAGCATCACCAGTGACCCAAGGCATGGCCAGCTCGAGCTGGACATTCCTGGGTCCAGGAGCAGAAGGAAGTTCACCTTGTTGGACATTGTGAATCGGAAAGTGAGATACGTTCACGATGGCTCTGAAGGCCCTATGGACCAGCTGATGCTGGATGTAACAGTGACCACCCAGCAAGGGGTCCCAGAGTGCTTGCGGCAGGGGCAGACATACCTGCTGCCCATCATGATCAACCCCCTCAATGATGCCCCACAGGTCATTTTTCCTCGTGGAAGCCACATGACAATCCTGAAGCACACACGGAAACACCTGACCACAGACATCCTGCAGGTCCTGGATGATGATACATCCTGTGATGACCTCGAATTCCAGGTGCATGGTGGCCAACAGATGGAGGAGGGTTATGTGGAGTTTGACTTCCACCCTGGAGTGCCCATCGAAGAGTTCTCCTGCAGGGAACTGGAAGCCGGCAACATAGTCTACGTGCACCAGAGTGGGACAAACTTACAGCTCACCTTGCAAGTGAGTGATGGCACAGTCCCAAGCCCTATTGCCACCCTGAGGATCCTCGCCATTGACCCTGAGATCCACCTGCGCAACAACACCGGGCTCTCCATCTCCCAAGGAGGGTCCGCACGCATCAGCACAGCGAACCTGTCAGTGGAGACGAATGCTGTTGAACAGAGGGTTGCCATCCTGTACGTCCTCACAGAGCCCCTAAAGTATGGTGAGGTCCAGAAGCAAGGGAGCATGGGAGGGGAATGGAAAAGAGTTGAGTCTTTCCACCAGCAAGACCTGGAGCAAGGGCGCATCCAGTATTTTAGCACAGACCCAGAGCACCGGCTGGAAGATAGTTTGGAGAAACTAAGATTCGAAGTTCAGGTGGGGCAGAAGGTCTTGCCAAACAACACCTTCCTCATAAGGATTAAAAGAGCCACCATTAAGATGAAGACCATGGTTCCCCTCCAAATGAAGAACAAGTGGCACAGAAATATCACCAGCAACGAGCTGGAGGCAATGCTGGAAGATCCAAATTCTGCCCCAGTCCCCTTTCACTATATTATCATACAGGCTCCCAGAAAGGGAAACCTGGAGCTGCTTGGCAACAGGCTGACCGAAGGCTTTGGATTTACCCAAGATGACCTGCAGAGAAACCACCTGAGCTACAGTGTGACCATCAGGAACTCCCAACAAGCTGAGGACACCTTCCAGTATCGCATCCATGCCGGCAAGCAGCACTCTCCCATCTATACCTACACGATCAGCATTGGTGGGGATCCCGATGCGCCAGTGCTGACCAATGTCCTCTTGACTGTGCCAGAAGGAGGACAGGCTGTTATCTCCAAGGATCACTTGTTTGTGCAGAGTGTGAACAGCATGGACTACCTCTATGAGGTGATTGAGGGGCCAGCACATGGGAGGCTGGCCTGGGCTGCATCCCATGGCTGGGCCTCCAGAGAGGACATCACAGAGTTCACCAATGATGACATCCTCCACCGCCGGCTGCTATACCAGCACGATGACTCTGAGACGCTGGAGGATGACATCCCCTTTGTAGCCACCAGGCAGGGTGAGGGCAGCACTGAGCCCGATGTGGAGGAGGTGAGGGGTGTTTTCAGGGTCTCCATCCAACCCATCAATGACCACATCCCTGTTCGAGCAGTGAACAAAGTCTTCAATGTGGTGCGCAATGGGCAGCACCTGCTGACAACTGATGACATTGCTTTCACTGACAAGGACTCTGGCTTTTCTGACACACAGCTGGTGCTGACAAGGAAGGACATCTTGTTTGGCAGCATTGTCTCTGTTGATGACAGAAGCCACCAGGTCTATCGGTTCACACAGGATGACTTAAGGAAGAAGAAGATCCTCTTTGTCCATTCAGGGGCTGACCGGGGCTGGATCCAGCTACAGGTCTCGGATGGTCTCCACCAAAGCACAGCACTCCTGGAAGTGCAGGCATCAGACCCCTACATCAAAATAGTCAACAATACTGGTCTGGTCATCCACCAGGGCACCCGAGGGAGCATTGACTCCTCTGTTCTCAACCTGGAGACCAACATGGACATCAGGTCAGATGAAGAGATACGGTTCCTGATAACAACCCCCCCAAGGTGGGGGACCATGCTGAGAGGGGAGCAGCCGGTCATGGCCTTCTCCCAGAGGGATCTGCTCGCAGGAGAAATCTCCTACCACCACAATGGGAGCAGGAACACCCGGGATGAGCTCCAGTTCACTGTAGAAGCAAAGGAGGTGTCAGTGGAGGACACGCTGGCCATCAGCGTGTTCTTGGACACCCATCCCAGCCCCCTGAACATAGTCAATCACAAGGAGATCTATGTCTTTCAGGGGGAAGCGGCCAGGATCAAGGAAGAGTACTTACTGGTGAGTATTCCCCATGCCTGCATCACTTCCCTGTTTACCAAATCAGGATGGCCACCCATGGGACTCCATTTTACTGCAACCATCTCAGAACAAAGGTCTCGTGTCCATGTCAGGCTTGCCCAGGAGCACAGGGTGGTTCAGGCATGGCCTCAGCATGAAGGTGACTCTTGGCAACTCATCCCACAGCAAAGCCTTGAGGGATTGAATGCACAGCAGGTAGGCTGTGGGGCAACCCAACCTCAGGCATCACACTCTTGTTTTGTCTCTTCCATGCTCTCAGGTGACCCACGGAGAGATCCCTCCCCAAGACATAGTCTACCTGATGAGCAGGCCCCCAGCCTCTGGCTTCCTGGCAATGCTTCAGCACGGCCAGAACATGAACGAGCAGCTCAGCCTGGACCCCATCCAGTCTTTCACCCAAGAGGACATCAACAATGGCAGAGTCCTCTACATTCACTCCACGCCCAATGAGGAGCATGACCAATTTGTCACAGACATCACAGCTCGTGGTGCAGACCCTCTGGAGGGGGTGGTAGTAAGCCTGGTTGTGCTCCCCATCAACATCCCCTTGGATGTCCACAACATCACAGTGCCAAGAGGTGGTTCTACTACCCTCTCCTCGGGCATCCTCAGCATCCCGAATGCTTACTACCCGGCTCTGGGCATGGAGTTCAAGGTGCTCAAGCCCCCACGGTTTGGCACTCTCCTGAGGATCAAGCAGCCTGAGGACAGGGAGCTACATAGCTTCACCTGGAGCGAGGTATAGCACCCCTATGTGCCTATCTGCACACCATGGTGCTTTCCCAAGGGTTTGGGGAGAGCAGAGGGGTGTGCTCTAGCCCCCAGCCACACTGGGAGGCTGAGGAAGGCTGCTTCTCCCCATTAGAGGGTATGAAGGGGCTTGGGGTGGTGGGTTTGCCCTGTGGACCCAACAACCAAGGTGTGTTTAAATGTGCCTGGGGATATAGGGTGGGGATGCAGGCACAGAACCCACTGGGCTCCAGGTCTATTTTCTGTGGGGATTCAGCTCCTGTCCTGTGGATCCACCCCACAGGGATGCCCCATCGCGAGAGGTGGGTTGCCAGCATCCTCCATGGATGGTGCAGGGCCCCCTTCCCAGGGGGGCCGTTGGCCTGTGTCCTCTCTGGAGGGTCACCTGATCCTCGCCCCGTAGGTGGAGAACCAGCAGATCCAGTACAGGCAAGACGGTTCCCGATCCCAAACTGACAGTTTCACCGTCCTGGCCAACGCCTCCGAGATATCCCGACAGAGCCAGGCCAAGACCCTCTTCGTCACCATCCTGCCCCGCAGCACCAAGGGGCCGCGGCTGAAGGTCAACGCCGGGTTGCAGGTGAGAGTGGGACGCCACGGGCAGGGGCCGCCACCCCCGCGGGCCCGAAGTGCTCGGGGCGTGCCAGCCCAGCGCGGGAACCGCCCTCCGTGCCTGGTCACTCCCCTTGGGGACCTGGGGCTCAGCGGAGCGGGTCTGCCGCCCAGAGGCGGGCGATGGGCGCTGGGGAAAGGAGGCGGATTTTCCTGACGGGGCGAGGCTTTGGAGGAGGCGGAGACTGTGGTGTCCATCCAGTCCAGCTTGTCCTTCCCAGCCGCCGATATGGGGACCGGCCGCGAGGTGGGAGCATCGCCCCGCGGTCCCACTCGCCGCGATCGCTGCCACGGCGACAGGCAGCGCCTCCTCACCCCCGGCTCCCGGGATAATCCCTGGCAGCTCCAAGAGCAGCTTGCCCAGGTTTCGCCAACACAGGCTGGAATAACAACTACTTGGGCAGCTTTCACACCTCTCACACCCATCCCAGAAAAAGGCAGAAGCAAAGAGGGCTCACATACTTCAGCAGCATTCCCACTTTCTGCTTCCAACACTGGTCTCATTTAGGGTCACTAATGCAAAATTCTAGCAAAGAAATTATTGGAAAACATGCAGGCACAATCATCCCCTCACTTCTCAGCTACCCTCACCGTCTCAGGATGGCAGTCGGCTCTTTCTAGACTGACAGCAGGAAAGCAGCCCCTTCCATGAGGATCATCATAGAGTGGCTTTGAGAAGGGTTATGGGAGCCTGGGCTCTGGAGGAGATGTCCAAAGGGAAGGGGCTGTGCAGCCTAGCCCAAGAAACAGCCGGTCTGGGGAGCACCAGCAAAGTTTGTGAGGGTTGCCCTATCCCCAGCTCCGTGCCTGCTCCAGTTCTTCCCTGCCAGCCCCCTAGAAGCTTCCCAGAAAATCCCTTTTGTGAAGCATTAAGTAGTGCCTCTAGAGCTGCCCCATCTGAGCCAAAATAGAGGGAAAAGTTAACCCCTTGGCTGCTGGGTCCATGCCAGCCTCTTTTCCCCATTCCAGAGGCACAATGGAAGCATGGCCTTCCCTCTTTCCCACCCACCATGCAAAAAAAATGTGTGAAAAGACAGAAAAATCTCCCAAAATAAACTCTGAGGCAGCAATCCATCAGCCTTTCCATTGGGATCCCCCCAACCACACAACACACCCTGGGAAGAGTAACCACAGCTGCCCAGAGGGGCTCTGGAGCTGGGAAAGGCTCCCTGCCTGGAGCGGGAGGGATGGGAGAGGCTCAGCCCTGCTGTTTGTGCTCTGGTGAGGGATGACTTCAGCGCTTAAAGGTCAGGACGGGTTGCACAAAGGCTTCTGGGGATGCAAGTCCTTGCAGGGCTGGGGGATAACAGGTTAGGTCTATACCCCAAAGTGGAGCCCCTTGGTAAGGAACAGCAGTTTTTGAGTTGGATATGGAGGAAGGATGGCTGGATGCCACCAAGAAAGAGGCTCCCAGTGCCACACCAGAACACACAGCCACGCTCCCGGCACTGTTCTGTCACCTCCCAGCACGCTCTCCCAGAGAGCAGAGGCGACACAGAGGCTGAACAAACACAATAACCCAAGCAAGAGTGCAGTAGCCAGGCGGAAGGCTTTAATAATTCAGGGAGGACAAGGAGCATGGAGAAGTGGGTCAGCTCCCACGGCATGGGCTCTGTGCAGGGAGCAAAGCTGCTCCAGCCACCACAATTGTCCATTCCCAGTGAGAGCAGTGATGTCCTGGGGCTGCCAGTCCCCACTATTTTGCCCACTGAGCATTTTTCTTGGCTCCAAGCCCTAGATATGATTGCAATTCCAGCTGCTGTGGGTGCTGGGGAGAGGGAGCAGACCAGGAAACTTGGTGCACACACAGCAAGGCTCCTGCCTTAGCTATGTGTCCAGCAGCACTTCCCCCACCCCATCTCTCCAAAGCTGTGTTTTCCAGCCTGCCTCTTACCATTCCACAGGGACTGCTGGGGATTTAATTTCCCTGTCGGCATCCACACCCACTCGAGCAATGTTTTGAGTTAGGCCAGCTGAAAACAGCAGAAAAGAGCTCATTCGAGCTCCTCCAGCACCTCCCTGGGTGTTGTCTTGTGGATTTCCAGGATGCAGGCCAGGCTTTCGATACCATGGGATGCAGTGCATCCTGCCCCTCCAGCCCAGGTGAGCCACGGGGAGGCTCCATCCATGCATGCCATGATTTCAGGACATCCTGAAGGCAAAGGAGAGCTCTGGGGTGTGTGGGCAGAACCTGTCTGGCAGCACAAGGTTCATCCCAGTGGTCTGCCAAGATCAAGATAGGACACAGGATTAGGATCGAGGAAAATTGTTGCCTCCAGCTGGAGATGAGACTCCAGGGCTTTGGAGTGGCAGTGTCCCCAGCATTGGGTGGGCACCCCTGGGTGGGGGGAAGCAGTCCTGAGAAGCTCCACAGTGGCTCTGAACTTAGCCACATACTTGTCATTCCTTGAGGGTTTGCTGGAGAGGCCAGCAGCCTCACTGTAGCCTTGCAAGGGGGCACGGTGGCAGGAGCAAGGAGAAACACCAGCCAGGGAGAGACAAGGCTGCAGTTATCACAGACCCAGCAGCAGTTTGTGGACCCTACTAAAACCCCTTCCCCTGCAAAGCAATTTCTGAAAGCACAGCCCTTGCCCCAGGGCACCGTGCCCTCTTCCACTTTCAGGAATTGGGGCTGTGCAGAGGCACCGACCCAGCTGTGTGGCACGTGCTGGCAAACACGGCATGCAGTGATGCAGGGCTGGGGAGAGGCCAGGGGATTGAGGCATCACCCGGCATATGAACAAGGCACTCTTGTTGGGCTGGAGTGTGCTCGAGCACCCAGGAAACCTGTCTGAGCTGGGATGGGAAAGAGGGAAGAGGTACCAGGGGTATCCCAGGGGTATTACAGCCTCTCCCTATCCCCCAGCTGCGGGAAGGTGCCACGGCTGTTATCAGCTCCCACATCCTGAGCGCCGAGGATGAGGATTCCCCAGCAGAGGAGCTGACCTATTCCATCCAGCCCCCAGCCAATGGGAAGGTTGTGCTGAGGTCAGCACCCAGCACTGCAGTCCAGATGTTCACCCAGGCACAGATAGACAACGGCCTCATCCTCTTTGTGCACCAAGGTATGGCAAAACTGAGGTGCCCCAGCTCCCCTGCACCACCCGAGGGTGATGGGGGCACTGTGTCATCAAGGTGGATGCCAACCCCATGGCACCCTGGCACCCCAAGGCACCCTGGTTGAAACTCTGCCAAGTTCATGGGGGGGCTGCATCTCCTCTGCCCCCCACAAATGCCCTGGTCTATCCTTTCCAAAGGATCCCTGGATGGAGGCTTTGCCTTTGACCTGTGGGATGGTGACAACCTGTCTCCTGGGCACTTCTTCCTCATCAGGGCCCAGAGGGAGCCCATCATCAACCTAGCTAAGAAGCAGAGCCTCACCCTCTGCCCAGGTGGGTACCAGCACATTCCCCATTCTTCCAACGGAACAGCAAATGGGGCTCTTGAAACACCTGCCCCTGCCAAAGCACTGCTGAGATACCCATGGCAGAGGCTGCAGGTGGGTGGCAAGGTGACTGGTTGAAATCCATACTGGATGTGTTTTCCAGGTGCCCTGCAACCCATCACCAGCCAGAACCTGCAGGCAGTGAGCAACAGCCCCGCCAGCTCTGCCACTCTGTACTACAGCATTGAGCAAGCCCCACGCCTTGGTAGGCTGAGCACCTCCCAGGGGAAGGAAGTCAGGAACTTCACCCAAGCCCAGGTGAGATTTCACCTCCTCCAGGCCCGCCAGAACCCCAAGAACAGCCCTTCATCCCTCACCACAGCATGGGGGTCCCAGTCTGACCTCACTGCCACGATAGACGGGCACCAGCCGTGCTGTGACTTTCCCAGCTTTGCCAACAGCTGCTAAGACGGATTAAAAGCTGCTGCCCCAGCCTTGGATTTAGCACTAGGGGAGGCTGATGGAGTTATAATCCCCTTTCCTGGGCCACCTCCCTGCTGCAGAGCCAGCCAGGCTGGCTGCTGCTGAAGGGAACAGCCAAGCACGATGCTTTCACCCATGCTGTAAGAAAACCTTTCTGCCATGGGGCCAAAGTTTTGCAGAGTGCAGCAAAGGTCTTCTTCTATTCTGTCACTCAGAAACACATAGGTTTGCCTACCCTGGAACTTCCTCTGTGCTTTGCTTACCCTTGGAGGATGCTGAGAAAGCTCAACCCTATCTCCATGAGCCTCAGTTTCCCCAGTTACTAGGCAGAAACATCATAGAATCACACAATGGTTTGGGTTGGAAGGGACCTTAAAGGTCATCTTGTTTCCACCCCGCCTGGCATGGACAGGGACACCTTCCACTAGATGAGGTTGCTCCAAGCCCTGTCTAACCTGGCCTTGAACACTTCCAGGGATGGGACATCCACAACTTACCCTGGTAGAGACACACCATGAGCTCTCCATGGTGGCTACCATGCCATGGCTAGTGATAATCTCCATTTCTTACGTAATTAGAGATGGGTTGCTATATCCCAGAGTAAAGATAGGAGCTCATTAAGGGTTTTTTTTAATTTTTAGGTGGATAGCATGTTGATTTTCTACCAGCATGAGATGCCAGACAAACCCTTCTGGCTGGCCCAAGATGCCATCCGCTTCCGCATCGTCACTCCCACAACCATCTCGGATTCCTTCATTCTCCTTGTCTTGATCTCCTTTGAGGAAAAGTGTCCCCAGCGCTTGACTCAGCTATGGAAAAATGCAGGTAAATGTGGGATGGAGAAGCATGGGACAAAACAGCTCTTCAGAAGGGCTTGTTTGGCTGAAGATACTACTGTGTTGTTTTCTATGGTTGATATTGTGTCAACATCTAAAACTACATTCAATTCCTTCCTCCATCATCCCAAACACTCACCAACTTCCCCAAATTGATTCTCATCCCTGGTTTTTCCCTTTTCCCCAAGGTCTCCAGCTCGCAAGGGCTCAGCAGGCTGAGATTGACACCTCAGTGTTGGATGCCTCCAATCTCCTGAGCCAAATTGTGGTTCCTGAGAGGGCTGGATATGATGTTGTCTTCCTGGTGACAGAGCTACCGGCTCATGGACAGCTCTTGGTGGCTGGTATGCCTCTGGAAGAGTCACAGCCATTCTTCCTGCAGTCAGACCTGGCAGCAAGGCATTTGGCATATGCTCATGGTGGGGACAGCATCTCCAAAGACCATTTCAGTTTTAAGGCTTGGCTCCGGCCCCAGGAACAGCAGTCTGTCCGTCCTCCACCAGAAGGGGTTGTCATCTCCGAAGTGTTCAATATAACAGTGACCAGCAGCACAAAGTCACTGCAGGTGGTGAAGCAGCAAAAAGTGCTGCAGGTCCCACCAGGCTCTGTGGTCATCTTGTCCCAGGAGTACCTGGATGTGGCAGACCCGTTCGTGTCCCCACAGGAGATGGTGTACAGCATCCTCCAGAGACCTCTCACTGGCCATCTGGCCAGTGCACACAACCCTCAGGAGCCCATCAACCACTTCACCCAAGCAGATGTCAACGCTGGCCACGTGGTGTTTGTTGCCACTGGGAGCCGTGCCCCAGGGTCTTTAGCCCTGAGTCTTTCTGATGGCCATCACCCGCCCACCCTGACCTCCCTGGAGATCGAGTTGCTGCCTGTGTTGAGCACCATTGCGAGCCCAACACTGCTGGAAGTGCCCCAAGACCTGAACAGAGCCCCCATGTCCCACCATCACCTCCTGGGCACTGCACCACAGGAGGCAGATAATATCCTGTACAGGATCACCAGGGACCCCAGGTTTGGCCAAGTCCTGGTCAATGAAAAGCCATCACGGGGCTTCTCACAGAAGCAGCTGGACCACAGGGAGGTGATATTCACCTTCAGCAACCTCACATCTCCTGAGGATGACTTCCAGTTTCTTGCCATGTCGCAGGCAGGAAACTGGACTGGGGTGGTGAATGTGACTGTCCGTGCCACAGTGAAGACCCATCCAGGCAGCCTGTGGCCCCGAGGCACCACAGCGCTCCTGGACACCAGTGTCCTCGATGCCAGTGAGCTGGCAAACCGCACCAAGAGCATTCCAGTCTTCAGAATCCACAGAGCACCACATGCCAGCCGTCTTGTGAGGATATCCAGGGACCCAGGACAACCCACCACCCCGATCGAGACCTTCAGCCAGAGTGAGCTGGAGCAAGGGCTGGTGGGACTGGAGATGCTGGTTGCTGGGGACACCCACCAACCCCTGCAAAGTGACAGCTTCGTCTTTGAGCTGGTGGCTGCTGGCGTGCCACCAGCACTGGCATCCCTGGAGTACAGCATCGAGCCCTACAATGCTTCAAAATCCTATAGCGTCACCCTACTCATGGCCCCTCTGGCACCTTCACCCCCCGTGCCCCAGGGCACAGCAAAGAGCAGCCCCAATGCCAGTGAGCTGGGCATGCCCCCCACTGCCTGGCTGGCCCCCAGTGCCACCACTAGCCCCAGCCCTGTGGAGGGGGGCACTTTCCTCAGCTTTATCGAGGCCAATATGTTCAGCATCATCATCCCCATCTGTCTCATCTTCCTCCTGCTGGCCCTCATCCTGCCCCTGCTGTTCTACCTGCACAAGCGCAACAAGACAGGGAAGCACCACGTCCAGGGCACCCCTACCTCCAAGGCCAAGAACGGGGCTGTGCCGGACCATGAGACATTCCGGAGGACAGACCCCAACCAAGGCATCCCTCTAACGACTGTCAGTGCCATGGAGGGCAAGGGCACGGGTCCCTCACTGCAGGGCGCAGGTCCCGGGTCACCACCAGACCCTGAACTCCTCCAGTACTGCCGGACTTCCAACCCCCCACTGAAAAACAACCAGTACTGGGTGTGAAGGGCTCAGGTGTGGGAGCATGAGACCACCTGGGGGTCAAGACCCTGCCACAGCACCACCAGTGACCCCCTCCTGGCTCTCCTCCTCCTCCCTGGGAGCTGGCATCCCACAGATGCAGGAGGGTCCTGAGGATACAGGGGCTGCCACTCTGGCCCACCTGGTAACCCCACATCTCCAGGTGGCTTTGGGCAGGGGAGTGGGGCACTGCATAAGCAAGTGAAGATGGGCAAAATACATGAGCATCCCTGGGGAACGCTGACTTCGGGTGCTCATTGGGTCACCTAATGGTGGCCACAGGGCTAGGGGGAATCTGATGGCACCGGTCCCCTCAGAGCCACTCAAGCAGGTCCAGTGATGGCTCCTCCATGGGCAGCACCATGCACCACAGGAATGCTTGCCACAGGTCTTGACACAAGAGGGAGGATGAGGAGCGGCTTGTGTTGAGTCAGGCTGGGGATGAAGTTGCCCAAGTCCTCCTGAGCTAGGTGGGCTGAGACACTGGAGCAGAGGCTCCAACAAAACTCTGTGGCCAATGCCAGGGGAATTCAGGAGTCCCCACCCACTTGGAAAAATACCTGCCTCACTCTTTCTCTCCTTGCAGTGTTTCATCAAGCTGATTGTACGGAGCCCTGGGGAGGTTGCACAACAGGTAGGATGCCCTTAGTGGGGAGGGATGGCCAGAGCTCACCTGCACAGCATGAAACTGGAGAGGAGAGCAGAGAGCCACAGCCAGCATGGTTTTCCACTGTATACTCCAGTACAGCAAAAGTAAACAGAATAAAGTGCCTTTTCCGAGGTGCATCACTGTTTCCCTAAGCCACCTCCCTTGCCAGGCCTGTTTTAAGCTGTTGAGCGACATTTGGAAGTAGTGGACCATATTCTGGGCTCTTGCTCAAATTTTCCCAAGTCTAGAGTCCTAAAATCTTAAATAGAAACTGTCTGAGGAAGGGCAGAGGAAAAACCGAGTGCTGAGCTCAGGATGGGACCCAACAATAATACCCTGCACTGCTCCAGCTGGAAAGCTCATCACAAGGCACATCCTGCTCTCACACTACTAATGGGAAGCTGACATGAGCCTTCAGGGACCACGGTGGACCACTTGCACCCCTCCTCACTACACAAACCCTCCCCAAGTAAGCACCCCCTGTGGTCCTACTCGAAGGTTGTGGCAGAGCCAGGGAATCTTTGCATGGACCACACCAGCAGTTTTCCTGGCTGGGTTTAGGGTCCCAAACCTTTGCTGAGCAGTAAATCACACCTGCCCTGCTTCAGCTGGCAGATGCTGGCACATTCTATGGGCACCCACAGATATCAGTGTGCAGGCAGGCACCCCATGTCCCCCAGCCCCACAGGATGGGGCACAGCAGAGGGAGCCCCAGCACCTCCTAGCCTGCTTGACCCAAAGGGATAGCTGATGGATGTCTCCTCCCCACCTGCAAAACCCTCCTCCTGCCCCATCCAGAGGTGGGAAAATTATGTTTCCTTCTGCTCAAAGGCAAATCATACCCTCTTCCCTCTGTAAAATGGAGCCAGTGTGACTGTGCTGCCTACACCACAGCTGGGAGATTGGCAGGGCAGTGCTGATCCCAAAAGGTTGGGACAACCTCTGTTACCAGCTCCCTCTCCACTTCACAGCTCTGCGCCTTCCCCATCACATTCAAACACATACATTTATTATCTTCCACAGTGAGGGATGGGGGTTGCAGAGAAGCCCTCTATCCATTGAGGGCTGCCTTGGAAGCATCCACTCTGTTTTCCTTCCAAATTATTCTCGTCTTGCGCCCAAGGATTAAATAGAAGGAACGTGGCCTATTTTGTAAGGAGCACTGGAAGCTAAGCAGGTTATTTTTAAAGCTTGTGGTTGTATTCCTGCTGCTGGGAAACATCCACTTCCTGAGGGCAGGGGAGGACAGGCAGCAACCTGGAAAACAGTAGTGTGGATGGTGGCTCTCTAGGGCCGAGCTCTACTGGCAGGGTTTAAATCCTCAAAGCTGGTGGGTCTGCTTGGGTTATGGAGGGTTTGCAGGATCAGACACATCCTCAGTGCTGCCCACGGCCATCCACCCACCTGGGGAAAGGCTGAGGGTCCAGGTGGACTCCTACTTGGACAAGAAACAGACAAAACATAGCCCAAAGAAGCATAAAAGTTTCCTGGCCAGGCCCTTTGGCACCCTTCTGTGCTTAGCTGGCTGTAAGGTTTGCAGAGGTTTAGGGAAGATCATGGTATGGTTTGGGTTGGAAGGGACCTTAAAGGTCATCTTGTTCTACCCTGCTGCCAAAGGCAGGGACACCTTCCACTAGCACAGGTTGCTCCATGCCCCATCTGACTTGGCCTTGAACACTTCCAGGGATGGGGCAGCCACAGCTTCTCTGGGCAACCTGCACCAGGGCCTCACCTCTTGGAGCCCCTTTAGGTACTGGAAGGGGTTCTAAGGTCTCCCCAGAGCCTTCTCTTCTCCAGGTTTAACAACCCCAGCTCACCCAGCCTGTCCCCTGAGTCCTCAGAGAGCATGTTGGAAGAGGGAGGGGAACCATAATCCCACAGCCATCTCACCTGTGGCAGGCTGTATCCAACACCTTTCCTAGGTAAATAACACCAGCACCATAATCCCAGGTCAGGTTTCAGCAGGAGCTGGAGGCACTAAGGTTCACAGGTAGGGATGGACAGAGCGGGAGGGGAGGCTGTCAGAGCTCAGGTGACATGAACCAGTTTCCAGGCAACTATTCAAATGCAAACAAAGAATCTGTCCAAGGCAGGTAGGATCCTTTGGCTTAGAAATCCTCCTGCAAGCTTCAGCCATGCAAATGCAGTTCAACAAATGAGGGACTTTATTCACAGCCGGGGGTTCAGACCAGCACAGGAGACTGCTACCCATGGAAGCATCATATCCTCAGCCTCCAAAATCCCTCACTGCTGTGGACCATCACAGCTGCAGGACTTTTGGAACAACATTGTCCGCTCTACTCCTGGGAACAGGAGCACAGTGACAACATGAACCCCCTGAGCTCAGGCAGGCAGCCCCACTCTGTTTTGGGGAGGCGTAGTCCCAGGGCTCCTGCCTCCCTGTCCCAATCCCAAAACCTCCCTGGCAGCTCTCACCAGCCCCAGGAGATGCTCCAGACTTCACCACGAGCCCAGAGGAGCATACCAGGGTCCCTTCAGGGGGCATGGGTCACACTCTTTGATGGCAAGCAATGAGGGAGGAGCAGTCTCCTTGGAGGGCCAGAGGACACCTATTCCTCCCAAGACAGGTGAAGCAGGGGGTGTCAGGTCCTTCTAAGAGCTGCCCTACATTCAAAACTGAGACCCAGGCCTCAGCCTGGCAGCTGCATCGTGTGATTGAGGCTCAGCACCTCCGCTCAGCTCCAAGCCAAGCTCAGTACCCCAGGATGCCAGGAGCCCTCCCTCCCTGCTACGTGCATGCCTGATTCAATCCAGTCATGCCCACAGCCTGCAGAACAGGCTCATCTGGCAGCAAGCCTGACAGGATGGGATGGAGCCTGGGGAAAGAGATGGCATGTCATACCTGAAACAAACCCACACAGGGACAATGCTGTCCCCAGGAATCTGGCATCCTTCCCACCACTCTGCACATGGATTTGAGCTACCAGGCCAGAGGAGATTCAAAGGTCCTAGGGAAAGTATGGAGTGGTGAAGATCTGAACACCAGAAAGCATTCCCCATTGCAGCTGCTGCCTACCATGTTTCCTTGGCCTAGCTGCAATTTAAATTTCAGATAAATAGAGCCTGACCTCTGTTTCCACACCCAGCAACTCCAAGGCAGATAGACAATGACAGAGGGATAACCACATCCCTGAGCCTGGGCTCTCCACCCTTACTGCACAAATAACACACTGAGAATCACAGCTCCCTGGTAGCACAGGACCTACTCCCCAAGCTCAATGCTCCCTGGAACTGGAGAGAGGGAATTCAGGCTGGCATGGAGAGCTAGAACAGAGTCTGACCTGAGCATCACACTGGCTATGGCTTGGAGGGGAAACCAGCAGCAGGGGAACAAGGAAGGCTGGCACACCCCAATTAAAGGTGGTTCCCAGCTCATTCCTTAGCACAGTCTCTACTGATCCCCGATAATTGCCCTGATCTGGGAGCAGGAGGTAGCATTTAAGCCACAGCCAAGAGAACCAGCTGGTGCTCGTATCATTGCCTAGAGGAACTAAGGATCATGCTTTGGAAATATTTGAGAAGCACAGCAGTGAAAAGATTGGAGCTGGCAGGCTGAGTTGTCTCCCTCTGCCTGATCCATTGCCGCCCCATGCCTGCATCCACCTGGAATTGCTCCTCTACATGGGCACACACTCATCCACCTCCTGACACAGTGGGGATAGCAGTGAAATCCTACTCAGCTCCATCCCCAGGGCTGTTGCCAGGCCCAAAAGGCAGGCGGACTTCTCCCCACTCCACCAGGATTGCTCCCTGCTCCCCATTGGCAGCCGTGTCTTTCCAACGTGCTTGCCAACATGTGCCAACAGCATGGCATGCAAGGCAAGCCCAATCCTGCCCAGCTACTCCACAAAGAGCTGCACTTCCCTTTGCCATGGGAGGAGCGCCTTTTTGGTGGCTGATCCTGAATTATTGAGCACTGATGGGTGTGTCCATGTGGCTCACAAGCGTCTGATCAGCACTCTGCTTGTGCCAACATCCGCATCCTTTATCTTCCAGCCACTTGGCTGGTCCCCACAGGACTCCAGCTGATCCTGCACCCAAGATGGATCCTCCCACTCTGGAACATCTTGTTGGTCTCAGGATTCATGGACAGGGATTGGATGCAGGTTGTCCCTACATGCTCCCCCGCTAGAGCTCAATCAAGGATGCCAGATTTTCTTTCCATGGTGGGTGAGAGGCCCAAGGAGAAGCAAGACAAGAGCTCCTGGAAGCCACCCATAGGCACAGAGGCACTGATGGGCTCTCTGGTGCTGGCTGCAGTGCTCCCCAGGGTGGATGCTGCAGCCACCACTACTGCTGCTGCTTCCCAAACATGCTGTCATGCTGGTGGGAGTCTCACAATGCCTTGGCCGTGGCTTTCCAATGCAGGAGCAGCCTTGGGAAGTGGGAGGAGGAAGTGAATCTGCTCTGTGTTCATGGTATTTCTTCTCAGCCCTGTGCTTTTCTGTTTCTTTTTTCTCTTGTGGGAGGAGGGATCAGCCTTGTCACAAATGATAAAGGCAGTGACTGACACCATTGAGGCATGTGGAACACTGTGTGCACTCCTAGACCCCACCTCCACTGTCACCATGCACCCTGGGTGCCCATCCATCAGTAGGAGCAGTGTGACAGCCACTGGAATGCTTGGAACTGGTTCCATCCTGCAAACCTTGGCACTTTTGGAGGATGCTGCTGGAGATGTGGGGAAAAGCAGGAGGCTCGAGTCCCCCATCTGGCCAGACCACAAAATGCCTGCCCATGGGCATGGAGGGCCCTGCTTCCAAGTGGCAGAGGGAAAAGGCAGAAATATTAATAGGGGATACAGATTCTCCCAGCAAATAGGTTTACTGTGCCCTGGGAGCATGGTCCAGACATGAGGATGGCAGAGAAGGATGGCTGGTGGGGCAGGGAGACCTTTGTGGGTGGTGAAGGACCACAGAGAGCACAGATCCACCCTTGGGAAAACTCAGGCACAGCCTTCCAAGGGGATGCATGCAGCCTGCAAGGACCCTCTCCCATCCCCATCTCCATCCCCATGCCAGGACACTAGAGCGGAGGATGATCTCCTGGGGCACTGGGACATCTCTCAACTCCAGCTGCATACCCTGTCTTCAGGACATTTCAGGGACTGTGCTGCCATGGAGGATCCCTGGCAGAGGATCCCCTTGCCCAGATGGGTCTAGGGAAGCTGGGATGCTGACATAGCTCCAGAGGCTGCTTGCAGTGCCAGAGGCTGGCTGCCTGCCCAGGGACAGCAGTGGCAGGCTCAATCCCAGTGCCCATTGTGCTCCCAAGGGAGTGGTGCTGGGGGAAGGGACACGCTGTCTCACAGTGTCTGGCCTCAACACAGGGCCAAGGCCATCACGGTCATCCAGAGCCTGACCAGCAGGGTCAGAGAACAGTCACTCCAGTGGGATTAGCACAAGGGTCAGACACCATTTCCATGGCTGCTGGGGTTGGACAGGCCCAAGGTGGGATGGGTGGGGAATGGGGTGGGATGGTGCCAGGAAAGGATGTAGCCAGGGCAGGATGAGGCTGGGATGGGATAGGGCTGGGGTAGGATGGGACCAGGGTGGGGTGGGGCCAAGGTAGGATGAAGCTGCAGTAGGATGGGGTTGGGATAGGATGGGGCCAGAGTGGTATGGGGCTGGGATGGGACAGGAATGGTGTGGGATAGTGCCATGGAAGGATGCAGTCTGGCTAGGATGGGACTGGAGTAGAATGGGGCCAGGGTAGGACGGAGCTTTGGCAGGATGGGGTTGGGGTGAGATGGTGGCAGAGTATGATGAGAGTGGGGTAGGATGGAACCAGGGTGGGATGAGGCTGGGGTAGGATGGGACCGGTGTGGGATGGGGCCATGGAAAGGGGACTGCCCTGGCTGCCAGATGCAGGAGGGAGGACACGCACCACCGCCGGCTGTACTTCAGTGTGCTCGTCCCTGCAGACTGGGGCTGGGGAGGGCTCCGGGAGGATGGAGTGCAGTCCACTGCATTCCCAGTGTCGCTGTTAGTTTAACAATACCCTGCTGGCCAGCATGCTGGGGCTAATTTTATCCCTGGAGCCAGGCCAGGGCGGCCCTAACTCTCCTTGCTGTGATTTATCCCAGACATTTCCCTTCAAAAACAAGGCTCCCGTGCCAGCCCCACTGCTTCCCAGGCAGCTGCACGCTGCCCCAAGACTCTGGGCAGAGCAAAGCAGGGTGGGATTTGCCCCTTGGTGGGTTGCTTGGAGAGCAGGAGGGTGGTCATTCACCCCACAGCAGAGGGATGTTAAGCTGGCTGGAAGCCATGGGATGTTTGAATGCAGAGCTTTCCCCAAGATCCTGGAGCAGCTCTGTTTTCCACAGACATCTCTGGGAAGCAGGTGGGTGTTTTTTCTACCAACAAGTTTATTGAAAAGGCTGTGGAATTTCTTTTCCCTTTTTTTCTTTTTTTCTCCCTTTTCCATCAGCAGCCATGCTCAAGAAAGAGATTTACCTTTGCCTTTGTGCATCTAGTTAAAAAATCATCTGTAAAAATGCTGCAGAAAAATGGAAAATATTGAAAATATCTCATGACAAACAAAAAATCTCTTCCAAATAAAGATCTGTTTTCTTCTCTTTTTCCCATCAGAAAAGCTTGTAGTGTGCAAAATGTTGACCGCTTGGATTTCTTCTCCCAGCAGGTTGGGATGCACCTGCCTCTGCTCCAGGAGAGTGCAGAAAGCTAAAAATCACTGGGCAGAGACACCAGCACTGTTACCTCCACATCTGTCCCTCCTGTGAGCCTCCCATGCCCCCACCAGACCCATGGCAGGGTGGGAGGTCCCAAGGGAAAGAGGTGGCATGGCCAACCCATGGGTGAGCCCCTCTCCACAGGCCTGAGAAGGGGAAGGAAAGCCCAAAGTTATTTGGTCTCTAGCATGATGAGTTCCTGTTAGTTCTCAGCCCGTCACAGACAGAGGAGGCATGGAAGGCTGTGGGCAGAGGAAGCGGAGGCATTACAGGTTGTCATACATGCGCAGCGTCTTCTCCAGCTGCTGGCTGACGCGCTGGTAGAAGACGATCTGCTGCCTTAGGTAGGACTGCATCATCCTCTTGAAGTCAGCCACGCGTCGCTCATGGAAGTGGTTCATCTCAGCCTGCAGGGCAAAGCCCACCACGCGGCAGCGCTTGCGGATCCCGTCAGCCTCCTCCTGGTCCATCCTGCCCTCGTCGCTCATCCGCTGGCTCTCCTTCACCTTTGCAAAGGCTCCTGGCAAGGCAGGGAGCAGGGTGAGAGGCTGGTGGATCTGTGCAACCCTCCAGCCCCCTTCCCTGGCCTCCCTGGTTAGTCTCATTGCCCTCCATGCTAGGGCACCAGCCTGAACCCAAAGCAGAGGCACAGAGCTGTCCCACATGGGTAAAGGAGGGATGTACGTGCATCTCCCTGTGCCCAGCAAACCCATCACTCTCCTCCAGGCAGGGAAGAACCAGGAGCCTTTTCCCTCTGCATTCTGGCCTCCCCAGCTCCTTTTCCATCCCAGCTCTGGCACACAGCCTCATGTTTAGCTGGTTTTGGGGTCTGGACTCCTGGAGGGCTGCAACTCAGGCTTTGAGTGCAAAGGTAAAAACATCAGGCAGTGTTAGCACAGCCAAGCCTGCCCTCCAAATATTCCACAGTATCCCATGAATGGGGCTTAGGAGCAGCTCTGGGAGACCCCAGACCAGGAGGCAGTGAACCAGGATAGGAGAAGGGCAGGTAGTGCTGTCTGGAGCTCAACAGGGAAACCACTTCCCTCTCCCATAGGCAGCTGATGCTCTGACCCCACTTTTTCCCTCTCCATGTTTTTTTACAGCTCAGTTTTGAAAGAATCCTGTCTGGCTCCAGCCCTGCATTCCTCCCCCTAATTAGCACAGAGGCTAAAAAACCAAAAACAAGATCTGGCTCTCACTGGGCTTTTTTCCTTTCTCCCTGCTCCTTGCCGGGAGCACCAGACCTGGGGTTATGATGCTCCTACTGCACCAGCCCTGCTCCCATCAGAGAGGAGGAGGAGGAGGAGGAGGAGGAAGAAGCAAAGGTTGGAGGCCAAATCCTGCCTTCCGCTCTGCCCACGCGGCCTTGCTTCCGGACAGGATTCAGCCCCTCTCCATGGGTAAACAACACTGAGAGGAAAGGTAAAGAAGCTGCTGGGGCAGGATTGTATCCTCCCTGCTCCATTTCCATTCCCAGCCTCCCCCAGGGACATGCAGTGATGCACAGATATCCCCAGATGCTTAGACACAGGCAGCCCTGGCTTGGCCCTGGGAAAACCTGTCCCCCTAAATCCGGCGATGCGAGTGTGGGTGTCCCCTCCCTGCTGTGGGCAGCTGGGCTGGGAGGAGCGTGTGGACTGCGTGGACTTCGGCCCTGCTCCCACACCCAGCTGCGTCAGCCTGGGTGCAAAGGGACACCAAGTCCTCCCTGCCTGCCGCACACCCCACGAAGAGCAGAGCAGACACTTCTCACCCCCTCTGACCCCACCAGCTCCAGGGAATCAGGACAAATGGGATGCAGGGAGCTCTGACAGCCCAGGGGTGCTAACCCACTCCTCCTCAGAGGTTCAGGGATATACTCCTGAAAAGTGTGACCCTGGCTGTCCCCAAAAGGTTTAGTGTGTCCCTCCCAGGGACACGTCCCCATCCCACTGCCCTGCACAGCCCCTTCTGCCCTCTGACCGACCCAAGGCCATGTCCAGCTATGTCCCAGCCCTGATGGAAAAAGCTCCAACATCCCTGTTGGCCACTCATCCGCTGCCTCAGCAGGGAGGGAGGATGAGGAGGGACAAGGGGTAGTGGGTGGGGATGCTCAAGAGGTACTAGGCAGGTCACCACAGAGCCACCAGCAGTGGTGCTGGCTCCTGCTAACAGTCTGCAGGGAATGACACCCATGGTGATCCCCCCAGAAAGAAGCACCAGCAGCACTTATGGAGCCCACAGCATCACTGGGGCAGACCCTGGACTCAACAGCCTAGAAGCCTCTCCCAGGCTGGGGTGCCTGGAGGAGGGCTGTGACAGCAGGGACCGCACGGTTTCCCTAAGAGCCATAGGCAACGGTTCCCATCCTCATTCCCATCCTCATTCCCAATCCCCTTCATGGCCCAACAGAAGATTGCCTCATTGCATTCCCACACCACTCCCCATGTTGTTCCCAGAGAGAAGAAGGCCTCCTTACCTTTCTGGAGGTGGATGATGTCTGGGAAGTTGGAGAGAAGCCCTTGGTACAAGGAGAGCATGTCCAGCATGAGGAACAGGTCATTCTTGGGCTGCTCAGCGAACATCTCCCCCACAGTCTCGTATGTCTTGCCTGTGTGGGAGATGGCGTTGTTGAGGGCATCCAAGCTGTAAGGAGGGTCCATGTGGAAGGAGTGGCTGATGGCTTGGAAGGCATTGCCCAGCTTCTGGAACTCCTTCCGGAAGCCCCCCACGTGCTTGCGCACAAGCTCCGAGGCCACGTTGGTCAGCTGCAAGACGCTGTCATCCATCTTCTTGCTGAAGGCCTTGAAGGCATCCACACGGTCCTCCACGTCCTGCAGGTCCTGGTGCTCTGTGGGAATCTGGATGGTGAGGAGAAAGCTGGCACCCACCATCTCATCCTTTTCTGCCCGGCGTTTGCCCAGCTTCCACTGCTTCTCGTCACGGCAGGAGAGGAAGTGCTGGAAGCCCTCATACTGGGAGAGGACGGGGTGGCTGGTCATGTGGTCCATCCAGAGGATTAGCCGCCGCTTGCGCTTCTCGATGAAGTCCTCCTCAAAACGGCCAGTGGCCTGTTTCTCAGGCAGGTGGGGCACTGAGATCACTGTGAACTTGTGCAGGAGGCGGTTGTAGAGCCAGTCAAAGTGCTTGTACCGCCGGTACACAGGTGAGTTGATGTTGCTGGGGGTCAGCTTGTAGGAGATGTAGCTCTTGATGCCCTTGAACTTGGTTTGCTTGGTGGGGTCCTCCACGGAGCAGATGAAGGGGTGGGGGTTCACCCTCCACTGGGGACCTCTGGAGCCCATCTCAATGCAGTATGTCTCGGTGATCTTGGACATCAGGGGCACATCACCCAAGATGAAGGCTTCCACACCAGAGCGGACAAAGCAGGAGAAGCGGTTGAGGTTCCTCCCCACCACACTGCCCCTCTTGGAGGAGCTCATGCTGTCCTGCCTCTCCAGCGCTGGCTTCGGCCGGTAACCAGCATGCTGGTGGTGGCTGTAGGCCGCTGGGTACTGCAGGCTGGGTGAGGGGTGCCCGTTGGTGCCCGGGGCACTTCGGGGTTCCTCCACCACTGTGCACGCATCATCCCAGTCATCCCAATCATCATCATCGTCATCCTCAAAACTGCCCTGGTAGGAGATGCCTGGATTGAGGGATGCTGAGTAGAAAGAGGAGTCGTGCCCGGGGGAGCCAGCCGGGCTGCTGGAGTAGTCCGTGTAGTTGGAGCCCGACCTGGAGCGGAGGATCTCTACATAGGAAGCAGGGAAGAGGCCGGTCTCCCCGCGGCTGTTTTGGCCCTGTAACCACCCGTCCAGGGAGTTCTCGCTGAAGATGACGAGTTCCTCGTTCTCCTGGATGCTGATCTCCTCTTTGTTTTCACTCTGGAAGTTATAAAGAGCTCTGGCTTTCAACGCCATGGCTGGTCCCGCGTCGGGAAGAAGAGGGGGGACAGCGGAACGCAAACCCCTCAGCCAAAACAAACCTCCCCAGGCAATACCGCAGGCTCGCCAGCCTACAGAATCACCACCACGCGCTGTGGGAAATGGCTTGGCCGGTTTCCCAGAGAAAGAAAAAAAAAACGGTGAAGAAGAAATCCCTTACGAGGTGACGCCAAGTTCCGTACGCCCAAGTGACCCCCCCGATCCCGGCACTCCAGTTAAAAACAACATTCTCCAGTTAAAAACAACATTCCCCGGTTAAAAATGACATTTCCTGCATAAAAAACAAGGTTCCTGGTCAGGCGAGCGGCGTTTCCCTGGCTCCTCCGGGGTGCGCACCGCGGCGGGCCCCAGAGCCCGGCTCTGCCATGTCCACGCAGGGTTAATCTCGCTGGGACGCCGATGCCGAGGTTCCACTTTCCGGGAGGAAAACCTCTGGCTGCCAGCGAGCAAATAAATCCAAAGCGACCTTTCTCGGGGGTCTGTGTATAAAACACCCCAAATTTCCTCCTGCCAGCAGCTGCCTGTCGGTGGGTGCTGGGAAATCGCCGGGAACGACCCCAAACCTTGCCCAACGTCCCGGTGATCCCGGGATTTCCTTTCCGGGCCGACTTTCCCGGCAGTTGGTGGTGGGGTTTGGTTTTTCCCTAAAACCCGTAAGCCTCACGCAGGACGGAGGTGGCGGGGCCAGTGGGGGCGATGGTGGGGGGCCGGTGCCGTTCCCGGAGCGGTGGCGGGGCCAGCCGGCAGCCTTCCCGTGACGCCGGGGCACGGGCGCTCCCCGCTCCGCCGACCGCTCCGCGCTGAGGAGCAGCCCGGCCCGGCCCGGCCCGGCCCGCCGCACGCCGCCCTCTGCAGGCAGCCGGTCCCGGAGGCACGGATCCCCGCCCGCGGTGGCACTGGCTGCTCCTGCGTCCCTTCCAGGATACTCCCCTCACCCGTGCCCGGCCACGGCCCGCAGCGTCCCTTCCCCGAGTCCCCGAGCGGGGGCGGAAACCGAGGCACGGAGGGTGATGGGCGCAGCGCGGAGGGGCGCGGACCTCCTGCCGCGCGGGGGCGCTGCGGGCGCCGCCCCGGCCCGTGCGGAAGCGCATCGGGACGCGGGTGTTGCCATGGAGGAGCTGAGCGGGGCGCTGGCGGCGGGCGTGGGGCTGCGGGGACCGCTCAGCGCGCTCAGCCCGGCCGCGCCGCACCCCCGCCTGGCCGCCTACAAACCCCGCGGCGGCCCCGGGCAGGCCGAGCGCCGGCAGCGCCTCCTCCGCATCCAGAGAGAGTGAGCGCGGGAGCGGGTGGGCCGCGTGAGGCCGGCCTGGGACCGCGTGTGGAGGCGGCCCGGTTTGAGTGTGGGGTGCGGTGCGGGACCTGCCTCCCAGCTGTGTTGTTTCCTCGCCTCCAGGAGACGGTTGGACTACGTGAACCATGCCAGGAGGCTGGCAGAGGACGACTGGGCAGGGGTGGAGAGCGAGGACGAGGAGAACGAGCGGGAAGATGCGGAGGAAGAGGAGATGGACGTGGATACTGGCAAAAAGCTGCCCAAGCGCTACGCCAATCAGGTGAGAAGCCCCCTGTGTCCCCATGGCAGGGTGTGGGTGTGAGGCAGGGCCAGGATGAGGGATATGGAGTGGTTTGAGGCTAAGGTTATGGCTCTGAGAAGAATATGTCCTGCCTGGCTTGGTGCTCAGAGAGAAAATGCTTCAGTTTGCCTCCAAAACATGCTGAGTTCAAATGGAGAACAGGTGGAGGTGGGGTGCCTATGTGCTTTAGAATCATTAGGTTGGAAAAGACACCATGGAGGAAAGGAAAACTGAGCTGGCTTTTATCAGCCTGAGTACTGTATTGGTCCTAAAAGACTCGTAGCCACTGGGGCAGTCTTTGAGGTCAGTTTATCTGGATGGTCTCTTTACTCCTGGTATTTTGGAAGCACTTAAGCTCTTCCATGTTTTCAAAAATAAAGTACTGGAGTGGGGACCAAGATGTGAGGTGCCCAAGCGAGGACTGTGAGCCTGGTTCTGTAGTGTGAAGCTCAGTCAGCAGCTTGGAAGTTAAAGAAAGATTTGAAGTGTTAGTCGGGTTGGGTTTGATAAGAGAGAGAGATGAGCCCTTTTGGGGGTGACAAGCAGTGCCAGCTGCCTCTTATGCAACCAGTGTAATTCTTGAAGCCAAGTCAAAACCTCCTTGCTTTATTCTTGAGTTATTTGTTGTTCATGACTGCAGGAAAGTTGTTACTAACTGATTCTTATTCCTGGTTTCTCTGTAGCTGATGTTGTCAGAGTGGCTGGTGGATGTACCTTCGGATCTGGAGCAGGAGTGGGTTGTGGTGGTGTGTCCTGTGGGAAAAAGGGCGCTCATTGTGGCCTCCAGAGTAAGTGGTAGCAGAGGTGGAATCTCTCCAACTGCTAAAGGACCTGTTTTATATTTCCAGCCAACATAAAACTGGCTTGACTGCGTTTTTTGTCTCCTCTTTTCTCACAGGGTACAACAGCAGCTTACACCAAGAGTGGCTTCTGTGTCAACAGGTTCCCATCCCTGCTGCCAGGGGGGAACCGGCACAACTCAATGAGCGAGAAAGGTACGTTGTGAGGAGACATTTGGGATAGAGGAAAGGGAGCTGCCTGCTTCTCTCTGGCAGTGTGTGTGCTGACAGGATCAGTGCTGTTCCTCCAGCTCCCCTGAGCCTGAGCTATGCCCTTCTTCA
This sequence comes from Pithys albifrons albifrons, assembly GCF_047495875.1. Lineage (NCBI taxonomy): Eukaryota > Metazoa > Chordata > Aves > Passeriformes > Thamnophilidae > Pithys > Pithys albifrons. The sequence continues at coordinate 2,239,512 of NC_092470.1, forward strand.
TGCTGGGGGTAGTCAACTTCAGGCCTGTTTCTTTATCTCTGGAGATAATTAGATTTAGACAAATACCTCTATGCTAGATAAGCACATACAGTCCCAGATTGGTTTGGGTTGGAAGGGACCTTAAAGGTCATCTTGTACCAGCCTGCTGCCATGGGCAGGGACACCCTCCACTAGACCAGGTTGCTCCAAGCCCCATCCAACCTCACCTCAAACACTTCCAGGGATGGGGCAGCCACAGCTTCTCTGGGCAACATCTGCCAGTGCCTCACCATCCTCACAGGAAAGAATTTCTTCCTCACATCTAATCTGAAACTGTCCTTTTCTAGTTTGAAATGATTGCCCCTCATCCTGTCACATCTTTTAATTAGCTGTCTGGTTGACTGACAGTCTTAAACCCCAACATCCTCTCTGTCTGAAAGAGACCTGTGTACCATGATATCTTCCTTATTGCCTCTTGGAGTTCATTTTTTTGGCCCTGAAAAAAAGAGGTTTATTGTCTGGCAAATGCTGTTTTCTGAAACATGCCCTTGCTTGCTGTGCCTCTGGCTGATCTCTTTGTAGCCTTGTAGGACTCCTCATGCTCAAAGGTTTTGTGGTCGCAGTTTGTGTTAACAGAAGGGGGTCCCTCTGTGCCTGACAGCCTTACATCAGGGCAGGATTAATGCTGGAGAGCTCTGACCTCGTGTTTGCCAGTTGGGTTAGGCAGAGTCTGGAGCAGGTCTGCACCTCTCTGTGTTTGTTTGTGCAGTGTACAGCATCCTGGACTGCATCTACAGTGAGGCCCAGCAGACCTACTATATCCTTGATGTGATGTGCTGGAGAGGACACCCTATTTATGACTGCCAGGTACTGAATCCCTGCCCTCCCTGTTGTTCCCTGAGATGGTGTGTTCCAGCACTGTAGCTCACTCTGCAAAATGTGGATATTCCTCCCAAGCACCAGCATTTTTACAGCTTTTTGGTTGCTGGAATAACTGTGTACATGTTTTGCAGGGGAGTAGCAGGGTTTGGGGTGCTGGTTCTGTAGGTGAAGTCGATTTTGTAAATCTGCTAGGTGAATGCAGAGGAGTTAAGACACTCGGCAGGTGCTGATGGGTGATGTCACTAACTCTCTGTGTCCTTTCACAGACTGACTTCAGATTCTTCTGGCTCTCCTCAAAGATCCAAGAGGAGAAAGGGCTGGGAGAGACAAGCAGGATTAATCCGGTAAGTCCTTTTGTACTGAGGAGGAGACTGAAGGGTAAGCTCTCCTGTTCAGCAGGCTTCAGCAGTTTCTTTCACAAGCGGAAGCTTTTTTCCTTTTTTTCTTTCTCCTCATGGATCAGGCTTCAAAGTGTACATCTGATGAAATGGGATGCTGTGGTCAGAATGTAAATGGCACCACTGAATATTATAAATGAATGCAATGGGTTTTTTCCCCCGTCCAAAGTGCTGAGAGAGATCCCACTGCAGGGTATCAGCTAACTTCAGTGCTTCTTTTAGCTTTCCCTTGAAATGGAATGGAAAACCAGTGTGGTTTCTGCAAGGGCAGTGTTTGGCAGCCTGACTACAATGGGGTTTATTCTTGTAGTTTTGTGGGTTTGTAAAGCTTTAAGCCTCCCCTGTGTTTGAACAGATCATTGAAGTTGTTGGGATGAATGGTGGATTGCCACTCAGAATACCTGCTGAACCAGGATAAAAGGTCTTCCTTGGAAGACTTCCATGTGGAGGTCAGACCTAGAACCCACAACTTCTTGGAATGTGATTTTTGGGTACAGATATGAGAGATTTCTCTGCTCAGACATAGCCAATCAGAGCAGCTCCAATTAGCTGAGCATCTCAGTGATAAATGGGGCTGACTGCAGTGAAGGTGTCTGTTCAGAGAACATCCTGTTCTGTCTCACTGCAGGAATATCCAGAAGATAGCTACTTGATGAAGGGGGGGTCGTTTCAGCTTTCATTTCCTGGGTGGAAAGATTGACTTGGCTGAGCCAGCAGCCTGAAGCAGGTGTCTGCTTTGCATCCTGCCTGGAGGTCATAATTTTCTGTGTTGGTTAAAAGAGCATTGCAGGGTTAGCTCTCCTGGAAAGTCCTTCTTGTCAGTCTTAGGTGCTTGGGAAAAATGTATCAGGAGCATGTGGGAGCTGTTCCTCACCTTTTTCCTTTCATACTGGGTCCTGCACTGGGGGAATCTTTCCTTCTCAGCTCCTTCCACACTAGTGCTGGACTCAGTGACTTGTTCACCTTTAGGCCATACAGTTGGCTCTCTAACCATCTCTTACTCTTTCAGTACAAGTTTGTGGGACTGCAGAACTTCCCTTGCTCCTCGGACAGCCTGTGTGAGCTGCTAGCTACGGACTTCCCCTTTGAGGTGAGAACACTCAGGTGGGGGCCTAGACCTTAGCCTTAGAGACAATCCTGCTGTGCCTCTGCCAGTGCTGGGAGAGAGATGCATCCTCTTCACTTGGGAATCTGCTCTCCCGAGGCTGCAGGAAGCTTGCTGTGTTGCACTGCTGTTTCCCTGTGTGTGGGGTGGGTGCCTTTATGCCCATGGTTGATCTGTTGCCTTGTCAACAGGTACAGGCCTCATCCAACCACACAAATGAGCAAGAGTTAAACTATGGCATTCCATGTGTTTGTGCTGCCCTTGCTGCAGTTGTCTGGGTCTGAAAGAGCCTTTCGGGTGTTGATATGGACACTCAGGCTGCTTCCAGAAGCAGCACAACTCATGTGCACATAGCAGTGTGATGGACAGCTGACCTCTTTAGGGCTGAAGTTGGTACTGCCCACTGCTCTGTAGGGGCTTGTACGTGTTCCTTAGTCTGGCTGCTTCCATCTTCTATGTCTAAGGCAGTTGGCTGTTTTCTAGGAAGGAAGGAGAGGGGTGATGGTAAGACCCCAATGGTTTCTGAGGGGTTTGAGCATTCAAATTGGGTGCCTGAGCTGTACTGGAGCTGGGGGAGGATGGCTGTGACAGAAATAGCTGAACAGAACACCTGTGTTTGCTTCATCAGCTTTAGAAGTAGAATCATAGAATCATACAATATCCTGAGTTGAAAGGGATTCACTAGGAGTGTCAAAGTCCAGCTCCTGGCCCTGCACAGAACAGCCCCAACAATCCTCCCTTGTGCCTGAAAGCATTTTCCAAAGGCTCCCTGAACTCTGGCAAGTTTAAGGCCATGACCACTTCTCTGGGGAGCCTGTTACATTGCCCAGCTACTCTCTGAGGGCAGAATCTCTTCCTAATATCCACCCTAAATCTCACCTGACACAGCTGTTGTGCTGTTCTGATCTTTGGGGAAGGGCAGGACAGGCAAATCCATGTGCCACCCTGGCTCACCTCCGTGTGGTTGTGAGCAGTGAGTCACAGGCCCTTGTGGAATCAGCTCCAGCTGCTTTTGCCCACCCTGGCTGACTAGTCACTGCAAGGGAAGAGGATGGAGGAGGCAGTGGCATTCTGGCCTGGTGACATCTGGGAGCCAGAAGCTCCTTCAGTGTTTGCAGCAGTTCCTGAGAGTGTCCAGTCTCAGCCTACACCAAGAATGGCCTCCACAGAGGTTTCTTGTCCCTGAAAGCCAAAAGCTACATTGACGTCACAGTCTCTTGTGCTTTCCCATCCAGAGGTAGCCATTAATGCAAGTGCAGGTTTAAATTAAGGGACAATAATTTGTCTGTGGGGGCTGACTCTGCTTGTCATAGCCAGGACAGTCATCAGAGCAAGTTGGAAAGTCCCAGCCCCTTGCTGGTCTTGCCAGACCCCACTCTGAACATGGCTGGGGGAGGCATTGCAGCTTTCCTGCAACTGACTTGCTGAATGACAAATTTCTGAGTGCCTCTGTAGAAACAGTCATTCTTGTCTTTCCTGAGTAAAAGTTTCATTCCTTCCTGAGGCATCTCATCCCACGAGGAAAGGCTGAGAAGTGTTGCCTCACTGCGGTCAGAGCGGGAAACTTGGGCTACAAGAGGCCATTGCGAAACTCTGGAGTGGGAGATGGAGCTGAACAGACTCCAGATGTGTAATCCAGCTGTGATTTGCCCCCTCAGGTCTTCTGATATGTTGGGGTGTAACCCCAAGAAGCAAAATCTGGTGTAATTGACTGAATGCAGCCATAATTCCACTGGAACCGTGGTGCTGCTTCCAGGATGAAGGGAGCTGTGGTGTGCCACAAGAGGGAGCCCCAAAACAGCTTCCACCACCACTGGCACAGAACAGAATAAACTTTGCAGGAGGCAAAATACATCCTGGCTATGGATAGTGAAGGGTAACAGAGGTGGTCTTAGGCTTGGGCCCAGCATCTGATGATCCTGATAGGGATCTCATGTGTGTGGTGGCAGCAGAGGTGGTCAGTGCGTTCAGATTTGGGTCTTCAGAGTTAATCTGTAACCTCAGAGTTAGGGCCTGACCTGCTCTATTCAGCAGAATTTTATTCCCCTGAATTCAGTGGACTTTGGACCAGTTGACTGGCTCTGAATTTCAAGTGGTTTTTGGAGTAGATCTTGAGATCTGCTGTCCTTCTCACAGATCTGAGTAAAACCACGCTCAGGTTTCCATGAAAGCAGGGAAGCCAATGCCTCTGAGAAACCCCAGTGTGAAGGAATGGAAGGTCTGTTAAGCATCTAAAATCTGGAAAGCCTGGCTGTGGAATGTGAAACCCTGCCAGGCCAGCCTCTCCTCAGGTTCTGTTGTTTAGGGACAGTGTCAGCCCTTGTTCTGATGTGGCTGCTGTCACTGCAGTGACTCAGGGTAGGGACCCAGCCAACAAATTAAATAAACAGGAAGGAATATGGGAAGGGAGAACATGACCTAACTTCACCAGGCTGTACTTCTTTGAATTCTCCAGCTTGGGGAAGATATGTGGAGCAGTCTGGAAGGCATTTCCAGGCTCTGATCTTTACCAAAACATTCCTGTGAGTCCCTGTTGCAAGTGCCACACATCCACAGGCATGGGCTGGATGTGCTGGGGTGCCGCAGAATCTGACTCTTCCCAAGAAGCAGGGCGAGGAAAAAGCTTTGCACTTCAGATACCTAGAGGGGTTACATAAGCTCATTATGATGTTTACTGTTCTGATTTTATGTTCTCCTAGCTGAGGAATCCCCCCTTTTCTGGGATGATTTTGCAAGATATTAACAGTGACTGAAAATTATGGACAGAGTAGTGCCAGAAGCTTTACCGTTCCTGCTATAGGTTAGGATCTGTGGAGCAGACATGGGTACATGCTGCTCTGTACTCAGCCTGTGTGTCTGTTTGGGGGGCTGTAGGCTCGGAGAGAGGCCTGGTAGAAATTCATCCCAAGATGGGCTTTTGTTCTCTCTTCTGCACACTCAGCCTCTCTTCTTCATAGCCAAATGGCTTTTTAAGAGCTGGTGAAGCTGAGCTAAGAGGAGCACCACCTTCAGCGTTAATCAGCCTGACAGCAATATCCAGCCTTGCAGAGCACACCCTGGGAAGCACAGGAAGAGGGGGGATGAGAATCCCTGAGCACGGCAGGAAAGTGGGGAAAATGTCAGACAGCTGCGGCACTGCAGAGTGTGGAAATAGTAGCACAAGAGTTAAGCCTAAACCTTCAAAGTCCTGAGTGCCCTTAACTGTCATTGATTGTTGCAGAAGTTCTCTCCTGGGAAACATTAAGAATTTTATTGGCATACGCCAGCTGAAAGAGCTGTTAGGAATTGGGGCTCCTTGGCGTCATGTACTTGGACTAATTACTTTCCAAATGAATTATTTAAAATAACCCTAATCCAGTAAAGTGGGCTGCCTTATTCAGAAACCTGCTGGCTTTTCTGCAGAGTGGGATGAGAGCATCCAGAGGATGCTGCTCTGTGCCAACAGGGGCCTGAAATTGTTTGCCTTTGACAATTTAAAGCCAACTGGGAGTTGCTGATCTTTCATGGCAGGAACTCTGCAGGTTTTTTTCTTTTCCTTCCACTATTTATTGCGCTGCTTGGGGAAAAATGATCCAGCTGTTGGTTTTGGCCTGCAAACGGAGAACAGAGCCATCATCTGGCGTCTGGTCATCCACCTGTGGGAGTCTCAGCTCTGCCCTTTCATTCACTCTCTCCTGTTCACAGGTCGATGGGCTGCTCTTCTATCACAGGCAAACCCACTACACCCCTGGCAGCACCCCGCTGGTGGGCTGGCTCCGGCCCTACATGGTCTCTGAAATCCTGGGGCTCACCGTGCCGTCCACCACGCTCACAGCCAAACCACACTATGCCGGGCGGCAGCTCCAGCAGATCATCGAGAGCAAAAGGAGTAAAAAGCTCGCCATGGAAAAGGGTGACCTGAGCAGCGTGGCAGCCATTAGGAATGGACAGTATGAGCTGGAACACTTGTCTACCCCTCAGCCAGAAAAGTCTCCAGAGGGCCAGGATGGAGCAGTGGGCCAAATGGAAAGTTAAGATTCTGGGACAGGCCAGCTGGGATAAGAGCAGGGAAAAGGCTCCCTGCTTCTCACTGTCCCTCATGCTCCTGAGATGGAGCAAAGTAATGATGATAGGATAGCTTTGTTTCAAGGGCATGACAGTGGACTATCTTGCCCCAGGTACTGGGGTTTTTTGGTTGGTTGTTTGGTTGGTTTGGTTTGGGGGTTTGTTTTTTTTTTTTGTTATTGGTTGGTTGGTTCTGTTGTTGCCAAGGCTTCTGTGAGCCTAATAGGATTGTCTGGTTCTTTGCTAAGGCAGTCTTGCGTTGGGATGTGCTGCAGGAATACACTTCAGCTCCTGACACTGCTTCTGCTAAAGCCCTGGCAAAGCTCTAGCATAGGAACAGAGCTCGGACCTCTGAGGGGCAGCTGCTGCTCATGACCCCAGCAGCAGCCCCATCTTCCTGTCCCCAGAAATCTGGGCTTCTCAGCCTTTGATCCAGCTGTTTTCCAAGGCCTTCACATTGAAAGCTTTGTGGTCAGTCTGCTTCTTACTAGCAAAAAGTTTGCAGTGAGCTGCTGTAAATCCAAAGGATGGACTTTGCACACCCACATGTTCTTAGGAAAATCTAAATTTTCTTTGCATTGCAGCAGGACCTGCCTTGGAGCAGGGCTTTGTGCACCATGAGTGCAGCAGAAGCCTCTCTCTCCTTGAGGCTTTTCTCAATGGGGGGAGGAAGGAATGGCTTCACTCTGAAAAACGCTACCATTGATCGTGCCAAATAAAAGGTTTCTCAGAAAGACAAATTCTTGAGCGTCTTCCTGCTACCTAAGGGTGGATGCGTGCTGTGCCTCCCAAATAGGGATTGAAAAATCAATTCCAGCACTGACTGGAGCAGAGGGAACACTTAAGTGGGTTTGATTCTCTGCACACTGAGTTACGTTGGTCCCTTTTCCTGTCCGTCTCATCCCAGCCCAATCCCACTTTTTTTAAGCACTAGCTGCTCCTTATGCCTGGTATTAGAAGGATGAAATGATTGTTCTCACTGTCCCCAGGTTGGTTTCCAGAGGGAGATTAAAAGGGGGGAGGTGAAACAACAGCTGGGAACTCTCCTCCCAGCTCTCTAGGGAAATGTCCCTGGAGGAGATAAGGAGAGTGGGGGTGACCACCTGCAGATAGTAGGGGCACTTGTATCCTGCCCTCACGCCCCCGCTTTTTCCCGGAGAAAGGCTGGTTCTGTGCCAGGCTTTTGGGCTCTGTGTGAGCATCTGGCTGTGCGGCCGCTATTGATCATACCAGCCGGCAGCAGGAACTGTCCTGACTGCAGGAGGGGGACTTACCCAGGAGGGAAGTGGCACCCTGGCTCTGCAGTTTTTGGAGCTGCCTCTTGCAAACAGCTGCTTATTTTATTATTTCAGTACTATTTTTTAGCATGTGAAGCAGCTGGCTTGGGGGAAGACAACAGGCACCTGGACTGCATTATCCTCCTCATCCCTCAAAGGTTCCCACCTTCAGCCTCTCTGGTTGGCAGAGATCTGCAGGGAGAGTGCTGAGCAGGAGACCGCATCCAACCTCCTGTCAGCACAGTTCTCCTTTTGTCAGCCAGTTAAACCCAGAGGTGGGCATCTGGATGGAAGATTTCTTCATCCCTTAGGGCAGAGAAAGCTACACTCGTCTTACTGCCCTCCAGCAGCCTTCCAAGGTCCTTTGGCCTAGGGAAGAAGAAATACACCCATATAGAAGCTATGTGCCCTGATGGATGGAGGAAGCAACTGCAGCTTTCTGCCGGCTCCAGATGATGCCTCATAGTTTCCACTTTAAAAGAATGAGCTGGGCTGGAGAAATACGTATTTGCATTACAATTCCTGTTGGTAACCAAAGAATGTGTTCGGAGAGAAGGTGTCAAGTGAAAGTCACCAGGTCCGTGCTGTGACTGTTTGCTGGGTGTGATTCTGCTCCCAGCTGGAACAGGCAGCAGCTACAGTGGAGGGGTCACCCTCGGGGGCTGAAATTTGCTCTGGGGCAGGAGAGCTGAGCAGGCAGCTCGACCTGTAGATGTGGCCTGGGTCTCTGGGGGACAGAACCACGCTGGAGCCCTCATCCAGTCAGGGCTCAGCCCTTTCCCTTTGCCCTTCTTCCATTTTCTCCGTTAGGTACTCAGGCTCTGACTGCGGGCATGCTGCCAATGCAGTGCTCCTCAGCTGAACAAGATGTCCCTTTGTCCCAGGGCCTGGGCTTTTGGTGAGACTGTGCTGTGCTCCCCGGGATTCCCGTGCTCCTTCCCGGAGGAGCTTCGGGACTCTATCCAGGCACTGACACCTGCGCCCAGCCGGGAAATGCAATTTATGGATTGCAGAGGAGGGAGTGTAAAGAGGCACTTGGAAATCCCGGACGCCTGCTCGTGGGGGAAGGCTGCGAGGCTGGAATACCGGCAAGGGAGAATGCTGTGCCGGGAATTTTATCCAGTAACAGCAAGCGAGGATGCTGCTACCGGGAATTTCATCCAGCGCCAGCAAGAGAGGAGGATGCTGCCACCATTTTAGCGGCGTTGCCCCCGCCTGCCGCAGCCGGAACGGGGGCTGGAGGGAATCGCGCCCCTCCAGCCCCACCGCGACTGCTGCCCTCGCTCAGCCCCCCGCCCGAGAGGCCTTCCTGTCCCCCGCCCGCCCTCCGGGGCTGGCCGAGTCGCGGGGAGGGGACGGAGAGGAGGGACCGGAGAGTGCGGGCGCTTCCTGCCGCCGCCCCTGCTGGGGCAGAGCGGAGCCCGGCCCAGACGAGCTGCTCTCCCGATCCGAGCCAAACTTCCTGGAGTGCTCAGACATACACGCAGATATATATATATAGATATATATATATTATATATATATATATATATATAAATATACTTTAAAAAATTTATCTTAATTTCTTTTTGCACTTTCGGCAGGGCCCCCGGGGCGGAGCCGCCTTCGCCGCCAGGAGGGGCCGGTGCCCGCAGTGCCGGGGATGGGCTCCGCCGGGGCGCCTGCCGCTTAGACCGCCCGGCCCGGCCCGGCCCGGCCCGGCCCGCTGCGCAGCATGGCCGCGGAGCTCAGCGCCGAGGAGGAGCAGGTAAGTGCTGCTGGGCTCCCCTTCCCCGCGCCGGGCTGGGCAGGACCCCGAGCGCTGCACACACACACACAGACACGCACACAGACACACAGACACACACCCCCTCCCGACGCTCCTTTCCCATCATTTTCTGCCTACCCCGGATGGCAGGGCTGTTTTTTCCAAGCGGGGCGGTTCTCCCCATAGGAAGTCCCCCACTTCGCCGACCCACGGCGCCCCCCATCCATGCAGCCACCAAGCCCGCAGCCCCCTAACCCACGCAGCCCCCACCTTACAGCTCCCCATCCACGCACCCCCCAGAAGCCCTGGCAGGGCCCGTGCCGTGGGTCCCACATCCCCAAAGCAGCGTGTCCCTGCCGGCAGGGCTCCCTGCCGTGGGCAGGCTGGCGTGGGGATGGTGCCTGGGGATGGTGCGTGGGGATGTGTGTGCACGCGCTTCCCACGCCCCAGGCCGCCCGTGACGTCCCGGCTTCCTCCGCTGGCTTTGCGTCACCGCGAGAGGATGTTGGGCTCGGGGAGCGGGGCCCAGGAGCTGGCGGGGGCACCTCGGGTGGCCGGAGCAACCTCTGGCTGTTCCTTCCTTTATCCTCATCCCCAGGTTTGCCCGCCCGGCTGAGCCACGACCACTGGGCTTCCCTCTGGATGGGGATGCTGAGCCTGGGAGCGGGACAGGGCATGCTGCGGGAGGCTACCTCTGCCTCAGCAAAGCTCGGGCTGGCACATCAGCCACCTTGGTGGCATTGGGGGCTGCAATGTGAAAGCAAAAAGGTCCGGTTTTCCAATTGGTTGATTGGTTTTCTCCTTTAAAAATCTGTCATTTCTACAGAGAGGTTTAGGAGAGTTGGGACGGAGATTCCAAGTTCCCAAAACCCCCATGGAAGAGCCCCTCCTGCAGCCTGCGCTGGTGGTCAGGAAATGCAGAGTTCCCAGGCCTTTTCCTCCTGGGAGCAGTACTGCTATCCCCAGGGTGATAAAATTCCAAGGAATGAGGGGAGTTCTCGCCCTCTGTCCTTGCAGATGCCTGAGATTTGCTTTGCTTCTGTTGTGAAGGGGGCAAAGCTTCCAGCAGACCCTGCGGTGGCAGAGAGTGTTGGTTTGCAGCAGGAGTCATGACTGGGCCAGTGTCCTGGCAGGGGGATCTGAGATATTTGGTTCGTGCAGCAATATTGTATAGAGAAGATGAAGATATGTTTGCAATAATGCTCCAGGTTTGGGTCATCATCCTGCGGTGGGGAAAGCTGCCTTCAGTGCTGCCCACGGTGGCTTCGAAGCCAAAATAGTAGAAACTTCCCTCGGTGGATAGGTGGTGGTTTGGGCTGGAACATCCCCTTCCTGCTACCTCTTCATCTTTCTCATGACCAGCAGGATTTCCTCCACTCTACCCTATTACTGACCTCAAGCCAGGGGAAATTCTCTCCTCTCCCTGCCAGTCTTGGGACATCTCTGCTGGCTCTCCGTAGTTCCCTCCCTATCTAATACCAGAGGAGCCAAACCAACTTTCCTTGAGGTTTTTCAGCCCAGTTGCAATTTTCACAGATTCATCCTCTCCTCTTCCGGGCTGAAGAAGGAGGGTAGGTTTGCTGCCCAGGGGAGGAGGGCTGGAAGAGCCCCCATGTTCCAGCGGCAGTGACTTTGTCACCATCCTGCCCAAGCACAGTGGAGCAGGGACATGGATGATGCCAGCACTCCAAAGACCAGCATTGTTCCAAACACCCGGCCACGGATGATTTCACTCACAGTGCTGCCAAAACGGGACTTCTTGCGGCCGCTCTGGGTCATGGGCTTCGTTTTGGCATGTGGAGCAATCCCTGCTCCACTAGGATTGATACCTACATAAATCCATGTGGGATTGTGGCTCAGAATAGAAAATGAGACCCAGTGGAGCACACAAAGTGGGCAGAGCTATGGTTGGTATTGATGCTTACCTCCATAGTGCCTGGCTCCCTGCTGTTGAATGTCAGCACTGGTAAGTTTGGAATTTGGTTTTATTCCCAGGGAAAGCTGGAATTCATGGCTGAGCTGCCCTGCAAACTAATGCTTGTTCTTGTGCATCTTCTCCCTTGCAAATGGCCCAGGATCCCTCATGATGGGTGCTGGAAACAGGATTATGTGAAGTTTGACGAGTTAGATGTTGAGAAAGGAGACTTGAACTACATGTTGCATCCTCTCCTCACTGACACTGTGCCCCTTGCCCTTCCTCCCATCATCTGGGGTCCCCCTTTCCATCATCTTGGGGTATCGTTAGTGTCTGAGGCTGCAGTGTCAGCTCTGGTCTGTGTCCAAGGGCAATGGGTGTGTGTGTACCAGGCACTCATCTCCATCTCCAGGCCATCCTGCACATGCTGGGGAAGGAACATCTCCAGTTTTATTTTCGGTTTGCATCCCCAGCCCTAAATTTTGGGCAACTAGGGGCCCCAAGAGGATGCCCTGGAGAAACGGATGTACAGCCAGAATATACTGGATAGAATGTTTATGGATAGGATATATTCCTGTGTACATACATGTGGATATGTGCTGTGTTGACTGAAGATGGTTTGTGTATTGCCCCATTTATTTTCCCATGTTCTCGCCTGGGAGTTAAGGAGCTCCTGGCTGTGATGTGCTGGGGTAAAGGCCCCTTGGATGAGCCAGGCTCCTTCAGCTCATCCCATGAGAAGGGCTCGCTGCCTCTGCCAAGCCTCATGCCACGAATAAACCCCAGCCCTTCGCTTCCTCCTATTGGAAGTTTGACACTGACAACCTTTTCTGGCCCAGTAACACTCAGTAAGTTTGTGCTGCCACCTGACATTGAACACCATCACCCACCTGTGCTCCCTGCTCCCAGAGCCAGCCTTCAGCAATTCCTGTCCCTCCTCCTCCTTGGATGACATTGCCATCCTCCACTCTAGAGAGGATGGAAGCGCCTCCATTTTGGGGTGTGCCCCAGGTGGGAGCAAGGCATTTTGGGGACTCCCTCCATCCTGCCTGTATCCTTTGAGCAGGATGTGATGGAAGGCTGGGCCGTACTGCCCCATCTCCCATGAGACTCCTGTGTGGGATGGGGGATAAATATGCAGAAGAATGCACAGCTGCATCTTGGGACCCTCCTGGTCTTCTGTGGCTGTGTGAAACTGGTGTTACTGGGCGAGCCGGTCCATGTCCTGTATCAGGTCAAAGTGTCAGCCCTCTGTGCTCTTTACCTGTGCTCCCACCCAGATTTACTGCTCCATGGAGGAGCTGCAGCCCCAGAAGGCTGCTACCTGCTGATGGGTACCTGCTGTGAGCTACTGTGTCTGAACAGGATTTTGATGCCTGCTAAATCCTCCTCTTGCTTCCCCTTTCCCTTCCATGAGTGTCCCCCAGCCCCAAGGCAATTTCTCCTGCCACTGTCTCCCTTTCCCATGCTGGCATTTCCCCTGTCTCCATCTACACTGCCCTTAGCCCTTTTGTTGTGGAGCTCTCATCTTCACCCTGAGGCACAGCTGCTTTTGCTGAGGACTGTGTAGCTCCCACCATGACCAGGGATGCTCCTCAGGCACTCCTTCCTCACACCGTCTCACTGCATGTCCCTGGTCTCTTCCACAGGCAACCAAGCAGTTCCTGGAGGAGATCAACAAGTGGACTGTGCAGTACAATGTGTCCCCGCTCTCCTGGAATGTGGCTGTCAAGTTCCTCATGGCCCGCAAGTTCGATGTCCTGCGGGCCATTGAGCTCTTCCACTCCTATCGTGTAAGTGAGCAGGGCTTGGACCCCCGCGCAGGGGCTTCCTGCTCTGTGGGAGATCCCTGCTCCTGAGGGCCACCCTCCCCCTGCTCTTTTTTCTTTTTTTTTCCACTCCCACAGAAGTTTTATTCAGCTGGAAAATCCTTTTTCAGCCAAGAGAGGTTACTATGGAGATCTTACCCAATCCCCTCCCCTCTGCTGAGAGCAGCTCGCAGGGTGCCCTTCCAACCTGTGTGTGTTGCCCATAGGGCATCTCCCCATATATTAAGGATTCAGATCCATATATGCCCTTCCCAACCTGGTTTTGCAAAGCTGCTTCTCCCTGTGCTGGGGTGTGTGCTGAAAAATGGGCTCATGGAGCAGAGTTTCCCTTGGAGGGCTGGGTGCCCCATGGGGCCGTGGTGGTTGACAGAGGGCTGGGATGTCTGTGCCCCCTGTCACGCTGGCTCCCTGCCCACAGGAGACACGGTTGAAGGAGGGGATTGTGAAGCTGAAGCCACATGAGGAGCCACTGCGCTCAGAGCTGCTCAGTGGGAAATTCACCATTCTGGTAGGTGGGGTGTGCCTCCCTTGAGTTATCCCAACTGGGTGGCTCATCCTGGCTCCACTCCACATGGGTGCTGCAGAAGCCTGACCCTGTTTCCTTGGCAGAGCGTGCGGGACCCCTCGGGAGCTTCTATCGCCCTGTTCACAGCCAAGCTGCACCACCCCAGTAAGAGTGTCCAGCATGTGGTGCTCCAAGCACTCTTCTACCTGCTAGACCGAGCGGTGGAGAGGTGAGCCTGCCTCCACTGAGGTACTCTTGTCTCACACCAGTGGGTCTCTGGGGGAGCGCCTTCCCTCCCAAGGAGGTCACTGCTCTCCATGGCTTGAAATTCCCTACTTTGATCTTTAGCCAGTCCTCCCCATGGAGGTGTTCAGCAGGGGAAGAAAATGCCCCCCTGCCCTGAACCAGGCGCTTGCAGCCTTGCCCTGTCCACGCCCTGGGTTCAGCTTAGCAAAGCCTCAGATTCCTGCAGGCTTTGGCTGGGGAGGAGGCGGCCGTGCCATCAGCCAGGCGTAATGTGAGCCCTGCCAAAATACAAAGCTGGGACATTCAGCCCTTGAGCTTTTTCTGTTTTTGACCTTACCCATCATGGGTGATGCCACTGAGATAGGCTTAAGGTATGAGCCAGGCTTAAATTAAGGTTGTAGATGGTGCAGCAGCTGGGAAGTGCAGAAGCAAGGTTTGGGTCAATGAGTCCTTCTGGAAACAGAGATTTTTGGGGGTCAGTGTGAAGCAGAACTGCTAATGCAGGAGTCAAGTGTTTGCATGTTGTGGTGTTGATGTTGCTCTTTCCTCTCTCTCAGCTTTGAGACGCAAAGAAACGGACTGGTGTTCATCTATGACATGGCAGGGTCACAGTACACCAACTTTGAGCTGGACCTCAGCAAGAAGATCCTCAACCTACTCAAGGTGATGTCCAGGGTGACCTGGTGTCCAGGAACAGTGCGTGGATCGCTTGCTCACTGAGAACCCAAAGGCCTGTGGTTTTGCCATCAATTTTCACCCCAGACCATGCTGACCATGTCTCAGTTGAGAAGCATGGGCTCCAGCCCAGCAGGACCACAGGAAGGCACTGGGAGCCTGCCAGGCTGAACCCAGCTGGGGCTGTGGTGTCCTGCAGGCAGAAGAGATCAGCTGTCCCCAGACCAGATTCCTCTCACAGCTGCTGGGAGCACTTTTGGGAAAACAGATGCAAATTATTTTTCAATCGTACTGGCATTTGGTGCCTCCTCCCTTCTCTGGAAAAAAGCAGTAACAGTAAATGCTGGCTGAGATGTGTTCTCTGCACAATCCCAGTTCCTGGTCCTCACTTCTCCCCTGCAGAGACAAACCCTCTGCCTACCTAATTCCAAGGAAGTAATTTGTTTCCTTATTGGTACATAAAAACAAGCATGGCCGTGAGCGTGCGAGACATACTTCGGATGTGGTACTGCTACTGCAGGATCCCTTTGTTGATTGTCACCTGTACTGGGATGTGTCCCCTGTCACAGCAGAGTGGATCCAACTCCTTCCTTCTGCCTCTAGGGTGCCTTCCCGGCTCGGCTCAAGAAAGTTTTCATCGTCGGAGCACCCATGTGGTTCCGTGTGCCCTACTCTATCATCAGCCTGCTGCTGAAAGAGAAATTGCGGGAGCGGGTGAGTAGGGACCCTCCTGGCAGAGGACCCTTGGCAGGGAGGACTGAGGCTGCTTTCGCTTTGGGACAGGGTGGTGGAAGCAGCTTGTGCCGCTCAGCTCCATCTGCTGGAAGCTGCTGAGCACCAGTCCTTTGGTATCTCCCCAGTCCCAGTGAATTCTCTCCAGCTTTCTTGGAGTCACTCCTCCCTTTCCTCTTCCTCACACAGGTGCAGATGGTGAAGATGTCAGAGCTGAAGGAACACCTGCCCCGGGAATGCCTCCCTGAGTACCTCGGGGGGTCCCTCAAACTGGACCCTCTGAGCTGGAACTGCCGGTTCATGCCCCAGCAGAATGGGCACCCCGACCCCCTGGACGAGCTTATCCTGGTGCCGCTGGCGGCCCCCAAAGATAACGGCTCTGTCCATGTCCCTGGGCCCAAGTCTGTGACCCTCCAGGAGCTGCTTGATCACGTCAGCCACAAGCAGAAACGGGGCATCTATGAAGAGTATGAAGATATTCGGCGCAGGAGCCCTGCTGGCACCTTTGTCTGCTCTTTGTGAGTTGGGGGAAAGGAACCAGGGGCCCCTCTCGCCCCAGAAAGCTGAGTGCCCTCCTCCCCGCGCTTCTGCTGCTGAATGGTGGTCCATTGGCCTCTTTAGGGTGTGATATTTTGGGTTAGAAACAGAGAACCCTTGCCTAGGGATGGTGTGAGCCCCCTTTGTGGGTCCTGCAGCTCCCCGGGGGAGGAGGGAGCCACAGGGAACAGCGGGGACCAGGATGTGGCTGAGACTCTGCTTCTAGAGGCTTTGGCCAGGTGATGGCAGCAGAGTCCAGGCCACAGAGGTTTGTGCAGAAGAGGGCATGCTACCTTTGCCTTCCCTGCCTGGAAAACATCCCTGCTTCCCTCCCTCCTAGGGCACCGTACAACCAGGAGAAGAACCGGTATGGGGACGTGCCCTGCCTGGACCAAACGCGTGTCAAGCTAGCAAAGCCATACAGTCGCCCAGAGGTGAGCCAGCCCCTGGATGGAAACTCACAGTCCTGCAGGAAGTTGATGTAGCCATCCCAGACACAGGGTTCTGGAGGCCTTATCTCATCCATGCTTTTCTCCCTGCAGCTGACTGACTACATCAATGCAAGCTTCATGGATGGCTACAAGCAGAGGAATGCTTACATTGGCACTCAGGGTATGGCCCAAGCCTCCAAGAGGTTATTCTGCTCCTGATGCACCTGTGGGCTTCACCTCTCTGCCCAGTGTCGGCCACCAGCCGTGGTGAGGGACATGCCAGGAGAAGGACACTGCCCAGCAGGTCCCTCTTCTCTCTGGGTATATTTACTCCCCCCTGGATATCTTTATTCCCCTCCCAGTCTCCAGCCAGGAGAGAGTGGAGTTTCTCCTGGGACAGAGTGAGTGGATCCATCCTTCTCCAACCACAAGAGCAGCCCCCTCCCTTCTGCTCCTGTCCCACCCCTGGATTTGCCCCATCTGGCCAGGAATAAGCAGAGTAGGGAGATATGTGCTGAGCCAAAGGGATTCAGTGCTAGGGCGGCAGTCAATGGCAGCTCCAGGGAGGGCAAGTGGAGCCACAACTGGGTCAATCCCTACAGGAAGGGACCTGTGGGAATGATGCAGAGCTGGTGGAGGCAGCTGGGCAAAGGGGTTTGCCCAAATCCATCAGGTTTTGGGCTGATATGTGGGTTGTCCCTGCAGGGCCTCTGGAGAACACCTATGGTGACTTCTGGCGCATGGTGTGGGAGCAGAACGTCCTGGTGATAGTGATGACAACCCGGTGAGTGCTCGTGGAGGGACACAGCCCTCTTTTTGTGTGCAAAATGAGTATTCTTGGTGTGGGATGAGCAGGGCTGGGCTCCGTGCAGTGACCCTGCAGTCAAGGTGCCAGCCAGAGCCGCACAGTGCGGGGACATCACATCAAGTAGATACTGTTTGGTCCCTGAGGGATTTCCAGAGGACCAAGGTTGGGTAGCATGAGATATGTCCCAGACAGGACAAGAAGGACATCACCAGCTTGTCCTTCTGCTCCCAGGCTGGAGGAGGGAGGCAGGAGGAAGTGTGGCCAGTACTGGCCCCTGGAGAAGGATTTCCAGGTGTGCTTTGGGGCCCTGACCATCACCAATCTGGGTGTGGAGAACGTCAGCCATTACAAGAAAACGATCCTGGAGATCCACAGCTCGGAGGTGCGTGGCCACAGCTGCCTGGTGGGGGACAGCATGGGGGCAACAGTGGGTTGGAGGAGGGGAGAGGGTCTAATCCCCCTGCTTTCCCCAGACAAGGGAGCGGCGGCTGGTGTCCCACTTCCAGTACCTGAGCTGGCCAGATTATGGTGTCCCCTCCTCTGCTGCCACACTCATCGACTTTTTGGGGGCTGTGAAGCAACAGCAGAGGGTAGCTGTCAGTGCCCTGGGACCTCGCTTCAAGGGTCACCCTGGGGGACCACCAGTCGTGGTCCACTGCAGCGCCGGCATCGGCAGGACAGGTAACGGGTGCAGTGGTGGTCTTGGGGGTGGTGGGATGACAAGTCCAGATTCTGTGCGAGACTCAGCATCCCAGTGACCCACAGTGTGTCAACAAGCTGTTCTCAGAATTTCCCAAAGCCATCAGAGGTGGAAGAATTCTCCAGATGCCTGTGTGAGATTGGTGGGGTGCTTAGGACCAGCACTCCAGTTCTCACAAGGGGCAGTGATGGTGCAGTTTGGTGCCTGATGCCCTCCCATTGTTGTCTGCAGGTACCTTCTGTGCACTGGACATCTGCCTGTCGCAGCTGCGGGACGTGGGCACTCTGAACATCTACCAGACGGTGCTACGCATGCGGACCCAGCGTGCCTTCAGCATCCAGACCCCGGAGCAGTACTACTTCTGTTACACTGCCATCCTCGAACATGCCCAGAATGAGGGCCTGCTGCTCACCAATCACAGCCGGGCTGCCCAGGAGAAGAGTTCGCCAGGGTACTGAGATCCCCCACCTCTCTGCAGATGCCCCTTTCCCATCCTTTGGGGGCTGCCTGAGCTGCCTCGGTGCCTGCCAGGACTCAGCAGAGCTGTTGTAGGCGGTGGTGCCAGAGCACGTCAGCTGTTGACACTGCTATGGAACTGTGCCTTATTCAACCCAAACAGTGGCTGCCACTCGCCAGCATGGGAAAGGGCTCTTGCTCCTCCCCGTTGTGTTTTGGTTGGGTTTGGTTGGTTGTAGAGGTGGTTTGTCTTCTTTTCAAGTTTGGTTGGTTCTTTTTTTGGTTTTTTTTTTTGGTTGTTGTTGGGACCACCTAAGCTGTACCTAGAGAGAGGCTTTGCAGAGTCCCAGGAAATGTATTCCCAGTCCTGAGGCTAAGAGAGAGGCACGTACTTAGGTCTCACCTGTCGCTCCGTGTGTCTGTATGTATGTGTGTATATAATATACCCCTGCTGTGCTCCCCCAGCTGTTATATAGATACATATATACAAAGCTCCCCTTTAGCAGCTCCCAGGGGTTCCTGCTGTCCTGCCACCTCACTGCTGTGATCCCTGGAGCGGTGAGTTTGGTCCTGGCTTGGTCTTATCTTTCCCTTTCCCCTTTATTCCCTTCATGGGCAGCACTGGAACCTGGTACCCACTCTCATGACTGTCCCACTGGAGGCATGAGGATGCTTGGTGGTGTCTCCCATTTCCTTGTCTCATCTTCCCTGTGGAGACAGCAGCTCTGTTCCTATGAGGATATAGAGGATTTGGGTTGTCAGGGGGGTTTGAAGGAGGCATCCCTTGCCCCTTGGGGCGCCTCCACAGGAGTCACTTGGTACGAGGTGATGGGGACACAGGGACTGACTGGCTCACTGGGTACACAGGGACTGACTGGCTCACCAGGTTGCCTGGCTTTCCCAAGCCTCCACTGGGAACCTGCAGGCCTAGCCCTGCATTGAGTCACTGGCCGGGAAAGTGCTGAACAAGAATAAACCCCAAACCCTGGAGAAGCAACGAGTCTTAGCCCCAGCCCCCACCACTGCCTGGGCCTCCCCAACTTTATACTGTAATAAGATCTTTGAATGTGTATATTCTTATTTTTTTATAATCTTGACAAGGGGGTTAAGTAGTTTTTGTTTTGGGGTTCTTGGGGGGGGGGGGGCAGTTGACTGGTTTGTTGTTTTTTTTATTATTTAACATTAACTTGATCCGAGCCAGAACTATTTGTAAATGTTCCTATTTTGCTCTTGTTCAGAGAAACCTTTTTGTTGTTCCTTTTTTGGGGTTTGTTTTGTTTTTATTTGTATTGATATATAAATATACTACCAGTGACCAGTATACTCTTCGGTGTTGTGGGGGCACTGGGCAGGAAAGAAGAAGAAGGAAATTTGGGGCTTTGGACAGGCTGTGATCCCCAAAAACAAGCTAGCCCTATTCCTGGGGAGACACTGACTTTGAGGGGCACGAAGCTGTGTTTAGGTCTGCTCTTGGCCTGGGCGAGGCCAAGACAGAGATAACCAGGCTGCAGGCAGCTTTCCTGGGTGGGCAGGATAATGGCAGAAAGGAAAACAGGACGATGGGCTGTGCCTGGTAGCTGCAGGGGAAACAAGCTTCAAGCCTCCTGCCTCTTTTCCCAGGGCCTTGCCAGGGCCCAGGGCATCAGTCTTCTGTCAGCCCGCAGCATCTTCTGTTGCTGCTGCTTTTTGTTGCAGGATTTGGTGGTGAGGGAATCGCCTCCATGCTGCTGGACCTGTTCTGAGCAAGCACGTAGGGCACAAAAATCTGGGAACTCCCAGGCTGCCAGCCAGGCCCAACACCTTCAGGTGCAAGTGATGCCAGTCCCAGAGCAGCAGCTGCAGGTTGAGGGAAGCAAAAGGGAGCTGGCGCAAATGAAGCCCTAAAGCCAGTGAGAGAGTTTGTGACCCAGAACAGGGCAGCTGGCAAGTGTGAAGAGCAATGCCTGTGTTTGCTCAGCTAGAGGCTGAAAAAAACAGGGATGACAAATGTCTTTCTGGGACTGGCAGAGAAAGAAGCTTTTCCCTGTGCTCTGGGCATGGACTGGCTTAGTTGTGCCAAACTGGGGCCAGATGCAAGGGCTGGAAGCCTGGAAAAGAACCAGAGGCAGCAGGGAATCAGTCTGGAAAGGCTGCATGTCCCAGTGGTGCATGAGAGGTGAGTGTTCAGAGCATCCCTAAAGTTGTGCATCTTCTGCTGGGGGAGTGCTTCTGTTTCAGCTGCAGTGTCCCATCCTTCCAAGTACCATTTTCCACCCAGCCTTGTTCCCAGAGCAGCATCAGCCCAAGGAGTGTGACCTGCAGAGCAGCTCCTCCTGCTTAGTCTGCCCTTGAGCTTCCTTTTGGGCACCTGTTGCAGGTTGGCTCCTCTGAGGGAGCCCTCAGCCTCTGAAGGAAGGATCACAGGGCCCTCCTTCCTTGCTGCCAAACTTCTTCACCCAGCTGGGTTTTCTTGACATCTATGGAGAAAGGGTATTTGCAGCTGCTTGTCAGAGCCATGCTGTCAGCAGCAGCTCTCTTTGGCTCACTGGGGTTTTTGGCAGTGTCGGCTACAGACCTGAAAGTTGCAGGTGATGCCAGGAGTCCCATGTGGCCTTGCAAATGTGCCCAGTCTCTCTCCCTCAGGCTGAGAAATCCAAGCCAAGCCCACACTGTGCCAAGGCAAAGGTGCTTGTGCCTTTTATCTCAAATCCACACTGGGCGCAGAGAACCAAAATTTTTTCATGTCCTGGATGTCTGATAGGAATACCAGAGGAGAGGGATGGAGATCACCCACGCCAGTCTTGAATGGGAAGGGCTTGGCTATGCTGCTGCCATAGACCTTGGCAGCTACCTCCCTTCAAGGAGGGATGAAGAACCCCTCTGTACCAGAGGCAGAGGAAAGGGTTGTAAGCCTTTTCCATGGAAAAACACCCCACACATTCGCCCCTGTTCCCAGCTATTTCCAGGGCTGCATTTCTTGTCAAAACCTGTGTTTTCAGTCCTCTTGCACAACACGAGGTTTTGTCCCATCCATGCCTTTGCCCTGTGCCAGCAGGTCCTGCTCAGCAGCAGAAATAAGGATTTTTCTGGAAATGGTCACTTCATGCAGACAGCTGTAAGTAACTGGAAAGAAAACTTCATGTTGTTTGGAGAGTGGTGGGAAAAATGGACTGATGCCTGCAGCATGTCCCCTTCCCAAAGTGCCCCAGGGATGGGGATCAGCCACTACGGCCAAACTCTCAGCATGGACTGTTCCAGGAATATGAAACCCAAAGTGCTGCTCAGGTGTGGAAATGAGGATTTAAAGCCATGGCAGGGAAATCCCAAAGCGTTGCTGCCATCCCTGTGCCCACCTGTCTCATTTGGCTTTCTTGGCTGCATGCACAACACCTCGCTAATTATGGTTACTTTAGTGCTTGTAATTTTGAGCCCTGGGAATTTGGGAAGAGTCTGGCTCCAGAGTGGTTCATTTCCCAGTCCTGCTGCTTGTCTTTGGTCACGGCTTGATCTCCAGCAGCACAACAGGCCGTGAAGGTTCAAACCTCCTTGACCAGAGCTCTTCCAGCAGCTAAACTGAGCTACAGCTCTGGGACACATAGGAGAGATTCTCTTCTGCTGTGCCTGCTTGTCCTGGCATCACCTGGCTGCCTGCTCCCTGACCAGGCTGAGAAGGGGAAAAACAGCTGGAAAGGAAAACACCGAGAGATTTAAACCTTGTCTGATGCTTGAAATACTTATTTTAACTGAAGCGTGGAGCCTGTGTGTTTGTATTCCCCCCGTCCTGAGCACGCTCTGCATATCCAGATGAGCACCAAAGGAGGGTCAGGCCTGGCTCCTCAAGTCTCGGTGTGGGAAAGGCAACAACTCCCTTCACAACTCTCCAAAGGGAGGAAAAACACGATAATTAAACACATGAACCCCCACCTCCACCGCGTGGTTTAGGGGAGGAGAATGCTGACCACCCCCGCCGTGATGCACTGCCTCAGCTTCCTCCCGCCCTCCGCCGTGAGGCCTCTCCCTCACACCGCCCCCGCCATGGGCGGTGCGGCCGTGACGATGGGCCCGGCGGGGCCAATCCGCTCCGGGGGGAGTTCCCCCTCCATTCAGGGGTGCTCGCCTGCGCGCTGAGGGTATGTAACAGCTGCTTTCCCCACACACACTTTCGCAGTTTTCCCCTTTCACGGGAACGGCTCCCACGGGGCCTGGACCGCGAGTGGCGAGGGGCGGGCGGTGCGCGCGCTCCGGTCCCGCCGGCGGGAAACGCGCGACGCGAGGGGGGAACCAGTGACTGGGTACGGGGGGGGGGGGGCAGAGCGGCCGCCGCGCTGGCCACGCCCCCTCCCCGCCACCCCATTGGCTGCGGCGGCGGCGGGTACCGCCCCCCCCGGTGTGTGTGCGTGACCGAGTGTGTGCGTGTGTCCCCCGCGTGTCACCGGCCCGCCCCCCCGGTGTGTGTGTGCGTGTGCCCCCCCCGCGTCTCACCGGCCCGCCCCACGTGGGGCGCTGCCATCCCGGAAGTGAAGGGGTCGGGGACAAAAGGCAGCGCCGCGCCGCCCCCCCCGGGCCGGCCACACTGCCGTGTCCCGGGTCCCCGCGCGGGTCCCCGTGTGGCCGGCCCGGTGGGGCGGCGGAGCGCGGGCCGCGATGTAAACATTCCACAAAAGGGCTCCCCAGGGAGGGAGGCGGGGCCTTGCCCGCGGGGGCGGAGCCAGGCCCGCCGCGTGGGCGGGCTCCCCGCGGTGACGGCGGCGCTGCCCCGCTCGCCGGTTCGCCGGCGCTTTGGGCCCGCAGCCAATGGGCCGGCGCCGGGGGCGGGACGGGGGCGGGTCGCGCCGCTTATACGGACATTTTTCTTCGGCGGTCGTTCCCCCCCTTCTTCCTCTCCACATCCCCTTCCTGGGGGCCGCGGCCAATAGGGGAGGTCTCGGTGGGCGGGGCCAGCGCGCCCATTGGCGAGAGGATGACGGGCTTCGGTCTCGCCCAATGGGCGCTCGGGGCTCCCCCCCTGCGCGGAGAGGGGCGGGATTTCCCGGGGAACAGAGAAGCGGGCAGCGCTCCGCCGCCGCGGCCGACAGACGGTTACTCCATCTTACCCCCCCGCGCCCAGCCCCCGCCCCGCCGGGGCCCCGGGGCCGACACCGCGCGCCCCCCCCCTCCGGAAGGAGGGGCGCGGGGACCTCCCTCCTCACCGCGTCGGGGACGGCCCGCCCGCGCCGCCCGCCCGGGAGGGGCCCGGCCCCCGGACCCTGAGGGAGACCCGGCCGCTGCCAGGGCCCGCTTCGAGGTAAGGGAGTGCGGGACGGCGGGGAGGGGTGGCCGCCGGGCCCGGGGCCGGCCCCCTCCGGCGATCCGTAGGGGGCGGGGCCCGTTGCCGGTGCGGCGGCGGAGCGGGGCCGGGGGGGCCGGTCGGTGTCCGCGGCGCGGCTCCCCGGGGAGCCCCGGCCCGCGCGGGCGGCCGCGCGTCCTCCCGCCCCGCCCCGCCCCGCCGGGGTGTCCCGGCCCCGGCATGGCGGGAGCGGCGGGCGGAGCGTGCGGGGCTGCTGGGCGCGCTGCGAACCGGGCCCCGCCCCCGAGCCCGCCCCTCCGCCCGCCCTCCGCCCGGTGCCGCTCCCGGGCTGCGGCGGGACCGCCCCCGACAGCGCTCGCCCGCATCGCACGGCCCCGGTACCGGCCGCACCGCGCGCCCGGGCCGCCCCCGGCGCTCGGGGCCGTCTGGGGGGCTGTTCCGAGAGCCGGCGGGGGCGGCGCGGGGCTCCCTCGGCGCCGATGCTCGCCCAACTTCCTGGCGCAGTTGCCATGAAAGCGCTTTGCCGCCCAATAACTCCCCGCGGGCGATCGGCGCCGCTGCCTCCTGCCGCGCGGCCGCCGCTCCGCACCGTCTTCAGCATCAGCAGAGGTTCCCCTTCACTTTTCGCAGTTTTCCAACTCCGTAACCCAGCTATCCCTGAGGACCTGTTGGAGCGACGTGTGGATTCACAGAAACCCAAGAGCTCCTCGTGCACCCGTTAATTTTGCAGAGATTTTAATAGCGAGCCGTATGTTCTCACGTCCTCCGCATTCTGTGTCTTGAACTTGCCAGACACTTGCACTTGGTGTTTCATCCCGTTTTTAATTCTTCGGGCTGTTGTTCATGTTGTACATCTCTAGATGTACAAAACGCTGCAGGGTTTTTTTTGGATTGCAGGAGGCTGGTACAGTTCAGGCAGCTGTAAAGTGTGAGCATGCTTGGTATCTGCTTAATTGAACCCTGTTTCTCGTGGCCTTTCCTGGCCAGGGTTCAGAATGAGTTATGGTAGTTGTTATTTGTGCAAATAACGTGTGTGTTCAGTGCACAGATGGAAAGGCCCCAAGCCAAAAGAAATGCATTTATTTGGACCACTGAAAGGGGTAAATAGCTTGTCCCAGCTCTACTTCAAACTAATTATCAAAGGCATCTTGAGGTGTACCTGGATTTTCAGTCTCCTTCATTGTCCAGAGGAATCTAAACTTGGTCTGTGTGCTAAAACGTAGCTTAAGGCTGAGCTGACACATGTTTTTCTTGTAACTTGTCACTTTGAGTTGTGCTAAAAGACGTGTGGTCAGTAAACAAGTGGGAAATGCTGAACTTAATTCAGTGCAACTCTCTGCTTCAATCTTCCACTTCTAATTTTTAATTACCTACAAAATACAGTTTCAAAGAGGTGTACATTATTCTGTAGGATTAACAGTACAGTATTTTAAATTAACATGGCATTTTATTTTAATATAGTAATTTTAAAGCACCTGTAAAAATTCCTTTATCACATAAAAGTATCTTGGCAGCCTGGTGTCAGCCCATGCTGGATCTCCAGGGACAGAATACCACTTTTTAAGGCCTTTTTTCCCTGGCCAGGTGAAGTTTGCAGTTTTTCACACTGGTACACTCTTTGCAAAAGGAAACTCTGCTTTCTCACCCCAGAGGATCTTGCCTTCATCCCTCCCACATTCTGTCTGGATTTGTTTGAGTTGCTTCAACACGATACTTTGCCAAAAAGAAGTTGTGCTAATTTGCTCAAGCTTGGGGAAACTGTGTGTGCTGCTTTTGTGAGCAGTGTGGGGAAGGGCTGTGCTTTCCTGCTGGCCCCAGCTGGGATGGTGGGGGGAGCCCCTGCACAGGCTCCTGGCATGTGTGGGTCCTGCAGCTGGGAGCATCGTGTTGGAATTGGCAGGCGGATCGTTTACGTTTCCAGGATTTGTGAATTGTTTTCTGTCCAGGTTGCTGTTCTGGTCTTCTCCAGCACTGGAAAGCTTTTGACTGTTAGAGCTGAAGCAGAAAGAGCCCCATAGTAGTTGTCACTTCAGCCTGTGGTGTGCTTCTACGGACGTGTTGCTTTTTTCCAACTCTGGTGGGGTCTTCCCTCTTTTTATTTGAATAAATAAAACTGTTCTGATTGTTCTCTCTGTGCATGGAGAAGGTGCAGTCAGGGAACAGGACAGAACAATTCTCTAAGCTCTGTAGTGCTCAGTTAGGGTCGTGCCTGTGTGCTGGGTTTGACACCCAGGCCATTTCATGGTGCCTTGCCAACTTTTTACTCATCTGGACACAGGTGAGTGGGGTTTAGTTGTGTCCCACCTGCCTTGTGGGGTGTGCTGGCACAGCTGTCACCGTGTCACCTTACAGAACACTCCTAACTCCTCCAAAAGCTTCCAGAACTTTTTTTGTAAGGATGCTTCTCATTTCAGTTTGGAATGGTACTCTGGTCGTGGTCTCTGTTTGGCCCAGGGGTTATCCCCGTGGTGCAGGGAGGGGATACAGGCTGTGTGACACCGGGCAGAAAAGTACATCAGCATTGCTGAACAAGCAGGGTCGTGTTCTGGAAGTCGTGTGGCTGGGGTAGCAGTGCTGCTGGAACCTGAGCTTTCCAGCAGGCACTGTGATACACTCCTGTATAATCCTATGGGTAGAATAGGATCCTGCAAGACAGCTGAGGCTGTTCCAGGGTTAGAGTTGAGACTAAAGCTTGCTGTTCCTAACCTTCGAGTCCTTTCTCCTTCGAAAGAAAGTCTTTTGAAAAGCCTCACGTGTTAAACGTGTTTTCCATGTCATTTTTCAGAGGGATCCTTGCTCTGCAGGGACCAAAATCCTCTCCAGTAGCTCTTTTACAACTTGTTGGTGAAGATGGTGTGTGTTTCACAGCTTTGTTGGGGTTCCAACAGGTGCAGAGGCAGCACACCTTCCTGATTTGCTTTCTTCCTAGTCTCTGTCTCTTTCCTTTTAGTTTACTGGCTGATCTGTAATGCCAGATGACCCTGCTTATCTGATGGGAAAACCTGAAATTGAAGTAATGGAGATTTTGGGGATATTCTGTGGTAAAAAGCTGAGGAGCAGAGATGCCACCAGAGAGGCAGTTTTGTGAGGGAAAAGGAGAGTACCCAGGCTCTAATGCAGGCAGGAGGAGAGCCCTGTGGTGCTCCACCAGCTTGAATCCAGAATTGTCTCTGCTTGATTCCTTCTCTTTCAGTGTCAGTACTGCTACTCCTTTCCTCAGTACCAGAGGGAAAATGATGTGCTCCACTTGCCTTTTGGTCTCATTGGCTTATGGATGGGGAAACCCTCTCATGAAGTTGGCAGGTAGAATTGCGTCATTCTGGGGATGTCACTGAGACACAACATACATTTTCTTAATTTTTTCCTTGCTTTACCAGCTGAGGATCCTATATATGTCTGCCTGATGCATCTTATCTGTAGCACAGAGCTGGTGAGCTGGGAGGTGGGACAGGTGGGCAGATCTAGGTGGGTTCCTGTACAGTTTCCTTTTCCTATGAAGTGGAACACTAGAAACCTCAGAAAAGAAAAAAAAAACATGTAGTTTTCATTCTCCTCTAGGCAGAATATAGTGAGCTATAAGTGGAGTTAAAAGGAAGTTTGGGTAGAAATGATGCTGGGGAAAGGGGATGCAATTCTTGCCTTTGTCAGCTCAGGTATTGCTAAGCTCTCCTACATGCTTCCTGTTAATGCTTCTAACAAAGGAAAGTACCTGAATTTTGTGACTTACTTTCAATCTTTGCTATAATTTGAGGGCTTTTTTCTTTTTTCCACCCCCAAATTAAGACCACAGATAATGCAGTTTGAATTGAGGCTCTCTAAATCTTTGCATTGAAGTCCATAAGGGGATTGCAGTGGTGTGTGCAACACTTCTGAGATGATAACATAGGCATAGGTACTGTTTGTAGTGCAGAGGGAATGCCTGATACAAGTCTCTGATATTGTGTATTTATCCTCAAAATATCTGTCCAGTAGCTGGGTTTTGCCATCCGTGAGGATGCTGAGACAAATCAGTTGTCACTGGGGGTGGAAGTGGGCTCTGAGCAGCAGACTTCAGCTAGGTCAGTTCAAAATTACATGTCTACTCTTGGATTTCATCTCTGCCTTCCTTCCTCAGCTGTTAGGTGGACTGTAGGAGGGGTGGGACTTGCTGCACAACAGATCTCCAGCTTTTTGCCAGGTCAAAATCAGCAGGACTTCAATGAGGAAATGAATGCACTTTGGGAACATTCAGCATCGTATTTCTGTCTGCAGGAGGCAGACCAGTCACTGCTCTGGTGCTGGTTTTCTTTCCCATCTCTGCAGAGACTGGGTATGGTGGATGCAGAGTTGTCATCTCTAGTGTTTGTCTGGGTACAGCAGAGCTTCAAGATCATCTCTGCTAGAGTTAATAAAGCCTGTCAATTAACAATCCTCAGTAAGTACTGGCTTACTGTGAACCAGTGGATGCCCACCCTTGGTAGGAGTTTAGTATGGTGCTGTCTAGGAAGAATGACTAGTGCTATTGACTATTACCTATAATATTGACTCTTTGTAACACAGTCAATATATAAAACCTCACTATTGAAACAGGTCCAGTGCTTAGATAGAGTCCAAGCTCAGTTGGTGAAAGTGAGTGGAATTCAGAGGGAAGACGAACCTGCAAGTGCTATAATTTTCACTTAACAGAAGTTTTGATATCAACCATACAGTAAACTGGGTTTTTGAAAGATTCTACATTTGGTCTGCAAGAATCAACAGCTTCAAAAACTGATGTTCATGCTGCTGGTATATGTGTGGTGATGGATCCTTAGTGCTAGCATGATTCCCACAGCCTCACAGGCCAAAAATTTTGGTGGCTTCAAAGGGAAGAGTCTCTTCAGGCAGCCTGAGGTGTGTTTTAATCCTTATGAGGGCATGTGAGTCTTTTCCAGCCATCTTCTGCCCTCAGACATCCTCTGCTTTAGAGGCTAGTTAGTCCATCTGAAGAAAGAAGTGGGGAGTGTTGCTTTGGGAAATGAGACCCAAAGGTGGGAACAGCCACCACACCACATATACATCATGTCTATCTATGCATATATCTTAAAAGTGTATGGGGTGAACCAGCCTGGGAGATCAAAAGCAAGTGGAAGGGCTGGCTTAGGGGACAGTGTTTAGAGCAGAAGGGTATCCATGTTGGTGAGTGGGTTATAAATAGCTGCCACCAAAGCTTTGCCCAGACTTAACTCATGCAGTCAGCCATTGTCATGCAAAATCTTGGCCAGCTGTGCTGGTGGGAGGGTGGTATGTAGCCAGATTTGCTCAGTTTAGTCCCAGCCTTATTAGAATAAAACTCTGTTTTTGCAAAGCTAAATGTGGGTTGTGCCTGATGGGAGTAGCTCCATGTTCATCTGCCTGGCTCTTCATTTGTCAGCAGTGACCAGTTGAACAGACAGCCAGTGCAGGCACCATTGGCAAAGTGAGCTCCTAGAGTGTGCTCCTCTGCTTGCTGAGTGTGTGCTGGAGGTCAGGCCTGCTTAGTGTTTTTAACTTGTAAATAAGATGCAGTTGGCAAACTTTCACCCTTACTTGGGGCGAGGAGTCCTTTGCCTGCAACCTGCCAGATGATTTGGGGACCTCTTGAGTGGTTAAACTTGATGAGTAACTTCAAAAAGAAATGAAATCATCTTCCTTCTTGTCCTATCCACTCCAAGCTAAAGGAAGGAGTAGTGAAGAGGGTTTAGATTAGATTCTGGGAAGAAATTCTTTCCTGTGAGGCTGGTGAGGAACTGACACAGGTTGCCCAGAGAAGTTGTAGCTGCCCCATGCCATCCCTGAAAGTGCTCAAGGCTGGGTTGGACAAGGCTTGGAGCAACATGGGATAGTGGAAGGTATCCCTGCCCATGGCAGGGGCATAGAATGAGATGGTTTTTAAGGTCCCTTTCAATACAAATCTTTCCATAATTGATGTATTGTGTTGCATGAAGCTGCTTCCTCAAGCCCACCTTAATCTGTTCTGCAGCTCTGTCCTGCTGGTTCCTGTTTCCATATTTGATATTTGATACTAGTAAATGATCATTGGGATATTTGAGTAATGACAGATTTAGTTTGTGAAGAGCTGTCCTGACTTGGTAGGTAAGGATTGGCTTAGTTAGCTGTTGTACCATTAATTTTGGGGGAATGTAATTTCCTCTTCTTTATTCATGTGTTTGCCTGAGCAATGAACGTGTCCAACTGCACCAAACTGAACAGGCCTTGGTTTGGAGAGGTCCTGAAGAAGAAGAGGATGGATTTCACTCTGTTTTCTGTCCCTCAAACACTCTAATAAGCTGTCTGTGCTTTTGATGAACAACAGATAACATCTCAAGGATGGCAATAACTATCAATGGACAGAAAAGGGCACTGGAATTTGCTTGCAGAAAAGAGTAGGTGTGTAGTTCAGTCCAACAGAGCCAAGAATTCATGGATCCTTTTGGAACAGGACAGTGGCAGAATGACCTGTGGAGTGAAATGAAGTTGCATAAAACCAACTTGGAGTAGGGCAGGAACATGAAGAAAAATGCTGTGGAGTAAGTGAGAGAGCTGCTGATCCATGCTTGCTGGCATCCCTGCCAGGCAGGCAGGAATCCAGCCACTTTTGCACACCTTGGCTTGATGCTGCTGAGTGGGGCCAGGACCACAGGTGTGTGGCATGTGGTATCCAAAATACTCCTAGTGTAGTGGACCTGTGGCTTTCCATGAGGTTACACATGTGTATTAAATGCATAACCCTTTTGGGCTTTGCAAGTGCCTTCAAAATCTGATTATGCATCCTGCTTTTTGCCTCCTTCTTCTCACATTTTAAAGCGTCTCTCACAGCTGTCTGTCATCCTATGTGGACTGTCCAGGAGGTTTTTTAATGTTTCAGTATAAATTGTGTGTAGGTAACACATCCTTCCCCAGTCTGTTGTGTTCAAACCCTGCATTCATGAGCTTTCTGTCGCTCAAGGTTCTGTGTGTGTTTAAGATGTCCCATTTAGCAACATCCTTTAAGAGAGACTGAAGAACTGATTAACTTTGAAAATATGACAATAAGGCTATACTTTTTGTGGTAAGACATGAAGGCATATTTCATGCTGAAAGCTGAGTCTTTAATTCTACTTTCCCATCTCAAGGTATCAGTACCTGGAATAGACAGAAACTTGCCCTACCTGCTCGCAGTGATCTCAGCATCACCCGTGGCGCTGGAAGGGAGCAATGGGTCAATTCCCTCTGCTAACTGCTCTGTTTTTAACAGGTTTTGTAGTGCTTCCCGAGCATGAGTTCAGAATGAAGCGGCGATTGGATGAGCAGGAGTCACCTGTGTACACGTCACAGCAGAGACGTATCACCAGCAGCACCGAAGCTTTCCCACACCAGCACCGTGTGCTTGCTCCGGCCCCTCCGGTCTATGAGGCGGTTTCGGAGACCATGCAATCTGCCACGGGGATCCAGTACTCGGTAACTCCCAGCTACCAGGTGTGTATGCTCATCCCTCAGCCACAGCTTTGTGATCAGCCAGCACCATGTCATGTCTCCATAGAATTCTGTATTTGAGACAAAATTTCATTTTAGTAACCAGGATTTCCTTAAAAAAAGCAAATTGGACAATATGGTTATCGTACATCTCATTTTTAGCACTTACTTTAGGACTGTTGGCTTAATTCATGAACAAACATGGTGTGACTTGGCTTTCTTGGAGATGATTCTTTCAATGATTCTCTCAGACCCTGGTCTCTCAATCCCAGAGGAAGGTTTGTGGAGGGCTTTTCCTCTATTTTTCTGTTTGTCATCAGGAAAAGGTTTCCTCTTGTAACAAACATGCAGTGTCTTGGGTGATCTTAAGCTTAAGAGACTCAAGTGGCATTTAGATTGAAGACTTTCAGGAAAATTGAAATTTTTTGGAAAACATAACCCCAGAGTCATTAGGTGGCACTCTTCCCTCTCTTGCCATCTTTGCAAGGAGCTGACAGTTGGGAACAGGGAAAAGATTGTCCTCGGACAGTGCACTGGAGAAAGCTCTCGGTGAAAGAGCAGAGATAGGCTGTCTGCTTGATATTTGTCTTTTCCATGTTTCTGGCGGGTTGCATCTTCCACACTTCTGGTGCTGGTGGGCTGCTGTCTGTGTCGAGTGCCTGATTTTACACACAGCTTCATCCTTGCCTCTGTAGAAGGGATGTTCACGCTGTTAGTGGCAGCCATGGAGCTACAGAGCTACAGGCAGACCCTTGCAGGGGCTGGAAGAGGGTGTGTTGATGCTGGCAGTCCTTCCTAAAAAGAAGTTGGATGGATCAGCAAGCAAATCTTTTCTTGTTCCTGAGGATTAAATAAAAGAGGCTTGAATGGAAAACTGGGTTTGTGAAAATGATTTTACAAATTGAAACTTTCCTGGTTAAAAGAATGAGAGAGACCCAAAAGTGCATGCCTTCTGTTGCTTTGCCTGTTTTTCAGGAGAAATACCAAGCTGAGTTTTCCCTTGAGCCTGCTGATGTATGCCAGAGTGCCTCAATTGAATGTCAAGAGTGTAGAAGCTTGTAAAGATTCACTCACTCAGATTATTGCTTGTGACATGTAGGGAAAGGAGAGAGCCTTGACTGTTGTCAGATTAAAAATCCCATTTTAATCCTTCTTTTGCAGGCCTTTATGTCAGTGGACATACTGGACAGCCAGTGAGTGTGCAGGGCGGGACAACCTGTGTTTGGAACATGTTTGCAGAAAGGGCTCTCCTGTACTTGGAGTATAGGATGAGAGTTGTCTTGGTTTGTTTTTAGGTCTCTCTGGGTCTTCATTGAAGAAATCAGTATTTTTTGAGGTCATTAGCAGTCATGCCTAAAGATCAGACTGACTGTGTTCTGCTTCCTTAAATTGTATTCCTGTGTCTGGAAAGCCTGATCCTGCTCTCTGCCATGAAGCTGTAGCTGTACCTGATGTCCTCTTTGTCTTGCCAGGTGTCTGCTGTGCCGCAGAGCTCGGGCAGCCATGGGCAGGCCATCGCCACCGTCCACAGTGGCCATCACCACCCTGCGCCAGTGCAGCCCCACGGGAGCCAGGTGGTGCAGAGCCACACACACCCCACACCCCCAGCCGTGCCCGTGCAGGGCCAGCAGCAGTTCCAGAGGCTCAAGGTAATGCCAAGCAGTGCTGCCTGAAGTAAACCAAACACTTCCTAAATCACTGGGGTGGCAACCAGGGACCTTCTTCTATCCTTTTTACCTCCCTGCAAATCTGGCTGGTGATCTCCTAAAAGCTTTCTTGACAAGGATTAGATTGTTCTCATGTTTGGAGTCTGTTGAATGCAGAAATGGACTGCTCTTTCTGCTGAAACCCTGTTGTTTCAAATACCATATTAAAAAAAATTGGACTTGCTAGGAAAATATTTGGGGCAGGAAGGAAAAGGAAAAAGTATTGCTCAGAGTATTTGTATGAATGGGTTAAATTACCAAAACATTTGGTGCTTTTCTGAACACATGGCATATGTGGGTGGTTGTGTGGGAGTAATTTGGGAGTAAGAAAGGCTTTATTCTCAGATTACATGCTATAAAATCCTTAAACAAGAAGAAAAGTCCACCAAAAATAACCTTTGTAAGTACCTACATTTGAAGAAGGCACATACATATCAGTTGGTGCTCATTCCTTAGTCTCTTCCGAATATGGTTCTGAGTCTTTTCCAGTTTTGATAGAACCCACTGCCCTTTCCTTTTGCTGAATGTGGGACACTTCGTTTCTGCAGACCTCTCTAAACACTTTCTAAAAGAGCAGTTCTTTCTCCCAGTGAAATCCATGGAAAATCCTTTGCTAGTGCAAGGTTGGGGCTATACATGATTCTTTCTTCCTTTGCTGTTGTTTAATTTCAGACGGAAAAGAGGTTCTGTGTGTAGCTCTTGCAGCTGCTGAGCATGTGGCCTGGCTGTTTGAGGCACGGGGACTTAGCTCTGGCTTCAGGCTGTGGCTCTTCTTTCAGTACCTCTGAAAATTGGCTGTTGTTACACGAATAGTTCATTAACCTCTTGCTGTTTGAGGTGTAAAACAATTTACCGCCCACAGTTGCCATTTTCAAAGCTCTTCTATGTTGAACTGAAATGTCTGGCTTTTTGAGAGAAGTGCAAGCGTGTACCTGGCAGTCATCTACTACACTGAATATGTGATTTCTACTTTCTGCTTATTCTTAGACTTCCATAATAATTTCCACATATGAATGCAGGAAAAGTATTCAGCCTAGTTCTGTTTATCCTAGCAGTCACTTCAGTGATGGTAAATTTGGAGTATGTTCTTTTTCTCTGAGTAATTCTGCTGATCTCTGTTGCTTTTTTTCCCTTTTCGTTTCTTTATGGCACAGTTTTATCTTGTGGGCCAGGAGTGGGGAGTGAGTACCTCTTATTCAAATGGTGCTGGTAGTACACTAACCAGGCTGATGAGCTTTTTACTCCTTAATTCCTTGCCCAGGCTCAGGGCTAACAGCTGTGTTTCAAATAATGCGTGTCTTACAAAACAATGGGAGGTGAAATCAAGTCTTCTCTGCTAATGCAATCCATCTGATCTGTCTGCAGGTGGAGGATGCATTATCTTACCTTGATCAGGTGAAGCTGCAGTTTGGTAGCCAGCCACAGGTCTACAACGACTTCTTGGATATTATGAAGGAATTTAAATCTCAGAGGTAAGGATCTGCATTTTGCTTCTTCCTTCCAGGGTAGAAAGAGTGTATCTGGACATGGGAGAACAGGGCAGGAGCTAAATTCTGTTCTTTGTGTGCAGAGTAACACAGTTGTGTGCTTTATTTTCTGAAATTTTTCTGAAAATTAAGTGCTTCCCTTCATTTGTACTAACTCTCTGCTTAGAGTGGGAGTTCACAAGTTCAGCCTTGATAGCTGATTCATCTGGCTCTCTGGTTGTCTGCCCATTAATAATGGTCAGACTTGGGACATGATCTCGTAGATTATAAAATGCTGGCTGGGCTAATAAAATAATGCCAATGTTGCTCTTGAGTTCAGCAACATCTTTGTAGGAATCAGTTTTTCATTGTTTCACAGGTTAGAGGTAATGAGGGAGAAAATCTAATGGAGAATTTCTGTGTGGAGAACTTTGTCCCACTGAAAGGTCCCAGAGGATCATGACATTGTTACCTTATTCATTCCTCAGTATCGACACGCCAGGAGTGATCAGCCGCGTATCACAGCTCTTCAAGGGCCACCCAGATTTGATCATGGGTTTCAACACCTTCTTGCCACCTGGTTACAAGATTGAGGTGCAGACCAATGATATGGTGAATGTGACAACCCCGGGGCAGGTTCACCAGATCCCCACTCATGGCCTGCAGCCCCAGCCCCAGCCCCAGCCCCAGCATCCATCACAGCCTTCAGCGCAATCAACTCCAACACCAGCACAGCCGGCGCCGCAGCCTACGCCTGCCAAAATCAGCAAGGTGAGAGGCTTTGGATGACCTGCACTGATGGCACAGGGATCCTGCTGTCTCCAGCTGAAGCTGGTGTGGAGCTAGAATATGAAAACATAACTTCCTTGCTGCTTTTCCATAGTCTTTGTGAACCTTTGCACATTCTGCTTCTGAACTTCACACTTCTGCCACTGTATTAGTTCCTCATTTTCAGCTTCACAATACAGTCATAGTTAATTTGACTGCAATTCAAATAAACTTTTCCAAAATATTAAGGGTTAGGAAATGCTTTGTCTGAAAGACACTCAGAGTATCTGGTAAACAGTATACACATTATTCAGGAAGTAATCCAGCAACCCTAGGAAAGAGGTTCCTAGTTAAAAGCACTGGGCACTCATTAACTGCCTGCTTTTGTGTATGTTGCTTTAGAATAACTTAAGTCCCAAGAAATTCCTTATAAAACAGAGGTTGTGATAAAGTTGTTCCTCTTGGTGTGAAAGTGTGTGTATGGTTTCAAATGCTTAGGGCGATTAAGCCTTTAGGAAACCTTGATTTGTTATTTGATGAATTCTGCATTGCTTGAAGTCTTGTTTTCAGATTGGATTGTTTTTGTAAAGGAGTCTGATTCAGACATCAGCTGGATGGGTGCAGACAACGTCTGCAGGGCAAGAATTTAGGCAAGATGACCATGATCTTGACTCTAGGTATTGGAGTGTGTGCCCAAAACAGAGACCTCTCAATGACAAAGGGAATTTGACTCTCATTTAGATGTAATCCATATGCTACTGTCCAAATGGTGTATTTCACGTGACTGGAAACAGAATAGGGTAATAGGCATTCAAGGAGATTACTCTAGATAAAAGATCATGGATTTTATCCTCAAAATACAGAAATATTTCAGAGTCTTAGGCAGGGAAAGAATCTCTAAAGTTTCAAGAGTTAATTCCTGAACTGCACAGTTAACTAACAATTGGCTGGAAAAGAAAAGAAAAAAGAGGAATATGCAGTTAAAAAGCAGCAGGATTTAAAATTTGTCAGTTACCTGATCTCTGGACAAACATTGCAGGGACATGCAACCTCCTGTTCAGAAATGGCAAACAAAACCATGCTAAAAGGTTTGGAAAGCTGGAAACTGCAAATCATTCCAGAATGAATTTATCTATGTCAGTTACCAGGATATTTTCTGAAGAAGTATTACATGCTCTCAGTGAAGAGGTAGCAGGCTCCTCCTTAGCACCATGGGATAAGTGGTTTTCTCTCTAACAGCCTGAAAAAAGTTGACCTATCTTTGCTGAAACTTTAAAATGAACCTGGGGGGATGGGCTAGGTAATGAGGTGATGACCCTACCAGGCAGGTAAAGCTGTAGGTGAGCAAGGCCTTGTAACAGGATATTTCTGGCCATCCTAAGATGTTTTTATCTACACTGTCAGTCCTGAAAATTCTGTGTAACACAAGTTTTGAAATGTGAAAGTTGAGGGAAATAAGTACTTCCATTTAAAATTGCTCTCTCAAAACTAAAATTTCCCCTGGTTGTTTAGTGTCCATTAGGAGTATTCAAAAGAATTTCTTGCTGCCTGCTCTTTGTCTCAAGAAATTCCAGTTTTCCCTTGCTATTGCCTTTATACATCCCAAAATTCTTCACTAGGGGCAAAATAACTTAGTGTTGGAGCAAGCCACACCTATGCATTGTGGTTCTGATAAATTTTTGAGGTACTTTGTGTCTCTTTGTCAGGGTTCAGTCAGTCCAAAGTAATTAGGAAGCAAAATCAACTTCATTACAGCAGCTTGAATGGTCCTGGTGTTTTGTCTTCGTGGTGGGGTTTATTCTTTGCTGGCCCACTAAATATTTGTCTATCCTTAAGTGGATTAGAAGTGTCTTTATCCTAAACAGAAAGGAATCTGCTGGTTTCTAACACAGCTTGTTTTCTTCTCAGCCATCACAGTTGCAGGCACATACTCCTGCGAGCCAGCAAACTCCCCCGATTCCACCGTACGCGTCACCGCGCTCGCCACCCGTCCAACCTCACACGCCCGTGACAATCTCTCTGGGAACCACACCATCCCTGCAGAACAATCAGCCCGTGGAGTTTAATCATGCCATCAACTATGTCAACAAAATCAAGAATCGGTTCCAGGGACAGCCAGACATCTACAAGGCCTTCCTGGAGATCCTCCATACATATCAGGTGAGTTTTAAAAATAACAAATTTGGGCCTCTATGTGGTTATTTTTCTGCCTTGAAGAGGTAACTGTGTCTGTCCAAAACTTGCATTTGGGTCTTCTGCTGAGTTGGCAGTGGTCAGCAAGTGATCATAGCACGGTTTGGGTTGGAAGGGACCTTAAAAATCATCTAGTCCAACCCTTTGCCATGGGCAGGGACACTTTTCACTAGGTCAGGTTGCTCCAAGCCCCATCCAGCCTAGTCTTGAATTCTGCTTAAACTAAGCAGAATTCTTGCAAGTTGAAAGATTACATAGCAGCATGAAGTAATAGATTTCAGTGCCTCATCTTTGTTTGGAAGTGTCTCAAATGCCTGTCTAGAAATTGGATTTGATGTTTTTCCATGGGTATATGTTGGGAAGAGACAACGTGGCTGTAGCTCTATGTTAAAAGCAAAAAATCCACTTACTTGATGAGTGTCCTACTAGTCCAGGGCCAGTTGAACATTTAGTATACATTTTATAGTATATATAACTGTAGATATTTAGAATATATGAGTCATACATTAACATAGTATGATGGTTTACTTGAGAAGCCGAGACCTTTGTTGTGTCATTCCTTCTGTCACCAAGGGTTTGTTTTGGTTTTTTTTGTCACTTTAAAATGTTTGTGCATCCTTTCTTCTGACTCTTCTCTTTCCTCTGGCAGAAAGAGCAGCGTAATGCCAAGGAGGCAGGAGGTAACTACACTCCAGCTCTGACAGAGCAGGAGGTGTATGCGCAGGTGGCGCGCCTCTTCAAGAATCAGGAGGATCTGCTCTCGGAATTTGGGCAGTTCCTGCCTGATGCCAACAGTTCTGTGGTGAGTAGTCTTGGGCATGGGCTGAAGTACATAGTGAAAATTGGTCTGTATGCAGCCAGAGTTCAGAAAAATGTGCAGTTGCTGTTTGTTTCTTGGGGTTTTGGTGGGGGTTTTTTGAGAGATTTTTAGTGAGTGTGGGGATAGGGTCAGCAGGATAGACTGTTTTCTTTTAAGGGATTTCTATTTTAAATACAATTCCGTTGCCTAGAAGGGTTGTTCTAAAATTGCTGTAACTGCAGTGAAATACATGGGTCATCTAGAGGCAGGAGGAGCAGACAGCCCACCTGGAGTGCTGTGTCCAGCTCTGTGGTTCCCAGCACATTGACCTGTCAGAATGAGTCCAGAGGAGGCCACAAAGATGATGGGAGGGATGGAGCACCTCTGATGAGGGAAGGCTGAGAGAAGTTGGATTGTTCAGCCTGGAAAAGAGAAGGCTTAGAGGTTACCTAATTGTGGCCTTCTAGTACCTGAAGGGAGCCTAAAGGAAAGATGGACTTTTTACGAGAGGATAAGGGGGAATGAATTAAAACTAAAGAGAATAGGTTTAGATTAGATACTAGAAATGAGTCTTCCCTGTGAGAGTTGTGAGGCTCTGGCACAGGTTGCCCAGAGAAGCTGTGGCTGCCACATCCCTGGAAGTGTTGAAGATCAGGTTGAACAGTGTTCTAAGCAACCTGGTCTAGTGGAAGGTGTCCCTGACCATGGCGGGGGGCTGGAACTGAATAATTGGTAAGATCCCTTCCAATCCAAACCATTATGTGATTCTTTGATTTTGTGTGGAACTCAGCCCTAATGGTCTTATGGGTTTGTTTCTGAACAAGCTGTTGAGTAAGACAACTGCAGAGAAAGTGGAATCAGTCAGGAATGATCATGGGGGCACAGTGAAGAAGCCACAGCTCAACAACAAGCAGCAAAGACCCAACCAGAACGGTTGTCAGATCCGACGGCACTCGGGGCCTGGAGCAACCCCTCCAGTGAAGGTAAGAGTATGTGCTGCTCCTTCAGCAGCCCTGTTTGTCTCAGGAGGCTGTGGCAGAGCAGGATGTTTTCCAAGGCCATGTGATTTTTGTGGTGCAGGCTGCAGCTTGAAAACATGGAAACTAATGCTTGTCTTTTTAAAGGAAGCTTTTGCAAGTCCTTGTTTCCAAGCACAAGTCTTTGCCTCTGATTTTTGCAAAGTAGTGATGTTACTGAGGGTGGGAATAGTTACTTTCATGGCCTGAGAAAATAGGGCTTTCACTGCTTTATTAGGAATAGGTAGTTTTATTAGCAGTGTTTAGTGAGGGGGAGTTGTGGAGTGTGGAGACAAAAGTTAGTAATCCCACAAAATAAATCTGTCCAAAATTTGTATCAAATGTTCCTAAGGCACGTAGGAAAAGATAAGCTCAGGGAAAGATAAAGGTGTGCCTGAAAGTTTTGTTGTAGTAGACCTTGGAGCAGATGCAGTGGAATTATGTTTGCTCATCTTTCCTGTGATAAAACTTTTAATGCAGTGATGAATGATTATTCTCTCAGCAGAGTTTGCCCATTTGAGATGATGCACAATCTGTGAGAGCAGTGAGGCTTTGGTAGCGTAACAAAAATTGTCCTATGGCCAGCTGGCTTTGTGTTCGTGCAGGAGGAATAGGTTTGCTTCCTTTATTCGAAGACAGTGTGTCTTGCTTTCTGATGAAAAGCATTAGCAGGCATAATTGTATCATTTAAATCCTGTGATTTATGTCCCCTTCTGCCCTTTCTCCTGCTCTTCAAATCAAGAGCAGCAGAACAAAACACGTTTTGGAGGCAGCTTTCAGCCTTCCTGAGGATGGAGGGTGCAGGGCTGGTATGGGGAAAATAAAAGGTCTTGCAGTGGAATGCAAGAATTACAATTCTGTAGAGGTGTGAGACTTACAGAACTGGGTGACTGCTAGGAAAAAAACACTCTGGTTACCAGTTTTGCAAACTAGTTAGAAAATTAAGATACATGTAGTGTGATTGAAACTATCAGCTAGTTACAGAAAAGAATGCAACAATCTATTACAAGTATGTGGAGTTGTGTGCTAGTTATTAACATTAATAACTTGTAACACAAGTTTTAATGGTTGTTTTCTTCCAAAAAAGCAACCTGTCTAGTATTTGAAAGCACATGGTGGGGTCAGGAAGCTGACACCCATGTGTGAGAGATAATCAAATTACCTCAACTTGCTGAACACCCCTTTTATTTTTTCTTGCCCTTTTTTTATTCTTAACAGAAGAAACCGAAGCTGCTTGGTTTAAAAGACCAGTCTTTGGCAGAAGCCAGCAAACATGGTGTGGGGACAGAATCTCTCTTCTTTGAGAAGGTGAGAGATGTGCTACAGAGGTTGCATGTCACTGATGTATGTCCTTTGTTTATATACGTCTGGATTTTTATCACACTGAAGTGTGTGAGGTTTACACCACGCTGGTAACATTTCTCAGCTTGACCTTAGATGTATTCTGTGACCTCTAAGTCAGATCCATTGAAATTTTTAGAAATCGGTGATGTTTTTTACATGTGTCTTTTTTCCAAAGCTCCTTCTCCAGCTTTCCACCTGCTGCTGCTGCAGTTTATTGCAGGAATGGGAAATTTTTCCTGTAACCCACACTCCAAATTGTTTTCCCGTTTATGAAATTGTTGTACAGCTGATGTTGTGCATGGCATGTCTTACTGTGTTGGCACAGCTTGTACCCATCCACAACCAGCTGCCTGCAGTGGGGAAGCTCAGTTTACAAGGCAGCTGATTCCCATTTACATTGGGTTGGGGTTTTTTTTCCCCTGAGATATTAATCTAATTAATTGCACAGTTGTTACCTGTTGCTGACTTAACCCACAGAACAACCAAAGGAAACAGAGGATGTTTCCAAGTGGTACCTTGTCATCTTCTCTAAGATGTCCATACATTTCCTTATAGCTCAGAGGGAAGTACAAAATGAACTTAAACCAGTCTTTTTAGGTAATATTCTTGTGTTGATGACAGTGTTGGTTGCTCCCTGATGATGTGGTAAATTTTGCAGCATACTGGGGACCCCCTGATGGTAACTGGAAACAAATTTGTTCCTTGTAGGATGCGTAGGTGTTAATATGAGTAAACTTAGAAATCCCTCCTGTGGAATTATAACCATAATGACAAATCTCTTAATAATGATAGATCTTTGTCTGTTGTATAGATCCAACTGTTCTCGTGGGAAAGGTAATGGTGTTGGCATGAACAGTTTGGTTTCTTCATTCTGTGAAGATCAGGGTTACAGAAGCAGGATTGTCTATGTAACCCAAGCTGGAAGCAGGCAGAGACTGGAGAGGTGTTACCCTGGGCATGGGTCTCATACCTCTGCTCCCTACTTGAAATGTTCTCTGGAGTTTAAAGGCAGCCTGAGTGGGTTTGTGGTTATGCAGTTATGACTGATGCTGTCCACAATTCCAGCATTTTGTAATACAGCTGTTAGGAGGTTCTTTCCTTAATTCTGTACTTGCAACTCCTTTCTTAGAGTAATGCTCCAGTGCTGACCTTGCAGGAGATCCCCAGCATGAGAATGGCTCCCATCAGTACCAGTTTCTCTAGCCCTATGTGCATGGCAAATTCTCTATGTTTAGGTCACTTAAAGATTTCTGTGCATCAGTGGGAAGCACAGTGTCAAATTCAGGTTTCCTGGATCTTGCCCTGTTTGATCTCACCCTGACAGCTGCTCTTACTCTCTTTTCTCCTCTCCATTAGGTCCGCAAAGCTCTGCGTAGCACAGAAGCCTATGAAAACTTCCTCCGCTGCCTGGTTATTTTCAACCAGGAGGTGATCTCCCGGGCTGAGCTCGTGCAGCTGGTTTCTCCATTCCTCGGGTAAGTGCAGCCCCTTGCCCTACACAAGGCAGAAAGCTTAATCTTCCTGGTCTTGTTTCTGTTGTGGAGCCAGGAGGGAAACCCAAACCTTCATGGTTTTCTGCACTGTCCTTTCGTATTCCTAATCTGAGAGAGAGGGATTCCCGGCTCTGTCTTGAAAAGCAACATGCAAGAGCAGTGCTGGTGTTGCAGCAGAAGAGCAAACAAAATTATTTATCAGCCTGCTATTGCAATTTCTTGCTTTGGAATCACAGATCATTTCGCTTGAGAAAAGATTGACCACCTAATTATATAGGAAATATCCCTCAAAAACAAAAGACTGCTGATAGAAACTTGCTGAAGTTTTCAAAAAGCAGCTGAATTCTGCTGTGAAGCAAAAAAAATTTTAAGGAACACTCTAGTTTAAATAGGAACTATTACTTCCATGATTTTCAGTAGTGTACAGAACAACTCTATTAATCGGCTAAAACAAACTGATATCCTCTCATTAACTTTGGGCATTAGGATAAATGTTCCTTCTGCCTGCAAAATTGAGTTTCTGGTTCCAAGGGAGAAGGCAGTAACAACATCAACTGAATTCAGGACCCCACTGCAGTAGTTACTGTGCAAAGAAACTGCCCCAAGGAGCTTCCACTTGCTCCACAGCTCCACTGAAATTAGTCAAGTATCATCTGGATAT
This sequence comes from Pithys albifrons albifrons, assembly GCF_047495875.1. Lineage (NCBI taxonomy): Eukaryota > Metazoa > Chordata > Aves > Passeriformes > Thamnophilidae > Pithys > Pithys albifrons. Next base: position 2,281,939 of record NC_092470.1, read on the forward strand.
TACCTTTAGGTAAGGTGCAGTATTTGACACACACAAAAAGAAGCCCCTGTAGTTCTCTCATCTACTGACTGTGCTGCTAACTATAGGGATGAATATCTGCATTGAGGAAAGTATAATACAGGGTTTTTATTCTGGAGTTGGACGTTATCTTTTGCAATGAATAAGCAGTGATTCAATTAGCCTCAGTAACAGGTTCAATTCCTCATATCGCTGGAGCTTTGTATGAGAGGACTTGAATAAATAGAGTATTTTTAACTAATAAATTCTTCAGAAAACTTTACAGTCAGGTGAACCTGGGCCTTGTGGGCAAAGCCTTCTCCGTGATTTGGGCTTCTCCATGTAGTCTGGTTGAAACAATTGCTCAGCACTGTAACCTTTTGCTGTGTAGTTATCGAATCTGGGATTGAACAGAGAGAGTCCTCTCTCACCATATTGATAAATTCAGAGGGTTTTCTTGGGCACTGTCTGTAGCAATCGGTTCTAGGCTCAGCATCACAGCTCAGCACTGTTTGATTTCTACTCAGCTTGGTTTTCCCTTCATTCCTCTTATTTGTAGGAAATT